>NC_068292.1:40942909-41615409 GCF_025860055.1 Xyrauchen texanus
AGATAGATAGATAGATAGATAGATAGATAGATAGATAGATAGATAGATAGACAGATAGACAGATAGATAGATAGACAGATAGGACAGACAGACAGACAAATAGATAGTTAGATAGATAGACAGACAGATAGGACAGACAGACAGACAGACAGACAGAAACATAGGACAGACAAACAGTTAGACCGACCGACCGACAGACAGACAGACAGATAGACAGATAGATCATGATTTGAGATGAGAATTATAAGAACATTGAGAACAATTACTTAAATTTTGGTATGTTAATCACACAAAACTACTTTATGGTTTCAAAAGAGTTGGCATAGAGTGCAAAAGTCATATGGACTACTTTTATTATCCATTTTGGAGCTTGACAGTACAAATCCTCATCCACTTTCATTCAGCAGACATTAGCAGCTTGGACATTTTTCCTAAAAATCTCTTTTCATTGAAGAAAATGATATGATTAGGATTGGAACAACATCAGGGTGAGTAATTGACAACATTTTAGATTTGGGTGAACTGTTCCTTTAAAACTGAGCTGGTATGATATCGTCTAATCAGCACGTGTAATCAATTTATATTGACTTTAGGGATTACGGTACATCAGTAACACTGATAGTTAGTCTAATCCCAATCAGAACGTTTATTGACAGTGATAATCTAACCTTTACACACGGGCCTGTGGTCGCTCCATGCCGCAAACACTTCCGCCACCCTTTGGCATGTTATACTCTTGGATCCCTGAAGCACATGGTCTCCATCACAGGTGAAATGCACAGTTGCACCGATGCTGCCGAGAAAGCAAACACACAAACCAGAGAATCAATGAGCAAATTCTCACCGATCCCTCCCTCGTGTGCCAACAGATTGATCAGCTCTGCGTGCCGGTGCTTCATGTCAGAGCAAATGTCAGTCGAGGAATATAATCAGGGATTTCACAGCTATGGAAATAACCCTGTCTGGCGTGGGCAGTCTGTCTGGGCAGACACAAAGCAGAGGCCTACCTGAAATCAACGCCAATTCGCTTGCCATTTTCCGGTTCCCCAGGGTCAGGGCAGAAATTGGAGACCTGTTTGACCATTCCCTCATTCACTACAGGAGCATAGAGAGCATATGGAGAAGTAAGCCAACCTAGTACTCCATAACCTGTAATCATGCTCAACATAATGCAATTTAAACACTGCTTACACTCACTTTCTTAATCAGAATTTGTGTTATTTTCCATAAAAAAAAAAAATGGTAAAGAACCTTAACTTAAAAAAATCCAGAAAAATCATCACATATTGATCTTATTTTTACAAATACTCCGCATAATTATTGAACAACATCTGTTTATGCACATGATATTAGTGACCATTGTGCTGTCTCTACACTTAGAGACGCAAAGTTACCCAAAATATATATTTTTTTATTATATTTAGATGATGCATGTCTCAATTTAGTGAATAAGGCTTTTTTCATGATCTTGCTTGGTTTGATTGGAAGAAGAAATTTCTGATCCCAGATGTTGAGTGTGCCTGGAAATATTTTTATGATGGTTTTACTACCGCTATCAATAAACATGCTCCATTTAAAAAATATAAAGTTAAAGGTCGGGACAATCCCTGGTTCTCATCAACATTATCTAATTTGCTTATGAGCGTGATGTTGCATGGGCCAGGGCTAGGTGCTCTGATCTTCAGTCAGATTGGCTATATTTTAGAAATAAATGTACAGTAGTGATTAAAAGAGCTAAAGCTGAATATTTCTGAATACTTACTGAAACAATGCTGAAGTTAAATAAACCAATGACATTATTGAAAAATATTGATTCCTTATCTTGCACTTAAAAGACTGCAGTGCTTCCTCCATGTATAATGAACAACCTCACCAAAATGTTGGATAAGGCACAAATACTTGATTGTTTTAATAAGCACTTCAAATAACGGATATGAAATCTGATATTGACTATGGAAAGAGATGTCTAATGAATCTTAATTTTAGTTATCAACAGTTTACAATCCATGAGGTTCAAACAGCTCTCAAATGACTGAATACAATAAGTCAGCTTGTCCAGATAAATTTATAAACTTTTATTTATAAAAGTAGCAGCTGACTTTATTTCTCCTCCATTAACATATATCTTAAATCTTTCCTTACACTCAATTGAAATCACAAAGATGTGGAAATCTGTCATTGTTATTCCTTTGTTAAAAGGTGGTGATTCTACTAAATTGGATAACTATAGACCCATTTCTAAACTCTGCGTTCTTTTCAAAGGTTTTTAGAAACTCCTAACAATGAACAATTGTCTGTGTATTTATCTGAATATAATATTTGATCTGTTAACCAGTCAGGCTTTAGGAAATAACACAGTACCACGACAGCTGCTATGAAGGTCTTGAATGACATCATCGAACCCCTTGATAAAGGACATCGTTATGCATCACATTTATCGATTTATCTAAAGCCTTCGATGCTGTCAATCATGAAATATTGAGACTTAAATATATAGGGCTATCCGATAACACTATATCTTAGTAAAACTATAAACTGCAAACTATTCAAATGACAGAACACAATTGGTGCAAACAGAGGGTTACTCATCTGTACCTTTACAGATCACCAAGGGTGTTCCGCAGGGGTCTGTTCTGGGGCTACTACTTATTTATATTAACTGCCATGAATTTGATATTATAAATTGTAGTTTTCATTTCTATGCCAACCACACTGTTATTTATTGTTGTACTCCCACTATACATCAATCTGTGTGTCAGCTACAGTCTGCATTTAATGTTGTGCAATAAAGGCTTTATAGCTTAAAACTTCTTTAAATGTTTTAAATGCTGATAAATCTAAAGCCATATTTTTCTAAAACTTAAATAAATCACAACATATCTAGCATCTCTTCACACTTTGCAGGGTACTACAACAGAATCTGTATCTGAATATAAATATCTTGGTTTTATACTTGATGAATCATTATCTTTTAAGCCTTGTGTAAATCATTTAGGGACAAAACTCAAGGTAAAGCTAGGTTTGTTCTATAGAACTATTTAGACACTATTTATCATGGTGCACTTAGATTTATAACAAATTGTAACATTGTGAGTTGTGTAAGAGGGACACTTGGCACTCGCTGTCCACATGTAGACTAAAGCATTGGAATCTGTTAATTTATAAATCAATTTTGGGCTTATTGCTATCATATTTCCATTCTCTTACCAAACAGAAAATTGCTGTGAAGTATTCCTTACACTCTCAGAATTTCTATATCCCTTTGGTTCCATTTGTTTGAACAGAATTAGGGAAACAAGCTTTTCGGTATGCTGCCCCTGTGACTCGAACGCTCTACAAAATGATTTAAAGATAAAAAAGGCTAGTGTGTATTATTAAATATCTTATTCAAGAATTTTAGAAATTTTTAAATCAATATGTAAATGTTTTTAAATATTTTTTTCTCTTTTAACTTCTTTAAGAATGTATTTGTATTTATATCTTTAAATGTTATTTAAGACTGTAAACATATGCGGATGCCTGTCTTCTGTAAAAAGAGATTCTTAATCACAGTGAGTTATATTTACTGGTTAAAAAATAAATAAATAAATATATTTTTTTTAATATATATATAGAGAGAGAGATAGCTATAGATAGATATTATATACATATATATATATATATATAGATAGATATTCTAAATATAAAATCTATGACAAAACAAATTGTCATACTGAAAATATAATTTTGTTATGAAAAAAATTATAGTAAATTAGACTAATGCAGAATGAAAGTATTTTCAGAAGTGTGCACAAAAATAAATGCTCTAGATATTATAATTTGCATCAGTTGTTTAAAAACCCATATAGGTCCACCACATGTTAAAGTAACACTAGGCTTTGGCATGACTAACCCATTATTTCTACCCCTAGTTGATACTTTCCTGTATTTTTATATATTTATTAGGGCTGTCAATCGCTAATTAATTACACGATGTCCTGATTAATTAATCGGGAAAAAATTATATATATAAAAAACATTACAAAAAAAACATATATATATATATATATATATATATTCAGATATTTAAAATGCATAACATTCTTGTGGAAGAAGAGTTAATCATTGATAAGACAATACAAAAAAGCGGCTTTAGAATACAAATGTATTGTTTACTACCATATTATTGATCATAAGTCAATCATTGGCACACAGTTCACGGCAATCCATTTCACAAGTCAATTTGCCAATCAGTTGGAGATTTATTATGAGGGCTTGTTTAAGGACCCGTCAATTTCAACAAGCGTCAGGAATGTTTTGAATAAGATCTGGTTTTCGGTTTCCAACCCTACATGCACACTTTATATGTGTTTCTCACCCGCATCATCTCAGCTGCTCTGGCTGCAGACTGCTGATGCTGCACATGATGTCATTTCCATTTAAGGAAAACACCGACTTGCCTTTCAACACTGTGTAGTCGCCTAAGCCCTAGTTAGCACATGATAATTAGTGCAGGAAACAAAGTTATGCTGGTAATTTAAGGGAACCTTTTAAATAGGGATGTTTGGCAGGGTCCTGTGGTGCTAAATAAGACATTCGTAATTCATAATTTGGAAAATGCGATGCAGGCACTGTGAAATAGAGGTTACTAAAAATTATATCCAGTTGTAATTAAGTGTTTGAAAGCTCCATTGTTGAGGCAAAATGAATCATTGTGTTCAGTAAGTAAAAAGTACTTGCATGCTTTTGCTGTGTACAAATCATTTCAATAGATAGCGATCAGGAATCTCCCACTTGCTCTCATGTATGAGCTGGGTAGTTGGATTGGATAGCAGTCTCAGTTGAGTAATTAAGACTCAATCAGAGAGAATACCAACCAACTGTGTTTCCTCCCGAGCCTGCACAAGGGCAGCCGCCCGCCTTGCAGATTTGACATTCTTTTCCGAGGGGCTTCTGTGGGTAAGGGACCCACAAGTCAGCTTAGCTCCATTAATCAAAATGCAGATTTCTGTTGCGCCGGATGCTCTAATTTCCTTTGATCCGGTTGCTAAATGGCAAGTGAGAGGATCACAAATATGCAGCATTGTTCATGCTTTATGAATCATATGCTTTGAAGACTTTGTAGATGCAAAAGACCAAGTGGAATAACATTTGATGAATATTAGAACAATTAACAGGAATTCACATTTGAAAGGAATTAACTAGTAAAGAGCATTTACGACATTAGAGCAACACTATTAACAAATATAATTATGCATGACATGCTTCGCACTGGAAAGCAGATCTGCATCACCCCCTGAAATTGCTTGTCATATTTTGACATATTTCCGATTGAAACATGAAGTTGTAAGGCTATCAGTGGACAGGGCCGCTTAACGTTATTTACATTTGATAACACTGAAAAATATGTATTTGGTAAACCTTGGTTGTTTTGGTTGCAAAGAAAAATCACACATGAAATACATTTGTGTGTTGATGTTTTCATGAACTTTCAACAAAAATAACTATATTGTGAAATACAGTATACCTTTATCGTTATGTAGATTTTGATCATACCACCCACTCATACCATGGAAGAGATCTAAGAACCGTGGTTTTATCATGTGATACACTTACTGTTATATGCTATTGTCAAAACAATTTGAATCTTTATCATTCATTCTGACCTGGTAATTTGATGTGTAACATTATATTTCAGAGAAAGAAAAACAGACTTACTTATTGAGAATTTACTTGTGTTGTCTTTTCCAGGTAATAACTTCACTCCCCTTGATTTAAAATCTCCAGATCTTTTCACTGTTCAGGAACAAAACACACATATATAACAAATTGTAACCCGCACACACAAACACAAGACGAGACAGTCACAATGTCGGAGAAAACTGCTTTATTCCAACAAAGCAGGCAACAGTACAAAAACAGGGCAAATCCAGTGAAGAATGGTCAGGGTGAGCGTTAAATCGAAGCCGGGGAATCAAGATAGGGTAAAGGGGCAAATCCAGGAGAGAGTGGTCAACGAGAGCATAGGGGGTCAAAGCCGGGGTAATTAGAATCAGCGAGACGGGACTAGAGGGAGCAAAAGACAGGGGAACAAGGGAGCTCGAAAGCCGGGAATCAAGAAGAAAATGACGAGACTAGTGGGAGCAAAAGACAGGGGAACAAGGGAGCTGGCAAGCTAAGAGGTGAACGAGAGGAGGTCAAAACTAGACGAGACTAGCGGGGGGCAAAGACACGGGAAACTAAATACAATAACCAACAACCGTGAGACGAAAGGGTAGTGATATATATAGGGGCGAGTGCAGGTGTAAACCATGACAGGTGATGAGACGAGTGCAGGTGAAACTAATGTGCAGGAGTGCAGATGACGCGAGTGCAGGTGGTCATAATGTACTGGGGGATTGGAAACGCGTGAGAAACTCAAGGAAGGGAGATTGCCTACGAGCATGTGAGCGAGTAGGAGCAAAGTGGGCGTGAGGGCTTGAGCGAGCAAAAAGAGCGTGCGAGCTCGAGGGGGGGGTCGAGCGTGGGAGCTCGAGGGGGCGGAGCGAGGGAGCGGGGTTCGTGACACAAATACAATCAGTCAGGATATTACTCTGTGTGTAGCTTAGATTTAAAATTTTGCATGTGTTTGCCACAGATATGTGTGACAATGTTAAATAAGTACAAAACAACTTAATGTTAATTAATTTAACAACAATTAGTAAAAAATATGGTTCCTTTCCAAGTCATGTGCAGTATTTAAAAATATCATAAATTAATAAAAAATAGCTTGTGGACATTAATTTCCACAATATAAGAAATCAAGTAATTTTACATAATTTTTTGCTGAATGAAATGCACAAGGTTATTATTTTCTCATAGTGCAGCCTGCTAATAATTACTTAAAGTAATAAGGTGTCCAACATGTTCGAGTCATATTCCACCCCAAAAGCAAAAAAAAAACAAGACATTATGCAATTTTTACAAAAAGAAAATGAAGCTATTTTTAGGACTTGGCTTTTCATGAAAATTAAGCACATTTTTCAGATCATCATTTCTGTCATGGTAAAATATATTTTTCTCATTACAATAAGCAAATAAAAAAAAATAAACCATCCTGGTAGTATTTGTTGTTCTGCCTAGTACAGTAACAAAAATCTTATGAAAATTACCGGTTATAATTTACAATAAGTTTCCATTTGATAGCATTAGTTAATGCATTAGTTATCATGAACAAACAATTAACAAAATGTTTTTTAAAGAATTGATCAATCTTTGTTAATGTTAGTAAATAAAAATACAATTAGTTCATGTTATTCCATAATGCATTAACTAATGTTAACATACTAAATTTGTTTTAAAAATGTATTATTGTGTCGCGTGGCGCCATGCGAGGGTCGGACGTGTGAACGGCGAGCTCTGTTCACTTTTCTAATTTTTAATACTTTTTGTGTCATAAACCAGAGAGATTCGATACACCATGTTCCAGATCTGTTCAATGAAGACAATATGTGAAAGAAGTCAAACTCCTCGGGCTCTGGAGACACTTATGTGCTCAAGCTGATACCCCAGACAGGGCCTCAGACCAGGGACTCAATTCGGACGGTGCGGCAGGAAAGATTCAGCATCTGCTGTCGAGCATGTAGGCAATGCTGGCGAAGTTCAGAACTGACTTGGAGGATCTTGCTGTAATATGTCAATCTATTACTGCCATGGAGACTAAATTCTAAAAGAGTTGGTTACAAGAATGGGGGACGTCAATAAACGCATTGATTATCTGGAGTCATCGGAGAGGTAATTATCTGCTTATCCACTATCAACCAAGATAGATTTGGAACACAACTTTGAGAATCGTAATTGGAGAAACATCGTCCGAATTGTTGAAATTCCTGAGAACGAAGAAGACAGAGATATGGTGAAATTCCTAGAGGAGCTCTTCCCGAGTCTGCTCAACATTACAGGCCATAATCTAGAAATTGAGCGAGCTCACATTGTCCTGGCTCAGAGATCTGCTGAGGGAGACAGGCCCCGATCAATTCTGGACAAATTTATGAGATCATTTATGAGGCAAGGAGTAAAGGAAGACATTCTCGGAAGAACCACAGCATTTTTGTTTTCCCAGACTTTGTGAATTTGCGAAGAGAGAAAGGTGATTGATTCAAAAAATGAAAGAAACTCTTATATCAACGGAAGGTTGCTTTTGCACTAATGTTCGCAGCCAAATTGAGAGTAGATGCTAACGATGGATAGATGGTAAAAAAATATTTGTACACCCACAGCAAGCATTGTCCTTCATAAAGTTAATGGACTGAGTAAGTCATTGGAGATGCAGCTGAGTGGACCTGACTCACTGAAAATTCAATTGACCGTCCGAGGAAGCCGGGCACTTTCTTTGTTTCTCTTTGTGCTGGTTCCGCCTAGCGGCTGGAGTATGTTTTGTGGAATAACACTCCTTCGGGACAGTATTTGGATGAATCTGTATGTTCTGTGTGCTTGTGCCTCCTATTGGATGCAGTTTGTTTTGTGGAATATTTCTTGCAATCAATAGAGTGATTAGGGAATGTGTTACACTCATGAAACAGCTGGCTCACTGAACATTCATTTGACTGCCTGAGGAAACTGAATGGGCTTTCAGATCAGTTATGTGGATGAATCTACACGTCTCTGTGTTTATCCCACCAATTGGCTGGAGTTTGATTTATAGATTATTTTCTGTTGTGTAATTCTGTCCCACAAAATTTTTATAGAATCACCGGACATGAGCAATCCGACAGCAAATTTTTCATGGGGGCTCTCGTAAGAGTACATTGACTGTTTGAGTTTAGAGGAATGGATGCCGGTTGGCAATGTTGTGCACGGGGTTAATGTGCACGCTTTTCAGTTTTTTTTTTTTTTGTTCTTAGGGAAGTTCAGGGTTTGTTTGATGCTCTAATGTTGGAATGTGGTCTTTATAATTTATATTTGACACAATCTATTTTAATAATATGTCATGGGTTAGGGCACCCCATAAAAAGAAGAAAGGTTATTTATTTTCTTAAACGTAAGAAATATGATATAGTGTTTCTTCAAGAAATGTGTCTTTCCCACAGGAAGCTGAAAAATTAGTGAATATATGGGGTGGACATGTTTTCTTTAGTGCTGTCTTAAGAGTAGGGGAGTCATTACACTGATAAATAAGCATCTACAATTCAATTGTCTCAAACAGATTAAAAATAAATTAGGAAGAGTCATTATTGTTTTAGCTGAAATTCACAGGCAATGGTTGATTTTGGCTAATATTTACATCCCTAATGCTGAAGATCAGGGCTTTTTTATATCTTTATATCTTGAAGGGATGTTGCAAGCAACTGGCACCACTCAAGATATAATATCGGGAGGAGACTTTAATCTTTTGATGGATTCAGTGGACTTTAGTGAAGCAAAAGTGTGTAAGCCCCCTAGAGCAACACTGATGCTTCACAGGATGTGTACACATTTTGGTCTTACAGATATTTGGAGACTTTTGAACCAATCTGGTAGGGTCGATTAGTCCATACGATTTATTTTAGAATAGATTTTTTTATATGTCTAAGTCCCTCATTTCATTAGCTGTTGATTTGTTCAATTGGAAACATCTTAGTCTCAGATCTGTTGCCACAAATGGAAAAGAAAATCTTCTAGTTGGCATTTTAATGTATGCCTTTTGTAAAATATTAAAGGCTGAAATCAATGTCTATATGGAGACCAACTGGACCTCAGTATCTTCTGTGGGTGTGGCTTGGGAGACACTTAAGGTGGTACTTAGGGGTCAGATCATACAGTATGCCTCGTTCATCAAAAAATCCAAAACACGGTAACTCATAGATTTTGAAGAAAATATTAAAAGTGCTGAGGCTGAAACGCCAAATGTCGTCTGATGGCCTCAGAGAATTGAACCGATTGAAATACAGATATAACACTATTTTGTTACGGAAGGAGGTGTTTTGGCTATTCATTTCAAGACAGTCATATTTTGAGTCGGGGGACAAAGCAGGGAAGCTTTTGGCTAGATATATTAAACAGAGAGCGTCTTTTTCTACCATTCCCTCAGTGAAATCTGTTGGAGGTGAAATATTTACCTCAGCCAATGATAATAATGCTTCATGATCTCTATAGTTCCACGTATACTTTCCCCATTATAGTTCTGTCTTGCGCTGGAACCATTAGCAGTCACAATAAGAAAGGAGGATGGCTTTCCAGGAGGTGTGGCACATAAGCTTATGCTTAATGCAGATAATATTTCATTTGTTCATCTCCTGCCCCATTAGATCTATGCCTTGCCTCCACAGAATTATTAACTCCTTTTTAAAGTTCTCAAGATAAAGAGTTGGTCTAAATCTGAAGCTTTGGCTCTGACAGCATACTGCCCGTTAACAGCTTTTCAGCTGGGTGCCTTCTAGAGGCCCAAACAGGGCATTAAGTATTTGAGTATTTTATTCCCAACAAATTTGCATGGTTTAGTTAGAGTTAATTTTGACCCTTTAATAAAAAGGTTTTTGAGCGATGTGGGCAGGTGGGCTTCATTACATTTATCTATGATAAGGAAGGTTCTTAAAATTAATTGTATTCCAAAATTCAATTACCTTCTACTGTCTCTCCCTATAGATGTCCCCCTCTCTTATTTCAAGAAATTTGATAGCATTGCGAAGTCCTTCATTTGGTAAACAGTGGTAAACGTCCCCGATTATTTTTCAGTAAACTGCATAGGCCGATTGACAAAAGTGGGCTAGGCCTACCCAAGATTTTGTTTTATTATTATGCATTCAATAACATTTGGATCATTGGTCGCTTCCACCTGAGAGAGCCCCTCCCTGATTTTGTATTGAACAGGAAGTTCTTGCCAATATCAAACTTTCTATCAAACTGACCGGAGAGGTTAAGTTGCACCCTATTATCTCGCATTTGCACTCAGTATGGACAGATGTGTCCAGAGTGTTTAATTCTGACATTTATTTAAATGTGGCCTCGAGCATATGGATGAACCAAAAATTACTTATTAATAAATCCCCTTTCTTCTGGTCACAGTGTATTTTGAGGGAGATTAATATGCTTGGTGACTTATATGAGAGTTGAGTGTTGAGATCCTTTGAAAATATGGTTCAACATTTTAGGATTCCCAGATCGCAGTTCTTTAGGTATTTACAGCTACGCCATCTGCTCTGTACTATTGTTGGGAGTAACTTACACCCTCCTAAAGCAGCAGATACCCTGGAAGTGGTGATTACTGCTTTTGGAAAAGGTCATGAGGCATCAGTGTATTACTGCCTGCTAATTCAGAATCTGGGGGACAGAGCTTCAACTTCTCTTAAGAGATTATGGGAGAAAGATGTATGCTTGGTCTTGGATGAGGAACTGTGGACTAGGATTTAAAAAAAAACATCAAGTCTATATCTAGAGATGCAAGGATGCGTCTGATGCAATTGAGTCTATTGGACCCCCTCTAGATTGTATAGGCTTGGTCTTAAAGTATTTTAATGAGACTTAAAGGGTATAAAGTTGATTCCGTATGTATAATTATGTTGTTTAAACTATTCTAGTCTTTGTTAGAATACAAATGTTAATAACAAAACAAATTTATTAGTATATGTTGAAATGAACAGTGACTAGGATTAATAAATGATGTCAAAGCACTGTTCATTGTTAGTTTAACAAATTTTGTTAACTAATGTTAGTAAATGGGTCCTTATTGAAAAGTATTACCAAATTGAGATTAATTAGAATTACAAAAGATGCCGAAGGTATTGCGGTAATTAAATTTTTGGGGGGGAAATATGCTTAATTTTCATGAAAATAATGTCCAAATGCAAAATATCATAATGGTCCAAAATAGGCTTAATTTTCCTTAATCTTCAACTTCTTTTAATTACTTTTTTTTGTATTTGTTTGTTTAATTTTGGACTGAAAGAGTCACTCATCTCATCAGATATTAAAACTCTTGTTTACTAAAAAATAAACAAAGATTTGCCTTAATCAATAAGTAGACCTAGAAACCAGGAAACAATGTGAATCATGCCATGTTTATACCAATATCAATTTAAAATGTACCTTGATACTGAGCGCTGAATCCTTTATGTCGATGACTGTTGTCTGTTACGAAATGAAGCCGTAACCAGTTCTCGTTGCTTACTATGGGCACAGGAATATTTATTCCTGATAACCTGTAATGAAGATGCACAGAAATGTTTAAAGGTGCCCTCAGTTATCATGATGAATAAACTTTACTTTCAGAACTTCTTGTTAATTGATATGTGTCTCTTTTGCTTTAATGGACTCCAAAGTTTGTGCAAAACATGACGATCCATGTTATCCAGAATGATTTGAGAATTTTACGAAGAGGATCTTGTGTGAAAGGAATACTTCTGGTCTTTTGTGCAAAGGAGTATATAAGCACCAAGACCATTTCTGGAAAATGCATTCTTATATTTAGTGGCCGCAACCACTAAACTTGTGATAAATTTACAATTCCGGAAATTATCATTGAACTTTTTCTAAATGGTTGTGTAAAGTCAAGGACAAATATACACTACAGATTTTATAGAATAGTATTTGTTATTTTGTTCTTTGGAAGACATCATACCACTGGATTATGTCATTATCCTACCCATTTAAACTGAAGTGAAGATGGATCCTTTTCAGAGAGTTGGATGACACAGAGTAAATCTAGCAAACTATATATATGTGTGTGTGTGTGTGTTTGTGTGTGTGTGTGTGTGTGTGTGTATATATGTATAGGAAAAATATAACGGAGATGGATTCTCCAACACTTTGAGGTAGCAACCTCTGAGGAAAAAGAAAACCAAAATTCTCTGGGTAAAATAATACTGATGGCTGCTAAACTTATCTGCTGAGAGGGCTTTAATAAAAAAAAGAGCAAAAATAAATAATATATAAAAAATTATTATGTGGGAAGCGTTTGTGAGCTCTGCCCTCTTACGCAACACCTCTTTAAGTGAGTGTTTGCTGCTGTAAGCAGGTTTCTCCTACACACTCAAAACAATCTTTTGATATTTTTCCCTCAAGTATTGATTTACTGACAGTATACTGACAAAAAAAATATGAACAAATGTAATATAATAATTTTTTAAGAGCACTTTAAAATCATTAATATCACATACTTAACTTGACATTCTTAACTTTTGTTGGTTAACACAGTTTACAAACATAATTATCATTCTGTGTTCACAATATTCTCCAGAAAATGTTCTTACTAAGTAAAATTACCAAAAAAGTACCATGGTACAACTATATTGTTTTGGACATGTGTAACCGGTCCTGTTCGACCCGCTCCGAAAGGGACTCGAACAGGACTCAAGCGTCTCCAGTATGAGAGGTGGGCATGCTAACAAGGAGGATAAAGGTTACAGCCTCTAGTGTCCATAGCTAGAGTGCCTCTTGAGGCCAGGGGAGTGAGGTTTACACACTGACCCTGACCCCACATTCTCAATAAAAGAGCAGTTTCCTCATTCCCTGGGCTATAATTCCGGTCTCCCCGGCCGTCGTTATCACGACCACCAGCCACCGGTTCTCTTTGTCATTATGATGTGTATCCCGTGTGATGTATATTCCACAAAAAGGTTTCCCCAATGGTAAACCGCATCTTCCTTGGGCAGAGGGCCCTCTGTCCTTGGTCACAGTGTTTGCAGTAACTCCTCCCCTCCTCAGCGCCACTCCACACGACGTGCTTCCGATTCGACCCGGTAAGACTGTGTGTTGTATTCCACTTAGAAGCACCCCCTCGGGGCCATGTGTGGATCCTGCTGTGTCCTCCTCTTTGGAGGGACACCCCCCAACATGGAACTTATATGGCCCCCAGCTGAACGATTTAATTCCTTTTCTTGGGGGAATAGAGAGAAGGCTACGGCTGGGCCAGCCAATCCTTAAACTTCTGAGAAGTTAGCCGCTCCCCAAGGTGTAGGGGATCGCTTCATGCCTGCCACTGTGTTGGGGGTAGTTATGCGACGGCTTGCTGCGCTAGCTACAAGGCACACAGAGTTCTGCCCGTATCGCACCACCAGTCTGCGTAACAGTCGTCGACACAATGTCGAGTCATTGACAGATAGGGAACATCATGTTTACTGATGTAACCTCCATTCCCTGATGGAGGGAACGAGACGTTGTGTCCCTCTTGCCACAACACTGAACCAACCGCTAAAATGGCCGGGTCTTTCACTCGGTGCAAAACCTAAGTGTGTGTGTATGCAAGCGGCACTCCTTTTATACCCGTATATATGGGGGAGTGGCATGGAAATTCCACACGCCAATTCTCATTGGCCTTTTCTCAAAGATCAGAGATGTCTGGGCTCCCAAGAGTGAACTCCCCATAGTGTCAACTCATCGACACAATGACTCGTTCCCTCCATCAGGGAACAGAGGTTACATTAGTAACCATGACGTTTCTCAAACAAGTTACCATGGCAATAATACGTTTTTGTGATGTGCACCATGGTAATACTTTGAGTTTATATATACCATCCAGGTAGACCTAGAGGTATTTTGGACATTAGCCTGGTACACCAGCTTTTAGGATAGCACCATGGTAATCCAAAAGTTTATATATATATATTTATTTTACTTTACATTTTGCAAGTTGTCATTGTAATACTATGGGGGCTTTTTTGATCATAATACATTTTAATACCCTGTTTTTGGATATGTACCACAGTAATTTTATGGAATTCTTTGTAAGTACTGTGGTATTACCATTTCTTTACCATCACTTTACCATGGTACCATAATTTTACTTTTTACAAGATACAGTGAGTTGGAAAAGAGCACTAGTAAGCCCATCCTAAAGCAGGCAGTATTTGAGAGTTAACATGCCATAAAATGTGACCTTTATAAATCACAGTGCTATTTACTGAGATGTAAATGACATAAAAGCAGCCGCTAACAACAGATCTGTTGTTTCCTCTCATTTTCAAACACCTCAAGGGCTCGGCCATAACTTTGAGCCAATCGAGTGTGACTGTAAAGTTCAACTATTTCAAGGCTAAACAATTTCAGCCGTCATAGATTTCTAGAATGACTCCTTTCAAAGTAAAGCTCTTGAGTGAATTTGAGCACACTTGGCCTTGATGCCTGTCAATGAAAGACAGGTCTGAAATTAGATGAGTGAGATCCGGCAGTGAAATCGCTTTTTGAAGAAAAAGGAAGCTCATACTAGAGTCTGAAACAGTTGTCAAATTTGTAATGTTGAAAAGGGCAAATGAGATTTTGTACATTTAAAAAATGGATGTGAAAAGAACAGAAAATTGATTCCATTTATGCCTGGTAAAACCTGTATCAAATTTTCAACATGATCCGAAAGACACTCCCAGTTATTTCACGTGTCAATGATTTCAGTAAAAAGAAGTTCTGAGACTTCGGAACCAATAACCTTCACCAATGATCCAATGTATCATTTGCTAGTTTCACAAAAAATAAAACAAAAAATAGCAGTAACCGTAACAACGTGACAATATGCGGTTTCTGGGATGTTCATGGCGGTTGCTAGGTTGTTTTGGGTGGTTACCAGAGCATGTTTTGTGCTGTAGTTGCTAAGCTGTTCTGAGTGGTTAGGGTAATGAGAAGCCAATGATATGGAGTTGCTAGGATATCCTGGGTGGTTGCTAGTTTTTTTTGGGTGGTTTCTAAGGTAATGTGGGTGGTTGTCAGGGCATTGATATGTGGTCACTACTGAGTTTAAAGTGTTTTTAGCATTCTGCTTTGTGGGTACTAGGGTGTTCTGGTTGGTTGCTAATGTGTTGTGGATAGTTGCATGGAGTTACTTAATACTCCAGGTCAAAAGAGCCCAGACCTATTTCTCTACGATATTCTTGTCCCTAGATTTGGCTTGGGTCCCTCCGTCAATGTTACCTGATGAAACAATGTTAGTCTTTGCGATTTTCCTGCATATTTTGTTATAAGCAAAAAGCTTGTTGAGTTATGCACTAAAGTTTAATACTTAAGGATAGGAGTTTGTTCAAATCCCTAACTCTTAGTATGAGTACACTGCAAAAAATATTTTTAGAAAAATACGAATTTTTGTCGTATTTTCCAATAAAAATATTTAAACATTCTTAAAACATGCTTGTAACGCAGTTCAATGGAAAGGAGGAGGCGAGAACTGGCTTGTCGATATGAATAATATTACAATTTTATAAAGGCCTTGGCAGTCGGCCTTTATCACTCTCGGAGGTTTGATTAGCCTGATAAGGGACATGGTGTGTAGAATCACGACCCGGACCTGCCCTGCCACATTCCTCCCTCGTCCCCCCCCCCCCCCCTTCCCTGGAGAGAGGTGTGATTTCTGCTGGCAGGTCATCCTGTCTACCCGGACGAGGGAGGGGACAAGAGGAGGGAAACAGAAATAATTAAATATGGGGATGGGTACTTCCTGTAACAGTGTAGTACCCCCCAAAAAAACTCTGTAAAATTTAAACAAGAGGGAAAAGGCCAATACGGAGCGGCATTGAGAGAGAGAGAGATGAAAAAAAAAAAAAAAACTCGCCGGTTCTCTGATACACCGTCGCATGGTCCTCGATCAATCCTCCACCCTCTCAGGCGGACAACAGCATCTCCTCCCCAGGCAGACCGGTATCAGACCCATGACCCCCTGCAGAAAGAACGCCCCTCCACGTTCACGGCGACTCCTGGGGACACTCATCCGCCCCTGGCAGCGGCCCTACCACTCCAGGTGGTTGGGGAGTCACTTCCCTACTCCCCTCTCGGACGGTGGTCTTCTGTCGACCCCTCCGCGTTTCTGGGGGATGGCAGGGCACTCCTCCACCCCTGGCAGAAGCTCCATCGCTCCAGGCGGTTGGGAAGTCCAGTCCTCACTCGCCTCGCGGACGGCAGCCGTTCACCACGTCCGGGTGGTCGGGCTACTCCCTCCCCTGGTGGATGGCAGCGGCACTCCCCCGGGTGGACAGCAGTGTTCAGAACTCCGCGACTGGCATCCCTCCTCCTTCAGTGTAACGTAGTTCAATGGAAAGGAGGAGGTGTGAACTGGCTTGTTGATATAAATAATATTTTAATGATTAACTTAAACAAAAACAAACACACACACACGACGGACATGCCCATAAACGATCTCTCTCTCCCGTACCATCCTCCGCAGTCAGCCTTTATCCCTCTCGGAGGCTTGATTAGCCTGATAAGGGACCAGGTGTGTAGATTCAGGACCCGGCCCCGCCCTCCGTCCTGACACAGTGCTATATTTACTTGACAAGCAAAATTGCATAAGATTTTAAGTCTTATTGTGAGAGAAATATGCACATTTTGCATATCTCCCTTTTCTGACACACCCAATTCAAGTTTTGTAGTCTCCACTAACGAGCTGATGAGTTGAATCAGATGTGTTTGATTAGGGAGATATCCAAAATATGTAGTGTTGGGGGTCCTCCAGGAACAAGGTTGGGAACCGCTGCTTTAGCCGACTGCAGGATTTTGGTGGTAACATAGATCTGCAGAAATGATTTTAGGTATGCTGGAGCAGACATAGTGACTGTTCTGTATGCCAGCATCAGAGCCTTGAATTTGATACGTGCAGCCAGTGAAGAAAAGGAGCGGTGTAACATGCAATCTCTTTGGTTCATTAAAAACCAGACCTCTCTTCTATCTTGGCTCTTGCACTTATCTTAGCTCTTCTTCGATGGACTTTGCTTCGGCTACCCTCTGCTCAGGTTCCGCACAATGTAGAGTTCAAGAAAGCTCAGAACACAAAGTTCCAAGAAAATTCCTCTTCTCTGTGCTATGACTTACACATGTGATGGGGATTTGTGAGTCTCCCTTGAAGGAGGCCTCGCTTTAAAGCCCCAGCTTATCATTCCAGAACCGAACCATCCAGCATCCAAAAACATTGACAGAGAACAAACAACCTTTCTACGGACCCAGATAAAGAGCCAAAGAACCAAAGCAATGCAACGAAATGCAAGTACACCTCCAAACTTTTGCTAGAAAGTGCTGGTGTTTTATTTAAATACTTCAGGTAACCCGAATGGAAATCGAGGTATAATAAATTAAGTATTGATGTTTCTCAAGGCCTGGCCTATAAATCTATAATGGTCAATTTTCTCTGTTACAGGTTTCCATTCAAATTTTGTTACAGTTCACTCATCAGCCTGTTTTATGTGTGTTAGTTTAGTTTTTAATGTTATAGATGAACAATAAAGTCTTGTTTGTATTCCAAGATAATTTGACTGTGGTATAATTTGATAAATAATCTTGTCAATTCAACATGTTTGTGATATTATTTTTGATGGCCATGAGAACAGTATTTGCATATCCAAGTATGTGCTGACCCAGAGCACAAACAATATGATAAAAGTAGATTCTAATTATAAAGACAGAAATAAATCAAGCACCAATGGCATGCAGGAAATGGATTATTTCTCTCTCTCTTTCTCAATCTAACTACCCCTGTCTTTCTGAATAGGGTATTGGAAAGAAAAGAGATGGCAAAATATAAAGATAAAAAGCAACACTAACTAACTTGATTTTAATATTTTTTTACAGACAGACAGAAAGGCAGGCAGATGGATGGATGGTTGGTTGGACAGACGGATGGATAGATGGTCAAGAGAAAGACAGACATAAAGGCAGGCAGACGGATGGATGGACAGACGAATGAATAGATGGTCAAGAGGCAGGCAGGCGGGTGGGCGCTTCAGTTATTAAGCACTATTAAAAAATTAGCACAGAACTGCAGTGACACTGTATCAAATCCGATCAATGTGCTGAAAGAGCAAAAGCATCCACCTCTATTTGTTTTAAATAACATCTGGCAAGCGACTCACTTTTAAAGCCCCTTATTTTCAAAATCAAATGCCTGATTTTGGCTGCACTTCACATCCAAGCAATAAAGTAATGTTATCACAAAGAAACCATCATAAAATAATGGCGACATGCATGACACTGCCAGCTTTTAACCTTCTTTCACCATTCAACATAATCAGCATCTGCGTGTGCGTGCGTGTGGGGTTTATTTATTCATTGTTTGTCACTGTGGCTTAAGTAAGTGGGACAAATCTTGCATGCAATGGGCAGCCCCAATCACTGCCAGCTTGTAAAATCTCTGAGGAGAGAACAGATACAAAAGACTTCATTCACTTGTTTCTCTCAGAATGGGTTGTGTGGGGAAATGAGGAAACACAGGAGAACGGTTCTCTTTAAATGATGCATAAGCCTCGCGAGAACACATCATTTGTCTTCATCCTAGAAAGAGTCACAATACCGAGATGAGAAACAGACACATTTAGCCCATATTCCCAAAATACGATGAAGTGCTGACCTTGTGGTTTGAATAACATCAGATATGGTCTCAGAATCTGAGCCTTACTAATGCTTGAGGGTTAGTCTGACCAAAATCGTACCTCACAGTACAAGTAATTTTATATCCCAGTTACAGGATATATCATGATTCATGATACATTACTTTTTTCTGGAAAGTTAACAACACAATAATTTTTTTAATCTGTACAAAGGTTTAAATTGGTATAAATTGTATAGCACAACTGCAGTGGTTGACATATTTCTACTGTTGCATGGAATAACATTGTAATAACACCCTACTAAAGCTTAATGTACTGAAAAACAACACTGACCAAGAAACAATGTCATGTTATGCTTGGAAAATGTGGCCCCAGATGTCTGTAGCATTTAAGTCCTGTAGCATGCTCCATCAAAGACAAAATTATGAGTTTCCAAACACAGAAAGCCCTTTCACCAGTGAAGAGCGAGAGAAATTGCTTTGGTTTTGCTCCTTTATCTGAGTGCTTTGTAACTTACAATATTTTTCGCCCTTTCTAACATACACAGGAAGAATGACTGAATTATATAAAGACCAGCAAAACCATTGATTTGTTTGTTTGGCTTGCATAATATTAGAGAGGAGAAGTTGATTCTGGCCAAGCAAATCTTAGCTTCATTTGTCATGTCGCTTACAGAAATGACTTGACCGAATCAATGAAGCCACCAACAAGCAAGGTCATCACCATGCCTGAATAATGGACATACTATCATGTTCCCTGCATAAACATGCACTTTTAGACTATTTTCCAAAATCTAATGTGGTAATATAAAATATAATAAAGTGTCCTTGGGCAAGACCCTGAACCCTAAGTTAATCCCAATGGCAGGTTAGTGCCTTGCATGGCAGCTCTGCCACCACTGGTGTGTGAATGTGTGTGTGAATGGGTGAGAGACACAGTGTAAAGCGCTTTGGTAACCGCTAAGGTAACTATATATGTGCTGACCATTTAATGTGCTCTATTGCTGTCTACCGCCTAGATATGCAGCTATACTCTAAGGGGCAGTTCACAATAAAACGTTTTTGCATTCATCTACATGGTTTTACTTTTTTCCCATGTAAGCATGCTCTAGATCAGGGGTGGGGAACCCTGCTCCTGGAGTGCCACTGTCCTGCAGAGTTTAGCTCCAACCCTAAACAAACTCACCTACACTTAAACTTTTCAAGTAATCAAGACCATGATTAGTTTCCTTGGGTTTGTCTGGATGTCTAGATGGACGTCTTTGACAGTTGCACCGTCTCTTTCAGTGTTATATTAATTGTCAAATATTTTGTCCAAGATTTCTTTGGATAAAAATATGTGTAGTACATCAAAAGGTTCTGTCTGTTTTCCCAGAAGAGAAAGACTGTAACTTTTTAACAAATATATCTGGCCATGGCGGAGTGGAGAATTGTCCAGAGGCCTAGATGTACCGGGAGGCCAAGGAGGAGCCAGAGACGAACCCAGAGACCAAGGCAATGTCCGAGTCGCTGAGGAGCAGGTGAGGTCAGTAGCGGCCACAGAGGACTGGACAGACTGGTCAATAGTTGTTGGGGACAGGACTGAGTAAGTAGCACCCACTGGGGGCTGAACAGACTGAGCAACAGACTGGTAGCTTGTGTCTGATGGGTGCTGGTTACTAGGCTGAGCATCAGACTGATGGCTGGTTACTGGGCTGAGCAACAGACTGATGGCTGGTTACTGGGCTGAGCAACAGACTGATGGCTGGTTACTGGGCTGAGCAACAGACTTGTGGCTGGTGTCTGACAGATGCTGGTTACTGGACTGATCAACATACTAGTGTCTGGTGTCTGACAGATGCTGGTTACTGGACTGAGCAACAGACTTGTGGCTGGCGTCTGACAGATGCTGGTTACTGGACTGATCAACATACTAGTGTCTGGTGTCTGACAGATGCTGGTTACTGGAATGAGCAACAGACTGGTCACTGGTGTCTGATGGGTGATGGGTGCTGGGTGCTGGCCACTGGACTGAGCAAAGGGCTGGTTGATGGCTGCTATGAACGCGACAGGATAGTCGATGGTCACAAGGGACTGAAAAGGCTCCTCGAAGGTCACTGGGGGCTGGACGGGCTTGGCGTTTTTTTTAGAAACCGTTTCTAGTTAACATAAACTTTTAAAAATGCATCTCGAGACACCTGCTTTCTGTTCTACTCGATGAGCCGAGTTTAGCTTTTTGTGTGAATGGCCCCTTTGAAGCCAGCATAATGATGCATTTATCTTTTCCAAAAGCCTTTGCATCAAGAGAAGGCTCTCAATCCCTCTCAATACTGTCTATATAGGGAGCTCCTTAAATTTTGGAAAAGAGAGTTTGATTGTCATTTGAACTTGAATAGTTCAGAACAAGAGAAAGTATTTGTTCTTAAACTCAGAACTGCATTCCTGTGACCGTACAAGATTGGAAAGTTTGGATTAATAGTCATACAGGCTCCATCGAATTGAGTTATAGGCATCTATTGTATTCTGTTTCATTCTCACATGCACACCAAGTCATTTCAGAGGTTTGATCGAAGTTTTGGCACCTTTGGAATAGCTTCTTTGAAAAATCTAACAGGGAAATCACACATTTCATCCCCTTCAATAGTCAAGCAGAAAACTAATTCCACACTCTGAAATTAAGATTGTCAATGCACACATGAATATTGAATAATTTTCCCAGAGGAATGGACTAGGAACTATCTGTTCATGTAAATACAGCATTTTAAAGGAAGATTAAAAAACAAACACAAAGGGATGTCTGTACATTCGTCTGCATATAATTAGGCAAACACATAAATATGTAACATTTGAGTTGAAATTATTGAATACTTGTAGAATCATGTTGCTATAACTACATTATTTGCTAAATAATTTTTTCGTGGCTTGTTAGAGGCACTTAGAGGACATTAGAGGCACTACAACAACAATAACATTTATTCACTTTCCCACAAATCACAAGGAAAATTGCAGATCATCAGTTCATAAACACTAACCTTTCACCCTGTTCCTCACAATGCAATCTAATGACATCAAAACTCTTTTAATATAGTGCATGAATGTAAGTTTATTCATTTTAATGTTTGCATTATGTAGCCAACTACGTTTATAAGATTGTTCAAATGCAAATGGTACGAGTCCTGAAGAGCTGACAGCGAGTTGACACATACAGTAATTAGAAAGTGTCAAAATGGCACCACAAAATTAAATGGTTGCTTCAGCAATAGCATTTTTCATCTCACATTTATGTTTTATGACACTGTCGTTTAGGTTCAGGTTTAGGGTAGGGAGGTAGGTTTTGTTCATTTAAAACTAAATAGAGCATTAACCTTAAAAACCTTCTGTCTGGGTCAAATATACAATTTAGCAGTCATAATACAAACATATTTTACTTCAGAATGTTGCAATTGACCCATGCGAATCAAGTATTCCACAGAGCCAGAGCATAATCAGGTAAAATGCTCACCATATTGTTGGTGGATCGGAACCCTCCACTTCTAAAGAGTCGAGCTTGCTGTCCATCTGGAATTCAGAGAAGACCAGTGAGATGGTATCTCCTGGATCAGCAAGGATGGTCCATGTACATTCTCCACTGCTCTGATAGTCCTTCTGAAAGTCTGGACTGGAGATAATACCACTTGACCCTCGGAATGTTCCACCACACGTGTCTTCAGCTGTTGGCCAAAACAAAAGAAAGTATTAAAACATATTGTACCTGTATTGTATCTAACAGCACAGTAGCTGGCCGCTACATAGTGATCTTGCAGATTTCAACTTTTGACTATATAGTGTCTGGTCCACTGTACACCTAATTCTGTCCAAGAACCATTGAAGGGGTCATCTGATTGGCATGCAAATCAACCAAGAACAGTTCATTTTTGGGGTGGGTATAACTATAACAGATGATTCCACACTAACTGGTTTGCATCATGATTTATACCAACGATTTTCCTAATTATATCAAAACATTTATTTAACATTTCCTTATCATAGTCACTTCACTTGCTTACTGGCTGTGTTAATGCACAATTCTTTGTAAAGAAACAATATTACTACTATTAGGAAAAGTGCTTTAAAAATAAAACTGTCCAACTTAGACTTAAGGGAAAACTGGCAATTTGTGTAATTGATTATTCTTTATTCATTTATTTATAAATACAAAACGATATGTATTTTTTCCCCCTTTTCTCCCCAATTTGGAATGCCCAATTGCCAATGTGCTCTAAGTCCTTATGGTGGCGTAGTGACTTGCCTAAATCCAGGTGGCGGAGGACGTATATCTCTGCGTCTGAGACCGTCAATCAACTCATTTTATCACGTGGCTTGTTACCGCGGAGACCTAGCGCATGTGGAGGCTTCACGCTATTCTCTGCGGCATCCATGCACAACTCACCACGTGCCCCACCGATAGCGAGAACAACACATTATAGTGACCATGAGGAGCCTCATGTTACTCTACCCTCCCTAGCAACTGGGCCAATTTGGTTGCTTAGGAGACCTGGCTGGAGTTACTCAGCACCCCGTGGATTCGAACTTGTGACTCTAGGGGTGTTAGTCAGCATCAATACTCGCTGAGCTACCCAGGCCCCCCAGGAAGAAATTGAAATTAAACAAACACATTTTCATTACTCCAAAACTAACTAAAGTAAAAAACAATACTATGCATAATAACATTTGAAACCTTTTCCAAAAGCCTTTGAATCAAGAGAAGGCTCTCGAGCACTTAAAATGTTGCTTACATATGTAGTTCATTATATTTGAACTTGAACAGTTCAGAACAAGAAAGAGTATTTTTTCTTAAACTTGCAATTGTTTCCTGCAACAGTACAAGACTGGAGAGTTTGGATTTACAGTCATACAGGCTAAATCATATCCAGTTATAGGCATGTATTGTATTCAGTTTCATTCTCACAAGCTCACATGGAAGTTTTGGCACATTTGGTATAGCTTCATTGGTCAATCTAACAGAGAAATCACACATTTCATCCCCTTCAATAGTCAAACAGAAAACTAATACCACTCTCTGAAATTAAGAAATTGAATAGCATTAACAATTATCAATGCACACATGAATATTGAATGATTTTCCAGAGGAATGGAAACAGCAAAACTTGAGGTTACAGTGAGGCACTTACAATGGAAGTAAATGGGGGCCAATTTTTGCACATTAAAATACTCACTTTTTCAAGAGTATAGTCATAAGACATAAACAATATGCGTGTAAACATGATTTTAGTGATAAAATCACTTAATAACCTTTTCTGTGCGAAGTTATAGACAATTTTACAGCTTTGTTGCCATGACGATGTTATTTCAACAAACCCAGAAACTCCAAAATGACTGAATAAAAGACCTCCAACAAACTGGCTCCATTCACTTCCATTGTAAGTGCCTCACTGTAAACTTGATTTTAGCTTTTTTAAAAGACAAGGAGGAATGAGTGAAAATACTTTCTTGTGGGAATCAACATTACGCCATGAACGCTGTCAACTGAGCTAAACTTGTATTGGACCTGGAATATATTTAACTGATACAGCATCAACTTTGGAAGCAATAAAATACTAA
The DNA here is from genome assembly GCF_025860055.1 of Xyrauchen texanus. NCBI lineage: Eukaryota > Metazoa > Chordata > Actinopteri > Cypriniformes > Catostomidae > Xyrauchen > Xyrauchen texanus. The sequence goes on from NC_068292.1 coordinate 40,967,715, forward strand.
CATCCTGTCTATTGACGCAACGCAACGCAATGGCTTGAGGCTGTCAACATGTCAACATTCTAAACCATTTAATTTGTGTAGGAGTGCCAGCGCGAGCAGTGCAAAATGGAATGGGACACCCATTTATTATCAGTGTGAGGGATTGCGCTGCAATAGACACTTCCAGTGTAGACAGCATCATTATTATAATGGGATTCTTTTACTTCCGATGCGATGCAATGTGAAAAATAAAACCTAACTAAACTGACTGAAAAACAGTAAAAAAATAGAAATTTTAACAAAACTAGCAGAGATAGATTGAAAACTAATAAAAACTAAACTGCAATGACTAACTGAAAATAAAAATGTAACTTTTGCAAAGCTATGAGAGATTAAAGGTGCCATTTTGCTAACTTTTGCTAGACTTGAATTAGACCAGCCCCATTCCTGCAACCACACATCCTCTCTCCAAAAAACAACTTTTGAAAATCCTTTCAGCTAATCTAATGTCAGCTAGCCTGAACTTTCAAAAATGATTGACAGTTTCTGTTTTGTTAAAAACATGCTGTTTTACCATTTAGAGTAATTTCTCAGGACACATCTGTCAAATAGGAATACTGTATTTGTATGGTGTGTTCCCAAAATAATGTTTTCTATAAAATAAAGCACATTTAGTGTCAAGATTGTTGACTCGAAGTTGCTGCAAACATTATGATTATGACAGATTATGAGCATCACACAGCTAGGGTGAAGCGCCTTCAAAACAAATTAGTTTTCCCTGACAAAACAACAAACAATGATAAGAGCAATTATTGTACATTGGGCTTATTGCACTAATTGCTAGTTGTGTTCTGAAGAACAGCATGATTGTTTTAATGAGTATTATTTGGGTTTTGTAAGCATTTATTTCTCAAAAACAAAATAAAATCAATGCTGCCCAAGTCTAGCTTGAAAAGAGACAAAGTGTCAGTTAATTAATCTAATTAGCACAGGACCTGACGAAAGTGTCTCATCCAAACACTTCTCCAAAATACACTCGCCTAATGAGCTTTATAATGTCAAAAACTCTGCTTTAAGGTTTAAATAATCATAAACAAGACATCGGCTAATGCATTGCTAAACATCAAACGCATTTTAAGTATGCAACAAATGCATTTGGTTTTGGAATGCATGGAAACAGCACAACTTAAAATTAAAAGTTTGCTCCAAAAATTGGAATTATGTCCCCTCCAACGAAGCTCTGAAATATGCCAACCTGATCCCACGACAAGCAGTAATAATAGTAAGAGATGGCGAAATTGTAAGAAATCGTACGAGTTGGCTCATGCAAAATCTGTTTACTCCCAGAGAAAAAAAATTGCGCAACAAGAACAATGTGATTACATTTTGTTTTCTACGTTTATCCTCTAGCCCAAAACCTAAACCTAATTATTAAAGTGTTGAAATGGAGGTTGGCTAAAATTTTATCCCTGTATTGTATCGATTTATAATTCTGTTTGCTAATCTAAAAGTCATTCATTTTTAGGTACGTCTAAAATTCATACCCTTTGTCGTACAAATATCTTACAATTTTGTCATCTACTACAAATTCTTACAAGTTGTCATGAGACTATTGAACATGGCTTGCAATCATGGTCAGATTATAAAAAACGTCAAGGTTACTGTTGTAACCTGCATTCCCTGAGGGAAGGAACGAGACGTTGTGTCGAATGAAGTGACACAAGGGGTCTTCCTGGGACAACAAATGTACCTCTGAACCTGAGAAAAGGCCAATGTCAAGTTGGTAGACAGAATTTGCATGCCCCGCCCCGGACATACGGGTATAAAGGGAAGCGAGTGCAAGTCAGGATTTTGCACCGAGGAGCAGAAATAAGGTACAGCCGTTTACAGTTTTAGGTCTAGTGCTGTGGCAGGAGGGGCACAACATCTTGTTCCTTCCCTCGGGGAACAGAGGTTACAACAGTAACCATGACGTTCCCCTTCTGTCACTCACTCGACGTTGTGTTGTATGAAGTGACACAAGGGGTCCAGTATAAAAATGCCATGCACTGACCGTGTTATGTGAACTGCCGAGACAGGTGCAAGCAGGCTACTGCATGCTAGAGGCAACTGTGTCAGCTGCACGTAGCCCTCCCCAATGCCCCCAAAGAGGGGTCACATACAGAACTTAGGTTCCCCGCACCCCTGAGGGGGGGAACAGGCGCTACATGACTAGCCTGGGAGCAAGCCGGGCAGCCGTGCCTTTTCTCTCACTATGTCTCTCACATAGGACGTGAAGCGTCCTTAACACTATGAAATGCGTCGGGGAAGGCGGTCTTTCCCGGTCCTATTCTTTCAGGGGGAAAAGACCCTGCAGAAACCACATCCTGTCCAGTCTAGGGGGAAGTAACATGTGGCAAATACACCACGAAGGTTGTGAAGCCGTACGTGGGAAATGGCACAGTGGTAGGTCCAGCCTAATGAGGGAGGACATTACAAGCACGGCGACTGGGGCAACGGGGCTGCCCAAGGGAAACGCGAGTCCGCCGACAGGGGGACCGTACCACAGGAAATACATCACGGGGAGTTTGCCTGAAAAGGGAACAAAGCCCATGGAGCCCAACCCCAGTACATAGCACCTACGACTTGTAGTGGGTCTGGCCGCGAATTGCTCCGCTGAATTCGCCGGGGCAGCTTGCTTGCAGGCTCACGGCCTGGTCCCTGAAGGGGGTCGTAGGAACCTTGGGCATGTAGCCCGGTCGCGGCCTCAGGATAATGTGAGAATGTGCCAGCCCGAACTCCAGGCAGATGACGCTGACAGACAACGCATGCAGGTCCCCAACCCTCTTGATGGAGGCTAACGCGATCAGGTGGGCTGCCTTCAGGGAGGGCCTTGAGCTCAACTGAATCAAGCGGCTCGAAGGGGGGTCTATGAAGGCCCGAGAGGACCACAGAGAGATCCCAGGAGGGGAACAGGCTAGACCGGGGAGGGTTCAGTCTTTGGGCGCCTTTCAGGAAACTGATAAACAAGTCGTGCTTACCTAGGGACTTGCCATCTACTGCGTCGTGGTGGGCTGCAATAGCAGCTACATACACCTTCAAGGTGGAGGGGGACAGCCTCCCCTCCAACCTCTCTTGTAGGAATGAAAGCACTAACTGAACTGCGCACCTCTGCGAGTCTTCGGCTCGAGAAGAACACCAATTCGTGAACAAGCGCCACTTTCGGGCGTAAAGTTGCCTGGTGGATGGAGCTCTGGCTTGGTTGATCATGTCTACGACTGCAGGTGGTAAATCCACTAGATCTTCCGCGTCCCGTCCAGGGGCCAGACGTGGAGGTTCCAGAGGTCTGGGTGCAGGTGCCAGAGGGTGCCCCATCCCTGAGAAAGAAGGTCCTTCCTCAGGGGAATTTTCCAGGGAGGTGCTGTCACGAGGAGCGTAAGATCCAAGAACCAGGCCCGGGTGGGCCAGTAAGGGGCCAACAGAATGACCTGTTCCTCGTCCTCCCTGAGGGGCCAGCTGTGTGCCAGCACGTCTGTCCCAAGAGGAGCTCCTGTCAGGGAGTACCAGAGCAGGCAGTGGGAGTTGTCTTGGGAGGCAAAAAGATCTATCTGTGCCTTGCCGATTTGGTCCCATGTCAGTTGGACCACTTGGGGGTGGAGCCTCCACTCTCCGCTGGGCGAAACCTGCCACGACAGAGTGTCCGCCGCATTCTCCAGAATGGAGACGTGGAAGTACACGTCCTTCAGGTATACCGACGCAAACCAATATAGCTGTCGAACATGGGTAAGAATCTGTTTCTGCGTGAGCACAACCGTTCGGCTCCGAAGAAAAATTCTGACTGGCACTCGCTGCCCCACTTCCCTTTATAACTGTTTGTCTGGGGCAGGGCATGCAAATTCTGTCTGCCAACTTGACATTCCCCTTTTCTCAGGTTCAGAGTTACGTTTGATGTCCCAGGAAGACCCCTTGTGTCACTTCATTCGACACAACATCGAGTGAGTGACAGAAGGGGAATGCCAGTTTGAATTTGCAGAATGGAGAAGGAAATTGAAAAAAGATGGGAAAACATACTTCAAAAATCTTCCAATTATTCCACAGAAAAAAAAACATTCTGTATGTCTACAACTATATCTTTAAAGGTTTAAAGACAAGTTTTGACAAAAAACAAACGATGAAAAAAACAAAAAACAGATGGCATAGTAGATTCTTTCCGTACTGTATGGTTCAAGAGGAAGTGAGTTTCATTCCTATAATTTTATAATTTTTATAATTTAAGCACATTGTACAAGTGCAGATCTTTTTATTTTCATTGCTCTGGACAGCGGATGCATTTGAGTATCCCGATGCTTCAAAGCAGCAGAGCATTAACTACTAAAAGTTTCTGAAAGCCTCAGCTTCATACATATCTATTCATGTCTGCTGGCAATCCATGTTCTCAAAGCTGCAAATTGCCTTATATGTCTACATTTCTGCCCAAAAAAAGCTATTTTGGGCAAACTCATGCTTTATCACAGGACTCTCCCGACAGCTCATGCGAGGAGGGAATAATAAATGATTTTGAGCCACATGAGGGTCCAAACCTGCACCTGTTCAAAACCAAGTGAGCTTTCTTGCTGTATACATCCTAGGCAGACACCATCTAAGGAAGTATCCTAACAAAAAAGGAATCTTACAAGAGACAAATTTAGAATGCTATACATAGACATCAACTCTGTGTCTTCCATAAATAGCCTTTCTTACGTAATTTCAATTGGTTCCTCACACAAAGCATATATATATAAGTTGTAAGGACTAGCTTTATGGTGCTTTTATAGCGTCTTCAATTCATTTTGGAGCTTGAGACTTGGTCACTTTGAACTGACATGGCCATAACGTGTGAAGATTTGTAAATTATCTTGTGTGTTCCACAGACAGAATAACCGCATACAGTATGGGTTTGGAATAAAAAAAAAGGGTGAATAAAAAATGACATTTTAATAATGACTATATGTGTTTTTGAGTGAACTATACCTAGTAATAGGAAAAAAATTACCCTGTTAGTTAAGTGAAATTAGTTCGGAGTAGGGCAATCTCATGAAAACGTAACAGACAGAACAGTCTCTTCTCAGTTCGGACGATTCATCACAGGCTCAGCTATCTTTGGATATTAACATGCATTGAACCCCAATACAGTATGTTTTATTAATCTTGTGCAACCCAGTGTCCACATGTGTTTACGCTGTATTTTGGCTTCGCTAAACACAACGCATAATTTAAATGAATTAAAAACGACTGAATAATGTTCACACGAATCTCATTTAAGTGTTAAACATCTGGCGCACCGAGCCATGTGACATAACAGCATGACTTTGATTTACAGGAAGCGCTACTACAAGCGCAGTTCCAACAAAAGTGCCTCTGGTAAGAAACCCCTTTAAGTTTTTTGATTGTAAAGAGTAGCGTCTCTAGTTTTGTTTGATATGCCGCTTTAAAAAATCTGATGATTTTTCGCATGTCAGCGTGCTGATAAACAGGATGTCCACGCATGTTCAAATTAGGACTGTGGTCTCTTAAAAGTAAAAAAAAAAAAAAAAACGTTTGTTATTTTGCATATATTTCAACATTAACACATCTGTGGGTCAATTCGCTTAATTTTTATATAAATGTTGTTATTGTTTACAATACGGTTCTATTCATAAACATTAGTAAATGGATTCCTATACTGTATATTTTCAGTGGATTTTCACATTGATAATAAATTTATTCATGCAAAAGCTGAAACATTTTGCTTTCAGAGGCTTTGTATGAGTTAGGATGAAAATAATGTGCATTTTGAACTTTTCTGAGAACAGTGCAGACAGACAGCACACTGGAGGTTAAGTCATTCACTTAATAGGGAGCAAGGGTGCATCCTATAGCATTTTCTCCTAAAATCTGACCAAAAGTTTGTTTCAAGCTGCCAGTTTGGAGCAGTCAACATGTTTGGCAGACATGGGACAATGATAATCAGTACATAGATTCAGAATTTTATAATGCAAAATTTGATTTCAACATGGTTGGCAGTGATTTGATGATGCTGGCCATTACTTTTAATCAGAATTGTTTATTCAGCTTTATAGAAAATCGGCTTTAATGTCTGTAATGTCTCATAAACACGAATTACCAACACTCTTGGAAAAATCTGATATTTTAGCTTGGAATTAATTCAAATTTCCCAACGTAGTCCCGCTGTCCACATACTGTATGCGGACATCAACTTTTAGAAAAACGATTTGCTCTAGAATTTATTTATTTATTTGCTTTTTTATTAGGTGCTACTAGTAACTAATCAAAAAGGGAAATGGAAAATGCACACAGCAGTCACACAGAGGTCTCAGGAGGTTTATATACTTATAAATAATTTCATTTAGTATTATAATATTACCATATCAATATTTTAGATCCCTTAACACAACCCCATGTCTAAACCTTACCAATTATCAAAAATATAAAACATGCAACAGACAGGTACATTTAGTCACAACAATTTTAGTTACATTACACTATTTTATCCTCCTGAGACCTGATCGTGACTGCTTTGTGCATTTTCATTTCCATTTTGGCTTTAATTTAGTAGCCCCAAATAAACATTCAAAAAAATACAATAAAATAAATAAAATAAGAGCAAATAGTTTTCCTAAATCTGATGTCCTCATTTGTGGACAGCTGGACTAAGTTGTGAAATTTTAAATACTACCAAGATATAGAAAGTCTGATTTTTATTTTTATTTTTTCATTTTGTTTATGTTTCCAGCAGTGTTGGTTCTTCATGTTTTTGAGACATTGCAGACATCGATCAGCAGGTTTTTGTGTGTTTTTCTACTTTGGCAACAAAATTTCAGAGCCAGAGCCAGTTCTGAAGCATTTTACAAATCAAAAATTTGCATAATTAAATTTGATTCAAAGTAATGGCCAGCAACATCCAATTATTGCCGACCATGTTAAAATAAACTTTTGTATTATAAATTCTGAATCTATGTACTGATTACCATTGTCTCATGTCTGCTAAACATGTTGAGTGGCCCAGACATCATCTGCAGCCTGAAACTGAATGTTTTGTTGTGCTTATAGGAGTGAATGCACTTGGCTGCATAGGAAAGCTATAGGATACTCCCTCGCTCCATATTTACTGAATGACTTAACCTCCACTGTGCTGTCGGTGTGCACTAGTCTCAGAACAGTTCTAAATGCACATTATATCTATCCTAACCTCATTTAAAGCCTCTAAAAGCTAAATTTTTCAGCTACTGGAAGAGCACATAGATTTTCATTGTGATAATGCACAGTAAGTTTCTAAGGAAAAACAGCCCTATAATCCACGTCCGTGGTCACCGTGTTTACCAGCATGCCATTTTGCAATAAATCGCTCAAATTGTCAAAATGGCATAAAGGGTGAAACTAGAGACTCAAATCTTTTGACTCAAACAGGTTTCAATGTAAAAACGTAATGAGGTTCCTTCCCAAATTAATTTTTGTTAGTGTTTCTCCCAAAGACAAACTCTGCTGAGATCTGCACCATGTTTTTTTTGCCATATGACTCAGTCTGTCAAAAGTTTAACCCTTTAATGACAGCGCAGAGTCTTCTGAACTGAGATCAGTCGGTTCAAATGAAATTAAATTATGCATAGCGTATAGCAAAGACAAAACACACAGCCAGCGCATGGGGACGTGGGTTGCACAAGGATAGATATTTTTGAGTAACAAACCAAACCTCTATGCCTAAACCGAACCAATTCTCAACAATATGGTAAATGGTCTGCACTTAAATAGCGCTTTTTTAACCTTAGAGGTAACCAAAGCTCTTTACACTGTGTCCCAATTACCCATTCAAACACACTCATACACCAATGGCGGTATAGCTGCCATGCAAGGTGCTACCATTGGGAGCAACTTGGGGTTTAGTGTATTGCCCAAGGACACTTCGGCATGTGGAGTCATGTGGGCCGGGAATCGAACCGCCAACCCTGCGATTAGCAGCCGACCCACTCTACCACCTGAGCCACAGCTGCCCAATAAAAGACATAACAAGCAGATACATGCACAGTCACAATAATTTATATATAGCAAGATAAAAGCATTCCAAATTACTGTATTCGTAGACTTAATAAACCATACAATTGTGAGCAATGAGCACAATGTTTTGGTGGTGCAGGCAAAAATCGTCCCAGTGAAGCTTTGCCATTAGGGACAGTTCTGTAAACATGTGTTTGTTTAGCAGATGCCTTTTGTTGAGATAGTTTGTTATCCGATCCACTGTCATTCAGACATTTTAAGAGTGACTTAAATGTCCAAATACTTAGTAAGGCCACACACACCAATTACGTCAGATCATGAATATATTTTGACTTTAAATCAAAACTAAATTTAGACTTATTAGCATTACAAGCCTGCAGCATTTCTGTGCTGAAATAATATGAATACAAATAGCTTAAACAAAAGCTTTTCTTGGTGAGCAACGATGACTGATGGCATGCAGCCTGTGTTTAAACTCTTTCTGGTTTTTTTCCCCAACACCCAATTATGCAAATCTGATCTAAGCTGAAAACAATGTCAGGTAATTAGCATTATTATTAGAAGAACACAGAGTTCAGGTACAAATTTAATATACCAGAACAATGTGTCAAAATCATGATTGCAGCTGAGAAGGCTGTACATTTTCTGGCTGCTGATGAATCATACACCTGTGACACACTTATAGATCACATATAGAAATCAATAATCACAATATATGAGATTCTTTGCCAGCGGGTACTTTATCTTCCCTAAATACACTGTCTTGTAACTGGAGCAGACAAATAACTTTGGAGGAAATGGTTACAGACTTCCTGCTGGAGGATTTGATTGGGGTGTGTTCGCTGCCCTATTCGCGGGGCCATTTTGTGGTCCATTCTGCATAACAAGGCAGCTCATTTTAGCTAAATGAGGCCCATTCGCGGCACGTTACACAGTCGATACATGGGCCCGCTCGGTTCTCCCGATGGCCAGTGCGCCCTGATCGGCCCCAAAGTGCATCGGCCCACCTAGAAAATGCCAGGCATTATTGTATTTTAAATACATAATATGTACTCTATATACTGCATATGATTATACAATATGCAGTATTTCACTTTCAATTGCAATGCTGTCCATTAAACAAATTATATTTTCACAGAAATTTGCAAAGACTTTTGTGCTTCTATGTGTATTTGTTTTCTAATCCAGCATATGCTAAACTACAATGAGAAAAAAAATTAAATAGAATGCCATTACACAAATGTAAAACTGAACTTAATCTTCAGCACTTTGAGTTATAATATCCATTTGCATGGAACACAAGCATATAAGATGTGCTACCACTGTGCCTCTTGTAACTTATTGCTTTAAATATATATCCATACTATTCTCCTTAAAGCACCCTAACTATTTATCTGATTCGTGCCAATATTTGTGCGTAGCTAGAGCCACACCAGCTCGTTTTGTGTGCACTTTGGTGCAGGCACTGTGACTGGAAGCCTCTGGGTCCTGATTTTAGAAACCTTTGAAATTATAATGTGCTTGCCATTATACATTACATTTCATTTTTCATCATACATGGCTGGAACATATCTATGAGAAAAACAGCGCTTCATTGAAGATGTTTTTTGATGTACTCAATTTTGGAACTGGAAGCTAAATGAGCAAGGAGGTGGGGAAAGATGAGATAAGTTTGCTTTACTAAACTGTAACAGCAAGGCAAACATCTTGACATGTTCTTCAGGGTTTTGCTCACATCAGGAATAAATAGTGTGAAATTCCATGGGGGCCATTTAAAACTCCTCCTGCACAAATCTGAGACTGTCCTCATAGAGTTTATATGGACAGACAACACAGTTGTTGGAAACATGTGTCTGACAGCCAGTCAATGACAGAATCTGTTTGCTTGAGAAGAATACTAAAGCTTTCCAGAGTGTGTACCCTATTGATTCTGAGATATCTCCAGTAGGTTCAATGCTGGCTCTATTTTTTCTGTTTCATTACAAAAATGTAGAGTTCTGGCAAACTTGCCACAATATTGCCACTCCCTATTATGTTCATATGCAAATAAGCTTGTGATTTGCCGCAAATTATTGCAAGAAGTTTGCAGCTCTTTGTGGCAGGGTGGAGGGCGGGGCCGGGTCATGATTATACACACCCCGTCCCTTATCAGGCTAATTAAGCCTCCAAGAGGGATAAAGGCCGAGTGTGGGTGGTGGTGCAGAAGACAGAGTTAGTTTACGGACATGTCCGTCATATGTGTGTTTTGTCTTTTGTTTAAGTTTATTCAAATATTATTTATATTGCCAAGCCGGTTCTCGCCTCCTCCTTTCCATTGAATGTTACACTGGTGCCGAAATCCGGGAAGGAGGAGGGATGCCCGTAGCGGAGGCCTCAACACCGCTGTCCACCTGGGGGAGTGCCGCTGCATTCCGCCGGGGGAGGGAGTAGCCCAACCGTCTGGACACTGTGAATGGCCGCCGTCTGCGAGGCGAGTGGGGACTGGACTCCCCGACCTCCTGGAGAGATGGAGCTGCCGCCAGGGGCGGAGGAGTGCCCTGCCATCCCCCAGAAACACGGAGGGGTCGACAGAAGACCGCCGTCCACGAGGCGAGGAGGGAAGTGACTCCCCGACTGCCTTTATACCTCTCGGAGGCTTGATTAGCCTGATAAGGGACCAAGTGTGTATAATCATGAACCACCCTCACCCTCCGCCCTGCCACACTCTTCAACAGTACTAAGATAGCACACATACTCCGAGATTCATGTTTTAGATATTTTCATTTGGAAAAGCATTGCATTTTAATTAACATCTGCTAGACATCTTAAAAAGATCTGATTTACAAACATTCATTCAATTCATTCAAGAAACATCTCAAAAACATCTGCTGAATGTCTACTTGGACATGTCTTATTGAAGTATTGCAGATTCCAAACAACAACAACAAAAAAAGTCTTCTAGGTGTAAACACACACATCAAATAGTTTCAAATAGACGTCTAGGTGATGTACGTGTGCTACTGTAAACCTGCAGCACCATGGACAATTTGGCAACAATGGACAATTTGCTGCTACTGGCAAACACTTATCTGGCAAACCTTTGGCAACAACAAAGAGTTTGTTGTTGCCTTTTGAAAATAATGAGGGGACAAGTTTGCCACAGGGATTTGCCAGAACTCTCGATTTTCGCAAGGGTTCCGAATCACACGGACACACTCCTTTATGAATCACATAAACTTTTGACCAATTTTCATGTGTTATATTTTATATTTAAAAAAAACATGAATTGAACATCTGAATAGACTTTCATCTAGAATATTTGATGATGCAGGGCTATTGTCAGCTACTGTATAAACACATAAAGGTTTGTTCAATTGCCGTATTTTAATAAAAACCTTCATCTAGACTCTTTGATGATGATAGCATGCTAATCATGCCTAGGGTGACCAGACGTCCCGATAAAACCGAGACAGTCCCGATTTTACGAGCCGTGTCCCGCTTCCCAACGGAGTTAGTCAGGATGCCTTTTGTGCCGATTATCAGGCTTAGCATAATATTTTACGAAAATGATCATTGCTGTGCTTCGTGATTTATCTGTAATGAGAAACTTGTGATGAATAATGAGAGAATCATTCTCGCAATCTCAGAATCAGTGAGGCTTTAAACTTTCCCCTCATCACCCCCTCCAACCTCTGCTGCTGTCTGTCGGCCCATAAGAAAAGTTTACTCACCTGCTAGAAGCCAAAAACCCTGGAGGGAGAGATGATATCAGTGGAACAGCACAGTTCAAGGTAATCAAACAAAAAAAAATTATTCCTTTCTATAATATACATCCTCTGACATACCATCAGAAAAATCGCAACCCTGTATCAACAAGCCATGTGATATCATAAACCCTATTTGGATGAGATTTGTTTTATAAGGGGATGTGGGACAATGTAAATATTACCAGAGATTCTCATTGATTGTAATCTCGTCCAAAACCTGCATATCGGTATTTTTTCCAGACCGTGCGTTCCCGTGGCAATAAATATTGCAGCGTCTTCTATAAAATGCCCTAAAAAAACAACCCAGCTGGGAATTGCGAATTGCCATGCTGGTAAAAAGTTTGTGAATCTGCACTGTCTGTGAGCACGTTCGCTATTGTTGTTTCTGAAGTTCTCCATGTCTGAAGTCTTTGGTCAAAAAAACCAGGAACGAGAGGACGTGCTTCACATCCTCAGATAAAGCAGGCGGTTGCATACGTATATGGGTTCATGCATGTTTTTTATCAGGCCTTTTATGCATTTAAGCATTTTATTATTTAAAGAGAAATAAATGCTGTGTCCCATTTTTTTGTCACGGTCATCTGGTCACCCTAATCATGCTAGCAGGGCAACAGTCAACTACAGTACAGTATAAATCATGAATGTTCAACCAATTTGCATATGCTGTTGTCACGGTCCTGACACTCTGCCAGTCTGATTTTTTTGTCTGACAGGACCGTGGAATTATCGTCCCGTGTCTGTCTTGTGTTTCGCTTTGTGTGGGCGCATGGTTTCGGTTGTATACTCTGCTGCGCGCTCTTCGGTCTGTCTTGTTTCATGTCTGGAGGATGGTGCCTGGTTACAGACTTCCTGTCTGGTTCTGATTTTGTCGGTGTCTGTTACTCTCGCACAGGTGTCCTGTCTTGTTTTTGTAGCCTGTTGTGTGCATCGCATGCCGTTTGCCTCACGATGTATGCTCAGGTTTCGTTTAGTGTTAGAATGTGTGGCATCACTTTGTTTGGTGTTGCTACGCATTCTCTCGTCTTGTTTGTCAGTTGGCATGGGTGTATATATTCTAGGCGATCTGCGCTCATGCCATTCGGATGTTTTGTTGTCTTGTGAGAGCAAGTGGCTTTGTTTTGCAGAACTGGTTACATCATACCCCCCTTGCCCATTATTAGTTTATTAGTCACACCTGCCCTGTCTTGTTAACCTGTTAATTTCTCTCCCTATTTTATTATCCTTGTATTTTCTGTCCAGTGCCAGTTTGTCTTGTTTCCGGTCTTGTTGGTTCTCACATGTCTGTCTGTTTCCTCCTCCCCTGGTTCACGTAGCCCAGTCCAGTCCGGTCGGTCCTGTTCCCTTTTTCCCCTGCCTGGATTACTTATTTTCTTGTTTTTCCCCTTTGTGGGAGCTTTTTGTTGTATAAAATAAACCTGCTATTTTTACTCTGCATTTGGGTCCTGCCTCTTATCTATGACAGATATTTGATAAAAACATTAATTAACCATCTGAAGATGTTCATCTAAACTCTTTGTTGATGCTAGCATGCTTATCATGCTAGCAGGTCTACCGTCAGCTACTGTATAGACAGTCGACCAATTATCATGATTTACATTTGATAAAAATATTGATTGACCATCTGACTAGGCTCTTAGATGATGCTAATCATGCTAGCAGGGCTACAGTCAGCTACTGAATGAATCACATATATATTCAACCAATTTTGAAATGTTATATTTGATAAAAATATGAATTGCCCATATTTAAAGAAGACATTAATCTAGAATTTTTTTATGATGCTAGCATGCTAATTATGCTAGCAGGGCGACAGTCAGCTACCATCCCTGAAAATTCCTGCTGAATCCAGCCTGAGCTCTCGCAGCCTGGCAAAACTGGTTTGTTTTGCTGGTTTAGGGGAGTGGGGCACTTATAAAAGGGTCAGATTGGGAGACTATGTGACTACCAGCTTAGCCAGTCTGACAGACCAGCTAAACCAGCTAAAAGGAGCAAATTACCTTAGTTTTAAAAATGTTCCTAGCAAAGATCAACCCAAATATCCCCTAATAAGTGATGGACTGGGACAAAATAAGGTATAGTGAACATCTTGACATCTGCAGAGTTCTGCTTATATCAGGAATAAATGTCTAAAAAATGTATGGGGACCATTTAAAATGGCTCCTGCAGATATTCTGAGACTCACCACAAAGAACTTTATGGATTGACAACATAGTTGCCTGAAACATGCATCCAACATCCAGTCAAATTACAGAATCTGCTTGCATGGCAATAATGTTTAAAGCTTTAGAGAGTGTGTACCCTCGATATGGTTCCATCCATCTGCATTCTGAGATATCTCCTGTTTGAGTGTGGGGAGGCGGGTGGTGTTACAGGACTGCTGAGAACTATTGGATGAGCTCCTACATCAAGAGAATGGGCAGGTTCTCTGAGGATATGAGATCAAAAGACCATCTGCCTATTCTGAGGGCCCCGCTTGTATCTCAGAGTGGCCAAAGAACTGGTTGAAAGATTGACAAGCTCTGCAGTATTTCACTGTGCTATGCTAGTTTTACTCTAGCAGTGGTTCTCCACTGATTTTGCTTCAAGACTCAGATTTTATATTGGACATCAAGTTTTGAAGCACCAAAATTGAGAGTCATTCAAACATAAACAAAAATATTCTTAAAAGGAAGAATTGCAATATATGAAATGAATAGTTGACCAAAAAATAAAACATTCAGCCAGTATTTACTCACCTTCATGTTTTTCCAACCCCTATGCTGAATTTATTTATGTATTTATTTACAAAACTTACTTATCACCCATGGCACGGTTCACCAAAAATAAAAAAAAATCTGTTTGTTTATACTCACCAACATGATGTATGACTTTCTTTGTTTTGTTGAAACACAAAAAGATATCCCTTATAGCACACATACATCCACAGATGTCTATTTGTTGTGAGTGTTTATATCTGTAAGACATATTTTTTAGGTTGTTTGCACATCTGCAATATGTATTTTAGACAATTCCTCTCGGATGCCATTAAGACAGTCAGCAGATGTCTTTCAGATGTTTATGATTCAGAATATTTGTAAATCTGATCTTTGTAAGATATTTAGTAGATGATAATACAAATGTGATGCTTCCCAATTAAAAATATCTCAAACAGACATCTCAAAGACGTGTGTGTGTGCTATGGGGGATGTTAGATATAATTTTAGCTTTCATGGGCTGTCAAGTTCAAATAAGGACCGAAAAAAATAGTACTTTCGAGCACAAGTTATGTAAATGGTGAAAAAATGTCAATTTTTGGTTGAATGATTGTGATTGCCACTTGGTACAAAGTATTCCTTAAAGAACTCCTAAAAAGAATTGCACAGCCCCAACAATGTGCAAAATAATTCAAATGATAACATTTCTAATTTTCTCTTGAATATCAATGGTTTTGTGCTCCAAAATGAACACAAGGTAAATTGCTGTTACATTTACATATAGCAAATGCTTTTTGACTTTTGACAAATGAGGAACATAACAAGCAATTTGTCATACAAAAGTCAACTATATCTGTAGTAATGTCTACATCGCACTGACAAGTTTCAAGTGTTACTTGTTGCTTTCGAAAGTTTGTGTACCCTGAAAACAGCCCCATTCATTTAAATTACTGACAAGCTGTATCAATACAAGCATGACCACATTTCCTTCTAGGGTTACTGATCCAGTCCCATGGGAACCAGGAAGTAATCATGTTCACATGGAAAGTAGTGTGCACGATTTGGAGGTTGAATTTTTGCTCAAAAAAGAAAAATTTTACTCCACTGACGATTAGGTCAGTTAGGGTTGGGGTTTGGTTTAGGGTCTATGGTAAATAAAATATGCATTCCTGTTGACTGTATTAAAACATTAACTACAACAACAAAAAATATGCTTTTGGTACCACTCTATGGGCATTTCCCTCAGAAAATATGCTCACACATGCACATATATTTCAAAACACTTTCAGCTTTGGCCACTGGGAGAAGTGGTTTGAAATTCGGTTATTGATTTTTTGAAAACTTTCAACAAACCATTGTCAAATTCAAAGTGTGATCAGTCTTAAGGGCTTTAAAAAGTTAAAAGTTATTTATATACAGGGCTTGAGCTGAGGGGGCATGGCATCCCCCATTTTGCAAGAAATACCAAAAAGCGTCCCTCATGTAAACCTCCCCCACATCCCCTTTAGATGAATTGTGTCATGCATTACTTAGAACTAATCATGCAAGTAAAATATTTAATTTTCTATGTTTTGATAAATAACAGACTTTAAATAACGGGGATTTGCCGATCAGAATTCGATTTCGACATGTGTACAGTTGCCAGATTTCTATAAGTGAAATCCCCCTATCAAATCTGGTCATTTGAACAGTTAGGAAATATTCTGCCAGGGTGATGCTTTAGACACACAATCTGGCAACCATGAGCATGCAAGCTCTCTCTCCACTGCAAAAGGGCACCGGTTTTCTGAAAACACCGGCAGGTATGTCAGAGTTTAGCGATGGGTTGATTTGTCCTTCCTAGAGTTCACCTGAAAGTTGCACCACTGAAGGTAATACAAGTTTTCGAAAAATGGCCATGGGAATAGTACAAGGAAATCTTTTATCTATCTTTAAAAAAAGAGAGAATATAATGCAAGATGCTGAAACAATTTGCAGGGTTTCGCCCATAAAACACTTTTGTGTGTAGAAATGGAAGCGTAGTGTAGTTCTAGCGAGAAGACCAGCAGGTGTACATCACATCATTAGCTGGGTAACTCCTAGCCAATCGCACGTAAGCCAATGCTTTATAAGTCCGCTCACAATCTATCACATTGCTGTTTTGGTGTGTTAACACTGCAACCTCCACCTCCCCACCACCACAAGTTGAGCCCTGTCCCGCAGGGGGGTAGGCTCCTCGCCCCTGCCTCCTATCTCTGGCAGGACATGACGGTTCCGGGTACAACTCCCTCGGACTGCCGGACGGGGCCTACGCCAAAGAGAGAGACATCACCTCCCGTTTTACATCTATCAAATAAATGGCATATCAAACTTCACTCAAGCCTGCGTGTCTTCCACAACTGTTACACCACTATTTAAGCATCCTTCATAGCAACAGCCCAAACTTCCTTTACTTGTTCAGTTAATGGAGAGGAAAAATGCATGTCTGTGACAGTGGGCGAGCTATCTAGGGAAAAAAAAAAAATTTCATGATCATAACGGGGATTCTTGTCACAAAATTCATCATAAAAGCAGAGGGTAGCCGGTGCATATTATGGCCATGAGAGTCAATGAAGTGACGCACATTTTTGTCCAGATCTATTAAATTAAAAACCATTTAGGGGGATTTCACTTATAGAAATCTGGCAACTGTACACATGTCGAAATCGAATTCTGATCGGCAAATCCCCGTTATTTAAAATACACCTCTTCTGTGATGAGCATATTTTGAAGTCATATTGATATTTTTTCTGGAGCTTAAAGGAAAAAATAGCATGAGGTGTCCAGAGAGAGTAAAAAAAAAATCTCATTAAAGTCTCATTAAAAGCTGAATTTCCTGAAATAAAAAAATGAATGTTGGCATGACTAGTGCAGAATGATATTCTTATTATGATATTCTATTGTTATTTCTTCAAATGTAAAGCAGTGAAACAATTTTGTTTTGAAATATGATTCATATTTATAAGCACTTTTGTCCATCAAAACAAAGTGGTGGTGTAACCAACATGAAGGTAGACATTTTGTTGTTTATGTTGACCATAAAAACCAAAAAACAGAACGGACACGTTTGGACCCTCAAGACTGAGCGTGATGTTTTAAAAACATCTGATATTTATTTAAAAATTTTGTATGAAAAGGCAAAAATGTTTCAAGTCATGTGGTGTAACCTTGAGAAAACTTGATGTTTTTACTCAAAAAATCATTTAAAATTTAAATTACTTTCTGAAAACTTTTTGGAAATTAATGACATTTTTTATACTCTCATGTAATCAAGGTGCAAAGAAAGTATTATTATATTTTTTAATTGATGGTTATTTCACATAACCATCAACATTAATTTTAAAGTTTTAACTATTTTGAAGCTATTCAAGCTACTAGCTATTCATGATTTCCTCCACCTACACTAAAGCCCCAGTTCCAGCTGAAGAAACGCAGTCCCAAATCATAATTCTGCCACCAGCATGCTGATGTGCTGTGTTATTTTTGCACCAAACATACCTTCAACAATTTTGGGCAAAAGTTCAATCTTGGTCTCATCAAACCATAACGCATTTTCCACATGGCTCTGGGAGACTGATATAGGTTTTTGCCGGGCTTGGATGTTTTATTATTCGTCAGAAAAGGCTTGGTCTTGCCACCCTGCCCCATAGCCCAGACAGATGAAGAATACGGGAGATAGTTGTCACATGTAGGGAGCAACCAGTACTTGCCAGAAAGAGCTTCAGCTCCTTAAAAGTTGCTGTAGGCCTCTTGACAGCCTCCCTGACCAGATTTCTCTTTGTCTTCTCATAAATTTTGGAGGGACATCCTGTTCTTGATAATGTCCCTGCAGTGCCATACTTTCTCCACTTATTGATGACTGTCTTCACTGTGTTCCATGGTATATTTAATGCCTTGGACATTTTTTGTAGACCTCACCTGAGGAATACCTTTCAACAAGGATATCCCGTTGATGCTTTGTAGCTCTTTGTGGCCCATGGCTCTTGTAGCAGCATGCAACCAAGAAGATGTCAGAAAAATCCTACAAGAGCAGCTGAGATTTATTTGAGCTAATCAGAGTCACTTCAGGTGAAGACAGGTGTGTACTATTTCACATGAGCTTATTGATTGGTTGATTCTGAACACAGCCACATACCCAGTTATAACAGGGTGTGCACACTCATGCAGTTAATTTATTCTCAGTTTTGTATTTTTCATTTTTATTCATTTAAAGGTGCAAAAAGTCTGATATGATTTATCTTTGTTTCATTTTTTACATCACAAAAACCTGCTGTTTTAACAGGGCTGTTTAGACTTTTTAAATCCACTATGTGTATATCTATATATATATCTATATATATATATATATATATATATATATATATATATATATATATATATATAGCACAGTTAGTTCCGGTCCTCGAATCTGATTGGACGAGAGACGTTCCATGAGCACTGATGGTGTGACAGCATCAGCACTCAGACGCTTCACTGTGTGTGTATCACTCCACGTTCATGCTGTTCTAAACTAAAGTGTATCTTTTAGGAGTTACTGTCTTTATTTTTGAAATTACATATGTTAGCCAGCAGGTGGTGGCAAAAGTTATTTTTGTGTGTAATATGAGCAAGTTGGTGACATAAAGTGAATCCATTAGTCAATGTTTACATAGAACTCCGCTCTGTGATCGCTGGTATTACTATTACATTACCAAAACTAGGAAATAGCTTTAAAGCTTTAAACGGACAACTTTAGGATTAAGGCTCATGCTGCGAGACACAACAGACTGATTTATTACAGAACTCAAGTGCTTACCTTTTGTCGGAGTTTCCACATTGGATACATACTGTTAAAAATGGCGGAGCACATCGCTGTTTCTATAGTGAATGACTCTTGTGCACCAGCTACTGCGAAATAGAGAGGAATACCCCCTCTTGGAAGTCTATTTTCCACTGTTAAAGCTGACAGCATCTCTGATTGTGTGTGGCAACAGGTGATTGCACATGCTCTCTCTCTCTCTCTCTCTCTCTCTCTCTCTCATCTACACCTTCACACACACACACACACACACACACACACACACACACACACACACACACACACACACACACACGCACACACATCCTGCCGGCTATCCTTGTTTATCCAATAACATGTTAGAAACAGCACAAGCCGTGATAATTCTGATTCTGAAGTTAACTTTTTTAATTATTAATGGAGGCTTAGACGCAGCATTTACCAGCAATGGCAGATTCTGATTCGTCGCATAAGAAAGTAGTTCCGTGCACAAATGCGTTTTTATGACCGTAGTCGGTTTTTCAAAAAAAAATTAAATGTACTTGTTCATTGAACTGTTATATATAAGCAATATCACACTTGCAAACCATTATTAGACATTATATTATATAATATACTATATTAGTGTGTATGCAACCTCTGAAATGGACTTGGGTTCTCACCACTAACTGCAATTGATAGAAAAATATTTCCATTATCATTTCAGTTGTCTCAACTGTTGATACAACACCTGTACTGCAATGCATACATACAATACATAAAATAATAAAGAATACCTTTAGCTTTCAGTAATTCAGTCTCACCTTTTATCAAAACAAGTAACTATTCTTCTGTGGCCTGAAGCATCCCTCCCAGGACTCTTTTGGGATAACGCAACGCAGTGTCTCGCACAGCTCACATAAACTTCAATTTGAAGTTCAATTTGAAGTTTATGTGAGAGTTTATACGAGCTGTGCGAGACACTGCGTTGCATTCTTTAATTGGTTTAGGAAACACTCCGCTACAGCCGACTACTTTCGTTTTGACATGACAGCTGTATCTGCAAGAACGTGTCACGTGACTTTCCGTTGATGCAAGAATAATTGTCTCGTCGGCTATTTTCACTTCACAATGAAACAACACTTAAAGAAAAAAATACAGAGGACATGACCTCGGTGTCCTCAGTGGTAGTTACGGCCATGCTGGGCAGAGGTGGGTAGTAACATGTTACATTTACTTGAGTAACTTTTTGGGAATTTTGTTTTATTAACTTTTAAAAACTTTTATGAGTATATTTAAAGGTGGGTACTTTTCACACTTACTCAAGTAAATTTCTAATGAAAAACATTTACTTTTACATCCTTACAATGGGCGACATTCGTGTCATTACATTGGTTTTCATTTAATAAGTGTAAATAAATGTGTCGTTTATTGAGAGATTTTTGAAAGGGACTTTTATGACAATGCAACTTTACAGCTGTGCTCTGTCACTGGAGTCGAGTTCACCACTGCAGCAGCAGCAAGTGCACCAAATAAACACTTTCTACACTCCACACCATGAAAAAGAGTAGTTTTGTCATGCAGTGACCTTCATTTTACACCAAGACAAATGGATATTTCAAGATTCAAATTGCAGCGCGGTAACTTTTGCCGATTATGATAGCGTGGGCTTCTCTGTGTCATTGTCATTTTCAGGATGATTCTGTAACTATGTGCTTTTATGACCTCAGTTTATTAGTATACATTTTTATATCAGTGTTGCAACATATATCAGTTCCTAAATCCATGTAAACATCTTATGCTTTGCAGATTGCATTCTTGACTTCTGGAGCATGAGCTGACATTATGTCTCTCCTGCACAGGATTTCTGCATTTGACAGATGTGGCGCGTTTTTCTCATGGACAACAAAAAACAAGCTCTGAACTTAAATAAGCCTAACACGCTTCAATATACAGAGATAAGTTGGAGTTTATCCTTAGTGTACAGAACTAATGATCTAAATTGATTTGACGCTGAAAAAACTGTAACCACCCTGATCTAAGAATCCATACAAGACTTTGAAATTGTGACAGTAGGCGTTAATGAAGCATGATCTTGTTTTATTTCTCGTTTTATTCAGCATTACATATAATTGGGCCTGGGGGACATTACTCATGTTTTTCAACATAATAATTACTTGAAATTGGTTTCCAAAATTGTCTAATTGACAGATTTGTCCAAATCTGACAAGTGTCCTTTAAGTGATAGTTCAATCATAAATTCCCACCCTCATGTTGTTCCAAACCTGTGTGACTTCATGTAATTTGTGGAACCCAAAAAGATATTAGACATAATGCTAGAGACTGACAGTTTCAGTCACCAGAACCTTTTAAAATGTAGAGGGGAAAAACATGCAGTGACAGATAAGTCTAATGGTGATGATAAGTTTAACATTCTGTTTGACATCTCTTTAATTGTGTTGCATTGAAGAAAGTCATATGATTTGAAACATCATGAGGGTGTATTATGACAATTCCCATGAATAATAATAAATGTAAGCGCAGCGTAGTTCTAGCGGAAAGACTAACAGCTGTACATCATCACACCATTAGTTGGGTAATTCCTAGCCAATCGCATGTAAGCCATTGCTTTATAAGTCACATATTTATCACATTGCTGTTTCACTGTGCTAACATGGCAACCTCCACCACCCCACCACCACCAGTTGAGCCCCGTCCCGCACGGGGGTAGGCTCCTCGCCCCTACCTCCTATCTCCGGCAGGATATGACTGTTCCGAGTACAACTCCCTCGGACCGCCAGACGGGGCCTACGCCAAAGAGAGACATTACTTTGTTTTATATTCATCAAATAAATGGCATCTTAAACCTCACTCAAGCCTGCGTGTCTTCCCGATAGAATTATTATTAGTAGTAGTAGTAGTAATAGTAGTATAATTATTCTCTAATAAATGGTAAATGTTAAAAATGGTCTGCACTTATATAGCGCTTTTTCAACCTTAGCGGTATTTAAAGCGATTTACACTGTGAACTCATTCACCCATTCAAACACACACTAATCGAACCAATTCCGGCAGAGCTGCCATGCAAGGTGCTAGCCTGCCATTGTGAGAAAACTTGGGGTTCAGTGTTTTGCCCAAGAACACTTTGACATGTGGAGTCATGTGGGCCGGGAATCGGACCGCCAACCCTGCGATTAGTGGCCGACCCGCTCTACCACAACATGTAAAAATGTATTATATAATGTAATATTGGTGCGTAGTCGTTTATTATATATTATGTGGAAGTAACTAGTTACTCGCTACTTGAGTATTCGTTTAATTGGATGCTTTCTTACTCAAGTAGTTCAAGTACTTTTACTTCTACTTGAGTAAAACATTTTTAAGTAATTGTACTTTTACTTGAGTAAAGTTCCGGGTCATCCGGGTCATATTTTTCTTTTACCTTTTATAGATTTGTTCATAGTTTTCGAGGGTGAGGGCATGACACACAAACTGTCTATGTTGGGATCTGCCTAATTTGGCTACTAGCTTGTACCATGTGACAGATGAATTTGTGCTACAATACTGTAGAACTTGATTGATCACACTGATTTTGACAGTGTTTTCTGAACTCTTTAAAAATGGATAAGCCTATTTATTTCACTATCCTTATTGTGAACAATTGTATGGTTAGTATCATTTTACGCATAGCATTCAGCAGTGTTTTCACCTTAGATCACAACAGACCTGCGACCCACAAGTTGAGAACCACTGCACTGTTAAAATGCTTCCTATATCTTTTGGGTCCTGAAGCAAAACCAGTTAAGAACCACTGCTATATTAGATTCACTCATGGAGAACACAGTAAAGCACATGACAGCAAAAAACAAGCATTTCTTGAAATTCACATGGCCAACAAGCCTAATAATCTTGGAGCATTTTGAGAGCTACATTCATCACAGGTCGTCCTCCCAGCTGGCGTAAACACAAAGGAACCATCAACAGTGTAAGAGACGCTCTCATTCAAGAATCATTTTGCCCTCTGCTTTGCATTTACTGTCTATATAGTTTGCTGTAAAGACATCCAGAGGGGGCGGTGAGAAGGGGCAAGCCTCCAGGCAAAGATATCCTCATCAAAGAAGATCATTTTCCTTCGCCTGAAGATGAAAAAGCATGTGCTAAAAGGCCCGAGGTCAGAAATTGTGTTATACAGATTCAACCAGTTGGTTTGACTGGGTCAGCTGCATTAATAGGCCATGAGTTCTTCGTTTCACTGAATGAGATGCACAGCCAAGGCTGGCACTAGTTTTATTTCTTGTGATTCATCCATGTATGAATATATATATATATATATATATATATATATATATATATATATATATATATATATATATATATATATAAATGTCTTTATGTGTTTTATTTGATAAAACATTAATTAACCATCTGAAAAGGCATTCATTTCTTTGATGATGCTATACTAATCATGGTAGCGATGCAACAGTCAGCCCAGGCTCTATACCTAGTATATTACAATATGTCTGCCACTAGATGAATCACATGGATATAATAGACTATGCTGAAAAACACTTACTTTCAGCTGGATTGCCTACTATTTGATCAATTCAATCCACCCAAACATAAATGTCCAGGTGCTCCCTATGGGCAGGGGGGATATGGACTAAATAAATAAATGTAAACTCTGTTCCAAAACCTGAACTGTTGCGTTGCCTACTACCAGCAAAGGCAGCTGCTACCTCCACAGAGGCCGTACACACCTAACACGTCCTTGAGCTTAAAAAAGCTAGACACAGTGCCACGAACAAAGGTGTCTAGAGATGCGTTTTTAAAAGTTGGCGTTGGGTATTTTTCAGCCTAAAACAGCTTCTAAAAAGAAGCGTCACTTTGGAACAATAATTATTCTGAAAAGTGCTTTAAAAATAATCATTTAAATAAAACACCCACCCAAGCCCACTTTTGAAAAAGTGGGCTTGGGTGGGTGTGTTTGCACTTTCTTTGGATGTATGAGCACAAACAGTGGTTTTATTGTATTATAATGCTGTTAAAGCGGCACAAAGCACAATTTTCTTTGTTCAAAAGCAAGTCTGTTTTCAGCGCAAAGTCTAATTTCAGTTCTTGCATTTGCAGTTTGACATTCCACCAGCAGGTGGTAATAAAGTTTATTTCCAAACTCTGAAAATATTGTGGAACCTGAAATTACAGGTCCTTCTCAAAAAATTAGCATATTGTGATAAAGTTCATTATTTTCCATAATGTAATGATAAAAATTTAACTTTCTTATATTTTAGATTAATTGCACACCAACTGAAATATTTCAGGTCTTTTATTGTTTTAATACTGATGATTTTGGCATACAGCTCATGAAAACCCAAAATTCCTATCTCAAAAAATTAGCATATCATGAAAAGGGTCTCTAAACGAGCTATTAACCTAATCATCTGAATCAACTAATTAACTCTAAACACCTGCAAAAGATTCCTGAGGCTTTTAAAAACTCCCAGCCTGTTTCATTACTCAAAACCGCAATCATGGGTAAGACTGCCGACCTGACTGCTGTCCAGAAGGCCATCATTGACACCCTCAAGCAAGATGGTAAGACACAGAAAGAAATTTCTGAACAAATAGGCTGTTCCCAGAGTGCTGTATCAAGGCACCTCAGTGGGAAGTCTGTGGGAAGGAAAAAGTGTGGCAAAAAATGCTGCACAACGAGAAGAGGTGACCGGACCCTGAGGAAGATTGTGGAGAAGGACCGATTCCAGACCTTGGGGGACCTGCGGAAGCAGTGGACTGAGTCTGGTGTAGAAACATCCCCGCATTCCCCAGGTCAAGCCACTTTTGAACCAGAAACAGCGGCAGAAGCGCCTGACCTGGGCTACAGAGAAGCAGCACTGGACTGTTGCTCAGTGGTCCAAAGTACTTTTTTCGGATGAAAGCAAATTTTGCATGTCATTCGGAAATCAAGGTGCCAGAGTCTGGAGGAAGACTGGGGAGAAGGAAATGCCAAAATGCCTGAAGTCCAGTGTCAAGTACCCACAGTCAGTGATGGTCTGGGGTGCCATGTCAGCTGCTGGTGTTGGTCCACTGTGTTTCATCAAGGGCAGGGTCAATGCAGCTAGCTATCAGGAGATTTTGGAGCACTTCATGCTTCCATCTGCTGAAAAGCTTTATGGAGATGAAGATTTCATTTTTCAGCACGACCTGGCACCTGCTCACAGTGCCAAAACCACTGGTAAATGGTTTACTGACCATGGTATTACTGTGCTCAATTGGCCTGCCAACTCTCCTGACCTGAACCCCATAGAGAATCTGTGGGATATTGTGAAGAGAAAGTTGAGAGATGCAAGACCCAACACTCTGGATGAGCTTAAGGCCGCTATCGAATCATCCTGGGCCTCCATAACACCTCAGCAGTGCCACAGGCTGATTGCCTCCATGCCACGCCGCATTGAAGCAGTCATTTCTGCAAAAGGATTCCCGACCAAGTATTGAGTGCATAACTGAACATAATTATTTGAAGGTTGACTTTTTTTGTATTAAAAACACTTCTTTTATTGATCGGATGAAATATGCTAATTTTTTGATATAGGAATTTTGGGTTTTCATGAGCTGTATGCCAAAATCATCAGTATTAAAACAATAAAAGACCTGAAATATTTCAGTTGGTGTGCAATGAATCTAAAATATATGAAAGTTTAATTTGTATCATTACATTATGGAAAATAATGAACTTTATCACAATATGCAAATTTTTTGAGAAGGACCTGTATATACCTGACGATCAGAGTTGTAGCCATCTTGTGACATAAAAATGTAAGACATTTGTGTTAAACTATAATCTATGATCATGGTTAATTTTTCAATAATCGTTATTATGTTTATAATTACAATTGAATTTATGGTCTAATTTGAATTGGTATTTTTCCACTGGTTGTCATAGAGTGATTTTGAAGTCATTATAAAAGTTTCCAATGAAGGAATTTGGATTTGGTATATAATTTTTTTACCACTTGAATTTAATATTTTTCTAATACTATATTAGTTTCAATAAATTAATATAATTGTTCAAAATTAAAATCGACTGGTACAAGTGAAGTGCGTGCCAATACAATCACTGTTAACACTAGCAGTGATTTGTGTGTCAGCAAATGAAAATTATTAATAATACTTACATTCTCTATAATTTAATTTAGTGTACATCCTAAATCTGATGAGAATCAACTGTGCTTATAAAAGGAGCGCGTCACTGTCAGAGAAACGCAGAGAAACACAGTCCTCAAATTCGAATGAATGTGGTGGATTTGTTTATAATCGCTGGTCCTTGAGGAAATGGACTATATAACAGGACACAGAACCTAAGAATTAAATTGCACATGACCCAGCATTTTAGCATGTTGCACGTGCAATTTCCCCAAACCCACTTTCGCCTAAACTTAGCGCATGCTTGGACGAATATACCAACTTCTTGGCCACGCCAACTGACTATGTGATTGTGACTTAAGTGCTAGTGCTCTTAAAACTGGGCCCAATATCATAATGGTTCATTCTGACTTACTGTAAGTACAACGATAATATAAAAGACAATTATTTAATTTTACAAACAGCATATCTCAATAGCACGTTAACTCTTTTTCTCACAAAGGGATTCATATATTTCTGGGACCTTGGTATGAAAAAGTTTGAAAACCCCTGATCTTACATATGTTTACATAGAAAGACAATTGAAAAAACAGTGCAGATGGACATAAATCTGTATTTGGAGTAAACGGCCCCTAAGGCAACATCCTAACTGAATTGGTACCTTGTAAATTGCTGATTTGGAACGCTCTGCACAGGCAGCAACCAGCACGGGCACCCCACTAAATAATGTTACAATGCTCTAATAAGCATGAAAATACATAGTACACACGGATATATGATAAAATAATCTAAAAATTACACTTTAACAATTTATATGCATACTTTTTAGTATTGAATGAAATATTAGTATATTCAATTCAAAAGAGCTCATTGTAACGCATTCTAGGATTACCTTCTCCATGAAGCATACACGCGATGCTGACTTATATTTGGGCCATAAGTATATATCTTAAAAGATAATTATGGTTCCTACCATTTGGAACAGCCCCTGCACATGCTTTAAAATGCAGTCTATATAGGCAGCTCACTAGGTTTGGGAGTTTAGCTATGGTGTTCTTTGTTGTACTGAGTTTACTGAGCAACTTGTGATTTTATGCAAACCACAGAGCTGAAATATGCAGACATTGACCCATTTAAAAAACAGTTCATAGCTTAAATGATGAGTCACAAATTAAGTTTTTGTCTCCATTCATCCAACTAGATGCTACTGCAGCTAAACTAATAACAAGATGAGAGGCTATAAAACATCAAATATGTTTGCTGGATTAAATGCTGGCCTTAATAAGATCTTTATACACCAAAACATACTTTTCATCAATATGTTTTAGGAGCCCTGCTCAATTTAGCCATTAACCACGTATTATTAAATTGCAATATTCATATTTCATATGTTTGTGGTTCAAGGATATTTTATGTTTATTCAGAACAAGCATGCGTCATATTTTAAAATGTAAATACCTGGGTGCACATCAAAGATCTGCACAACAATAATTAAAGAAACCCCTCAGTTATTAACTGGGTTTCAGATACATTGATGCATTTCCCTGTTGAACAACTTTGATTGATTGCATCCTGCCAAAAAGAATAATGCAAAAGAACTGTACTGATTTACAGCAGGCACTGTAGTATACTTCATAAATCACCATATCTAATGCTAATCCAAAAAGATAAATGAGAAACAGAAAGCAATTTTAAACATAATACAACTTAAAAACAATGCTCATTTAAAATTCAATAAAACAGAATAATACAACAGCAGCAACTATCAAAGCCACAGACAGAGTATATTGAGCTTACAGCAAAGTAACTTCACAAGATTCTTTTATTAGGATGATGGTTACTAGAGTATTTGATGCAAAGTAGTTATTCAATGGCTCCTGAAAGTATTATTAGGATATTGAAGCCACACTTAAATATGTATGTGTGTCATAGCACTTGGTCTGATAGCTAAAAATAAAAACATCAAACCAAGTGGAATTTATTTTATGGAAAAATAGCACAAGCACATATTTAAAGCAAAACATTTAGTTAAAAGATGTTTGGTGGGTTGGTTTTGACTTTAAAATAATATATATACTGTTCAAAATGAAGACAAAACACATTTTGAGTAGACTCAAAATTTCAAAATTGATTCATCGATATTTTTAAATATTCACAGAAGTCTCCATGTGGCGATTTTAATGAATTCAAATATTCTCCTAAATACATTTTAAGGTAAATATTGCTTTATGATTTATATTAGTGCATATTAGTGAAACTCATTAAATGGCATTCCTTTCTCTGTTCAACAAAACAGAGGCCCCTGATCGGCCCCAAAGTGTGTCGGCCCCATATGCCAGATTACCAGCGAACAACATTGTGGAAAACATGCCTTTATTATTTTTATTTACATTTTACCATATTTTAGGCATTTAAAGGTAACACTTTACAATAAGCTGTTTGTTAATATATATAAAATGTACCAAAGTAAATTTTGACCATTTATTAATCTTGTATAATGTAAATGTATAGAAATACAACTCTTTATTTTTTAAAGCTTGATTTAATGAAATGTACGTGCTGTATAACACATTTGGCTGCAGTTTTCTAGGGAAATGTCCAGCTAGGGGCGCCAAAAGCAAGTAAAATGGTGTCGTATTCAGAGGTTTTAAAATGCAGACATGAAATGAAAAGCACATTTTCTGAAATAACCATGTTATTTAGCATCTATGACTCTGTGTCATCTGTCATGAACTCTGTGAGTTCACGGCTGGACTTCACTCTTCCGACTCTATGAGGTGAGTTGGAATAAGTGTATATATGATGGTGGGTCTGTAATTCAAGTGTTAAAATGTATCGTTTTTCAATAGATGCATTAGAGTAAAAGTATATCGATATCATAAAATAGCATGGTCTGAGTAATAGAGAGAAAAATAAAGTCATGATTTGAGTGAAAATGAATAAAACACACAGTTGTTGTTCCGTGTCTAATGTTAATATTCACATGGAAACTTCAGGGAATTGTACCTAGAGACACTTATAACAAGTTTTGCAAAAAAGTATATAGTCACGTTTTCACTGTTATGGGGTAGTGGTGGCTTGGTGGTCAAGGCTCTGGGTTACTGACCAGAAGGTTGGGGGTTCAAGCCCCAACACCGCCATGATGCCACTGTTGGGCCCTTGAGCAAGGCCCTTAACCCTATCTGCTCCATCAGCGCCGACTCATGGCTGACCCTGAGCTCTGACCCCAGCTTAGCTGGGATATGTGAAAAACAAATACATTTCACTTTAAATATGCAAAAATGTATGTAAAATGTGTAACCAAAATAAAGGCTTCAATTCTACTATGAGACCATGTTGTTGTTTTTTTCAGTTTGTTAGTTACTATTGCATTATTAATGTTAACATACACAACTTTAAATAATACAAAAATGTATTAGTATATTTTGAATTTCACTTTCATCATGACTAAAAAGTGCTGAAAAGTGTTACTTATTTTAAAGTGTTCCCTACTTGCATTAAACATTTGCAGTGTACCTAACAATGGCTATTTGATCTCATCTGGAAAAAAAAAGTTTTTTATGCCATTTCAGAGCAAATACATAAATATCAAGACATAGAATATCCTCAAAAGGCTATATTGTTTTAGCTATATTATCCAGCCCTAATTGTAACTGTAAACATGGCTCAGAACGTTCAAAAAAGTTTTGGCTTAATTTTTTGCAGATGCCAGTTGCTTTAATATTTTTTTGTCTATTTATAAGCCTGGCTTATGGTTCCAAACACAATATTGTGGCCACTGCATCTCTTTGACACTCTACAAAAGCAAAAGATTGGCTCATTTTAATAAGAACAACTCTAGAAAAAATCTAGAAAAAAATCTAGAAAATGAAAACAAGTTTCTTTATGCTGTTCACCCAATCTCTAGCATTTATATCTTACCTCTGCATATTGGAACAGGAAAATCCCACACGGCTACATCAGACGTGCTGGTCACACAGGTGAGCTGTGCGTGACCATCCAATGTGTATCCAGACACACAGTGGTACCGGATTCTGTCTCCCACATTGAAGCTTGTTCCGTTCAGGACACCTTTAGCAGGAACTCCTGGATTCCCACAAGAACTGCTTTGAAGTTCTGCACAGAGAAAGAGACGAGATGTAAGACACAGATATGGATCATTCCCACCATATAGTCGCCATCATACATGTCTGATTATATTGGCTGAAATGTGAATCTTTTATAACATTATCACTACAAAGTGAGCATGTAGGGGTGAATTTTAAATAATTGAACTACACTGGTTTTGCAGATGTTGGCAATATATTAAGAAATATTCTATAATAAATGTATTGGTTTGTCTTGTGCATGCTTAAAAACTATTTCCATACTTGTAATCTTGTAATAACCCTTTTTAATAACTAACAATAGCCAGTTCCTTGATGATATCATCATTCAGGAAGTCACATAATTTTGGTGGAAAACAACAGACAAACATATTATTATCATTATTATTATTATTATTATTATTATATATATTTTTAAGATCAAATGTGAGTTCTAGAGGTACTGCATAACAGGACTTGACCCATATTTTAATGCAACATCATCGGCCGGCTGATACATGTAATTTTATTCTTAATGTATAACTGATCTTTGGTAGATGTAACAGGCCAATTACTTTGGTTGCCGAGCACACATTCATCAGGAAATAATGAAAATCCTAAATAAAATATCAATTTGTGCATGGAACAAAATGGTCACATCCTACAGCAATGAAATATCTAGTCTAGTAGGATACTTATAGATAAAAAGGATCTGGCAAATGCAGTCGACTGTCATTTCACAACCATCTGACGCTTGACTAATATGCCTCATTCTCTGACACATTTCTAATCGTCTGGGACACATGTCTGCATTTATGATATGTTAAGCTTGCTTATCTTTGATACTCTGTAAATCCGCTACGAACACCTGCCACAACTGAAATAAAAAAGTTCAATCTTTACTGAAAAGACCTACTGTATGTGCTGCCCATCTGAGACTGTCAGTCAGCTTATAAAAACCAGTCAGCCAAGCCATGCTTAACATAATGCACTAGACATTATAAATGTATCATTGTGCATACTGCCTCCTACATCCTACAAGCATACGACTCCTACATGCTGATTTTGAAGGGGACAAAATGACAGAATATAATATGTAAACATATATGTTTTCACTTGTAGTTTACAAAAAATAGCAAACTAGAATTGAAAGGATGAGAACAGAAAACAACACAACCCAATGGAACAGAACAGAACATAGCAGAATAGAATAGAACAGAACGTAATAGAACAGAACAAGGCCTGAATGTTTTCCAGTGCATCTGTCAGCTCATCTCTGGTCGCGTCAGAATAGTCCCATTGAGCTTCACGCCTATAATCTGCGGTAATGGAAGTATTCCCTGTTCATTACAACAAGTTGGATTGCGTGGCTCTCTTTATTATAGCAGTCAACTAATTGGGCCAGAGTAAAAAGAAATCAGAGTAGAATAAAATAGAATGATAACAGAGAACAGAAAATAACAAAGCAGAAGACATCAGAATAGAATAGAATGAGAAGAGAAGAGAAGAGAAGAGAAGAGAAGAGAAGAGAAGAGAAGAGAAGAGAATCATTATATGAAATAGTACCGAGTAAGTACTACTGTAGTTTGCTGCGCTTTTTTTTACTTTTCTTTTTTTTTTATCGCTGGCCTTTTCTGCATATCGCGGTGGAATTTTGTGGTCCGTTCTGCATAACCTGTTTCGCGGCCAACCCACCGACCCCAAAGTGTGTCGGCCCATATGCCAGATTACCAGCCCAGCCCTGACTGTGACTGCCTTAGCTTTATACTGTGAATTTTGGTGAATTTATTAACCCATCCAGAAACTCCAAGCCTACATACAAAAAATGCATATAATGCTTCACAGCATGTGAACAATACAGTGAATGCCTTCGAAAATAGGTAGACTAATCTGTACCTTGCTAATTTAATGCACTTTAATGCATGTTACTAATGCATTACTAATGTAATTTTGCATATGTGTTGCTACTGTGTTTTAGTACCACATGCATTTACTAATGTGTTACTAATGTGCTATAATATATATATATATATTTATTTGTTTTCTCCAAATCTGATCTTTCGGACTAATATATGCACAAAAAGTTATATTTTTGCTGTCTACCCTGAACAAGGCCTGGGTATGAATGTTTTCCAGCACATCTGTCAGCTCATCTCTGGTCAAGTGAGCTTTACACCTCTGATCTGCGGTAATGGAAGCGTTTCCTGTTCTTCAACAGGTTGAATTGCTTTGCTCGCTTTATTATGGCAGTCAAATAAACCCAGGGTAAAAATGAACCAGGTTTAGTATAGAAAGTGTGTTGATGTATTACCTTCGAAAGAGGTTTTTTTTTTTTGCTATATCAAAGAAGCAATCACAAACTTGGTCCCTCGGCAAGCTGAAAAAACTCTAATACAAACAGAAAGGACATGACAAAAGACTCCATTTGATTGTACTGCGGTGATCTGAAGGATAGGCTGGACACTAGCC
The DNA here is from genome assembly GCF_025860055.1 of Xyrauchen texanus. Classification (NCBI taxonomy): domain Eukaryota; kingdom Metazoa; phylum Chordata; class Actinopteri; order Cypriniformes; family Catostomidae; genus Xyrauchen; species Xyrauchen texanus. The sequence goes on from NC_068292.1 coordinate 41,000,608, forward strand.
GACTGCAACATTTGAAGCTGGAGATTACATTTAGACAGGGACTATTCCATGTAACTGCTACTCAGGAGTCCTGATGTGTAAAAATAAAATGCCATTTATGTCAAATATGACAGTAGCTATCAACAGTGGTTTTGCTTCAGGATCCATATTTTACATTAGACATCAAAATGGTGTTCCAAGATTCATTCAAATATACAGTTTTATAGTACAAACATTTAATTAATAAAATGCATTAATATATTACAAATGCTAAAGGGTTTGTTTTCTTGGCAGCAAATAATTCAACAAAGCATTTCCGTGCATGATTTTACACCGACTGATTTAAAGTCTTTCCATTATATGTGTAAGGTCATAAACTGGTCGACGCTATTAGATTTAATGTAGATTACCCTGATGCAAACACCTTTACTGGGTTCTTACTGGCTTATCCAATGTACACACATGTTGTGCACATACCTCTTCACAGTTTGACGTCAAAAGCAGTGAATTACACGATTAATTAAAATCTCATGTAAATGCAGTTTTCTAGCTTTTTTTTCTATCTCTCTCTTTCCTAGCATTTGTCCCAAGTAGCTGCAGGATCCGCTTCATGACAGTCCGCATATGTATATATATATTTGATTTGGCACAAGTTTTACACCAGATGCGCTTCCTGACGCCATCGCCAGTGGCTGATTTGACTCTCACTCACACAGACAATTTTAGAGTCTCCAATTCACTTAACCTGCATGTTTTTGGACTTGTGGGGGAAACTGGAGCACCCAGAGGAAACCCACGCACACACGGGGAGAACATGCAAACTCCATACAGAAAGGCCCTAGTTGAGCCGGGACTCGAACCTAGGACCTTCTTGCTGTGAGGCAACAGTGCTAACCACTGAGCCTCCGTACCACCCACACTTGTTATCCAAGCAGTGGCGGATGGTCAGAGGAGGCCGAGCCTCCTCAAAACAAATTTACAAAATAGCCTAATGCAACCCCAAAAATGGTCAATGTAGCAAAGGTTCATATTTGGCTCAAAGGATCAAGTGGGAGCAGGGTGAACAGTCCAAAGTAAGTCACTTTTACTCGCAACACTTTTCAGTGTACATAAACTTTGCTTTTCAGCATACTAAAATAAACAAAGATATGCTTTTCAGCAGTCACTTTCCCACAGTCTCAGCTTCGTCCTCTCTCTCTCTGAACTGGGCCGTCTTTTACCCCCCCCCCCCGACTCTAGAAACAGTAATTAGACACAATTAATCTCAGGTGGATGTCCTTATCACTTTCTCTCTCCCCAGATGGGCGCTCGACCACGCCCTCGCCTCCACAGTCTAATTAACAGTTGTAGTTTTTTTATCAATTTACCTACTAACATCCACAACACAGATGGCTTTAATGGAAAATATGATCCATTATAATTTAATGGAGTTTAAATTACTGTATGAATCGGTATAAATGCCAGAAGAGGCTGACAGCATAAAACCTCATATCATTAGTAAACTGACCAATCAAAAATGGATATTCAAATGACGCAATGTCATCTTGTTCTGTTCAAACAGCGTCCAAAAAAGGTCCAACGGAGTCAAAAAGACATTTGCCTCTTTCCGCATTCATAAACATTTCCGCTTCATCAAGCCTATTTGTGGTTAACGCGGGGAAGAGAAACTTTCAAAATATGCCAAAGATGGAATCAAATGTAGTGGAAAACCTAAAAACGTGTGAAAGACTGAATCGTGACAGGATCATAAATACATTTGACACAATGAAGCAGTGGAGGATGGAGTTCATCTTCACAAACAGTATTTGGTGAGTAGATGTTACTGTACATGGAATGAGGCTCTCCGTTCATTTGTAAATGCTTGCATTGATTGTAGTCTGTTACTGGCACAGCGTAATTTGTTCTGTTTGTTTGTTGAATTTACAAGTGCTGAGTTGGTGATCAGATAGATTAAAAGACAACAGTATTTCTCAAAACATCCGGGATATAACATCATTTGTGCAACTCTAGACCCACTGCAATACTTTATTAGTTTGAACTTTCAATAATGATTTATAAATTAGCCTCCTCAGTAAAAATCCGTCATGGAACGCAACTGTAACCAAGTGGACAAAAGTGTCAGTAAAGAGCATGCATGAGATGAAATATGACACAAGTGAATTATATATATATATATATATATATATATATATATATATATATATATATATATATATAACAACAACAAAAAAACAAGGTTGATATCACTTGTGAACAGTATTTTTATTGGGTGTCCAATTTTATTGGATGTCCATTTCCAATCAATCTGTAATTTTGCTAAACTGAAAAAGTTGAAAAATTATGGCTGTGAATATTTTTTTTTGTATATATATATATATATATATTTTTATAAATATCACGATTAAGTTATTGCACATGATACATTACTCCAAACATTAAACTGTTGATACGCACACCCTTTTCGAGCACAAACCATGAAAATGACACACCTGAACTTAAACGGTTGTATTTACTGAAGCCTTTGGAGTATGGACATAGTTGTAGTATCCTTTGAAAGAAGACACTTTGGGCTTTATTTCACAAGGTTCAGAATTAATATATGTTTTTGTGCTGAACATGTTTTCATAATCTAAAAACCAATAATAAAAGTGCCAAGACAACCCACAAATACAATGTTCTCAGAAGTTGCTCAGATTGCAGTTTGTTGAAGAAAAATGACGAAGAGTAATTCTTTCAGGCGAGATCTCATGTAAACAATGGAGAATATATTTTCTTTTATGGATAAAAAGTGCTATTTTATGTTTGTCAATGATCGCTTGTCATTGACAATTGACCCAAATGTGTTGAACTGGATTCATCTGGCGATCGTGTTTTCATAATAAAGGTATGAAGTCCCGTTTTGATATTGCATGTTTTCATTTGTACTCCTGCACAAATAACTAAATTGCAGTTTCTGGAGCATTACTATCGTGAAACAGAGATCGAATGTTGAACCCTAAGACCTTTGAAAAGATGCATAATTTGTTAACATTAATTAAATTTATAGACGGTAAATTATATATTAAATGTAAGTAGAGTGATGTCACCACCACGTGCGGGGGAATTGCGTATCAACAGGTTAAAGAAATCATAAATATATCTTCTTAAATCATAATAACTTTATACTTTGTCTCAAAGAACTTGCAAGAAATTGGTTTGTCAAAATGTATGTGTACATCTTAAAATGTTCCTTTTTAAGTTAGACACATTTTTTACAGGTATCTTTGATACAAGTATATGCATACATGGCGTTTAATCAGTGGACATGTTGCAATTTGGGCAAAATCTGCAGCCATTTTCCAGTGGATTTATTTTCGTTTTTTTATATATGATCAAATGGGCAGATTCAATTCACTTCAATCTTTATTGGCAAGATATACTTACATTTACATTTATGCATTTGGCAGACACTTTTATCCAAAGTTACTTACAGTGCACTTATTACAGGGACAATCCCCCCGGAGCAACCTGGAGTTAAATGCCTTGCTCAAGGTCACAATGGTGGTGGCTGTGGGGATCGAACCAGCGACCTACTGATTAACAGTTATGTGCTTTAGCCCACTACGCCACCACCACTCCAGTACTTGAGTGTACATTGCCAATGCATTATTAAGACACCACACATATGAAACACTGAATGCTTAAGTTTAATTTGCTGAAGTTTAAATCTCAAAACTATTATTTTCTCTAGCTGCTGTTCAGACTCATGTACACCTCAGGTATACCTGGCTGCAGCTTGCAGAACAGCCACATTCTTCAGTCTCTATCATGCACACACTGGGTTTCTCTCGGGCGGTATCGCTTTTGAAACTGGTTCAAAGACAGTGGGAGTTTTTTGGCGATATGAAGCTTACCCTTATCTCTCGCACACCTAGTTAGCCACTTGCAAGTGCACTGCTCCACACAATCAGTTTGTTTTAGGATATTGTTACATCCCCAGATAAATCTAGGGGAGAAACAAGTAAATGTTTGAGCGATGGTCAGTCCACAGTACAACAGACAATGACTTTACAGTTTGAGTTTTATTTACAATCTAATATACTTCAAAACAAATCCAAGATGGAAGCAATAGACTTAAGAAGGGGGAAGGCCAAAACAACAAACAGGAAATGTAACAAAAATGGCACCCACCTTCCTACAGCTTCTGTAATACACTTTAACATAACTAATAAACTTGGAGTAAGCTTGACCAACTGCAAGAACTGAAGATCTCAGACAATAAAACACCAAGACTACAACAAAGCTACACTACGGAATAACACAATAGCTCAACAAGCACTAGAGCAGAGAAAGACACCATTCTGGAAGTCAAGCTTCAACTTCTTTGTTTTCCAGCACTTTTAAGTAGGCAGCCTCCTGATGACAATGAGGTTCAGTTGGTGACAATCAGCTACCTGTTAAGCAGAGTAGGAGGAGCCACAGAGGGAATAGAAAACAAAACATGCACAGAGACATCACAAAGCAACTAAAAATAAACACATTGACATGCAACACCACGTGAAACAAAGATGTCAGCACTAATAATAATAAATAAGTCCCCAGGGACGTAACAGATGTGCATTCAAGTCAATCATACATCTCCTGAAAATGTATGCCAGTTTATGCCAATTTTTGCCACAGGGGAAAAACTTTAGTCAAGAAAAACACTAGTTTCGCCCATTGTAGAAATATGATTCCCTAACCCCGCCCCCACCCTAATCAGAGCCTGTAATGCCGAGCAGCCTGCCACCTGGACACATTTCTTCCATCGTATAACGTCTCAGGGAGGAGAAAAAACAAACCGACACGGCGATAGTTGGCATACATTTATTATGCACGTTAAACAAAAATATTAATCGCAAAAATTTTAAAAAGTTATATTTCCCAGCACTAGTGAAAATATTATATTGTGTTTAGAATACACAAATGTTAGCTACATTTCTAATTAGCCTTAGCAAAACAAAGTCTGCATTTTATTTCAAAAACGTAAAAAATTTCATGATGAGATGTGCAGGAAATAACACTGTGGTAGGAATTTTCATGACTTTAAAAAACAAACAAACAAACAAAATTACATAAATCTCCTGTGATGCTTGTACAGTACATACACTGTTAGACATTGTTAGTAAACAGTTTAAAAAAAAATAGTGAGAATGTAATTTTCTGTAAATCTACAGTGCAAAAAGTCCCCAAAGTTGACTAAGCACCCATATATTGTGTAATAGAGTTACCTTGCTAATCCCTCTAAATGAGCAAGTACAATGGCTTCCATATACTGAAGCATTTCATGTTGACTTAAACACAACACACTTCTATGTGTGGTCACCGCGCTCCCTTGAGGCAAGGAACTATGTAAGAAACTATTGCTTCTTTTCTCACATTTTTGTTTCCTCTTTCCTTCTGTATTTACCAAGAGGTCCATCAGCCTTTTCAGCAAGGCATCTGATCTATGAAACATGGCACGAGATCATGCTGCTTTGCCTGTCATTGTTTACTGAACAGCTTGTACAATCAACACAAACATAAAGATGTGTAACCATCTCATGTTGCCTGTCATAACCACTCAATGCAAGTTATACCTCCACCACATGTGACAAATGGCATATCTCTGTCAGAATGAAAGCTGCAAGATTATCTGCATTGGCTGCTAGTCTACTGGCAGGCTAGTGCTTTCATAGTCCTGTATTTTTGTCAAGTAATGCTAGGTAAAGCTTAAGGAATGTTCCAGGCTCAATACAAGTTAAGCTCAACAGTGTCGATTACTAAGTGACCAGTATATTAGGTACACCAGCACACCTAGTTCTTCATGCAATAATCTAATCAGCCAATCATGGAAGGAACAAAAAAACTCCATAAGATGCAGAGAAAAATAACCTTCGGAGAAACCAGGCTCACTATGGGGGCCAAATCCCCTCTAGCTATCCAGCATGAATATAATGCCAATATTACTTATGTATAGTGCAAGTCATGGTTTAAAATGAGTAAACTAAGTAAGTGTTAAGGGTCAACAAAGATTTTGTATGAACTGTAAGATTAATGACCAATGTCTTTTAAGTCCATCTTGGATTAACTGCAGAAGTTCACATAGATGTATTGTTCTTGTTAGTTGGCTGATGAAGGCTTTTGTTGGCAATTAATTGTATTCCATTTCAAGAGTGTAGTCCTTCATTAGACCGAGGTGATGCAGGCAGAGATCAGTAAAGTGTATCGCAGTTCAACCGGCCGGTAATTTCGGTGAGGTCTATCCAATGTCCAAGGTTCAGGCAATAGCATATAAAGTATACCATGTCTTATGGTTGGAGTTGGCATCAGTTCAACATCTGAAGGCCATCTTAATAGACTGAAGTGATGTTTGGCTGGCACCGGCTGCTATTAGTCGTCAGCACTCAGAGACACATAGCAGTGGAGTCCAACATGAAGCAGGAATGAACCTAGATCCAGCTGGTTCAGGTGAGGTCAGGAGCTTCAGTTAATCACACCAACCATCAGAATGGGGAAAAAATGTATCTCAGTGATTTTGAACATGACACGATTTTTGGGGAATAAGTAGGTGTACAGGTGTACCTACAGTAAAAAAAAAATTGTAAAATCAAACAAAAAATTGCTAATGCAAAATATACTAACAGAGCAGTCTAGAAATTAAGGAATTAAGCAAAAAAATATGACATTTCTATCATTAAAGCTAATGTGTGATTTTCCACACAATATTTACTCCTATCCAAGCTTAATATGCATTGACAACTCCAAAAGATGTCATTTGTAGGTTGATGTGTTCAGTAGGTTTGTAACAGGTAAGGATGGGCAAGGAGGAGCAGGGAACCAGCTGAGTAGTCAACAAAAACTATATAATTAACTTAAACATAAACACAGCAGCCATGTCTCTCTCTCTCTCTCTCTCTCTCTCTCTCTCTCTCTCTCTCTCTCTCTCTCTATCTCTCTCTCTCTCGCTCTCTCTCTCTTTCTCTCAAACTGTCATCCACGGCTCCTCTTTATCCCTCTCCCACTGATTGGGCTGATTCAGTGCCGGGTATCTATCGTTATGACCCGGCCATGCCCTCCTCCTCGTCACACTCCTCCACTGCCCGATACAGGCCGGGGGATCCTCTGGCCTGACGTATTCACCTTCCCTCCCTTCCCGGAGGTGTCCATCTACTGGCAGGTCTTTCACGCATCTCTGCAGCCCTAGGAGAGACGAGGAGAGGGAGAGGGAAAGAGCGAGGGGAAGAGACAGAGAGAGAAAACCTTGCTCTCCCGGTCCCTGGACATGCCGTCGCCTGGTCCTCAGCCGCTCCTCCGTCCTCTGGCGGACAACAGCCACTCCTGGTTTGGCAGACAGCAGCAAGTCCACCTCCTCCGTACCCTGGTGGACGGCAGCGCCAAGGACTCCACAACAGCGCAACTCTCCTTCTTCCGGGGTTTTGGCACCAATGTAATGGGTAAGCATAAGCAAGGAGGATCAGGGAACCAGCTGAGCAGTCAATGAAACTTTAACTACATGAATTAACTTAAACAAACATAAACACTCACACTGTGTGTGTGTGTGTGTGTGTGTCTCTCTCTCTCTCACTCTCAAACTGGCGCCCCTGGCTCCTCTTTATCCCTGATTCAGCACCAGGTGTCCATCATTACGGCCCGGCCATGCCCTACTCCTTGTCGCAAGGTTGTTTTCCCAGAATTTGTTCTGACTTTTGACATCTGCTCAAGTGTCTGCGCAACTAGCATCATCAAGTGGAAATGCATAGATAATCACTGTTTTCAAACAGATAACTAGGGCTGGGTATTGATTCAGATTTCCCTATCCGATTTTATTCTGATTCAAAAGCTCTTGTAACCCGGACACACACACACAAGATGAGACATTCACAATGTAAGTCAACAAACTGCTTTTATTAAATAAAGAGCAGGCGAAGGTACAGTAAGGAAAATCCAGGTGGAGAATGGTCAGGGAAAGCGTAGAGTCGAGAGCCGGGGAACGAGGATATAACAAAAGGGCAATAGCAAATAGAGTGGTCACGGAAAGCAAGGGGTCGAGCCGGGTAATCAGAATAACAATAACAAGAGGGCAGAGGACGGGAAAACAGTTAACAACTAGGGAGCTGGCAAGCTAAAAAGGTAATGAGTAGGGAGGTCAAAACTAGGTGAGACTAGCGGGGGTCAAGACACGGGGAACTAAATACTATAACCAACCCCCAACAAACGAAAGGATAGTGAGTTATATAGGGGCGAGTGCAGGTGTGAACAATGACAGGTGATGAGACGAGTGCAGGTGAAACTAATGTGTGGAGATAGGAAGCGCGTGAGTGCAAGTGGTCATAATGTTCAGGCTGATGAGCGGAAGCGAGCACGCCATGGAGTGCATGTGTGTCAGAGGGGAGATAGTTTACGAGCGAGAGCTCGTAATAGAAAAACCGGGCGTGGAAGCCTGAGGGAGGAAAAAGAGCGTACGAGCTCAAGGGGGCGGAGCGAGGGAGCGGGAAGCGAGCACGCTCGCGGAGTGTATGTGTGCGTGCTCGAGGAAGCGGAGATGGGGCAGAGGAAAGGGGTTCGTGACAGCTCTAGATTCAATTTGATTCCATTCTGATATTGATTCAGTATGATTCTGATTTGATTCACATAGGTACATTTCTGTAATGTCCATTTTGAAATAAATGTAATTTAATTTAATTTGATATATTTAACAGGCCTTACAGAAAACAGTGATTATTTTTGCAATTCTATTTGGTGGCGACAGTGATGCTTAAGTTACACACTTCACCTTTAATCTATTTTCAGGTCAAATAAATAATATTCATATCTTCATGACCTCAGTGCTAAGAGTACAGTGGGCAAACCGCTGAGGTAATTGCCTTAGAATAATCCCAGGAGATGAGCTATTCATCCCTCCATACGTCTAATGACTTTGCCGTCCTTGAAGATGATGGAAGTTTGCATCTGCATTAACGCACCCAACACACTTCAGCACACAGCAATCTTTATCTCAGAGACGGTCACTAGTCCCCATTCGTTCAGAGTTATAAAGCGTTCCACTGTATAGAAGCGATTAGAAAACACCTCAAAAACCTTCAGTCTCCACAGGCACCTTAAAACTGACAACACAAGGATTTTGTGGGTCAATGGAGATCATACTGTAATATATTTCAGAGACAATGGATAGTTCACCCCAAACAATATTTACTCATCCTCATGTTGTTCCAAAGCCACATTACTTTCTGTCCTCTATGTATCACAATTGGAGGTTGTGGAATTTACAATGGTTTTTGATTTATGAGTGAATGTAATAAAAATAAATGATGTTCAAACTTAAAGTTGGTATCGGATCCAGAGTCAAATGCAAAAATATTGATTTGGCCTCAATTTAAGTAAAGCTTATGTTAAGGCAATAATTTAGACAAAAATATTGTTTAGAGTAATACACTTAGAATTCAAATCTGTGGGCTAAAGTTGATGGTAAGTTACTTGCATAAGTACTACAACAATAGTCAGATTCATCAATCATGTAAATTAAAAGAATCGTAATTGTACTTCATATGTAGCAACTTGTTAGCAACTTTTGTTAGCATTTCTGTTTTAATTCACATTTCAGGTTTGACTGTGAGGAATTTATGTTTATCGAGCAAGACGTCAAAGTCTCATGAAGTACTGTTAACAACAGAACTTATTTGACTCATTAATCGAAAACCGCCATTCTAGAAACTCATTTGAAATTCCAGAGGCAACTCATGCTAATGCTAATTCTCTTCCAAATTAAATACAACCCGCACACCTTTATAGGACACACATTTTGCACACATTTCCATAAAAGCTCTTTAGTCAATACAGAAAATGTTTCCAAATCAATGTTTTGGGTACTCCTAGCATTTAGATGACCAGACGCTTTGCAGCGTGGCCTATTCATGCATGTTGTGACGACCAAGCATTAGTATGTAGATGAAGTGTGGCGTGGTATTTCCAAAGTCATTGGCATTCCTTTAAAGAGCACTGATTTGCAGAGCGAAAGGTTGAGATTCTGCTTGACTGAAAACCTGACTTGTACTGGAATGTGATAAATACTTTAAACAAAACATGCACAGAGACTGTCAAACATGGTTTTGGTTGTTTCAATGTGACGTACGCCTGACAAGTACGAAACTGAGATTTATTTTTCCTGTGTATGACCTTTCACTCCATCCATCTCACTCTAATAGGCCTAAACCATTGGCTCTCATGGGGGCGTGGAGGTATTACAAGGGGGGCGCAGAAGACACAAACACGATTCTCTCATCCCTCAATCTTGTGTTTCACGGATGAAAAAAATAATACTGATTTTGAATAACGAGGGTGAGTAAATGATGTCCATTTTTATTAAAGTTGATCAATATCATTAATCAGGTGCTGTTATTGTCCAGAGGTCCAGACCGCTTCAGAAGCAGTGCATAGATGGTGCGGTCAGGTGATACTTTCACTTTTTTCAGCACTGGCTAGGATGCGACAATCAGTCATTTATTATTACTGGATGAGGATTTAAAAAAAACGAACATTTATAGAGACTGTTTAATCTTTTAAAAGCATTTTTGTTTTTTCAGCAAAAACAAAATGATTTTCGATTAGATTTGTTGGAGGGGCGTGACCCTAAAAAATTGAGAACCACTGGCCTAAACATTGAATTTGTAAGCAATAAAAACATTGCACACTTGATAGAATGGTAAGGGATTTAAACAAAACCCTTATCCCAAAGTTTGGCATGTAACCCATGCAATTTTTGCACAACAGATTTTAACGATACCTCAAATAATAATGCTTGTTGAGAAGAGGCGCGCTATTACTTTCCAAAGCATTATAAACTTTTGGGAGTGATATCCACTTTAAAATACAGGAGTGAATCCTCTAAAGTATCGTTTCATATATGTACAGAAAACGCGATGGTTGACAGTGATGATACATATGTTGAAAACGGTTATTAGCTAAAAGGAACCAGAGATGTTGTTACATCTGTCAATTTTTTGTAAACCACTGTTGACAAAGGCATTGTGTTTTTTGTATGTACTCTGTAAGCTGCTGTGTTTAAACAGTGTGGAGTCTCTGCTTCTGGACCATTATAAATGGGTTACAATGACACCATGGGAGAAACTATGGCTGGAGAGAGACAGTATCAACATGTGCAGATGAGTCACGACAAATAGCCTACCTCTGTTTCTGAGGTTTTCTAGCATAATATCTCAGACAAAATGTCAGTGCCCAAAAAAAGAGTGAAGTCACTGCACTAACAACTATTTGTTCAGTTTGGTTCTGCACACTTTGTATGGATTAAATGAAAATTCATGGCCATAGAAACTTGGTGGCTGGGCTCTTTTGAATTGGACTAGTAACTATAGCAACACTTTAAAACCACTTAGAACATCTTAGGGACCATAGAGCAATCACATGGCAACCATCCATAACACCCTAACAATGTGGCGGCAAGATTTACAGACAAGCGCCACTCACATATTCTTCAGAAAAAGTAACGGTCTAGTTTATGGTAACAACTTTTATGATACAAACAGTGAGGTCTCATTTGGTGTCTCTGATTTCCAGTCACGCCTATAGCAACACCTGACAAAAAAAACATCCCTTCAAGAACTATAAAAGCCCTGATCATCAACGTTAGATGCATAAATATTAGCCAAAATAAGACTTGTCCCTGAATAAGTTCCTGAATTTCAGCGAAAACAACAATGACTCTTCCAAATTTATCTTTACTCTTTTTGAGACATTTGAATTGTAGACGTTTAGTTATCAGCATAATGACTCCCCTGCTCTTTTCTTCCCAAAATGTTCAGCTTCCTGCGGAGAAAGGTGTATTTCTTGAAAAAGCACTAAATCATATTTCTTACGCTTAAGAAGAGAAATAACCATCATTCTATTTATGGGGTGCCGCAACCCATTCACATTCCACGTGGAGAGAGACAATCCACTCATAGTAACATTTGACATTTTGACATAAAAAAATAGATAGATAGATAGATGGAATAGAAAACAAGATTATAAAGACCACATTCCAACATTAGTGCAACCATCAACTTTAGGGCAAACTCACTCTATTGAATTTATGAAGGACATCATTTGCTGTGGGCATGTGAATGTTTTATGGCCATCCTTAGCATCCATTCTCAATTTGGCCGGGAATAACAGTGCAGAAGCGACCTTCCATTGATGTTAAATTTTCTTGCATTCCTTGAATCGATTATGTTTCTCTCTTGTTGAGTTCGGAATATCTAGGTAAAAGAACATTAGTGGCATAAAATGAATGCCTACACTGGCTTAGAATTAGTTTTTTTATTCTATTATTTCTGAACATTGGGTTTATTAGATTTTAATTTATTTTACATTTACACTCTCTTGACAACTTCCCCCTCTAGTGCATCTGGTGCATTTTTTTCTCGCACACCTTGGTTTCCTATAATGAAAATAACTTGGTTGCCTTGCATTCTAATAAATAACATACAATTTGAATAATGCTGGAGTAAATTTTATATTTTAATTGTGAATCATCCATATGTTTGCTAAAATTGTGATTTAATTTTTTTGCCATATCGCCCAGCCCTATTTTATGATCATTTTGTTTTGTTAATATTCTCTTCTGTGTTTTCTAAGGAGCTGAGGGCCCAGTGTAGGGGGCTAGCCATTCACTGCTAAATTGTGCTGGTGCCCCTATCACATGCTGTGTGCTGTGTATTCACAACTGATTCACCTGTGTGCTTGTGTGAGTGAGTGTACACTTGTGGGTGAAGTATTTTGTTTTTATAGGGGGATCGCTGCGCTCAGCTATCCAACCTCCTCCTGGTAAACCTCAGTCCTCAGTGTTGAACAAGCAAAGATATGGTTGTTCTGTCTCTTTTGAGTGTGAAGCTTGTCATGAATCATGCAGCAGATTGTCTGTGATCATACTTTTAATGCACTTTTAAATAATGGAATGAGTTCCCTGTGCCCTTCTGATTCATCTGTTAAAATAAATAATTATTTTTGTACATTAGTATCCACATCTCTTGCCCTTTTATTTTGGAGTTACGAACCTGTGTGGCCTTTCTATTTTTGATTGGGTTACTATTTCCATGTTAATAACAGGGTTGGGTTGTCAGGGTTCCTATTGGTATTCCCTACAAAATATTAGCATCAGAGATAGCTAGTGCGCTTTTATCCTTTCCTTCGCTACACACTATACTACATTTGGAATCAGAAACAGAAAACTGAGTTTTCAACCAAAAGTGTAATAGTGTGGACACACTCGTTTGTGGCTTTTGACCATTTTAAATATGTTTTATAATTTGAAATGGATTCGAAAAGTGTCAGTAACTGTATTTTTTCCTGTTGTAGGCCTACATCTTGATTTTTAGACTACGTCTACACTAATACATAAGCCAAGATGGAATCTGAATTTTTGCATTTTCTGCACTTATTTTGAGGAATAATCTGTGTAACTGTACAGAAGGGGTTTAGACCAAAGTCTCTTTCAAGGCAAGTCAGTTCACTCGGCAGCCATCTTTGGAGCGCTTCCAAGCAGGCTTGGCAGCTATTTTCTATGTAAACAAGTGGCATAAAAGTACAGCTTCAAGTCCAATCTACTTGAATGAGGAAATAAATCCCCAAAACGGTTGGTCAAGATTGCAATCAAAGATTGCTGCACACCTGGCCCCTAATCAGGCTAATCAAGGGATAAAGGCCGACTGGAAGCTGCAGTGCGAGAGAAAGAGAGATAATTACGATCAGCTGCCCTGTATGTGTTTGTGTGTGTGTGTCTATTTAATAAAATATTATTTATATTGCTAAGCCAGTTATCGCCTCCTACTTTCCGACGCTGTCCGCGGGTCAAGTGGGGACTGGACTCCCCGACCACCTGGCGCGATGGAGCCGCTGCCAGGGGCGGAGGAGTGCCCTGCTGTCCCCCAGAAAAGCAGAGGGGTCGAGAAAAGGCCGCCGTCCGCAAGGGGAGGAGGGAAGCGACTAACCGACCGCCTGGAGTGGTAGGGCCGCTGCCAGGGGCGGAGGAGTGTCCCCACATTCCACCAGAAAAGCAGAGGGGCATTCTGTCCGCTTGGGGTCAGAGGTTTGACTCCGCTCCGCCCGGGGCAGAGCGGCTGTCGTCCACCTGAGAGTGTGGAGGAGTGATCGGAGACCACGCAATGGCGCATCAGACCGGGATAGTAGAGCGGAGGGGGGCGGGGCCGGGCTGGAATGACACAAGCCCGGTCCCCAATCAGCCTGATTAGGGGCTGGGTGTGCAGCATCACGACCCAGCCCTGCCCTCCAGTCTGTCACAATCTGATAACAATTGAATCATAATTTGAGCTTATTTAGCTCAGATCACACAAAAAAAAATACTATTTTCTCAGGCTAGTTCAGCTAATAGACATGCCCGTTCTCGAGTTAACTGACAGGCGATGTCTGTATCAACAGTCAAATGTGATTGTCTCTTTTACCTGCAAGTTGGGACTTCCTTTTCTACATCCATTGACTGTTGGACATTCCAATTTATCCCATTCATTTTAATATTAGCGGTCCATCTCAAGCTAAAAAATCTTTGTTTAAACATATTACATCAAAGTAATTTTGATGTGTAAGTAGCGCAAGTAGTATGTTTACCCTGTAAATGCAACTAAAAGAAGTATACTAAGAGTACTGGATGATGCAAGAGTGTGGAATGTTGGACACTGTGCACTCGGCGCACATGGCTTGCTGTACATAGCGGAAGGGGTGGAGTTACCGGCAGCGATGGTGATCTGGTAAAACAATTGTAAATAATGGTGAATATGATATCTAGTGAAACTTCTGTGAAGACAACACATTAAAAAACTTAGTTAAATGCTTTACCATCATACCAAGCTGTGTGGATATGTATATCATTGAGATAAAAGTGTTGCACTAAGGGTGGATAGCACGCTAAAGCTAGCGGCATCACAACAATTGAGATTGAAACGTCCCTTCCTTCTGTTAAAAGCTGACCGCTTCCGTGTAGTAAAAAAACATTACGTTTTCCATTTGGGACAATACTTCACTTTGAAAATTCATACACTACATAGCTGAGTGCATGGTATATTTTGTAAGTGCATAGTGTATAGTGTGCCATTTAGGACACAGCTTGAGAGTATTATAGTCTTGTTGGTAGCTGAAAGCATCATGAAATTATGAATTATGATACATTTTGTGAATGACAGACAATGACAATCTGTTAAGCTCTGTAAAGTTCTGTACGCGCAAATTCAGTATGGGCCTACTAATATGTAATTGTCTGAAAATGCATTGATTTTTCTACATTAACAACTGTCATCCACACACACAAACACAAACTTGTTTTTATATCATTGTGGGGACTCTTCCATGCATTTTTTGGACTAGAAACCTAACCCTCACAGAAACCTTTTTGCATTTTTACATAAAAAAAAAAAAAAAACATTTAGTATGTTTACTAAGTAATTTACCTCATGGGGACCACTGACTGGGCCCAACAACATAGTATAAACACGTAAACACACGCACACACACACACACATATTAAAATGCCGACTTTCTAAAATACTCTCTAGCACAGCATACTTTGGAAAACAATGATGTTAGGTAATGGAAAACGTCTTAACCACAAACTGAGTTTTCAATCAAAAAACATATTAGAGTGGACTTGGTCGTAGTGTTTTTTTAATAATTTTAATTAAGTTAGATAATACTAAAATAACTATTAAGTAATTTTCAGTCTTGGCCCTCCTGAAAGTTTGCTGAGGCTCCATAAACGGCCCCAATGGTTGTGAACCACAGCCAAATGGCTCAATATCTTCATTTACAGTGATCTATGGAGATGAATGAAAATGAGCCAAATCATCGCAAATTCAATGGCAATCACATGCCCTCCAGAGTGTAATATTTTACGAGATTAATATTCCAAAACCCATAAAAATCCAAAGAATATTAAACACAAAAGTGTGAGCCCAACCTGGACCATGGGACTGAATAATTCTGCCTGCAAAGACGGAGCAGATGGGGCTGCATGCTGTGGTCGGGTCAGGAGGGTAACAGGTGGAGTGAGTGATGGAGAGACGGAGACTGGTTGAAAGATGACAGTTACTTAAAGTGTAGATAATCCAGACACAACCAACAGCAGCCAGAGACAGAAATAAACTTGCTCACACAGCACAACATCTGCTCACATATTAAACATTCACGTTTGGGTGAGTTATTTACAGTGACATGAGAGATCCTAAACTGGTTTGTTGAGCTGGTTGGCAGTTAACGAGACACAGACAGGATTAGTTTCTCTACATATCATGAAAAAAACAGATTTTTATTGTTGTTTTGAAATAAAAGATAGAGCTTCCATCTATCTGTCTGTCTGTCTGTTTTTCTTTCTGCACATATGTCTGTCTGTCTGAGCAGTGAGCTTCCTAACCACACAGACAGCAACACCCTACAAATTGCCCATAAACTGCAATCTCCTAACAATCTTGGCAAATATGCAATACTCTAGCAAATCTTGAACACCCTAGGAATAACAGTGCATCAAACCACTCTAGTAACATCCAAGCAACCACCTAGTAATGCCCTAGCAACCATTTTAAACACCCTAGTTACTGTGTATCATATCACTCCAGCAACACTTTAGGAACCACCTAGTTTTGCCCAAGTAATGCATATCAAACCACTCTAGCAACTGCCAGGTAATTCCCTAGCAACCATCTTGAATACCCTAGTATTTTTGTGACATAGACATAGACATAAAATCAGCTTTATTGCCAAGTAAGTTTAAAAATACCGGGAATTTGTCTCAGTGACAGGAGCTTCTAGTGCACAGCAATACAAAATACAATACAAATCAGCATCAAGATATAGATAATAATAAAATAATTATACACATACTGTACGTACATACACACACACACACATACATAGATACACACATACACATACATAGTACAATTCTAATCCAAATCATGTACAGTGAATGTATTGTTTTTTTTCAGAGGAATGAAATGGCAGAAGAGGTAGATGTGTTGGATAAATATAAAAAAATGTCTAAACTGTTTATTGCACATAATTATTGCTCAATGGGGCAATTTTAACTGTTCATGAGATTGATAGCCTGAGGGAAAAAAACAGTTCCTGTGCCTGATGGTTCTAGTGCTCAGAGTCAGTGTTGGGGGTGTTCCTCCTAAAGTCAGACTCATCGTCATATCGGATGAGGCCAGTGACAGTGGTGTCGTCTGCAAACTTCAGAAGCTAGACAGAGGGGTCCTTGGTGATGCAGTCATTGGTGTAGAGGGAGAAGAGTAGTGGGGAGAGCACACATCCCTGGGGGAAACCAGTGCTGATTGTACAGGTGGTGGAAGTGAATTTCCCCTGTCTCACAAGCTGCTGCCTGTCTGTCAGAAATCTAGTTATCCACTGACAGATTGGCATGGTAACAGAAAGTTAGTGTAATTTGTTCTGGAGTATAGCTGGGATGATGGTGTTGAAAATGAACTGAAGTCCACAAAAAGGATCCTTGCATATGTTCCTGGTCTATCCAGATGTTGCAGGATATGATGCAATCCCATGTTGACTGCATCATCCACAGACCTGTTTGCTTGATAAGCAAATTTAATATTATATAGAAAGGGTCCATTAATGTTCTTCAGGTGGGCCAACATCGGTCTCTCAAATGATTTCATGACCACAGACGTCAGGGTAACAGGTCTGTAGTCATTAAGTCCTGTGATTTATTTATTTTTATTTATTTTTTGGGAACAGGGATAATGATTGAGCATTTGGAGCAGCATGGGACTTCACACTGACCGATTGATGTATTGAAGTTCTGTGTGAAGATGGGGGCTAGTTGGTTAACACAGGATAGAAGACACGCTGGTGAGATGCCATCTGGGCCTGAAGTCTTCCTCGTCTTTTGTTTCCGAAAAACCCGGCACACATTGTCTTTACAGATCTTAAGTGCAGGTTGAGTAGCAGGAGGTTTTGGTGTTTGTGTGAAGTGAAGATCAGAGTGGGTGTGGGGTGTGAGATTGGGCATTTCAAATCTTCAGTAGAACACATTCAGGTTGTCAGATTGTTGTTGGTCCACCACAGGTTTGGGGGTAGGAGTCCTGTAATTTGTAAGTTGTTTCATGCCAATCCACACTGATGCAGGGTCGTTAGCTGAAAACTTGTTTTCCAGCTTCTCAGAATAACTTTTTTTAGCCACTCTGATATCCCTATTCAGTGTGTTTCTGGCCTGATTGTACAAGACTTTATCCCCACCCCTGAAAGCATCCTCTTTGGCATGAAGAAGCTGTCTACAGGAGTTTTCCTGTAAACCATGGTTTATCGTTATTGAATGATAAATAAGTCCTAGTAGGAATGCACATATCCTCACAGAATCCGATGAAATGGTATCTGTGAGCTTGTACAGGTCTGTGGCTGCAGCCTCAAAAACACTGTAGCAAAATACCTTTAGCAGCGCCAGTCCAACCGCCTTATACTTCCCTAGCATCCATCTTGAACACCCAAGTAACTGTGTATTTAAACACTCTAGCAACACTTTAGCAACTGCCTAGTATTTCCCTAGTAATTCCCTAGCAACCATCTTGAACACCCTATTAAGTGCATAACAATACACTTTAGCAATACCCTTGCAACAGTCTAGTAATGCCCTTGCAACACTCTTGAACACCCTAATAACTGTGTAGCAAAACAATCTAGCAAGAACCTAGTAATGCCTAGCAACACTGTTGAACACTAGTAACTGCATAGCAAAACATTTAGCAACACCCTAACAATCACTAAAATCGATGTTCTAGCAACCACCTAGAACCAAACCACATAGTAAGGTCATAACAACCGACCAGCAAAAACACTGTAGCAATACACTATCAACTATACACAGCCTCAAGTAACACCCTAACAACCATCCAGAATACCCTAGTAACTGCATCTTCAAATAGCATTAGCATTGAAACAACTAAAGGCTTATCATTTAACAACTATTCAAAGTGCCCAAGTATTCAAATGTTTTATACTATGGTCCGTTCTAATACTCGATTCTGATTGGATAGAATGTATGTGCTAAAACTGTTTAATGCATAGGTAGTTCCAGTCAGTTTTAATCACTGTTATTATCAATAATAATGCTCCTTACTCTGCTATGATAAACATATTCTAAAATAGGTGCACTATCTCCTCAAAATGTGCGTCTTCGAGCCAAAATTCAAAGTTTGTCCAGAAGAACTTCAGTTTTCCACAGTAGTTGAAACTGCTGTACTGCTTAAAAAGGTTCTTTCCCAATCTGCACCTGTTATTGAAGAATGCACCCATGCAGTACCGCTGCTCCCTATACAAATATTACACAGTCTGCGTAGGGCACCAACTCTCAAGGGTGGCACCAGAAACTCCACCGGCTGCCCTTCCTCACATTAACTTTTCTCAAGGACCAGAGAGCAGTCGCGGAACGCAGGTATTGCCTCGCAGCTTGCACCACATCAGATTATCACCTCATGCACATTACCCACCCCCACCCTAGACGACCACAGAACTCTCCGTAGGGCATCAATTTGGCCAGCGCCAGCCCTGTCCCCATGCAAACTATATTGGACCTGACACCAAACCCATAGCAACGTTTTTTACTCACTGCAAAAAAGGTTATCCAATTACATTTTAAAGTCTAAAAGTTAGATTAGTGAAACAGCCAGTTTAAATCTAAAGGTCAGAGAGAGGATGTAAAATGTCCATAAAAAATATAATAAATGATGGCTGTTTAGCTACAAGAAACCTGACTTCAGGGGAAAATAATATGAAAAGGGTGTGAAATAAGGTCCTTTTTTGAATAGTTATCATTAGTGTAGTTTTAAGGAATGAATACATTACTTTCACTTTTCTAGCTGTACGCCCACTGCATGCTGTCAAACCCCCAGTGACAAAAAAACTTTTAATTGACTGCCAAAGTGTGCAATTTGCTTCTTCAAACCTAAAGCCCATAATAAATAGCAGGGAAAATTAAAGGTTGTGTTATGTTTCTCACCTTCGTA
The DNA here is from genome assembly GCF_025860055.1 of Xyrauchen texanus. Taxonomy (NCBI): domain Eukaryota; kingdom Metazoa; phylum Chordata; class Actinopteri; order Cypriniformes; family Catostomidae; genus Xyrauchen; species Xyrauchen texanus. The sequence continues at coordinate 41,020,599 of NC_068292.1, forward strand.
ATATATTTTAAACCCATGGGCGCTTACTGCAAAGTCGCTGGTAAGACGCAGGGAAAAAATGGACCCGGTACTTGTGACAGGCGCCGGAACCTGGAATCCTGTTAACCTGTGTGGGAAAAGATAAATATTACTCATCCAGACAGAAAGTGGTGTGGATTATCTTACAAATGAACTCAGTAGCCCTAAAAAGAATTTGCACTACAAAACAAAATAACAAAACCGAGTCATCCGACTTCATACATCTACTTAAAGGTGCTATATGTAATATTTTTACTGTACTAAATCATAAAATATCCATAATATGTCATTAGAGAATTAGGAAACATGCTAAGTTGAAATACTGGCTTCTCCCATAACAATGCTACAGCCAGTATATTCTGCTTTGAAGTTTCCATTCCGGGACAGACGTTCTGTTTATGTTTTGGCCTGTGTGATCCCGCCCACTGCCCACTCACCAATAGTATTTAGACACCGCCGGGTTGCCAGATTTGAACAAGTTTGCAGGCAAACAACACTGCATGCTGCATGCATGCTGCAGCCAGCAAACAAACTGGATCAGAGATAACAGATTCCACCTGACCTAAAAAGCCTCACCATCCATCTAAAAACCACCATGACCAGAGGCGTAGTAAAACAAGGATAAATATTGGAGATGTCTTTGGAAGATGGAGACAGTTTAAAGCCTTTAAAAAGGATGCTGAGTTGGGTAATTCTGGCAACCTGCATGAGCTTCGAGTCTGGGGCGGGGGCAGACAACTCTCCAATATTTAGAATTTGGACTGTGGAAACCATTTCAAATGCTTGTTGTCAATCTTACATATAGCCTTAAAATCACCAGTTTCTCAAAGTCTCTAAAAAGTGAAGCTAGTTCTAAGACAAAGGTACAGCATTATTTATTCACAGATTTACATTTACATTTATGCATTTGGCAGATGCTTTTATCCAAAGCGACTTACAGTGCACTTATTACAGGGACAATCCCCCCCAGAGCAACTTGGAGTTAAGTGCCTTGCTCAAGGACACAATGGTGGTGGCTGTGGGGATCAAACCAACATCCTTCTGATTACCAGTTATGTGCTTAGACCACTACACCACCACCACTCCAAATGATGGAGCATTTTATTTGCATTTTATTATCTATTGAATGAAATTTTAAGTGTGGCTTAATTGTCAAAATACTTTTGGGGCCACTGTATGTTATTCTTAGCTTGCTTTACAATAGGATCTCCCAGGAGTCGTGCGTGCTGTACGGTTTTAGCCTACTCATTTCTGATTTAACACAACAATAAAGCAGAAAGATTGAGGCAATTCGTTCCCATTTCATAAAAACTCATCCAAATCATTGTCTTTGTATCACCATCAGGCCAGATCTAACAGAATGTGAAGCTCTGTGATATTGGAATTGAGCTGGGAAAAGATCAATGAGCCCCAGCGATTTTAAAATGTCATTTTACAAAAGTAGCATCAGCATTTTTGGAGCTACTAAACTGTGACAGCTGAAGCAGAGATGAGTTCCAAAGCGGCAGCATTTGAAATGAGTAGAGTTCATTGTACACTTGTCAAAATAATAACATTTAAACAAATAAACAAACATACATAAGGTGCTGTAAAGGCTTTCAGTCGCTTTGATTACTTCTGCTAGACTTAGCCAATTAATTGGATTGCCCCTTTCTGTCAACCACATGGCCTCTCTCCAAAACTCCACCCTCTAGAGACATGTCAGCCAATCCGATTTCAGCAAACCCAGAAATATTTTCTGATTGGCTACAGGGGGGTTGGGTTGGCACTTCACCAACTGTGACCCCTATTTCAGAGAAATCTGGCAGGTACTAGGGGAAAATTTATTCATGGTATTTCAAAAGTATTGCTTACAGCACCTTTAAAGCAAACTAAGATATTAATTTCAAGCATGTCTAAACCAATTCAGTTCAGAAGAACATTTCAACATATCCGATAAGTAAACATAAACAGATTGAAGAGCCCATGATATCAAATGATCAAAGCATGTAAATACAATATGATCCACCATGAGCTTGTTGGTAAGTCCCACTTGCATGCAGCTAGAAAACTCAATGAAAATGAGTTTTTCCACTGGGATAAGACAGTGGTAGGGTGTTTCTTCAACTTTAGGCACAGTCATGTTGATTTTTATTAAATCAAAAAGATTTCAGCTTTTCTTTTTGTTTCATAAAGGCCTTGTTGAAACTGGTAAACTGAAAACGTTTTATAAGGCCGTCATCATTTATATTTGGTACTTTTTAAGTGCCTTTTATGTGAAGACTTGATGGCCTTGTCACAAATGCACACTTTCAAAATGTAAAGGGGGTGTAGCTCATGCCGGTGGCACTCCGGCCTGAGGTAACGTCGGGAGGAGTGTGGAGCAGAGGGTGGCGGGGCCGGGCTAGAATGTCGCACGCCCGGTCCCCAATCGGCCTGATGGGGCGCGCGAGGGATAAAGACGCCGGGTGACGACGGTTCGAGAGAGAGAGAATTACGGGCATGTCCGTCATGTGTGTGTATATGTTTGTGTGTTTTGGTTTTGAGTTTCATTAAATATTATTTATATTGACAAGCCGGTTCTCGCCTCCTCCTTGCCCATCTTAACCCCCTTAAACACACTTTCAAAATGTAACAATGAAAATCCATTATATAAAAAAAAAATTATATAATCTAAACAAAGAGTTAAATAAACATAAACCATTCCAATATTTATTGTATGAATATGATTTTTCTCCCCTTTCCATAAATTACAACTGTTCCACAACTGTGGTGTCATTTCCAACACACCCAACAAATGTGTGTACTTGTTAATAGACAAAAGTGTCAGTGAAGAGCATGCTTGTGATGAAATATAAAACACTTGATAGTAAATATCACTTGCGATCTGAGTTTTTTATTGGGCATCATTATTAATCATATATTTATGTTTAATTTTTTTGTTTGCCAAATTATGCAAAAAGTGTGAAAATATTATTTAATTGTGTACATTTAGGGTACATCAAATATAAGTGATGAAATTAGCCTTAACAAGACAAAGGCATATGACATTTCATTTCAAAATGTGAAAAATGTCATTTCCATCAGTGTCATTTCCGACACAGTATTCTATTAAACACAATACAAAATTTAAGATATGCTAGAAATGACACTGTGGGAAGACATAAAAAAAATAAAAAAATAATTAAGTGACAAAAATGATCTCCTGTGATCCACTGTTGGACACTGTTTGTACACAACTTAAAAAAAATAGTGTAAAAAATGTTTAAACAAGATTTACTTTCTTGAAGTTCACTTTGCTAAAAGTGCCTGAAGTTGAAAACCCAGCGACTGTTTTTGTAGCATCTGGTAACAAATTATAAAAAAATTATATCAATAATAATTACTGTTTTCAAGCAAGTTTTAACCTTTCCTGTCATTCATTGTTTTGAAAAACAGATGCTGCTGCCCCATACTCGGTCCATTATTTGAGCCAAGGATGTTCTTTTAAGCTGCTCAAACAAACTGGTGCCACCTGTGGTGCAGAAATTACATGACACACTGCAGCTTTAAAGACAACATGAAATCAAAATGTCCTAAATTGTTTTTTATTCTTTTAAATAACAATATTGAAATGACAACATGAAATCAAAAGGTTTACTTCTTTGCATATTATCCCTGGTCTTATTGTTCACATTCATCAGTGTATGTTAATTTAAAAGGGGAAAAAATGTACTTTCTCTGTCGCTGAAACTTCTGTTCTAATTACATAATCAAGGCCGCAGGGGTGGGGAAAAGCATTAACCAATAATATCATGTTGCATAACTTTTCACAATTTGATTCATTCCCAATGAATAAACTGAAGTCCAATCTAACAATATTTCCATCTGGATATTCTGTTTCAGTTGAAAATTTGTCACATGTGGTTAAAGGCACAGTAAACCATTATTAAAGAATAATTGTATGCCAAGTGCCTTAAAAATCTTGTGGAAGTTTGCGAATACATTAACATTGCTTGTTACATGGCTCTCTGGAATACTCGATTCTGATTGGCCAATGGCACCATCTAGCAGTCTGATATTTCTGCGTAACAACTGCATATCCACGTATCAGACAGTCATCCGGGTATTTGCAAGACATTTGTCCTGCTTCTCAGATCAATGTATGATCTCTACAAGTAAGCTAATAAAATAATTGAATCTTAAATCAATGTTTCGTGTGCATTTATTTATGTATTTGTCAAGTAGTCTTGTAATAAGGTCAACAATGAGCAGTCAGACAGTCATTGTTGTCATACAACATAAACACCAACAGAACTCCGAAACAACCTGGAGGGGGATTTTAGCTGTTCGGCGATTTATTTCTTCTCAGATAATTACAGCTGGCTGAAATCTGTGATTGGTCGCTTTTCAAATCCATTAAATGGTCTCTACCAGTTTAAGTGGGCAGTTCTTGGCCAGATTAAGCTGCAAAATCCACTGCATCTTTTTCCATATGATGTGAGTGAATAGTGACTGAGGCTAACATTCTGCCTTTTGTGGTCATACAAGTTTGAAACGACACATTAATTACTTAATGTTAACAGAATTTCCATTCCTGGGTGAACTAACCCTTTAAGTCGCATAGACCACAGGTTCTGAACTGGTTTTACTTCAGGACCCACCATAGTAAAAATGTAACCTGTATTTAATATATCCTGGGTTGCATTTCCTTTTATGTTGCATAGATTTATTGTTCATGGTTTTCTAGTACAAGGACATGCATCAGGTGACATTATTTGTGTTGTTGATGTCAACATCAAAAGCGATAGGAAGTTTTCTCTCCCCCTTTTACAAATTGAAGAGCATATTTACTTATATGAGCCCATTATTATCCCGATGTTTCCTAATTTCAAGCATAATTCAAACAGAACATAATTAAAAAATCGCTTGGGCGGCCACCGAAATATCTTCAATGGGAGAACCATGGCATTGTTCGTTCCCTGCTGTCTGTGACCCAGTCCGAATAGACCTGTGACCCAGTGGCATAGACCACTAAGACAGAAACATACACAAGAAGGTGGTAGAATCCTGCAAAAGCATAGTTAATTGATGTTTGTATTGCAAAATAAACCTTTTGAGCCAGCGAACAGCCAGTGGAACTGAGGGATTAATTACCACGAGTGGGAAACAATCAAACGCTGGTGAAAAGATGAGCATTATTCCAATGGGAGTGCAGACATTTCTTAATCTTTTAGATTTTTCATGCCTGTGAGCCTATATTCACACAAATACAAATACCACACAGTTCTCTTTAAATTAACCAGTTCACCCAAAATGTAAAATTCTATCATCATTTAGTCACTTGCATTTTGTTCCAAACCTGTATGACTTTCTACCTTCCATGGAAGACGAAAGGAGATATCAGGAAGCATTTTAATCATTTGCATCATTGCACCTTTTTCAATACATTGAAAGTGAACATGGACTGACAATGTCATTCTGTCTAACATTCCATTCTGTGTTCCAAAGAAGAAAGAAAGTCATATGAATTTGGAACAACATGAGGTTGAATTAATGATGTGGCATAGACCACTAACTGTCCTTTTAAGCTTCTGTTTTTATGCAACAGTAACACTACATTCTACATGCAAATGCAATAAATTACAAAAGCAGTAACCATGACAATGAAAATGTGTAATTTCAGGCAACCCAAACAAAATAATTGCACAATCAAACAAAGTTTTTTAGAAGAATATCTCTGCTCTGTAGGTCCATACAATGTAGGCGAATAGGTGCCAAAATTGTAAAGCTCCAAAAACCATATAAGGGCAACATAAAGGTTCTCCAGAAAACTCCAGCGGTTAAATCAATGTCTTAGGAAGCAATACATATTTAAGTCATTTTTGTTTTACAATAAATGTCCCTCCCTGCTCAATATCCATCCACTATATTTCACTATCCCATTCTTCTTCTTTTGTTTTTGGTGATTCACATTCTCAATGCATATCGCTCCCTACTGGCAGAGAGGAGAATTTATGCTAAAAATTACTTAAATATGTATCTGTTTCTCACCCACACCTATCATATCATGTCTGAACACATGGATTTAACCACTGGAGTAATATGGATTACTTTAATGCTCCCTTTACTTGGATTTTGGAGCTTCAAAATGTTGGCACCCATTCACTTGCATTGTATGGACCTACAGAGCTGAAATATTCTTCTGAAAATTGTAATTTTTGTTCTGCAGAACATATAAAGTCATGCACGTCTGGGATGGTATGAGGGTGAGCAAATCATGAGAGAATTTACATTTTTGGGTGATCTATCCCTTTAATATCTCCATTGTGTAGACTGGAGACTTTTGCTTAAGTTCAAACAAAAAATCTTAGGACATACATCTGAAGCATAACTGAGAATATTAAGTCTTTCAAGCTATGAAAGAGCAACATATGAGCAAAAAAAATGCTCATTTGAGTATGAATTGACAAGTTAATTTTGTAACCAAATATTGGACTACTTTTTTTCCCTCTTCTTCTAATTGAAACTATCATTGTATGGAAAAGACAAGTGCGAGCATTCTTCAAAATGTCCCATATCCAGCATAAAGTTTTGGAACAACATGAGGGTGATTAGACAATGACAGAATCTTTATTTTGGGGTGCACTGTTCCTTTAAAGCAAAGTATTATGACCTCAGTGAGCATTTGCAACAATTTACTGCAAATGGCTCCACTAGCCAGACTCATGAAGCTAATATGTCATTTATCAACAATAATAGCACTGTCCAGAGAGCCTGAGTGCTTCTCCATACTTGTAAGACGAATTATGATTACAAGATGACACGGTACTGTCTATGAAGCAAAGTTGACCAATTTCCCTCTTAGACAGCAAAAAATTATAAATGCTGTGTGTGTGTGTGTGTGTGTGTGTGTGTGTGTGTGTGTGTGTGTGTGTGTGTGTGTGTGTGTGTGTGTGTGTGTGTGTGTCGTAGCATTGAAGATGCTTCAAAGTTAAATGACTGGGCAGACACTATTTAGGAGAACTCAAGATTGGCCAATTACTCAAACACACTGCACTCACATCTGACCGCACTGTGTTATCCAATTAGCACGGTGAGCTCTGAAGGTTGAGTAATAACTGTGCTCCGATTAGCCTTGCATACAGAACACCGTCTGACCAATCAGACTTTGTTAGAATAAAGCTTCTTTTTGATGTTTATCTTACCAGAGTTTACCAGAGCTGGCCAAATCCAGCTCTGTTCCTGCTTGGTGTCAGACTCCTTTAGTCTCTGACGACTAAATGCAGCCGGTGCCAGCAAGACATCACTTCAGTCTATTAAGATGGACTTCAGACTGATGCCAAATCCAACCACAAGACATGGGATACTTCATATGCCACTGCCTGAACCTTGGATTTAGGATAGACCTCACCGAAATTACCAGCCGGTTGAACTCTGATGCACCTCACTGATCTCTGCCTGCATCACCTCGGTCTAATGAAGGACTACACTCTTGAAATGGAATACAATTAATTGCCAAGAAAAGCCTTCATCAGCCAACTAACAAAGGACAATTGCATCTATGTGATCTTCTGCAGTTAATCAAGGATGGACTTCAAAGACATTAGTCTTATAAACACTGACCTTTAACACTTAATTATTTTATATTATATTCATGCTGGATAGCCAGAGGGGAACGGGCCCCCACAGTGAGTCTGGTTTCTCCCAAGGTTATTTTTCTCTATTAATCAACATCTTATGGAGTTTTGTGTTCCTTGCCACAGACGCCTTCAGCTTGCTCACTGGGGTTCTAAATACAACTATTATTTAAATATTAATTTTTATACGCAATTTACAATCATATTTAATCAAACTTGAACTTCTTAATTACAGTTTCATTTTCTGTTAATGCATGATTTTCTGTAAAGATGCGCTATACAAATAAAACAATACAACAATGACTTTTTTATTTACTTACAAACAAATCACTAGTAAAATGGCAGCTTCTCAGTTCATAAACGTGCATTTTTCACCCTGTTCCTCACACAATGATATCTTGTGAGATTGAAATACATTTACTGTAGCGCATGACTTACATTTTTAAAGTTTGCTTTGCATAACCAACTACATTTGGAGGCTTGATCAAATGTGATCAAATTGTGCAGTAGCTCATTTGATAGAGCATTGAGAATAAGGGTCCTAAAGAGCACACAAGTGGAAATGTGAGCTGAAATCTGGGCTGTAGTTAGTGGGGAGAAAGGTGGTAATGATTCTAAATTCGAAACTCTATATTTTTAATTGGAAAGGGGCCCAGAGTGCCCCTTTACTTTACTACGGTCCTGGCTGAAAGTATCATAGGAGCACCCCAAAAAGATATGGTTGCTTCAGCATGTCACGATTCACTGTTGTCTGGCCTGTGTTTCCCTGTCATCTGTTCCTGGACTACACTTCCCATAATTCCCTGCTCTCATCTCTGCCAGCTGTCTTCTATTGTCCTCACCTGTGTGTCATTTACTCATTAGTCTTTTTGTATATAATGCGCTGTTGGTTGCTTGTTCTTTATCAGTTGTTGCTTACGGCCATACCACCCTGAGCCCTCCCGAACTCATCTGATCTTGGAAGCTAAGCAGGGTTGGGCCTGGTTAGTACATGGATGGGAGACTGCCTGGGAGACTGCCTGGGAGACCAGCTGGCAGAGATGAGAGCAGGGAATTGTGGGAAGTGTAGTCCTGGAACAGATGACAGGGAAACACAAACCAGACAACAGTGAATCGTGACATATAATGACTAAATGAAACACAGGTGAGGACAATAGAAGACAGCTGGCAGAGATGAGAGCAGGGAATTATGGGAAGTGTAGTCTGGGAACAGATGACAGGGAAACACAGGCCAGACAACAGTGAATTGTGACACAGCAATTATGTACATATCACATTTGCTTTTTTATAGGTTTAAGGTTTAGGGTATGATGGCAGGTTTTTAAAGGGATAATGTACAGTCAGCTTGTTGCTATCGCAAAATAAATCCCGACAGGGTGATCAGGGTCTTGTATCACCCTAAAGGGGTTTATTTTGCTATATAACAATGTAACAGGGCTGAGGACGGGGCCGGGTCGTGATTCTACACACTCGGCCCCTTATCTGGCTAATCAAGCCTACGAGAGGGATAAAGGCTGATTGCGGACAGTGGTGAGAGAGAGAGAGAGAGAGAGAGAGAGAGAGAGAGAGAGAGAGAGAGAGAGAGAGCGAGAGAGAGAGAGAGAGAGAGAGAGAGAGAGCGAGAGCGTTTACGGGCCACTGTCTGTAATATGTTTGTGACTTTTGGTTTAAGTTCTTAATTAAAATATTATTTATATTGTATTTATATTGATATTTATTATATCCTCCTTTCCCTTGTTCCCGTTACCCTGGTACCAAAACCCAGGAAGGAGGAGGGATACGCCGTAGTGGTGTTATCGCCACTACCATCCACCAAGACAGGGCAGCCGTGGCCATCTGCCGGGAGACGGAGGAGCCCGGATGCCTAGAAGCGGAGGAACGGCCGTCGACCGCGAGGGGAGAAGGGGCTCCTAGCCGACCGCTTGGAGCGGTCAGGGCCACTGCCTGGGGCAGGGGGAGACCCCTACCAGCCACTAAACGTGGTGGGGTTAAGAGAGGACTGCCGACCGCGAGCGGGGAGGGGCTCCTGACCAACCGCCTGGAGCGTTCAACAGGGGCTGGAGGACTGCCACCTGGGGATCCACCTGGGGAGGTGCGGTTGTTGTCCGTTAGAGGGTGGAGGAGTGGCCAAGGACCACGCTACGGTGTATCGCCTCTCGCTGCAAAATTTTCAGTGTTTTTTTTTTTGTTGGGGATACTGCACTGTTACAGGGAGTATCCCCTATTTTAATGATTATTGTTTGCCTCCCTCTGTCCCCTCTCAGATTCAGGAAGGCGGGGATGACCTGCCGGCAGATGGGGCCTTAGGCATACCCTCCCCCAGGGAAAGAGAGGGGGGGGGGGGTGTACATCATACCGTGGACTCCCCGGCCTGAGAGAACGAGGGAGGAATGTGACAGGGTGGATGGCATGCCGGGTCGTGATTCTACACACCCGGCCCCTTATCTGGCTAATCAAGCCTCCGAGAGGGATAAAGGCCGACTGCGGACGGTGGTACGAGAGAGAGAGAGTGTTTACGGGCAGCTGTCCGTCATATGTGTGTGTTTGTGTCTTTTGGTTTAAGTTCTTATTTAAAATATGAATTTTATTGTCAAGCCGGTTCTCGCCTCCTCCTTTCCTATACTCCCGTTACAAACAACCAGCTGACTTTACCGTACGTTATCCCGCTTATTACACGGCTACTTAAAATTTCGTGAAAATAACCATCTGACTGCGTATTTCCAGCTTATTGCAAGACTACTTTCCAAATAAATAAATAAATGCACATGTAACATTGATTTGAGTTTAAATGATTTAATGTGTTTACTTGTAGAGATCGCAAAGTGATCAGAGAAAGATGACTCACAAATTTGCAATAACTGGATGTGCGGTACATCACTAGATGGCGCCACTGACCAACCAGAATAAAGTTTTCCAGAGAGCCGCTTAATAAATAGATTTTTACAAAATTCACTCAACTTTAACGCCAATAACCTCGGAACTGCCGTGATCCACGTAACAAGCCACGTAATTGTAACGGTAACCAGCTGTTTTTTTTTCATGAAATAAGACTCCATTATTTGTTAATAGTTTGAACAGACAGAAAAACAATATCAGCGTATTGAATATTTGTATCAAAGCTCATCCTAATCTACCATTAATCAGGGTGATCTCATTCACATTCATGTATATTCACATGTTACGTGTACACAAAGTTTTTATACATTTGGATAGACACTGAAACGCAGAATTTCAATGTATTGACACCGTCTGAAAAATTAACCCTTTTTATAACATTATGTATAACTTATGTAAAACTTTAGAGATGGACAAATGTTAACGAATCCTCAGACGACTAGTCAGAACAAAAAATGCAGGAACGTTTTCATTGGTAAACAATTTCAATACTCATTTATCTGTAAATAATGGAGAAACTATTAATGGAGAATTTTTAAAGGCTATAAATGATCATTATTTTCATTTATTTTAGTTTTTTTTTTTTTATTTTAAGAAATGTATTTTTATGTTTACATTTATATGCTAATATTTGCTCTCTTTGTACAACTGAATAAAATTATCATCAAAGCCAAGGTTGTATAAAATGTAAATGGATGTCACAGTGTAATATTAACATAATTTATGAGTCAATTATTTACTGACATGTGTGTGCCATCACTGTGGTTCTGACTTTCTCTTTAGAAATCACACAGAAGAGAAGGAAAACGTTACGATGTGAAATTAGGTAAATGCGTTAACTGCATCAACTTAATGAGATAGCATTAAACATTTAATCTAGTTTAAGTCTCTAAAGATGATCATATAAAAGTGTGTACATTTTAGGTGCTTTTAATACACTTGTATTGTGTGTTTTAGGGTCTATCCAAACATACGCAAATGTATGCATGCTAGAAGCAGACATTACGTACAAATAACTAACACCAATATGATCATGTTGTATTTGACTACTGCCTTCAATCTCTGAGGCACACAGTTAAAGAAGAAAAATCTGCTTTTGCAACTTAACAAATGACAAATCCATCACCTAGGCTCACATCTAATTAATTTATCAAGTCAATAAAAGTATCTCTCAGCCATTTCTCATGCAAGATTATTCACATTTCCGCAGGTGGTCCGAGGAGATGCTGCGAAAACTGCCGTTCTTACTACAGCTGCTGGCTAGGAAAAGGACAGAACGCTATTTTTCAATTTGACTCTTATCTTCAAGATGTTTTGGAGTTCAGCCTCAGTATATTGTTCATTTGTGGTGTGCATGGGCTGATTTTAAAGGAATAGTTCAATCAAAAATTTCAATTCTGACATAATTTACTAATTTAGTGAGTCTTGTGAAACCTGTATGACTTTCTAGCTTCAGTAGAAATGAGTTATTTCTAGGTGAATGCTTAAATCCAAGATGCTCTTTTTCATACAATGACAGTGAATGCTCAGGTGACTACGCTTCTCAAGCGAGATATTTTGTGAAATATGACAAATTCCTCACACATTAATGGATTAAATGAACGGATTAAAGAGCACAAGTCATTTGGATAACTTTTATGGTGCTTTTTCATCCTTTTTGGAGCTTGACAGCCCCTGGTCACCATCCACTTTCATTGTAAGGAAGAGAGGAGCTCAGACATTCTGCTGAACATCATTTGTGTTCCACGGAAGACAGAAAATCATACAGGTTTTACGACAGTGTAATAGATTAAGCTTGCTAGACTATGACATTTAGCTTGAACAACTATTAAGGGTCAAAATAAACCATCAATTAATTAATGGTGACTCATCAAACAAGAGGTCAACTTTTAATTGGCGATATGAAACATCAAAATTCTGGAACCTCTGCATGTTTTTCTTCAGTCTGGGCCACTTAGAACATCAAGCCTTGTGATGTTGAGGAAATGCTATTTTGGGACAGCACGTTCTACATGGGAAAAATGACAAATTGCGATGTCAGGCAGTGGTTGGATAAGTAACGTGTCAAAGGCATCTGGTTGAATTGCTTTGATAAATTGATTTTTTCCAGAATGTGTTGAAATGGAGGGTCGTCAGTCGAAAGCAAAATATTTCCGTATACGAGTAACACTATTTTTCTGTAGTGTCTTCAAATGTAGGCATCCAAGGCTTGCAGACAAAATTGTTGTTGTTAAAATGAATGGTTCAGCAAAAATTTAAATTCTGTCATCATTTACTCACTCTCTTGTTGTTAGAAACCTGTGTGACTTTTGTTGTTTGCACAATCAGTTTCTTTCACTTTCCCTTTCATTTTATAGAAAAAAGATGCAAATAAAGTGAATGGTGACTGAGACTAATATACTGCGTAACATCATTTGTGTTCCACTGAAGGAAGAAAAGTGGGTTTGGAACGACATGAGGGTGAGTAAAAATGGTTGTGGGTGGAAGTGGTATTTGGGAGGCCAGCAGCTTCTCGTAAAGAGTAGGGGTGTAACCCCGGTGTCCTGGCCAAATTCCCCACATTGGCCCCTATCTATCATGGCCTCCTAATAATCTCCATCCCTGAATTGGCTACATCACTCTACTCTCTCCTCTCCACCAATAGCTGGTGTGTGGTGGGCGTTCTGGCGCACTATGGCTGCCGTCACATCATCCAGGTGGATGCTGCACATTGGTGGTGGTTGAGGAGATTCCCCCTGTACTATGTAAAGTGCTTTGAGTGCCTAGAAAAGCACTATATAAATGTAAGGAATTATTATTCTTATTATTAGTAAATAATGACAGAATTTTCAGGGGGAACCATCCCATTAAAGTCATTTATGGCGATATAGAAATGTTGGAAAAAATTATCTACTAAACATGATATTTGAAAAGTGATACAGCTTAAAGCAGAATGAAAAAACTATTCTAACTGTATCAACCAAATCCGCTTTGTTTTTTGTTGTTGTACAATGTCACTGAAGTATAAATTGAGTATGACTCATGAATTATTTTCTCAGTTCCATTCTATTCAAGTTACTATGTAATGTAGCAAATTACATTAAAACAATTAAAAAATTAATATTTTTAAATATAAACCAATCAGATGAATTTGTTATAATTTATTTAAATAATATCAACTGATAGTTGGGTAATTTTCAGGGAACAAGAAAATGGTCATATTTTACAAAAAAAAATATATATATATATTTTGTATTGAAAATGAAAAAGTATTTTTTTACATTGTGGCATTACTTTTATGGCACTTGTGTACATTTTACTCCCAAGTATGCAACGGCAAAAAAAAAAATACAAAAAATACAAAAAATAGATGGTCCTTACACATACATATAAATACTGTATATATATATATATATATATATATATATATATATATATATATATATATATATATATATACACACACATACATATATATATATATATATATATATATATATATGTATGCTCATCCTGACATGACCCTGCGGCATGACAAGGCCACCAGCCATACTGCTCGTTCTGTGCTTGATTTCCTGCAAGACAGTAATGTCAGTGTACTGCCATGGCCAGCAAAGAGCCGAGATCTCAATCCCATTGAGCACGTCTGGGACCTGTTGGATCAGAGGGTGAGGGCTAGGGCCATTCTCCGCAGAAATGTCTTGGTGGAAGAGTGGGGTAAAATCTCACAGCAAGAACTGGCAAATCTGGTGCAGTCCATGAGATTTGTCCATCCATATTATCTAAATACTCCATTTTGCTTCAACAAAGTCAATCATTATATGAACTAGTTCATTGAAATGAATCATCTGAAATGAAACCTCACTAAAATGTTAAAAACTTACAACCTGAATATACAACCCCAATTCTTAAAAAATTGGGACAGTATGAATAATGCTAATAAAAACAAAACATTTTGATTTGTAAATTATAATCTTCCTTTGCTATATAGACAGCTCTACAACTTCACATTTTACATGTGAAGTCATTTCAAATGATTGCAACACACTCCAAAAATTTGGGACAGTCGAGTGTTTACCACTGTGAAACATCACCATTTCTTCTAATAACAATTATTAAGCATTTGGGCACTGAATACACAAGTTTGTTAAGTTTAGAAAGTGGAATTTTCCCCCATTCATCCATTATGTAGGTCTTCAGCTGCAAAATAGAACAGGGTCTTTGTTGCTGTATTGTGCGCTTCATAATGCAACACACATTCTCAATTGGAGATGGTCAGGACAGCAGGCAGGCCAATCTAGCACTTGCATTCTCTGCATACACAGCCATGCACTTGTAAACCTGGCAGTATGTGGTTTGAAGTTGTCCTGCTGGAAAATGCAAGGATGTCCCTGGAAAAGACGTTGCTCCAAAATGTTTACATATCTGTCTGCATTCATGGTGTTCTCACATATGTGCGAGTTACTCATGCAGGGCTTCTGCTTCACATAGTAAAGTCTTAACTTGAATCTGTGGATGCAACGGCGAATGGTGTTGACTAACAAAGGTTTAATAAAGTTATCCAAGCTCATGTTCATGATATCAATTACAGATGAATGATGTTTTTTTTTGTTTTTTTTTATTAATTCTTACAATAATAAAGAAAAGAAAAAATATATATACATACAATCAACATTTAAACCCCACAACCACCCCTCCCCCGCCCTGACCCCCAACAAACAGCCCTGTGGTCACACATGAGTATATACACACAAAAAAGCAAACAAAAACACAAACATACATATATATATATATACATATATATATATATATATATATATATATATATATATATATATATATATACATATATATATTAATCATACACATTAAACACTATACTACTCTCTCCACCGCCCCACCCCTAGAGCCCTCCAAAAACTCCAAATAGTTGCCCCATTTCCCAACAAACAAATCCAAATTGCCCTGTCTTCCAAATGACACCTCTTCAAAAGCCGCCATCCTCCCCATCTCCGTGCACCACTCCCAAAATGAGGGCATTCCAGCTGACCTACAACCCATCAAAATAATCTGCCTGCTGATCATCACACTGCTCAGAAACTATGTGACTATTCCCCACATCGATGACCACCCCATCACCTAAAACACAGAGTCTGCAGTAAAAAAAACCCTGAGTGCCCAACATGTCGCACACAAAACTCTGAACCTTCAACCTGAATTCCTGAAACTCAACACACCACCAAAAACATGGGCCGTGTCTCCATCCTCCGATTGGCATCACCAGCAGGGGGGTATTGTCTTTAAGACCAAGCCTATACAATCTACAAGGTGTCCAATAAAATCTATGAAAAATCTTGAATTGCATAAAGCTTTAAAGATTTAAACTTTAAATTTTTTATATATAATTTATTTATATAATTGAACTTGTAAAGAAATTATACACCATGCTCTCTCAGGTGGAAGCGACCAATGAGGCAAATATCTGAGACCAAATGCATAATAATAAAAAACATCTTGGGTAGGCCTAGCCCACCAGTATCAATC
Source organism: Xyrauchen texanus (assembly GCF_025860055.1). Classification (NCBI taxonomy): domain Eukaryota; kingdom Metazoa; phylum Chordata; class Actinopteri; order Cypriniformes; family Catostomidae; genus Xyrauchen; species Xyrauchen texanus. The sequence continues at coordinate 41,036,633 of NC_068292.1, forward strand.
AGCCTATGTAATTTATTGAAATATAATCTGAGACGCATACCATTCCAAATGAAGAACTTCACTATGCTATCAATTTGCTTGAAATAAGAGAGGGGGACATCTACAGGGAGAGATTGTAGCAGGTAGTAACATTTTAAAATGTCTACAAATATTTGTAAGAGCAAGATTTTTACACATTCTGTAAAGCGTCAATGTTGCTCTAGGAGACTTGCACACTTTTGATTTATTGTGATCAAGGACTGAGTCCATCAATAGATTAAAGTCTCCTCCCAATATTATATCATGAGGGGTGCCAGCGCCTTGCAACACCCCTTCAAGATCTATAAAAAAGCCCTGATCATCAGCATTAGTTGTGTAAAAATCAACCTTTGCCCCTGAAATTCTGCTAAAACAATAACGACTCTTCCTAATTTATCTTTAATCTGTTTGAGACATTTTAATTGTACTGTAGATGTTTACTTATCAATGTAATGACGCCCCTGCTCTTACCTGAGCCAGCACTGAAGAAAATATGCCCACCCCAAATCTTCCAAATGTTTCAGCTTCCTGTGGGGAAAGATGTGTTTCTTGAAGAAACACTATATCATATTCCTTTTGTTTAAGAAAAGAAATAACCTTCCTTCTTTTTAAGGGGTACCCCAACCCATTCACATTCCATGTGGAGAGAGACAATCCACTCAAATTAACATTTGGCATTTTAACATATTATAAAATGGATTGAGTGTCAAAAACAAAATTATAAAGACCACATTCCAACATTAGTGCAATAATCAAATCTGAACTTCCCCCAGAACCAAACAAACAGAAACAAGAAAAACGTGTGCATTAACCCCGTGCACGACAGCGCCAACTGGCGTCAATCCCTCTAAACTCAAACAGTCCACGCATACCTACGAGAACCCCCACGACAACTTTGTCATCAGATTGCTCAGGTGCTGTGTTTTTCTACAGATTTTGTGAGACAGAATTACATACCAGAATAAAATCTATAAAACAAACTTTAGCCAATATGCAGAATAAACACAAAGAACGTGTGGATTCATCCGTAGAACTGTCCCAAAATTTGTGTGCCTCTACAAAACAAACTTCAGCCTATAGCGGAACCAGCACACACACACACACACACACACAACACACACACACACACACACCCACACACAAAAAGCCATTCAGTTTCCTCGGACAGTCAAACAAATGTTCGGTGAGCTGGCTGTTACATGAGTGTAGCAGATGACCTAATCCTTCTAATGTCCTGCAAAAAATACTCCACAAAACAAACTCCAGCCAATAGGAGGCACAAGCACAAATAACGTACAGATACATCCACAAACTGTCCCAAAGGAGTGTTACTACACAAAACAAACTCAAGATGCTAGGTGGAACCAGAACAAAAAACTAAAAAAAGGCACTCAGTTCCTTGGACAGTCAAGTGAATGTTCAGTGAGTCAGGTCCACTCGGCTGCAAAGTGAGCACAACACAATGACTTTCAAAGTCATTCCATTGACTTTATGAAGGACAATGCTTGTTGGGGACAAGTAAATACTTTGCGGCCATTCTTAGCATCTATTCTCAACCTGTCCAGGAACATCAGTGCAAGCGACCCTCCGTCGATAAAGAGTTTCTTGAAGGAGTGTTATTCCACAAAACAATCTCCAGAAGCTAGGTGGAACCAGCACAAAAAGAAACAAAAAAGGTGCTCAGCTTCCTCGACCAGTCAAGTAAATATTCAGTGAGTCAGGCCCACTCAACTATAATGTGAGAATCACACCATGATTTACTGTCTCCCTCATCGTATCTCCAAGCCGGAACCCTGTGAGCTCACTCGATTTCCAGCTAATGGCCTGTTATGACTCGGGAAGAGCCCATCCACAAATTCCACCATATTCTGACCCTCTGCTTGCTCAGGAATTCCAACTATTCAGATTCAGCCGGTTACGATTCTCAAAGTCTTCCGACTTTTCCCAAATGTGTTCCAAGTCCGCCTTGGTTGCTAGCGGATTAGCATCTAATTCCCTCTCCGATGACTCCAGATAATCGATCAGTTTCTCAGCATCCGACACTCTTGTAACCAACTCAGTGAATTCCATCTCCATGACAGTGATCGATTGACCTATTACAGCAAGATCCTCCAAGTCAGCAATGACCTTCGTCAGCATTGCCATCATGCTATACAGTTGATGCTGAATCTTTTCCACCACACTGTCCAAATTCAGTCCCGGCTTGAGGCCTCCGGAGGGGCTTCAGCTTGAGCGCATAAGTGTTTTTTAATATCTCCGGAGCCCGAGGATTTTGAATTCTTTGACATATTATCTTCCTGGAACAGTTAGGAATCAGGGTGTTTCAAATCTCACCGGTTTATGACATAAAAAGTATTCAAATGTGCTTTCAATGTAGCAATGCCTTTTTGTTTTTATTAGCATTTTTCATACTGTCCCAACTTTTTCAGAATTGCGGTTATAAGTGAATTTCTTATTTTAACCAGTTAATTTAAAATAACTCTCTAAAAGAAATTATGCACGAAACTGTTTTGGATTTCCCAGTAATACATATGAGAACGGTTAATGTGAGTGTGTTTGATTAATCCCTCGGCTCCATTGGTGCGTTCGTAATCAGTGTTTTGTGACTCTACACTGTAATTTGTGGGAAAATGTAATGCGTTACTGGAAAGCTACTAAATAGCTAAACTACTTTAATAGTCACACTATTAAAAAATTGCAGTTAGTTTAGTAGCATCACTCATCTTAGTCACTCATTCATTGGTCACCATGAACTGAAATTGCATGGAAAAGTGCTACATGAAGATTGTTCAGAAATTCTCCTTTTTGAATTCCATGGAATTTAATAACAGCATACAGGTTTGGAATGGCTTGAACCCAAGTAAATTAATAAAGTATTTTCATTTTTTGGATGAAATATTCCTTCAAAGCATGAGTATAGTCTGACATTTTTGATAGACTCAGGCAACCCTGGAAAGCTCGGAGGAAATTTGCCTTGAACCAAGCCTAAAGCAACAGCAGCAGACATAATGGGGCTACCGCTCAATGGGACACAATAACTTCTCAAGGAAGTTTTCAAGGATCGGTCAAAAGAACATAATGTACTGAACTGACAAGTCCTCGTGACTCTATAATGACAGATTTTCCTTGTTCTGAGGGGAAATATGATTCTCTTTAGCTCCAAGTATTGCTTCTTGGATTCATACACACAAACATGCATTACTAAATGGTAATGGATGTTTGCTGTAATTGTATCTTTTATCAGAGTCTCTAAATGAAAGACCAAATATTCCTAATTGTTCAAGTATTAATATAAAGCATATCTACTGGGGTAGAATAGGGTGGAAAATGCCACCCTAAGAAAAAGTATCCAAATGTATTAAATATAAATGTAAGTATATTATCGTTAATTTTGACGTTGTGTAAGGGTTTATACACGTCAAACTGCCTAAACTCTCAAAGAACGCACTAATGACAACAGACACGTAGCACGATCAATTACAGCAGCAACCAATCCCTTGATTGTTTACAGCAGCTGCAGCAGCCAATCACAAAATCAACCAATTGCTTGCCTACTATTGCAGCGCGTGTACAGTGTTTGGGCTCTCGCAGGATGATGAGTTTAGTTCCTCAACAACAATGATCACATATACAAATATGCAGAAAAATAGAGGTTAAAGATTTCTCAGTTGTTTCCAAGTATTCACTGAATGATTGTTAGATACATTGCTGATAGGGATGGGTTGAGACAGGTGTCCTCACCACTTTTTGAAATAGCTTTTGTCATGTATGTGTATAATCCAGATCAAACATCTCCAGTTCTTGAGCATAAGTTTCCATTTCATCTGTGTGTGATTCGACTGGCGATGCAGTGCTGGAATGTGTTATTTTAAATGTTTTGATAAATGTTTGTTGCGGCCGTTATTAGTGTCGTTTAGTGTCTGCAGTTTTTCCGCAGCTCACGCTCTTTTCCGTGTCCTTCATTGTGATGCCCTTCTCAACCGTATTGTTTGTGTATGTAGTGTGTGTGTTGTCTTTTGCTCCTTCTCTCCCTCTCTCTTAATCACAATCAGGTGTGTGGTAACCAGGTGAGCTGATTGTTGATGGGGCGCACCAGTGTGCAGTGTGTTTCCTGCCTAAATAAACTGAATGTTCATATACAGAACAGTCAATAAAAGTGCTTGTTTCCACTACTCTCATCTCTCCGCATCTGTTCTTGCAGTGGTGATGGTGGTGTAGTGGACTAAGCACATAACTAGTAATCAGAAGGACACTGGTTCAAACCCCACAGCCACCACCATTGTGTCCTTGAGCAAGGCACTTAACTCCAGGTTGCTTCAGGGGGATTGTCCCTGTAATAAGGGCTCTGTAAGTTGCTTTGGATAAAAGCATCTGCCAAATCCATAAATGTAAATGCATTTTAAAGTGTAACACCCATCCACTGATGTACAATCTTGTTTTGTTAAAATAAAAAGTTATGTTTGGGTGAATTTGAATCCAAAACCTCTAAAAACTAAAGGCAAAAAGTAACCACTAGATCAAACTGCTGAGCTATGTATTCATCTACTGACTAGCAAAATCCCAAGACTGATAGTGGCAGATGTAGAGATGAAATAAACATATTATGCGAGCTATTTGGGTGCTTAAATCAGCCATTAAGAATGACTGTTGATTGAAACAGGAAATTTAAAAGATTATTTTATTGTGCAAAGCAAAATTAATATTTATGAGTTTTGCAGCACTGCCCCCCACAGTACAATTTTCAGTACAGTTTATTTTTATTAAGACCTAACCAATCTTCGCTTTCAAATGGCTTATTCCAGCTGTAACAAATGTGATACAAAGCCCTACAGGATAAGAAATTAATGGATAGTTCCGTAAGACTACACATGGGCGCTTGCTTTGGTGTTGCCACCCCTCAATGTCAGATAACTGCTGATCTCCTGGGATTTTCAAGCACAACAGTCTCTAGAATTTACTCTGAATGGTGCCAAAAATAAAAAACATCCAGTGAGGGCCATTTCTGCGGATGGAAATGTCTTGTTGATGAGAGAGGTCAACAGAGAATGGCCAGACTGGTTCGAACTGACAAAGTCTATGGCAACTCAGATAACCAATCGTGGTGAGAACAATATCATCTCAGAAAGGTACAGACACTGTTTTGGCAGCACGAGGGGGACCTAAACAATATTAGGCAGGTGGTTTTAATGTTGTGGCTGATCGGTGTATATATATATATATATATATATATAGTGTATATTTTAGCTAACAGACTTGTACAAATCTACAAATTCCCATTTTGATTTTATGGGGTATTTAAAATCAAGATTAATTTCAAACATCAAAAAGGAACTTAAGTGCAGTTACTATTAAAAATTAGTCAACTGTTAATTGACCCTTTATTATCCCTCTTTATAAACGATTCTGACCAATCCCACCTTAGCAGCTGTTGGTGTCAAAAAAAGTTTTTGCTCTTTTCTGATGTAAGTCTATAGCAGTAATTTGTGTTTGGTTAGTTTTAAACTGAATGTTACAGAAATGAAGACGTTTCTCAAAAGAACGATTTTACTAAGTATGAATTTGTTGTAAAAACATAAACAGTTCTGTTCACATACAATAATCTTCTCAGTTTTAATCGCTATCAAATGAGGTTTCTCACTATTCATTTGACAGTGATAAGTGTCAGAGATTTACAGTAATCATTTATAACATCATTGTAATCATTTTAGAGTGTTATTTAGCAATTTCTTTAAAAAAATGCTGATTAAAAAATGCTTTGCAATGTCACATTTCATTCCAGCTCAAGTTAGAATAATGTACATTCCATTTTCCATTCATTTTCTAAATATGGCTTGGAGTACGAATAACAAATGAAGGTATTTTGGGAAGGTATTTTTCTGACAATCTGGCATTTTTATTGAGCTTAACTCGACTACCCACTTTTGACTGGCCTTGGTTCAGAAAGTGTTTATCCCATTTATTTTCTCCAAAAGCTGATAAAGATTTCTAAACCAGGAATCAAAGCAACCAGCGTCAAGATGAATCACAACATGACAACCTTTAATTTGAAGCAAAAAAAAAAAAAAAAGTCTGAAAACTGGTAAAAGACAAAAGTACACGATATATATATTACTTAAAGGGATAAATCACGCAAAAATGAAAATTCTCTCACCATTTACTCACCCTCATGCCATCCCAGATGTGTACAACTTTCTTTCTTCTGCAGGACACAATTTAAGATTTTTAGAATAATATCAAATCTCTTTTGGTCTTCACAATGCAAGTGAAAGGGTATCAAAACTTTGAAGCTCCAAAGAGCACATAAAGGCAGCATAAAAGTAATCTATTTGACTCCAGCGGTTACATATATCTCTTCAGAAGTGTTGGTGAGAAACAGATCAATATTTAAGTCCTTTTTTACTACAGTATAAGCTCTCCTTCCTGCCCAGTAGGCGGTGATATGCATGAGGAATGTGAATAACCAACAACAAAAGAAGAAGAATGTAAAAGTGAAAGTGAAGATTTAAAGTAAAAAAGGACTTAAATATGAATCTGTTTGTCACCCACACTTACAGTATATTGCTTTTGAAGATACAGTATTGATTCAACAAATAGCATTGTATGGAATAAATTTATGCTGCCTTTACGTGCTTTTGGAACTTCAAAGTTTTGGTCACCATTCACTTGCATTGGATGGACCTACAGAGCTGAGATTTTCTTCTAAAAATCTTAGTTTGTGATCAGCTGAACAAACTAGGTTGCATGCACCTGTGATGGTATAAGGGTGAGTAACTGATGAGAAAATGTACACATAAGTAGTGGTGGTGGCGTAGTGGGCTAAAGCACTAAACTGTTAAGCAGAAGGTTGTCGGTTCGATCTCCACAGCCACCACCGTTGTGTCCTTGAGCGAGGCACTTAACTCCAGGTTGCTCTGTAAGTCGCTTTGGATAAAAGTGTCTGCCAAATGCATAAATGCAAATGTAAATAAACAATAGTGCAACATAAAACTATTGACTGTAAGTAATTAATTATAAGCTATAACATATTTAAAATATTTAAACATGTACAGCAATGCATCATGGAAGTAGGCAGTCACTGCTGAGCTCTTTTTCCGCAGTTTCCATTTCCATGGTAACTGAGACTTCTCTGATTGGTGGATCCTTCCTCAGGATTATGGATAGTGTAGTTCTTCAGCAAAGTTGCTGATAAAACATGATTTATTTATTTATTTATTTATTTATTTATTTTTTAAATAGCTCATGATAAGTCTATTTTGAAAGGGTTACACATTATACATTATTAAGAAAATTAATGGGATTTTTACCCATTAAAAAAACAGCTAAAACCAGTCTAAGCTAATTGGCTGTCTTCGCTGGTTTAAACTGTTTTTTGCTTGATTAAATTTGTCTTTCAGACTGATGGCCTTAAAAGTGCCCACAGCAGCTGCCTCGTTCTCATTTATATGGATAGTAGGTGGTCTGCTGCTTCGTTCATAATAAATGGAGAGGTTTGCTGCAATAATTGTCTTATCCTTTAATTAGAGGAGAGTTGGTGCAGGATAATTTTGTCTGCTTTTAAGCCTTTAGAAGAGTTTTGGTCCGATGTAATCAGGTCTATTTGCTAATGTGTACTATGCATGACATGTAGGAAAGAAATAAAGTATTTACTGTAGCTTTACAGAGCATTGTAGCAATTACAGTTTGAAAAACAGTCATTCGTTTTCTAATTTTGTTTTGGTTACTTGCCCAGAATTCCCACTGTGCAGCTTTAAAGATGACTTGAAATCATAATTCGACACTATACAGTATATATGCCCTCTTAGAAAGAGAGATGAACAGTACTTGCCTTGTCCTGAAGTTTGCAGGATGTGGATGCCCATCATATAAAGATAAAAAGTCATATTCTTCTTCCACTGCGAAGGACTGAAAAACTATATTAATTCTGTTCCTCTCCTCTGCTACAATAACCCATGTACAGTTTGCTCCATTGGGGTATCCGTGAGGAAAACCTGGACTTTCTATGGTCCCATTCTTCCCTTTTAATGTCCCACCACATGTAAAAATGAAACCTGTGGGGAAAAAACAGAGATAAGGGGGAGATTATTCCACAAATATCAACATGAAACACACATGGTTCACAACCCATTATACTTCTGTATTCTTAAGTACTTAAGAGTAAAACAGGATATTCAATGAATATGAAAATTAGGGCAGGGCTTGATTTTATCCATCAGGACAAATTACTAAAACTTTTTTCCTTTTCTTTTTTTTCTTTTTATTTTGAATGTTGTGTACTGATGATTTGTGCACAATAAAACCTGGAACATATTTTACAAAAGTAACTAGGGTAAATAAAAAAAATAAAAACTTTTTTTGGTTTTTATGTTTTTTGTATGCACTTTTTTACATTTTAAAATCGAACTATTATTTATTTTTAAAGGGATAGTTCAACATGAACCTCCCAGATGTGTATGACTTTCTATCTCTTGCTGAACAAAAATTCAGATTTTTACAAGAATATCTCAGCTCTGTAGGTCCATAAAATGCAAGTTAATAATGACCAAAACTTTGACTCTCCAAAAATCACATAAAGTCAGCCTAAAAGTTATCAATCCAACTCCAATGGTGAGAAGCATATCAACTCGGTTACTAACGTAACCTCGGTTCCCTGAGAGGAGGGAACGAGTATTGCGTAAGTAGCTTACGCTATGGGAAAACTCAGTTTCTCGAGAAATATTGAAGTCTTTATGTAAAACGCATTGCAGCTGCACAGCAGACAGCAATGAGCGAGGCAGCTCGGTCATTGGCTGTGCTGCGGCAACTTGCTCGAACCAATGACGGGGCGACTCTGAACGCGCGGCCAATGAGCGCGCACTTCGCGCCCGCGCGCTCAGAGCCAGCCAAGATTAGCATGGCTAAGGCTATATATTAGGCGCCCCGTCATGAGAGTTCTTTAGGTTCAATCGACTGAAGCGAACTGACCAAGCACAAGCACGGCAGCTTACGCAATACTCGTTCCCTCCTCTCAGGGAACCGAGGTTACGTTAGTAACCGAGTCGTTCCCTCTCGAGAGGTCTCTCCTATTGCGTAAGTAGCTTACGCTATGGGAACACCATGCAAAACGCCGTGCGTGCTGACTTCGCTCTATAAAGCCAGAGGCGGATGCCTGAGCCTTAAAGCAAAGTGATTATCCAACAAGCCGGCCAACGGCTAGCTACATAATGGGATAGTATAGAGCGCCTTCCAAGGTGGTCCATGGTGGGGTGCTCATAGTACAAACACAAGCACATATCTTATGTACTGAGTTTTTTATGTACTGATATGCATAAAAAATCCTTTAAGTCAGTCAGAGACGGACCTATAAGGGAGGAGATAATGCTCAGCATATACATACTCCAGTCCATTCTATAGTCAGGCTGATAGAATGTTGGAATGCAATGAGGGGACCTGTAGGTTATAAAACCTGATAAATGTCGAAGGTGAAGCCCAGCCTGCTGCTGCACAAATATCTTCAATGGGTATCCCACTCGACCACGCCCACGAGGAGGCCATGCTCCTCGTAGAGTGAGCTCTGACGCCTAAGGGGCATTGAAGGCCCTTGGCTTCATAAGCCAGCGCTATAGCATCCACTATCCAGTGCGATATTCTTTGCTTTGAAACTGCGAGACCTTTAGTGCGGCCGCCAAAGCATACGAATAATTGTTCCGTCTGTCTGAACAGGGCAGAACGTTCCAAATATACTCTGAGCGCCCTGACCGGGCAGAGTAAATTAGCGTCGCTTTCGTCTGCTGGGGACGATAGAGCTGCCAGAGATATCACCTGTACTCTGAAGGGTGTGGAGAGCACTTTAGGAATATACCCGTGCTTTGGCCTAAGGACAACTCTGCAGTCGTTAGGTCCAAATTCCAGGCAAGCAGCGTTTGATGACAGCGCGTGCAGGTCGCCCACTCTCTTGACTGAGGCGAGCGCCAGCAAGAGCGCAGTTTTGAGCGAGAGCTGTTTAAGGTGCACGGTTCGGAGAGGTTCGAACGAGGCACTCTTGAGTGCGTCCAGGACCGTGGCCAGGTCCCAGATCGGCACCGAGGGGGCGAGGAGGGTTCATCCTCCTAGCGCCTCTTAGGAAACGAATGATTAGGTCGTTTTTCCCTAATGAACGTCCTTTATCAGGATTGTGTGACGCCGCTATGGCAGCCACATAGACTTTGAGCGTGGAGGGTGTGCGGCCCGCCTCCAGCAGCTCTTGCAAAAAGGCGAGTACACTTGGTATCTCGCACGATTTGGGGTTCAAGCTCTTGGTATCACACCAGTCACTGAACACTTTCCACTTTTGGGCATATAAGCGCCTCGTAGAGGGCGCTCGCGCCTCAGTGATGGTTCTCAAAACTCCACTGGGGAGGTTCTCGGGAACCCGTTGAGGGGCCATGCATGGAGGGCCCACAGATCGGGGCGGGGATGAAGAATCATCCCGTTGGCCTGCCTGAGGAGGTCTAGCCTCATCGGAATCGGCCATGGGGCAGATTGCATCATCTGCATCAGTTCTGGAAACCACGTCTGGTTTTTCCAGAGTGGGGCTACCAGGAGCACTGCACATTTCACTTCCCTGATCCGACTGATGACCTGAGGTAGCATCGCGATCGGGGGAAAAGCATACAAGGGGCGGCCAGACTTGGGCGAGCGCGTCCGTGCTCTTTGAGAAGAAAAGGGGCAGTCGCATTTTCCTGGAGGCGAAGAGGTCGACCTCTGCCTCGCCAAAGGTTTGCCATAACCACTGAACCGTCAGGGGGTGGAGAGACCATTCTCCTGGGAGAACCTTGTCTCTGGACAGCATGTCCGCTCCCTGGTTCAGGGCGCCTGGCACATGCGCTGCTCTCAGCGAGCGCAGGTGGTGCTGTGACCATAAGATGAGCTCCCTGGCCATAGAGTGCAGGGAGCTCGACCTGAGTCCACCCTGGCGATTTATATACGAAACTACCGTCATGTTGTCCGTTCGGACCAGGACGTGTTCGTTTTTCAGGTACGGAAGCAGGGCTCTGAGAGCCAATGCGACCGCTTTCATTTCCAGACAGTTTATATGTAGGCGCTTTTCCGGGTTTGACCAAAAGCCGGAGACAGGCCTGCCCTCGTAAAGGGCCCCCCATCCTATTTTGGAGGCATCTGTCGTGATCATTTTTCTCCGCGTATTCACGCCCAGACTCACGCCGGTTTGATACCAGTTGACGGCTTTCCAGGGCGTCAGGGCTTTTATACAGCCGTGATTCGCTCTGATCAAAAAGTGGCCCGAGCGCCACGCGTGAGTGGAGACACGGCTCTTGAGCCAGCGCTGGAGAGGACGCATGTGCAACAATCCTAGCTGGAGTACAGCTGATGCCGAGGCCATGAGACCGAGCATTCTTTGAAATCGTTTGACGGGGGCGCGCGCGCCCGTTCTGAATGATGTTGCAAGGCGTCGAATAGAGAGCGCGCTCTGATGAGAGGCGCGCTGTCATCTGCACTGAGTCTAGCACTATTCCCAGAAAAGAGATATTCTGGCTGGGGGATAGCACGCTCTTTGCAAAATTGATTCTCAGACCCAGGCATTCTAGATGGCTGATAATCCAAGATCTGTGCGTCGTTAACTGACCCTCTGATTGTGCTATGATTAGCCAATCGTCGAGGTAATTCAGTATTCGCACTCCCGCTGTCTCAGGGGAAAGTGCCGCGTCCATACATTTCGTGAATGTACGGGGAGCCAATGATAGGCCGAATGGTAGTACTGTGTACTGGTATGACTGTCCCTCGAAAGTGAATCTCAGAAAAGGCCTGTGATGAGGCGCTATCGGAATGTGAAAGTAAGCGTCTTTCAAATCCACTGATAGAAACCAATCCCCGGGCGAACTTGCGCAAGGATATGTTTGGTTGTTAACATTCTGAACGAACGAATCATTAAAGCTTTGTTCAGATGTCTGAGATCTAGGATGGGGCGGAGGCCACCGTCCTTTTTCGGGACGAGAAAATAGCGGCTGTAAAAACCCGCCTCGCTCATAGAGGGAGGAACAGTTTCTATAGTGCCCTTCTCTATCAGTTTGAGCACCTCGGTGCGTAGAACATGTGACACATCTTTCCTCACTTTCGTCTCGACCACCGCTGAAAAGCGGGGTGGTCTGCGAGCGAATTGAAGTGAGTAACCGTGTTTTATTATGTTCAAAACCCATTTCGGCATGTCAGGGATTTTTTCCCAGGCTTTTGCTCGCACAGATATGGGCTGAATGCTGGCTGGGGCGTGTCGCAGTGACGTATGGGCCCCACCGGCAAATTGCCTTGTGCTAACACTGAGTTTACAGCTCTCAGAGGCGCAGGTGCGCGCTGAGCAGCCGTGTTGAGTGCCGAGTGCAGGGGTGCGTGTGAGAGTACAGGCACGCGCGCTATCTCCGAAATGCTTGCAGCATGAGTCGGAGAAATGCTTGAAACTGTATGGACAGAGTTTTCGGGTGGGGGTGCATACATCGTAATAGGCACGCGCGCCACATTCATAAAGCTTCCCGCTCTTAGCGGGGAGTCTCTTGGCTCGCGCATCACATCTGTGATGTTTGCGGCATGAGACAGAGAACTGTTTGAAACTGTATGGGCAGCGCTTATGGGTGGGGGTGCATATACTGTAGTAGGCACGCGCGCCACTTTCATAAAGTCTTCCGCTCGTGGCGGGGGTTTTTTGGCTATGCATACAGTGTTTGTGTGTAGGGGTGCATGCATGGCAGCAGGCACGCGCGCTACTTTTATAGTATTTCCCGCTTTTACTGGGGAAGTGTTTATAACTGTGGGAACAGTGCTTGTGTGTAGTGGTGCATACATGACAATAGGCACACGATCTACATTTATGGAGCGTCCAGCTGAGCTGGGGAAGTATTCGGCACTGTTTGGACAGTATTGATATGTGGGAATGCGCACTTTAGTGTGGACACGTGACCCCTTAGTGACACAGGCAGAAAATGTGCTAACACTGAGCTTACAGCTCTCAGAGGCGCGGGAGCGCGCTGAGCAGCTGTGATGAGTGCCGAGTGCAGGGGTGCGTGTGAAATCACAGGCACGCGCGCTATCTCCGTAATGCTCGCAGCATGAGCTGGAGAAATGTTTGAAAACTATATAGACAGTGTTTACGGGTGGGGGTGCATACATTGCAATAGGCACGTGCGCCACTTTCATAAAGCTTCCCGCTCTTAGCGGGAGTTTCTTGGCTCGTGCGTCGCATCTGTGATGCTCGTGGCATGAGCTAGAGAACTGTCTGGAACTGTATGGGCAGTGCTTATGGGTGGGGGTGCATATACTGTAGTAGGCACGCGCGCCACTTTCATAAAGCCTCCCGCTCGCGGCAGGGTTTTTGGCCATGCATACAGTGTTTGTGTGTAGGGGTGCATGCATCACAGCAGGCACGCTCGCTACCTTTATAGTATTTCCCGCTTTTACTGGGGAAGTGTGTATAACTGTGGGAACAGTGCTTGTGTGTAGTGGTGCATACATGACAATAGGCACACGATCTACATTTATGGGGCGTCCAGCTCGAGCTGGGGAAGTATTTGGCACTGTTTGGACAGTATTGATATGTGGGAATGTGCACTTTAGTGTGGACACGTGACCCCTTAGTGACACAGGCAGAAAATGTGATTTCTGTGTGTTGCCGTTAAAACGGCGTTTGATTGCAGGTGAGCGAGTTCTGTGACTGGCCCATTGACTGCTGTACAGACATTTCCAGCCGCCTGTAAGGGGACTGGGTAATGTTTTACACGTTTTGGAGACGGGAGGCGCCGCCCTGGCTCGCTGCTGCTGCTGAGGCGGTCTCTGGCGGCTCTGTGACGAGCTGGAGCGCTTGGGCAGGAAGTGACGCATAGCCTGCGAATCCTTCCGAAGCTTCAGTGAAGCGTTCAGTGAACTCTCTTACCGTTTTAGACAGGATGCGGATGATCTCTGAGTCCATGCTGGTGCCCGTGCTCGTGTCCGCTAATGTCGACGGCGGGGTCGAAGGCCGAGCCCGGCCAGTCGTCGGATGCAGCGTCAATGGAAAGGCTGTCATCCTTTTCACCGTCGTCCCCTGACGCGCCGAACGAGACGAGACCCACCGCTCTGTAGGAGGGGTGCTGGTCCGCCTGCGTTGAAATGGACTGGCGGCGGGCAGTTCTCGGGTAGTGGTGAAGCACGCGGGGACTGGCCCGGCGTGACGTCACTGAAGTCCGCGTGCTCTGGCGGCCTCCGTGAGCGCCGCTTTTTCTTGCGCGGCTCGAACAGAGGGGACAGCAGCACAGTGGTAGCAGGCTCGTTCGTGGGGAAGGCGGCAAAGCGAGCGCGCAGCTCGGTGAGGCCCAGGGAGTCACATTCGGGGCATCCGCCTTGAGTGAGAGCAGCTTCTGCATGGTCAGGTCCCAGGCAGCGAGTGCAAATGATGTGACGATCCCTGTCAGGAAGAGGGCCTCTGCACGAGGCGCAGGCTGAAGGCATTTGCAACAACGCCTTGAAAAATTACTCTTTTACTCAATCAAAAAGCATCGCAGAGGCGAACGCTTGCAGTAAAAGGATATAGTGATGAGCGCCGGATGGCGTAGCAGAAGGCTTCGAAGGCAGCTGAAGGCGCCGGCGTCCTCTTAGCGGTCCTGCTGTAGGCTTTTCGACGGCGGGCGAAAGACTCCAACAATCCGGAGGATCCAGCGAAGAGAAGGTCTTTGCTGAAGGAGATTAAATCTAAAGAACTCTCATGACGGGGCGCCTAATATATAGCCTTAGCCATGCTAATCTTGGCTGGCTCTGAGCGCGCGGGCGCGCTCATTGGTCGCGCGTTCAGAGTCGCCCCGTCATTGGTTCGAGCAAGTTGCCGCAGCACAGCCAATGACCGAGCTGCCTCGCTCATTGCTGTCTGCTGTGCAGCTGCAATGCGTTTTACATAAAGACTTCAATATTTCTCGAGAAACTGAGTTTTCCCATAGCGTAAGCTACTTACGCAATAGGAGAGACCTCTCGAGAGGGAACTTCAGAAGCGATATGATAGGTGTGGAAAAACAGATACATTTAATATACATCTCCACTTTCACTTTCACTTCCACATTCTATTTTTAGTTTTTTGGAGATTTACATTCTTTGTGAATAGTGCCACCTACTGGTCGGCAGTTCAAAAGTCAAAAATGACTTAAATATTGATCTGCTTTTCACCTATCATATTGCATCTGAAGATATTGATTTAACCACTGGAGTCGTATGGATTACTTTTATGCTGGTGTAACGGCAGGCAGCTGGTAGTTAGCTGTGTATAATACACTACCATAAACCTCACTCCCCTGGCCTTCATGAGTCACACAGTCGACTAGCGCTGTGGCCTTTAGCCTCCTTGTTAGTGCACCTGCCTCCCATGCCAGAGATCCCGGTTGGAATCCCACTTGGAACAGGTCCGGTTACACCAGCTTTATGGTTACATCAGCTTTTAGGAGATTCAAAGTTCTGGCCACTATTCTTGCATTGAAATGACCTGCAGAGATGAGATATACTTCTAAAAATATTAATTTGTGTTCCGCAGAAAAAAAAAGTCATACACATCTGGGATTTTTCTTGGGTAAACTGCTTCTTTGAAGCTGCACGTAACTGGCTAGTTTCAAATTCTTGTTTTAATGCATCCGTTGATTGACGGGTGAGAAGGCGGTGCTTTGCTGCCATTCAAATGCATTTAAGATGAGTATTTACACTACGAGCCCAATGTCGTTGCATGTATTTTCGACCACTTTTGACCACCTCCAAATGTGCTTTAAGTGGACAAATCTCAAAGTGTTTTAGACTCAGTTAACACCTGTCTTGAGCGTCGCCTCATTTCAAATGCATCACGCAAAATGCATCTTAATCAACTGCACTTTTTTTTAATTCTGAAATATAGCTAGGAGAAACATGAGGCAAAGTTGATCTTTCTCTATATAAACAATCCAGAACTCTATTAAAGACAACATTAAATAAAAAATGACCCTATTTATCTTATAAATGCATATTCCTCGTCTTATTGTCCACAGTTCGTTGTTCTCGCCTCTGAAACAGCTTCACTTTTAGGCTATCACAAATCCCTCTTTCATTTCCACTCCTCTCTCCAACCACCTGGCTCCAATCTGGTATGTAACAGCCAATTTTCACAATCCAATCAAATAACAATGGACAAAATCAAGTCCCACTTGTTGAATATCCTGCTTTACTCCTAAACATGTCCGAATATAGAGGTAAAACAGGTTGTTTACTGTATTATATGCTAACTTCAAATCCCTTGAGCTTTGAAAGAGCAATTCTGAGCAATTAAAAATATTCCTCTGGGAATAGCTTGTATAACTAGTTAGTGTTCTTCTCCAAGTTAAAAACACATTTCAACATTCATATCTAAAATACCAGAGACATTTGATGCTACATTTGCATTAGTCAAATTGTGCCAGTTTGCTCAGTGCCCATAATGATTCAGCTGTGACATTCATTTCTATAACGGTATCCACACTGTTAGTTGGTTGTCTCTGAGATGTTCAGGGTATCTCTTAATGACCAATCCTCATGTTTTATCGTGGGTGTGCATCTACCACCTGCTACACACAAATTAGCTGGGCTTTTTTATGTGACAACGTGAACAAATAGACTGGTAATGACAACCAGCATTAATTGAGCATTTCTGTTTATCCTCTTCCATATCCCTTAAGGTGTAATTAGCTTTTCCGACTCCAGAGATAAAGGATCTTTTCTCTGCACTCTCTTTTTTTCCTCTTTGTTGTTAGACAGGAAGGCAGTAAGAATGAAATCTGGAGGGAGACGTGTGCACTGACTCACAGCCACCCAGATCCCACCTCCGATCTGATACGATAACACACACATTCACTCCTACATGCATTCACAGCTGCATTAGAGCGCTTAAAATGATGGAAACGTACAAATGGCAAACATGTAACTTGCATGCCAAGAGGAATACAATGTTAATATCTTGATGTTTAAAGGAATATGCTGGCTTTAACACAAGTTAGGCTCAATCGACAGAATTAGTGGCATAATGTTGATTATCACAAAACACAACATTTATTTCGACTTGTCCCTCATATATATATATGATGACGTAACACTGCTTAACTTGCTAATTTGGTAAACTGTGTAAGACTATTAAAAATACTAAAATCACACACTAAAACCATGGAAACATTTTGATTTCTGGGCTGGGCTAGACAGGCTGATTTGTGTGTTTCTGTATTTCTGTATAGTTATACATACTTATATATATATATATATATATATATATATATATATATATATATATATATATATACTCTATATGTACATATAATGGCAAGTGATTTTCTAGAACCAAATTAGCAATTTAGCATGATTACTCAAGGAATTTTCAAATAGTGATGGTGCATTAAATGGTGTTAAAGTGCCAATTTCCTTCCGAAATATCAAAATCTGTACATTATTCCAAACTTTTGGCCGCCAGTGTGTATATAAAATCCACTGCTTATTTTTAAAGAAATAATAGAGAAAGATTATACGAAACTACTCATGCCATTTATTTTTTTTAAGTTTCCCCTTGTAATGAGAATATTATAATTTTATTTTTATTATATTATTATTTATTATTATTATTTACTGTCTGTACGGCTTCACCACTTGCATGCTTTAAACCAAACATCTGTGATTTTGAACTTAGAAATGTAAAACATTTACAACATGAATGCTGCTCAGATTGCAGTTTGTTGAAGAACGATGACAAAGGGTAATTCTTTCAGGCGAGATCTCATGTAAACAATGGATAATATATCAATATTTCTCACATTTATCACTTTTATGGATAAAAAGTGCTATTGGATGTTTTTCAATGAAATGGACAATTGACCCAAGTGTGTTGAACTGGATTCATCTGGCGATCGTGTTTTCATAATAAAGGTATGAAGTCCCGTTTTGATATTGCAGGTTTTAATTTGTACTCCTGCACAAATAACTAAAATGCCGTTACTGGAGCATTGCTATCGTGAAACAGAGATCCAATTTTGAACCCTTAGACCTTTGAAAAGATGTATAATAATTTGTTAACATTAATTACATTTATAGACGGTAAATTATATATTAAATGTTAGCAGAGTGACATCACCACCGCGTGCGGGGGAATTGCGTATCAACAGGTTAATTGATCCTGATGAGATTGTCACCTCATTGACACAAGTGACACTATTTGACAAATGCTATAGATTGTCAAATAGACAACTCAAAACCCACCCAGGAAGTGATTCTTTATTTATTTTTTCTTAATTTAGCCACAATAAAATAGCCAAATAGACCTAACTGCCAGTCAAAGGCAAAACACAGTAACTACACCAACGCTGAAACTGAAAAAGCCTCATTAAAAAAGGCATGATTTTCAAGTAAGCTGTTCATTGGGGACTTTAAGATGATTAGTACATTACAGACATCGCAGTATGATTTTCTGTAAAGCTACTTTAAAGCGATGTGTATTGTGAAAAGTGCAACATGAATTAAAATGACTTGACTTCAGTTATTCAAGCTATTTCACAGTGGTTTGCCTTTTCAAGCAGATTTAGATACAGTCCGTTGGTATGCAAGTTCTGAAAACCTCTTGCACACATACCGAACAAACCAAACTTTGAAAATTACACATTTTAAAAGCAAAGTTAAAGAACTTTTACCATTTGCCCAGACCACAACACAACAAAGCCACATGATGCATTATTACTGTGTTAAAATCAATGTTATGCCTTGACTCGAGAGGGTTATTGGTATAATAAGAGTTACATTTTTATTTAAAAAAAATATGTATTGTTTATGATATCAATGACAATAAACAATTCTGACCACCAACTAATATAGTTCATTACCCCAACTGATAAATAAATGGTGGTGATATAGTAGACTATGTGCATTATTATTATTGTATACAACAGACATGCAATTATAGATTAGTGTAGTATAACAGCTATTTCCAATGACTTTGTAGCTCATCCAATCAAATTTAGAGGTGTATCTATCCACATTATAATGTTAATTTTGTGAGTATTTGAGCTGGGAGTTGTATCATCTATACATCTGTATTAGGAAGGGTAAGAATGTCTCGATAGCACTAAACCATTAATTTCTTCAGGCAGCTCCAATTGGAAGCAATCATGACCAAAATCAGCCTTCGGCTCCATTACCAGTGTCACATCGTGAGGTGATTTTGTTCCTTGACCACCAAGAGTCTAGACAGAGGAGTATAAAAACAGACCCTCCCAATAAAGGGTTATTTCTCAAGAGTTATTGATCCCTTTGGCTTTCAGTTTCTGTTGTAAAAGGCTGGCCACATAACTCATATCTTGCTTTGACATACATTTGCATATATCAACATGGACAACTTACTTATTCTGACAGTAAATGGGCATGGCTCAACCCCAGTGGAAAATTAATTGCTCACAAGTCGCTCTTTTTTATAGCTCAGGTGTTACTTGCCAATCTTTCATTCAAGTAACAACTTTATTTCAGGTGTTCTCCTAACATTTCTTAGTTTTAACAGATTTTTCAATTGAGAATGCACTTTAAAAACGTATTAAATGCAACGGCAGCTGCAGATTTGGTGCCATCTGTTTTGGATCTAGAGAATGCCTCAAGTTTACACCTGAATATCACAGCTGCACCTGGAAGGGATTTTCTCAGTGAAAAAGGCCAATTGCTTGATCGTGTCATGTGAGTTTAACTTGTTCAAGCCAGATATCAGCATTAATCCTGCCTCTAATTTGATGAAACATATCAAGGAAAATTTCATATTTCTGCTTACTAGATTCTGTATATTTCAGCTCTGTAGGTCCATTCAAAGTAAGTGAAGGGGTGCCAATATTTTGACGCTCATAAAGCACATAAAAGCAGCATAAAAGTAATACATACAACGCCAGTGGTTTAATCCATGACTCCAGAAATGCTATGACAGGTGTGGGTGAGAAACAGATCAATATTTAAGTAAATGTGTGCTAGAAATTCAAGTAGGTGGCGATATGCATGAAGAATGTAATCAACAAAAACAAAAGAAGAAAGAGAAAGTTAAAGTGGAGATTGACTGAGCAGGGAGGAGAATTAATAGTAAAAAAAGTCATTAAATATTGACCTGTTTCTCACAACATCTATCATATTGCTTCTGAAGACATGGATTAAACCATTTGAGGCACATGGATTAGACTACTTTTATGAGGATTTATGTGATTTGTGGAGCTTCAATATTTTAGTACCAATTCACTTTCATTGTATGGACCAAAAGAGCTGAGATATTTTTCTAAAAATCTTAATTTGTGTTCTGCAGAAGAAACAAAGTCATACGCATCCAGGATGGCATGAGGGTGAGTAAATTTGAGAATTTTCATTTTTGGGTGAATTATTCCTTTTTAAGTGTGATGTAGCTCCTGTACCAAACAACTTTTCCCATACTTGCTCTACCTCCTCTATTGTGCAGGACATGACATGCCAAGTGATCCTGCTTATTTAGCATTTTTTTTTTGCATTCCTTGCATTGTTTGAACATGTTTTATGCACAACAATAACGCTCTGTTGGCATTAAGGGAAATGTAGTCCCTACACATAAACAGATTTTAATGTAATTGTTTCATACATTACGATTTAAAATGGTGATCTGTGTATTGAAAGTAACTCATCTTTTCATTTATGTTATCATGTCTCCCTTTTATTATTTGGAATCAGATTCATGTAGTGTATATCATAGATAAGTGATGTATTTTAAAAGTTGGCATACAGTGTTCATTATAATGGGGCATAGATTTTGCAACTCAGTACTCAATTCTCACTACTCATGAGTACTTATAAATGAGCTACTCTTTTACTCTTACTTGAGTAGGTTTTATTACAGCTACTTTTACTCTACTCACACTAAATTTTTTGGGAAGTAACTTCTACTTGAGTTTTCAGTACTCTTTCCACCCCTGTATACAAGATTTTGACCCTGTGCTACAATTGCTTTTACCTGAGGGCTAAAGATCCTTTAATCTCTAACCCAGAACTCAGAGAAAATAGCATGAGAAGAAAGCTGTAAATGACTGTAAAAATACACCTGGGACAGAATCCATCGCATTATTGGATCTCAACTGGCGGGTTGCAGGTCTGTTCTGATAAGGTCACAGACAGCAAACGGAAAACGATGCTTAATGCAAATTACTCATCTTGCACTCACTTACAGTATTGTGTCCAATACAATTTTCAGGGCCAGCCCAGACACTGTTGGCACCTTAGGCGAGATTATAGATTGCCAATTTGAGGTAAATGCCATCCATGTTTGGGTAGATCTTTAGCAGCCACTTTTTGTGCAAATAATCAATCATATGTGGTTTCAAAACTGCACAGACCTGGATTTCTTTGTGGCAAATTAATTAATGACAGGTACAGTATTTATTACATTTAATGAATAGTAACATTAAAGGGTTAGTTCACCCAAAAACGAAAATTATCCCAAAATTTACTCACCCTCAAGCCATCCTAGATGTATATGACTTTGTTCTTTCAGCCAAACACAATCAGAGTTATATAAAAAAATATCCCGGCTCTGTCAAGCCCAAAAAAGCGCAACCATCCATCTTTCCATATGGTTCCAGGGGGTTAAGCAAAGCGATGCATTTTTTAATGAAAAATATCCATATTTATAACTTTATTAACTATAATCACTGGCTTCCGATAACGGCCGTCCGCCCAGTCACAAGAGAGTCGAGTTCCAGCGTATGTCATAGGCGTAGTGTAAGCTCCGGCAAGAAGTGACAAACGCGGAAGTTTGCGTTGTTTACAGCAAAGGAAATTGGCGAAAAAAGTGAGTTGTTTTAGCTATTCTGTAGATTTGTATTAGTCTTAAAAAAATATATCCAGTCATTCCAATCATACATTCATGGCAGCAAATACTCTCAGCCTCTGTTGGCATTACCTCACATTTCCTGCATGAGCACCACCACGTCTCCCGTACTCTCCGTTTACCAGATTCTTTTGTTTGTGCCGCTGCTGCAGCCTCCTCCATCTCCCGGAGTTCCTGGTTGGTGTACTCCGGTTCAAACAAATAGCGCTGGGCCAAAAACTCAATCTCCTCTTCTTTTATATCAAAATCCTCTGACGCTTTTCTTTAAAAATCCTCGTTGTTGTCTTCTAATTCATGACCGGTGTTTTGATTTGCTCTATCCTCTACACTTTCCACATTCATCACTTCTCACCGGAGCTTACGCTACTCCTACGTCATATGCCAGAACTTGACTCTCTTGTGAACGGCCATTAACAGAAGCCAGTGTTTATAGTTTATAAAGTAATAAATATGGATATTTTACTTACAAAAATGCATCGCTTCACTTCAGAAGGCCTTTATTAACCCTCTGGAGCCGTATGAATGACTTTTTTGATGGATGGATGTGCTTTTTTGGGCTTCAAAATCTAAGGTACCATTCACTCCCATTATAAAGCTTGGAAGAGCCAGGGTATTTTTTTTATATAACACTGATTGTGTTTGGCTGAAAGAAGAAAGTCATATACACCTAGGATGGCTTGAGGGTGAGTAAATTATGGGATCATTTTCATTTTTAGGTGAACTATTCCTTTAATATGTTTAGTAATGCTCATAAAATAAAAACAGATAATTGAGATGCCATTAAAATTCAGGTACTTCAATGAAGAAAAATGCATGTAATATTTAAAAAATTTGGTTGCATTTGACACGCAATTGCCAGCGTTATAGGTCACAAAAAAGTACTTTGAAAGAGCCTGATCTCATGAACATTATGTGGCTGTGGCAACATTTTTGCAAAATGAAATTACATGCTTCATTACACATTTGGCTGCAGTTTCCCAGTGAAATGTCCAGCAGGGGGCACCAACAGCAAGATAAATGGTGTTATAATCAGACGAGGTTTTTAAGGTGAATAGATTTTGCAGTTTTAATGAGTAAAATGTACTTCCCTAACCTAAAACTTCAACCTAAACCTAACCGATAGTGTCCTAACAGCAGATGAGAGGTAAACAAAAAAGACATCCTTACTCTAAACCAACAGACATCCTTACTTTAAGCCAATGTCTAAATCTAAAATCCAAAAACAAAATGCATCATGAAAAGCACATTTTCTGAAGCATCCAACCACATCATTTTGTGTTTTTTCTAAGAATCTTTCATCTCATGTGCCAGCTTGCATGTTTGACTGGTCTCAAACCACATACTTCAGAGTCCAATGTCCAAATATCTATGAGGTGACCAACCCAAAAACTCATCATATTGGAATAAGTATGTAAATGTACAGTAGCTGCCTTTGTAATACAAGCGTTAAATTGTATAGTTTTTCAAATGATGCATTATAGTAAAAGTGTTTTGATATCACAACATAGTGTGTGAGTAACAGAGTGAAAAATAAGTGTTTGTAAAATCACAATCAACCTTTGTAGTCGTGATTTGTGTGAAAGTGAATTTAAATGCACAGTTGTTATAGCGCCTCTTGTGTTAATTTTACCAGGAAACTGCGATGAAACTTAAAATTTGGCACGTGAAAGTAAGTTTGCACAGATGTTGTTATAGTAACTTTCATTCTATGAGACTAGTTTGGGAATTATTTTGTGCTGTGAATTATTGGCCACCAAGAATCCTGTTGAGTTATATACGGTAATATTCGGTAATACAAATAAATTATTATTAATAAATATATAAATACACTTCAACAATTGGTTTTAAGGACTTTTTACTTGTATGATAATCTATAGAAGTTAAATTTTTTAATTTTAAAGTATTGCAATTTGCAATATTTTACCTCATGATACTGTATCAATATTCTACCTTTTTATTTTTATTTTACAATTTTCTAAATTCACCACCGCAAATATTATTTAAATGATTTAAACTCAATTTATGCATTCTACACGCATGCAATACATCAAATATATAGATGTATTGATGATTCAATGACTCCCTCGTTACACATTTAAACATTCGTAAAAATGCGATTACAGAAATGGTTATTGATTCAAGAAGATTCAAAAGAATCAAGTCAGTGGGATGAATACAAATCCCTGCAATCTCACGCCCCTCTTGCCCCACTGGTTGAAAACCCCTGCTCTATGCAACTTCTATGGCTCTTCAATAAAGTAATGTAGGAAGTTCTATTGCAAGCCCTTTTGACATTTAATCACATATAGGATGTGAAATAAAAACAATACATTTTTCACTAGTTACAATGCTATATCTTCATATCAGGAGTGGAATTACTACTAGGGATGCACCGATACCACTTTTTCTCTTCCGATCCGATTCCGATACCGGAAATCTCAGTATCCGCCGATCCCGATCCAATACCAGTGTTGATTTTTGCATAATCAGTTTAGAATATCTTTACATTATTGTGTAGAACTAATTGGGAGTACTCTTTAATATGTAAAGAAACACAAACCTCCAACTACACATTATTTCAATAGAAATGTAAAGCTAATCAAGAAACACTTTATTATTAACTAGTATACTGGATAATGTAGCAGCAAAATTAACAGTAATTCCAGTCTTCAGTAGAAAAGAAACCAGTGTTTCATTTTTGCCTTATCTTTTTTATTTTTTTTCCAAAATTATTTCAACTTGTATCAGGACTTTTAAGGATTCAGATCTCTTTTTGTTCAATTTATTTGTAAGACATCAGTCAACTTTTCATTCACAGTTATTTTTTGTTCACACAGTTAACTTAAATATTGTTATAAATTGTAAACAAATACATATGATGACAACAATAATAATAAAAATGAATTGTTATTAATATTATCATTATTGACTTTTAATTTGAAATACAGCAGTAATATATTTAAATCCTGTACTTTTAAATTTTTAAACCTTCACGCTTTTATTTTGACATTTTGAACTTTCCAGGACGTCCTGTATGTGTCCGTTTCTAGGAAAGTTCACAGTAGTTTAATTTTTTTCTTATTCAAATTGTTGTAAACTGTACCTACAGTGCCGTTCTAAATGCATATTATAAGTGAACCGAACTATTGAACATCTACATCTAAGATGT
This sequence comes from Xyrauchen texanus, assembly GCF_025860055.1. Classification (NCBI taxonomy): domain Eukaryota; kingdom Metazoa; phylum Chordata; class Actinopteri; order Cypriniformes; family Catostomidae; genus Xyrauchen; species Xyrauchen texanus. The sequence goes on from NC_068292.1 coordinate 41,061,649, forward strand.
TGTTCGTGAGTAGTGCTCAAATATTGTGCACCGCTGTGAAGGCTAAAAATAGCCACGAGCGTGTGTGTGTGTGTGTGTGTGTGTGTAAACAGAGCAGCGTCATTCACCAATGCGCTGGCCACCACCACTCCCAATGAGCAAACTATGCTGTCTGCGTAGGGCACCAACTCCCTAGGGGGGTACCATCTTACCCTAGGAGGGCACCAGAAAGTCCACCGGCTGCCCTTACTCACACGTTATATGTTATTCAAGGGCTCGAAAGCAGTTGCGGAACACAGAAGATCGCTTCACACTCATATCACGCGAGGACATATATGCACTTTTAATTACTTATTTTACTTGTAGTAAGTAGTGCATTGTTTATATATGAAATTGTAATTCTAAATAGATAGATTCTAAATTCCATTGCTGATATTAAGAATAAGCATTTCAACTAGTAACTAGTGAACTAGTGAAAAGTTAATTGTCGATTTCTACAATTCATATTTTGCACGTGATTAAATGTCAAAAGGGCATTTAAGGGCAATTAAAGTCCAGCACTTGCACAAAGAGCCAAAGTCCAGTTAAGATGAATGAGAACCAAGTGAGAAAAAGATCACAATATATTACAGTTTTGAATTGCAATTTTATCATTAGGTAAGTTTTAACATGAACCACATATCGGTATAAAATCATATCGATTCCCATCCCAAATAAACATACCTTAATACCAATGGATGACCAACACAAATTTGGTTCTCCTGAAGCAAAACCTGTTAAAAACCACTACATTAGTGATCATTGTAAACAAGATACACGTCACTTCTGAAACGCTTTGAACAGGCAGCGCTCGTGCTATAATGAACTCTAATGCACAATCACACTGTGCCAAAATCATTTAGATGTTTTATCTCTACTGATCATTCCTGCTTCACTTTCACAGTGAGGAGTCTGGTCTTATCCACCTATCATTCTGATTATACACTGTCCTCCCCAGGGTGACTGCTGACACCGCGATGGCGGCACACCCACCGCCGCTCGCTATAAATTGATATGAGAAACAGCATTAACATCACGCTGTGTTTGCCGAGCAGAGAAAATAGGTCAGGCATACAAATCAACATCTAAAACACATAAATTTAATTCAAATAGGAATGCAAGGTAGACAGAGGACCCAGCTGCTCCGGCGGTGATTTTAACACACAGTTTCCACCGTTCAGGCATACGAGGGCTCAATCAAAACTGATTTGTTTTGCCACTGGAGAGGTACTTTAGAGATGACAATACACCTCAATCTTATTTCTTCACACATAACCAGATGGCCAGAGAAGAATCAGGGTTGACAAGATGCAAATGTTCAAGTGCACTGCACATCCACAACTGCATTCTCTTAGACCTTGATGATGTGAAGTCATACAGTATGTACAGTATATCGAGAGAGATGTTGTCTTCCAGAAGGGCCACTATATCTCATTGGTTCATTGTGTAGAGTAGACTTTGACCATCATTGGAAGTTTACAAAAAGCAATTACTTGAATTCAAATAATAATTTATTGAAAAAAGAAATGTTGGTATAAAAGTTATAAGATTTAATAATTATTATTATAAATTAGCAGTGATCCAATTTTGTTTTAAAATATTATGTGATTTTTTTATATATAAAAAAAAATTCTGATGCCATATGACCACATAAAGAAAAACAGTACTCAGAAAAAAAATACTTGGAAAAAGGAATCATAACATTTAATGTGTTGCCATGGCAACACTATTTAAGATATCAAATATTCCTTTAAAATTTTACATCAGCAGTCTCTTGAAATTATTCTAAAGAATTTTGAAGCAATGTTTGTAAACACAAGAGGGTTATTTCAAAGTCTGTTAAAAGTGCCATACTTCATGCTGCCAGTTGGACCCATAACCGTGACCGTGGCCGTGACCCATAATAGCCACATCAATGTGATCAGCCCCTGTTATCAAATATACAGCTGAATTTTCATCAAAATCACACAATGCACACAGAGGATATAAGGCACTTCCTGTTCCCCATTTTTCACAACAAATGTATTGCTTCACCATGGCGACACAGTTCAAAATATAAAAAAATACATTTTCAATGTCTTGGCATGATGTTGCACAAATTTGGTGCCAGTTACACAAATCTCTTAGAAGTATTTAAAAGTTCATAGCCTGCAATTTTCAGAAAATCAGAAAAGTTTTTCAGCTTGATGAGAACTATATATGCACCAATTTTGGTGAAAATGGGGGTGCTACAGAACCCACTTTACATTACAGGGCCATCCCTGCATCCCCCCCCCCCCGCAAATTTGCCTAGCGCTAATGGCCAATAACTCTGATGTGTCAGCAAAATTTCAAGAGTTTTAATGCATGTTCATCAGTACCCCAAAAGTACCAAAAAATTATAATAAATATAGCTGCAAGCAGCTATGACGGGCCCAAGCACCATGGGTCCACTTCCACCCGGTGGCTTACGGAAAACAATGCAAGTTGGACACATGTATTTGGCATTTGACATTATTTTAAACAATTCTGAAGCAATTTAGGTACATTTTTATTATTTTAAATTTGAAAGTAACATTTTCTCCAGTAATGGTTTGACTAGCAGGTCATGTAGGCAATAGCATGAGGTTCCCATGGTTACATGGGCTGACCTTTCTCAGTTTATAATGAGACATCAACCACGTGATCATTTGGAGTGATCCAGAGGAGGGGCTCTGACATCCAAGCTGCCTGGAGGCATAACATCTCCCACTGCTGCTGTGTGTGCATGACCGATCGGACACGAAATAAGATGTTCTCACTCCTTTTTTCGATGGATCTATGCAAACATATTATGCTTTGGATAAACGAATGTATTTGGTAGAAGTTCCACGCATTTTTGTTGAGGGATACTCAATGTACGGGAGGGAGCGCATGATCTGCCTGGCCACTCAGAGCAGCTAACGGGCTAAAGGCTATTACACACCGGCACTCATCTAATATTCATCTACCTCATCTAACGACTTGCAGTACACTTATTACAGGTACAATCCCCCTGAAGCAACCTGGAGTTAAGTGCCTTGCTCAAGGACACAACGGTGGTGGCTGTGGGGATCAAACTGGCAACCTTCTGCTTACCAGTTCTGTGCTTTAGCCCACTTCACCACCACCATCAAACTTTAAATTAAGGGTGGGCAAAATTACCAATATATGTCACAATGTTTAATTGTAAGTATTCCAGTCAGCGAATGAAATCATTTATAAATGAAAACTACTTCATCTTACATAATTTTCTCTTTATTTGCAAGTTGAAAAACATAGTTAAAGTAAAACAAAATGCCTAATTTCAGTCTGATGATGTTCCCTAATTGTCTACCTTTTATTTTTATAATAATTATTATTATTAATACTATTATTAACTTTCTTCAAGAAACTTAATATCTTCTCAAAGCAATGCAACAAAGAAATAACATATAAATAAAAAACAATCCATAAATAAACACTTAATTAGGCTCTTAGTGTTTTTATTAATCTATATAGGAAAATACGGTATATGTGGTTTGTGTCCTGATATCAAACATCATTCGAACTGCATTTTAGAAAGGGTTTTGGTGTGTACTTTAAAAACCCTCATGACATTGAGAGGAACCACTTTTTCTGTCACAAGAGCACAAATGAAGAGACTGGGATGACAATACTAGCACGCACTTGCGCGTTTCAGATTGCGCGTCCATGTAACACTCGCACAAAACACAGCTGCGCGTGGTTGGATGGTTGGCATGTTTGGAGCGTGGGATGAATCTTATTGAATTTGCCTTGGCGGTTGCTCAAGCGACCTCAGAAGCATATTCAGTGACATTTTCTTGCGTTCTAGACATGCTTTTCATCTAATGACATGTGCAGCTGCCTGTGAAAATCCATGTGTTTCATAATTTCTTTCAGTCTCTCATGAAGCCCTAACCACTGATAGATATTTACACACTGTATATCGACATACACAATGTACAGATCTAGCAAATTGCTGTTTTCTGCTCGGTATTGCATTTTCTTAAGCCAAATCGATTCCAAACCATGGAAGACACACTTTGATTTCCTTCACAATCTCCTCTCATTTTCTCATTCAAATTAATCTGAGGAATGAGCAATCGCACCGCTGTATAGTATGCCATCGTGAACACAGCCATAGACTCACGAGCACGGGGCACGTGATTCGGAGCGATGCACGAATAATCACTCTTTTGAGTCGGTTCTTCTCAATGAATTTGTCTAACATGTGTGCCGAATTGTTTAAAGTGCTTTGTCACGCAGTAAAACATTAACGGAATACTTTAGAAGACAGAGAACAAAAAAATGCTGAATGAAGTGGATATTTACTTGTTACAAGATAACTTTGATAAACTTCACCTTGTGCTGTGTAATGTGAAAAGGTGTCAATATGTTTTTAGTCCAATGTTTCATCAATGCTACATGGTTGCAATAACATGGTACAATAGATTGTGTACTTGATGGCCCCCAGATTCCCAAGTTATAATGAAAGTCTACAAAATCTCCTGCTTTGAAACATACTGTACAGTGTACATAGCTATGATCTTCAGGACAATGCGCCTTTGCTTTTTTTTTTTTTTAGACCACTTGTTTTGGTTCTATCCATTGTGATACCCCATTTATGATGCTAGAGAAATAATGTTTTAATCAAAAAAGCTTTGCTAGATTCAGTTTATACCCATTTCTGATGTATTCAATTATATTTTCAATTGTACTATTTTTGTGTAAAAAAAATTAATACATAACTCTCTAATAGTTTTTTTTTATCAGGCGGGGGGTTTGGGGTGACTTGAGGTTCTCGCCTAAGGTGCCAATTGGGGTAGGACCGGCACTGAGTTCACAGCCTGCAATTTTCAGAAAATCAAAAATGGCCGACTTCCTGTAGGCGAAGCTAATGACTGTGAGTATGAAAGTTGTTTGTATTATGTGTGTGTGACTGTAGGTGAAAATGGGGCCGCTACAGAGCCCCCACTACATGCCCATTTTCAAGGGGGCCTTACAGAATATAGATTCAAAAGTTTATGAGCATGTAAATGTTTTAAGTTTAAAAACAAGCACAAAAAAAATGAACCAAACTGTTCTGGAAGCTTCAGGGCAAGTTATTTTTTAATTCTTTTCCAGTTGGTAAAAGCATGCTTTGGCAAAGATTGTTGAATCCATGTAGAATTTGAAAACAATTATACAAGGAAAATACATTTGATAGCTTTTGTCTAACTTCATAATTCACTAAATAAAAATCTAATGACATTTGCGTGGTTTGGTTTGAGGGCCAAATTAATGAATTTATTTTTAGAGAATAAACTGAGAAACCAATAAACTGATTACACGGGACTTTGGTTCAATCGTTTCCATTATAGGTGTTGTCACACACAGAAGGGGGTTATCAAAGATAGCCTGACAATTTTCTGTTGTTTAAGACTGCCTATTATATCACAAAACAAACTTTCAGCAGCTTTATTTGGAATCGGAAGACAGTATTGATCTGTAGCAGGACTAGCTGCTGGTTGAAGCAACAGGGATCTCAACATGAGGTGAAACTGTTCAAACCAAAAGAGAAAGCCATTAGAAGCCAAGGAAAAGATTCAACTTTAAACTCAGCAATCCAGCAAGAGTTCGATTCTTTACAAATGCAATTATCTTCATTTTAGTCTCGATATTTTTTTTTTTGTTCCAGCATTGCGCTGTCACTTGTTCAATTAGTAACCAGTTAGAACAATATTTTATTTATATATATATATATATTTTTTTAATGACAGTAGAAATTGAGAAATTTACTTTTTACCTCAATAGTTTTTCTTGTATCTGGATTAACCTTGCATGTATACAGTATTTAGTAATTATATTTAGTTGACTAAAAGGTCTTCAGCTTGTCATAGAAGGCTTCAAGCACAACGTGCATTAAGGCAAAGAAATTTGTGATGCAGTGGTTTCCTTCCGAAGCACATGCTTATCATGTTCAACTAAAAATAATTTTTGCGCAACAGGGAATGATGTTATCCAAACCATTTAGACTTAAAATTATCGGAACGAAATGAACTGGTTATTAATTGGTATCAGCATTAAAAAATTATGTTATCACAATTAAAAGGGATTTCATTCCCATTGTCTGTTATGTTCTGCAAAACTCTTGTTCTGTTGTTTGCCTTGGAATGTTTTCAGTCCCTGGTGGTTGCATTAGATAACAAAATATCAAAATGTGTGTTTTTTGTGTATTTTAAGATTTGAGGGGAACTGACATCATACATCCACAAAAAAAATTAAAATAATTTTAAAAAAAATCACTGACACCAGTTAGTTCAAAGTAAATGCAAAAATGTAAAGTTAGCTCTTACAAAAGCTATAGCATCCAATGTTTCCAAATTCTGCTTGATATTTTGCTATTTAATGCAAAGACATTCAGATATTAGCTGTCCAAATTCTTTTTAGGGCTACTGAATCCTCTGGATCCTCTGTGAGTCATAAAATACAGAGATGTCAAAAGAATTCTTAAATCTAATATACTTCAAGGAACATTCAAAATAAGCAATATATCTGGATTAAGTTAACTTAGACGGTTGGAAAACCACTAGGGCAATGATCAAAGAAAATCCATTTTGACTGAAAGCAATCGTTGGATAGGGAACAGATGATTTAATCGAAATTGAACAAATTATTCCAGTTGAATTGAGGGGGCCCAAACCCAAAAACAATCATCACTACACACGCACACACACAGTAGCTTTTTTGGTCTTTCGAGAAACATTAAACCGCCCAACACAACTAATCAAACTTCATTAGAGTCAATTAACCCAAGCGTCTTTTCTTCTAGGAAACGTTGTGACTTTCCATTGGCCCTGATCTGGTTAATAAATGAGAACGCGCTTCTGATTTTCTGGGGAATAATTACCATTGGCCAGGTTTGCCATCTGTTATTCAATCTGTGATACAGGTGGAGAATGCCTGCATTTGGAAGACCAGGGATTCTTCGACAAGAAAGTGTTGGTGTAATGAACCTAAACAGTGTTTGTCAATCAGAGCGTTCTCAGGTGAGCCCTGCAAAGCGGCACTAACTGAACCGAGAGCATTTGCAACTGAGCGAGACTTTTTGGAAGACTCTTTTGGAGTATGAAAGAGGTTTTAAAGATGGGATGTCAGTAGATAAATGTGGGAAGAGACCGTATGTGTAGCTCTTTGTGATGGTGGAAGATGATATAAATAAATAGATACTGTGGCTGCAGTTTAATTAGGCTACACACAATCAGTGAGCCAATATGCTGATAACTACTAAAAATCTGCTTATTAAAAAATTAGACAATGGATGTAAAACCGCATTTAGATGTGAAATCATAGGGTTATCCTCTTTTTTTGTCTTCAAAACGTAAATAAGCCTGCACAAAACACTTGCATGCACAAGTTAAGCTCAATCGACAGCATTTGTTGCATAATGTTAATTACCACAAAAATTCATTTCGACTCATCCCTCCTTTTCTTTAAAAAACCGAAATGTGTACAATATACAAATCTGTTATATACAGATGCATGGGAATGTAATGGCAGATGAGTTATGGTATTTTGGATAAATATATATAGACTAAGCTGTGTATTGCACATGAATTATTGCTCAATGGGGCAGTTTTAACTGTTCATGTGAAATGGGAAAGGCAGAAATGTGAAGCTTATAATTTTATAAAAGCACTTACATTAATTCTTCTGTAATTTTATATTTATTATTTGATCTGCAAAGTTGTTTGAATCATTGTTTGAACAGTTGTTTCAGTGTTTACATCATCAAGGCAACGAAGATGTAAAATTGGCTATAACTTTACACAGAAAAGTTCAGTAAGCGATTTTATCATGCTAAAATCATGTTGTTTACATCTTGTGACTTTATTTCTGAAACAGTGAGCATTTTAACATTTACAGATTGGCCCCATTCACTTCCAATGTAAGTGCCTCACTGGAACCACGATTTTTGTGGCAATCAACATCATGCTAAAAATGCTGTCAAATGAGCTTAAAATGAGGTTTGCTTAAACCCTTTACAACTGTAAATAAAAAGGAAAACCGTATAAGGCGTTTACATGATCTGAAATGTCGTCGGCTTGATTAAGCATGATCTGAGTAAAATCATGCATGAAAACAGGTGACTATCAGTAAATATTAGAGACATTTTGCGAATTCCATAACAACAGAAAAAGTCTTATCACGGTTGACACAACATTATACAGTATAATCCAGTATAGGACGACCTGTATTCATAGAATCATGTTATTATACTACAAATCTTTGCTGAATTATTTTTATGTGGCTCATAGTGAATACCATGTGAAATAAAGACTAGAGAGGAGCTGCATCAGTAGCCTAGTTTCCATCCACTTTCGTGCTATTTTGTTATCGACAAAATGAAAATGCGAAATTTGCCGCCTTCTGCTCATTTCCATTCAAATGGCCATTTATTGATAAAAAAGGGTCTGCGTGATGACATCATGTCATAAAAAAACACTTTGTCGCATAGGTTTTGGTTTAGCGCAAAAGAAATCTGCCCTGAAGCCATTTCCATTCAGAAATGTGTGCTTTTCGCTAATTCGCCTCCCATATGTCCCTTTTTTTTTTCCTCTGAAGTTTGGGTAAAATGGAGAGAGTATTGAGACATTGAAATTAGTCAGCTTACTTTCTTTTTCATTTCACAAATAAAAGCAATCAGAAGACAAGGAATTGCAATCAAAAGAGAACAGTTACCCTTCTGATAGGTCTGTAATATTGGTCCTGATGTTGCACCAGGGCTGGACTGGTAATCTGGCATACCGGGCATTGTCCCGTTGGGCCGACGCACTTTGGGGGCGATCAGGGGCGGACTGGCCATCGGGAGAACCGAGCGGGCCGGTGGGTCGGCCGCGAAAAGTGCCGAATGGGTGTTTGTCAATCAGCTAAAAGCTAAGATAAGCTAAAATGATCCGCCACGTTATGCAGAACAGACCACAAAACGGCACCACGATATGCAGAAAAGGACAGTGAACCCCCCCTCACCACCTCCCCCCGATGGTCAACAACTTTTGAGCCAGTTGCCATGTAAAATCCTGGGCTGATTTCTCTTCCCAGTCCAGCCCTGTGTTGCACCAATCGCAGGTTGGCACCAGTTCCGACCCGAAAGCGGATCGTCATTGCCCTGTTCAAGCTGGCAACCTGCATCAAGTAGTGGCAGAAACTTTCTGTCTCAGTATAAGGACCATCAATCGATGTGTATATGCGGTGTACACAGCTATTAAAGAAAAAAAATGATGCTGTGTAATATCAGGATTTATATATGATACATTTCTGATATTAAATATTTTGAACAATCATCTAATCAAAAGCATCGCCATAACAACTGCATAATGTCCCGCATATTTCTACAGCAACCTTTAACGAGCAACTGAACTTGATTATCATCTAAAATTTATTTTAGCTTTAAAATGCAAATGTATATTTTGTGAAGAAGCAGTAAACGCGATCTGAGCTAAAGAGGGTTAGATTTAAAATATTGAAACGTTTTAAAATTTTCAAAAGCTCGTTTTCTGAAAGTGAACTCAGCATTGGACAAATATTTCTGATAGTTTATAGTCTTGAAAAAAGTCATTCAGCCGACTTTATTCATCTACAGAACAGGGTAAAGCTAATTTAAGTTGAGAAAAGAAAAGGCATATATAGGTCTAAAAAAACAATTCATTTGGTAATTTATTTATTTTTTATAAAAAAAAAAAAAAAAAGACTAAACAATAATTTAATAGAATTAGGCTGTAAGTGTTAAAAAAAAAAAAAAGCATGCTGAAGCTTTTCACCTAGTATTGTGTATTTATTCTTAATTTTAAACATATTTATGCACAGAAATGATATGTTTTTTGTACTGTGGGCTAATTTCATAACTGCCGTGTATTATTTTGAAAGGTGTGGAAAAGCAACTTAATAAATAAATGGATGGATACTGCGATTTAATTAATCGCAAACGGTGGCCATTCATTTGTTCAACATGCCCGAGATATTTGTGTTGGCACTCCTGGAAGTGTCACGTTTGCAGATCGGCTCTATATGCCGTAAAGATCAATCCAAAATCACTTACAAACTGGTTTCAATACTGTTGTCATGATTAACACAGGCTAACAACTGGGGTAAATTCTGTCATGTGACACTACATTTACACGTTAATGCCAATTTTATCGACAAAAAGTTTCCAAACCATTTTTTTCCGCGACATTTGATGTATCGACATATAGTTTATGCTTTTGAGTCTTTTTCTAATGAGTTTAGGCTCATTTAGGAGCTAATGTATAATACACACATGGGAGTAGGCTCTTTTGACTTTATGCAACCATCCAGAAAACCTTAGCAACCGCATAGCAACAACCTGACACCAACCACAACACCAGCATTGTGACGGCGAGTTCTTCAAAACGCAAGCACCACAACCATTTTCTTCTGAATGGCTCGTTTTCAAAAATGGAATTTCTAAATTATTAATAGCTAATTTTTTAAACAAGAAAAAAAAAGTGGTGGCTTAATAGACACTCTAATTCATTATAAACAAATAAACACTTTCACCAATCTCATCCATTTACATTGTGTACTTTTAAAGTTCTATTTAAAGCAATGCCACTCCCTCAGACTGATCAGGGTAGTATCATTAAAACCGTGCAATGACTCAGCAATGTTTTTTTTTTTCAGTCCTACCCAAGAAACTCTAGTCATGAAAAGTTTTAGGATAGAACCAGTCTTGCAAATCTGAATATAGTGATTGAACATGACTTCAGAACACCAAATACATCATTAGTTGAATGAAAGATCACTTGGCACAGTACTTTAAGCGTACATTAAAAGTCGACTGGATAGTTACAAGACGAATCTGACATCCGAGCAATATTTCAAGTAAATTATCTTTGATAAGGACGGAGACACTGATGATGGATAACAGTGCCAATGAAATCTTCCTCCGCTTGACTGATTAAATACATTTTCTAGGCGGCTCTTGCCCTGTTTCATGTGGGGGTCATGCGTTTTTTTTTTTTCTTTGGCTTGAGAGTAATGTTGAATAAAGGTTATCAGGATCAAGTATAGAATAGTTTCATATTGGCTCTTTTACTAAAGGTGACATGCAGCTAAAGGGCTGGACTGAGAAGAGAAATTGGCCTGGGATTTTACATAGCAACTGGCCCAAAAGTTGTTGGAGGGGGTGATCGCTGTCCTTTTCTGCACAACGCGCCAGCTCGTTTTAGCTTACCGATCCACCATCCCGCTCGGTTCTTCCGATGGCCAGCCCACACCTGATCGGCACCAAAGTGCATCGGCCCACCGGGAAAATGCCCGGTATGCCAGATTACCAGTCCAGCCCTGTGCAGCCACCTGAATCTAATGTTGCGGAGAAACGCGAGAGTGATATCGCTGTTGCTGGACTTTCATTTCAAATCTGTTTCAAGTCAAGATCTGCAAGTATCAGTAAAAGCAAAAAGTGCATATTTGACATATTAACACACAGAAAATATGAATCCATAGGAAAGAGCATCACAAATAAAATCTTTTAATATGTTTCTCCTGGGCAGCACTGAGATTAATTTGAGAATAAATGGAGGATGTATCATGCTTCTCAGAATTCTTCTCATGAGAAAAAGACCAGAGTCATCTCACATGGGTCTTCTCTACTTCAGAAAAGATCTCAAATTTAGCTCAGATTTGCCCCGATTACAAAGTCTACAACCAATAGGTTGTAGAGGTTTCAAAATGAACTCAAACATTAATCATCAATTTCTTCCAAGACGAAATGATGGTGCCTTGATTCAACCTTGGAATAAAAAATAAAAAGGTTATTCTGACTTTATGGGCCCTATTTTAAGAGCTCTAACGCTAAGTGCAGCACTTTCCTTTCACGTCATAAGTGCAAAGTCGGTGGGCATGGCCATGACATTTTGGTATTTTCGTCCATGCATGTGCTTCAGTCTAGGCGCAAGTGGATTTGACGAAATATCACACGCAAAGCACTAATGGGCTCAAATGCAATTTAATTCTGAGGTTTTTCTCCAGTTATTGTACCATCTGTGTCCTATTAAATAGTCCATTCCCTGTCAAAACTGCGATATAGTAAGGGATAATGTACAGTCAGCTGGCTATTATCACACAATAAACCCCAACAGGGTGAAGGGTTGAGATTATGTAAATTGAGAAGAAATAAATTGCTAAACAGCTGAAATCAACCTCCAGTTTGCGTCTGAGTTCTGTTGGTGATTATTTTGTAAAAATGACTCTCTGACTCCTCATTATTCAGCCTATTACAAGGCTACTTGCCAAATAAATATATACACAAATGCACATGAAACATTGATTTGAGTTTACATTATTTTATTAGCTTACTTATAGAGATCGCACCATCCATACCAAATGTTCTGAGCTATGCTATCCAGATTAATTGTATAGCTCTGTACTCTGTTTACAGTATATGTCAACAAATAAGTCGTTTGTTTCTGTTTTTAATTCTTCAAATTAATTTTAGGAGAAACATCTTAGACAAAGTTAATCCTTAAGTATAACACAACTGAGAAATTAAAAGAGCAACATCTGAGCAATAGAACTGTATTCCGGTGTTGTTCTTAAGGGATCAATTAAATTATTAAAGAAGGAATGTCATAAGCATTCATTCACAGTATTTAATAGATTCTACAACATCCCGCAACAAGATACAGCAACATCCAGTGCATCTGCTTAGGACACAGATAACATCCAAACAACATGAAAATCCCTTGACGCCAAGGCAATCATTGGTTAAAGCAAGGCAAGGCAAGTTTATTTATATAGCAAATTTCATACACAATGGTAATTCAAAGTGCTTTACATAGAAGAGATTAAAATAAGAATAAAAAAAAATAAGAATAATTGAAACAGTTTAGAATAAAATAAAATAAAATACAGTACAAACAGTCGGACACACAGTGGTACAGTGCTCATTCATCTGTTCAATGCACAGCTAAACAGATGTGTTTTGAGTCTGGATTTGAATGTGACTACTGTAGGAGCACATCTGATCTCTTCTGGAAGCTGGTTCCAGCTGCGGCTGGCATAATAGCTAAAAGCAGACTCTCCTTGCTTAGAGTGAACCCTTGGTATTTCTAGCTGATGTGATCCTAATGATCTGAGTGATCTGTTGGGTTTATATTCCGTGAGCATATCTGCAATATATTGAGGTCCTAGCCCATTGAGTGATTTATATACCAGTAATAATACTTTAAAATCAATCCTAAATGTAACTGGGAGCCAGTGTAAAGACCTGAGGACTGGTGTGATATGTTCATATTTTCTGGTTCTGCTCAGAATCCTGGCAGCAGCGTTCTGTATGAGCTGCAACTGTCTTATGGTCTTTTTGGGAAGGCCAGTGAGGAGTCCATTAAAATAATCCACCCTGCTGGTGATGGAAGCATGCACAAGTTTCTCTAGGTCTTGACTGGAAACAAAGCATCTAATTCTTGCAATATTTTTCAGATGATAGTATGCTGATTTAGTTATTGCTTTGACATGACTACTGAAACTAAGGTCTGACTCTAGAGACACACCAAGATTCCTGACTTGATTTTTAGTTGTTTGACCCCTAGCGTCAAGGTATGCATTCACCTTGAGAACGTCATCTTTGTTTCCAAACACAATGACTTCAGTTTTGTCTTTGTTTAACTGAAGAAAGTTTTGGCACATCCAACTGTTTAATTCATCAATGCATTGGCACAGGGAGTCAATGGGGCTGTAATCGTTAGGTGATAGGGCTAAGTAGATCTGTGTGTCGTCTGCATAGCTGTGGTAAGCAATTTGGTTCTTTCTCATTATCTCAAGCAGAAAAAAAAAATCAAGATGTGTGCTATTCAGCAAGCAAGTGACTTTGAGACATACACCAGTGCAAAATGATGACAGAAAATGAGCTGGCTAAAGTCCTTCTTAACAGAAAAGAGACTGTTTGAAAGTTGAAATGTAATTTAAATGAATAGTTCCATGTTATTCCAAATCTGCATGCTATTTTTTAACAGCTCATTGTGACCGCTGCTTACAAGCTGCCAAAATAACCAAAAGGTACCATATAAGTAGTCCACATGACTTTGTAATACAATATATGATGCTTTATTCCAAGTGTTCTGTAGCCATAACACAGTGCTTAGAACAGACTAAACCACAGTGCTTAGAACAGACTAAACCACAGTGCTTAGAACAGACTAAACATTAAACTGTTGATACGCACACCCTTTTTGAGCACAAACCATGAAAATGACACACCTGAACTTAAATGGTTGTATTTACTGAAGCCTTTGGAGTATGGACACAGTTGTAGTATCTTTTGAAAGAAGACACTTTGGGCTTTATTTCACAATGTTCAGAATTAATATATTGTTACTTTGTAAAGTTAGAGAAGCTGAAGTTTATAGTAATGGAAATATTTTGTGCTGAACATGTTTTTATAATCTAAAACAACAATAATAAAAGTGCCAAGACAACCCAGAAATACAACGTTCTCAAAGCCACAAGTCTAAAGAAGTTATGTTTCAAATTTGAAGATGAGCTAACATAAAATAATATTTCTCAGTAAAATCGCTGGAAGCGTACAGAGTAAAATTAAGGCTCCGTCTTTCAAGACGACACAAAATCTGACGGCACTTCTCGGCTATTATGAATAAAACTACGCCGCATTTAAAAATAGACTTTGGAGACGGCTCATTTTGTTTATGAGACTCTAATATATAAGATCATATACAGTTTTACAACATGAATGCTGCTCAGATTGCAGTTTGTTGAAGAACGATGACGAAGGGTAATTCAGGTGAGATCTCATGTAAACAATGGACAATATACCAATATTTCTCAGATTTATCACTTTTATGGACAAAAAGTGCTATTGGATGTTTTTCAATGAACGCTTGTCATGGACAATTGACCCAAGTGTGGACCCAAGTGCAGCCTACATTTAGAACCAGTAAAAATATTTTCAGGACACTTATATTCCAACTGTCATGTTTTATTACAATCCATGCAAAAACCAGTGCTGTTTTGGCATCAAGGACATCAAACATGAAGGAACGTAATGACTTCCATTTAGATTTAAGTGCTTCAGCTGATACTATTATCAGTGAATAACGACCTAAATTTCAGTCTGTTCCTCATATTATGCTATTGTATGGCTTCAGAAGACTTGAAATATAGTGTGCAAATAACATTAATTACTTTTATGATACTTTAATGGTGCTTTTTGTCCTTTGTGGAGCTTGACAAGTGTAGTCACTATGAACTGTTCTCGAAAGAGAGGTGTAAAAAACTACAGAATTTCCATGTTAGGGTAAAATATTCCATTAAACCCAATGCTTAAGCTGGCTGCTCTTTTGGAGGATCACAAGACTCAAGCCAAGAACTTGGAATTCCCTTTCTTTCCCCACTGTGTTAATAAAGGGATGTTTATTTGTACCATGCACAATCTCTGCTAATGTGTGAGCCAAAACACAAACTGTTCCATTAACCACACCAGGACCAACCAAGAGGGACTATGATCAATAATTTCAAATCAGATGAAAAGTTATTTCATTGGCCTCCCAATGCACACAGGGCCCAATTTTCACAGCGCCTCTTATTAAAAATGTATCAACAGGGCCTTGAAGGCAGCAAAGCACTTGTTTGTTTGGCCAAGGACATTATATGAGAAATAACTTCAAAGCCACGGCTGCAATGCCTGCAGCCTTGTCTCATCTCTGTACTCTAGTAGTGTTGATAGAAGAAAGCCTCTAAATATTTGCAAAAATAATAAAAAAGGCCCATTGTTTATCAATGTGACATAATGAAGAATGGAGCATATCTTAGACCTGAACTACAGTATTCGTGCCTTTTTTGTTTCCCTACAGCATTTCAATCCGAATGCCAGCTGTCATTTACCCAGGGGTGTAAAGTAATTCATTACAAATACTCACGTTACTGTAATTAAGTAGTTTAAGAATGGTATGCTTTTACTTGAGTACATTTTAAGTGCTGTAACTATACTTTTAATGCGCTATTTTCCATCTGTCTGGCTTCTTCCATCAACGTGATTGGCAAGGGAGAGTCTTGTGACTCCCGTGAAATCAAATCACACACATGTAAAATTCTTGAACGGCAACTGTAGACCGGACGGCAAGTTAAATGCTATTAATCATGGATGTGGAGGATGTCGCAAGCACAGTTCAACACTGAACATCCACGGCCGCACCTGAAAGGGCTTTTCGCATGTGAGTTTAACTTGCTCAAGCCATATATCAGCATTAATCCTGCCTCTAATTTGAAGAAACATATTGAGGTAAATTTCATATTTCTGCATACTGAATTATATGTGTCATTAATGTATGCAGTCATTTAGCTATCTATCACTGAGATTATTGGGTTGCTGTGAGAGATTAATGCAATGTTATCAATAGGGCTGGGCGATAAAACAATCTTGATGTTTATCTGAAAAAAAGAGATGTTCTCGATATCGATGATAAACTTTTGAGTAATTTTCTATACTTTGCCTATGTTCTACATCTAGACCAGGGGTGTTCATTACATCAATCGCGATAGCAAGACAACTGGTCCACGGTTGCCATGACCTCCCCTGGTCTCCCTCTAGTTAGGCCACTGACTTGAAGAGTACATGTAACCGAATGGACAACTGTCTAATAGTGACATTTTTAATAATAATATTTTTTTTAATATTGTTAGTTATTTAATAATATGACCCCTGACGTTAGTTATTTAATAATATGACCCCTGACAATAGTGTAAATTATGTATGTATAATAAATTACCAGGAAAGTAGAGATGATAAAATATTTTATAATTATGCTTAGCCTTTATCAAGTGTTTTTCTAAAGCCTGATCGAAAAGTATCAGCATTTTTACAGCAATACTGTATGCAGAATATTCCACCAGTCACAAACTGGAATGGAGAGACTAATACAAAAGTTTACTTGTTTTTTCATTTAGAAAGAATTGATCAAAATTGAGAAAACACTTTTATTTACATTTTTTTTCCGTTTCATATAAGAACTAGAAAAACGAATTCAGCTTGATTTATCTTTTTTTAATTATTTTATTCAAGCACTTGCAATAAGTGTACAATCTTATTATTTGATTTGCACAAGTGGATCGATGTGACGCCCATTACTACTAATTGGTTAATCCTGCAATGTCATCTGTCCATCCTCATTCCTTTTCTTCACAATAAAAGCCTTTTCACACGGGACATGGCAAGTTTTATCACATTGAGGACAGCTTTTTATTTTTTTGACAGTCAATGCAGTGCTTGCGATGAGGGTTCAGGTGCACACATTGCCATGGCAACAGTCAAAAAGGACTTTATTTTGCCCGACACGTCTATCTGTATGCCTTTTTAAAAGTGAAATATCAGTGGGGGTGTAAATGTGTGTCCATATACAGTATACTATGTGTTAAACAGTACAGAATGAACCTTACATTTTGAATGGCTACAAATAGTTTTCATTTTATTTTTAGGATACAACAACTAAACATGAACTGATTGAATAAAATGAAACCCTTATCTATTATGCAGTTGTCTCTCTTTAACATCTGGGCCATACGATTTGCATACAGACAAGATGTTACCTTCAATATATGCGTTCAACCACTACAAAATCAAATATTTTTTAATGGGCAGCGAATGTGTTTAAAACTTAATGGGAATTAAGTAAAATAATTGTTATACATAGCCTAATTAAGGCTCCTTGAGCCACAATTTGATTATGGTTTTTAATATTACTACCCCATTATAACAGCTGGCCTTATTAATATTTGGCCTACACCCCATGTGAATGCCTTGGAATTTTTGATTGATGTAGCCTGCCAGCACCGCAATTCTCTAAAACCAGGTTGGATTAATTGACAACACTTTTAATCCAATTTTGGTGTAGGCCTATTATACATCTACCTTTTTGATAAAAAAAAAAAAAAAAAAAAAAGTTTAATAAAACAGATAATCAATTACTCAGATGATCAATAAATTACTTACACAAGGGATTCATGTAATTAATCATGCTTTCAGAATGAGGGGACCATTGTCAGGTTCAGATAAGTAGGTATACTTATATATATATAAAAAAATCAAGCAAAATGTAACTGTGTGTCAGTGAAAGTAAATCAGGAACAGGGCACATTTATTATATTATATTTCATAAATTCAATGAACCGCGAGCGGGCCTCTGATAGCTAGGCAGTGAGTAAAAAACTGCGTGCGACCCGACAATGAACTTGACACTTGCCGAACAAAGACTGGAAAGCAAAAGGTGTAACTACGAATGAAAAACAAATAGAAAGTGAGAATAAAATAAATAAAAATGAACGATCCTTCCCTCAAAAAATTCTATGGTCCTTTTGTGTCCTTGTCCTGCATGACATCCAATTAACATTTATATTTCCCTTTATGTATCCCCTGTAATTATTGCCTTGATTTCATTATCATTAATAATAACAACAACAACAACAACAACAAAAATGACCAGATAACGAAGTATACAGTATTTAGTTACTGTTAGATCTGTGCACAGCATCCCAATTCATCATTTTATTTTTTTAAATAAAAAAGCTCTGGTGACAAATACCAACTTGTGAGTTCATTGGTTGTTGTATCCAGGTGTCAATTGCTTGATGAGTTTGCAATAAACGGACGTTATTTTAAGAAATATTAAGGTTCTTCATTAAAATGATTAGAATCTATCTGCAAAAGCAATCGGCAAACTTGAACTTGGTGAACTCTTATTTGCTTTGAACGGGGTTGAGGAAGAACAGATGATGGTGCGGGTTAACCAATCAGTGAAAACAGGAGTGTACAAAACCAAATATTCAAATTATAAACTCGGTTTATATGCATGAATTAAAAATTAGTTTTCTTGTTTTAGGCTATTTCTTTTTAAGTTAAAAAAACAAGCAGATACAACATAAATTGTTGTGATGTGATAAAGAGAGATAACGGAAATGTGATAAATGAGCGGTTTGTTGGTTATTTCATTTTGAAGACAAAAACACATTATACGAAGGTACACAAATCCGTGTATCTTCTATTAATTCCATATCCATTTTGAAATAAAAAAGTAAAAATTACCTTTTGGTTGCTTAACAAGCGACAGCAGAGTTGTAATAAACACGCAACTGTCAAACGTTTGGAAGAATGTTATTGTTCTTAAAAATTAGATTAATCCAACTATAGAGCTGTATCGTGTTGAACTGTTATTCTGATGGGTTTGATTGAGTCAGGACAGATGGCCAATCACATTTCAGACCCACCCACATGTACAAATCAAATATTCAAGCTGTACATTCATATTACCTGTACAGGTCCTTCTCAAAAAATTAGCATATTGTGATAAAGTTCATTATTTTCCATAATGTAATGATAAAAATTAAACTTTCATATATTTTAGATTCATTGCACACCAACTGAAATATTTCAGGTTTTTATTGTTTTAATACTGATGATTTTGGCATACAGCTCATGAAAACCCAAAATTCCTATCTCAAAAAATTAGCATATTTCATCCGATCAATAAAAGAAGTGTTTTTAATACAAAAAAAGTCAACCTTCAAATAATTATGTTCAGTTATGCACTCAATACTTGGTCGGGAATCCTTTTGCAGAAATGACTGCTTCAATGCGGCGTGGCATGGAGGCAATCAGCCTGTGGCACTGCTGAGGTGTTATGGAGGCCCAGGATGCTCCGATAGCGGCCTTAAGCTCATCCAGAGTGTTGGGTCTTGCGTCTCTCAACTTTCTCTTCACAATATCCCACAGATTCTCTATGGGGTTCAGGTCAGGAGAGTTGGCAGGCCAATTGAGCACAGTAATACCATGGTCAGTAAACCATTTACCAGTGGTTTTGGCACTGTGAGCAGGTGCCAGGTCGTGCTGAAAAATGAAATCTTCATCTCCATAAAGCTTTTCAGCAGATGGAAGCATGAAGTGCTCCAAAGTCTCCTGATAGCTAGCTGCATTGACCCTGCCCTTGATGAAACACAGTGGACCAACACCAGCAGCTGACATGGCACCCCAGACCATCACTGACTGTGGGTACTTGACACTGGACTTCAGGCATTTTGGCATTTCCTTCTCCCCAGTCTTCCTCCAGACTCTGGCACCTTGATTTCCGAATGACATGCAAAATTTGCTTTCATCCGAAAAAAGTACTTTGGACCACTGAGCAACAGTCCAGTGCTGCTTCTCTGTAGCCCAGGTCAGGCGCTTCTGCCGCTGTTTCTGGTTCAAAAGTGGCTTGACCTGGGGAATGCGGGATGTTTCTACTCCAGACTCAGTCCACTGCTTCCGCAGGTCCCCCAAGGTCTGGAATCGGTCCTTCTCCACAATCTTCCTCAGGGTCCGGTCACCTCTTCTCGTTGTGCAGCGTTTTTTTGCCACACTTTTTCCTTCCCACAGACTTCCCACTGAGGTGCCTTGATACAGCACACTGGGAACAGCCTATTTGTTCAGAAATTTCTTTCTGTGTCTTACCATCTTGCTTGAGGGTGTCAATGATGGCCTTCTGGACAGCAGTCAGGTCGGCAGTCTTACCCATGATTGCGGTTTTGAGTAATGAAACAGGCTGGGAGTTTTTAAAAGCCTCAGGAATCTTTTGCAGGTGTTTAGAGTTAATTAGTTGATTCAGATGATTAGGTTAATAGCTCGTTTAGAGACCCTTTTCATGATATGCTAATTTTTTGAGATAGGAATTTTGGGTTTTCATGAGCTGTATGCCAAAATCATCAGTATTAAAACAATAAAAGACCTGAAATATTTCAGTTGGTGTGCAATGAATCTAAAATATATGAAAGTTAAATTTTTATCATTACATTATGGAAAATAATGAACTTTATCACAATATGCTATTTTTTTGAGAAGGACCTGTATATCCATGAGAAATAAACATGACAAATTAGCTAATTTAATAATTAGCTAACAAAACGAATAATCACAAAACAAGCATTTTTTTAAAATTTTCCTATTGCTTTTGAAGTGAAACAACAAAATTCAAAGCATAATTGATTTATTTATTGATTTATTTTATTTCAAAATGAAAAACGAATGAACGCTCTGTAGGTCCATACAATGCAAGTGAATGGGTGCCAAGATTTTATGCTCCAAAAAGTGCATAAAGACAGCATAAAATTAATCCATATGACTCCAGTAGTTATATCCATGACTTCAGAAGTGAAATGATAGGTGTGGTGAGAAACAGATCAATATTTAAGTACATTTTGGCTAGAAATTCTTCTCCCTGCCCAGTAGGTGGCGATATGCAAGAAGAATGTTACTCAATAAAAACACAAGAAGAAGAATGTGAAAATTAAAGTGGAGATTGACTGATCAGGGAGGAGAAATTATAGTAAAATATTAATCTATTCTCCCCCAACCTATCATATCGCTTCTAAAGACATGGATTTAACCACTGGAGTCACATGGATTAGTCTACTTGTCATGTTCTCTATTGTCTTTTGTTTTTGTACTGTTATTTTGTTCCTTTCTGTATTTAAGTCCTTGGTTTCCCTGTCTCCTGTGTTAGTACTTGCATGTGTTATGCTCTGTACTAGGTTTCCTTGTTTTTTTTCTGTGACGTAGGCAGGCAGAGGTTGTGGATCTATGTGCAGCTTTATTAACAAAACAGGGGAAAACTCAGGACAAAGGGAAAAAAACAAGGAAACCTAGTACAGAGCATAACACATGCAAGAAGTAACACAGGAGACAGGGAAACCAAAGACTTAAATACAGAAAGGAACAAAATAACAGTACAAAAACAAAAGACAATAGAGAACATGACAATACTTTTATGCTGAATTATGTGATTTTTGAAGCTACAAAGGTCTGATCACAATTCGCTTGCATTGTATGGACCAAAATAGCTGAGATATTCTTCTAAAAATGTAATTTGTGCTCTGCTGAAGAAAGAAAGTAATACACATCTGGGGGATGTGGCCCCTGTACCAAACAACCTTTCCCACCCCTGCTCAACCTCCTCTATTATGCAGAACATGGCATGCCAAGTGACCCAGCTTTTGCATTCCTTGCATTCCTTGCATTCATCTGAACATGTTTTAAGTGCAACCATCATTTGCTTTGTCGGCATTAAGGGCGTATTTAGAACATACACATAAATTGATCTCTGTAATCATGTCTCCCTTTTATTTTTTGGAATCAGATTCTTGTAGTGTTTATCATAGATAAGTGATGTATTTAAATAATTGCCAGTCAAATTATATATAAAATACCTATATTTTAATTATTTCTTGCAAACAGTTATAAAAGGGACTGTAAATTATGGTATGTGTGCTACATATTGAAATTGCAACATACAGTGTTTATTATAAGGGGTCATCATATTCGCAACCTAGTACTCTATACTCACTACTCATGAGTACTTTTAAATGAGCTACTCTTTTACTCTTACTTGAGTAGTTTTTATGACAGGTACTTTTACTTTACTCACAATACATTTTTTGGGGATGTAACAGTACTTTTACTTGAGTATGATTTTTAAGTACTCTTTCCACCCCTGCATTTACCTACACTGAGAGGAAAATGTAATGAGGACTTTAGTATGCAGAATGGACTGCTGTCGTTTGGCAAATGTACATAGACAAGAAAGCTAAAAATGAATAAAGCGAGGTTAATGTCTTGCTGTGACAGCATTACCCATTCTATAATTTCCATTAGATTTCCATTAGACTGAATCACTAAGTGTTGAACACATGGGATGAAAACACTGCAGTTTAAAGGTGTTTGTTAATAAAAAATATAAAAAAAAACTAAACTGGTGATGGTTTTAAGCAACAGAATGGGCCATTTGAACACAGCTTGAAGTCATGACAAATGCAGCTATAGACCAATTGCAGCACTAAAGGTGGATTTAAAGTGATAGTTTGCCCAAAATTTCTGTCATCATTAACTAAACCTCATGTTGTTCCTAACACATATGGTGGAACACAAAAGGAAATGTCATGTAGTCCCCATTCACTTTTAATATATGGAAAAGAAAGAGAGTGTCATGCAGTATAGCGAATGGGAACTGTGGCTGTCAAGCTCAAAAAGGGCAAATGAGCACTTTTGTAAGTCCTCTGAAGAAATACGATAGCTTTGTGAATTGTAAAAGTTTCCATTCCCTAATAATTCAGTTGCTCATCTTGCTTGACATCCCTGGTCACTATTAACTTTCATTGTATGGAAAAGTGCATCATAGACATTCTGCTAAGAAACATCTTTTGTGTTCCACTGAAGATAAAATAAACATTGTTGTGTGAGTTTGGAATGACTTTTTATTTGTGGGAACCCTTTAATGCCTTAATGGATCACATTTAAGATTGCATTGTATTCAGGTGGTTTACTCATGTTTTCTCCATTTTACAACAATTTACATCTCAAACAAGGAACAGTTTATTATTCACAAAGCCATAAATTATTAGTCATACACTGATGTTACTTTGCAAGTGTTTTTTTTTTGTTTGTTTTTTTTTAAAGCGACAGACCCGTTCCAGCTTGAAAACGCTATTTGTGTTAGTCAGACAGTCAGTCATTTAATACATCATCAAGTGAATAACAGAACGATGCCTGCAGTCCAGTAGAACAAGCCGAGGTGTATTAAATAGAAGTACGTATTAGACTCTATGAGGGAATTTGAATATTTTGTCACTTGTCAAATTAAAAAAAAAAATTGCATTTCAATTAAACAATTAAAGAAAATAATCATGTATCATTTTAAATATCTTTTCTTTAACATCTTTAACATTGTATGTTATTTTATGGTTGTAAAAAAGAGACAAACTATTTAATATATTATTTATGTTTGATATATATTTATGATAGATAGATAGATAGATAGATAGATAGATAGATAGATAGATAGATAGATAGATAGATAGATAGATAGATAGATAGATAGATAGATAGATAGATAGATAGGCAGACTGATGAGAGTGAGAGAGACAGCGAGAGAGAGAGAGAGAGATTGCATTATAGCCTGTATCATAAATCAGATATAGTTGTTTATTGTTTAGCACTTTTTTATTCACTTCCACAGTTTTCAAATATCATATCGTGATAAAATCCTTCACGAACCATGCACACTTTGGATATCACTAAAGCTGAGTACAGGCTATGGCGCAATCACAGAAATGTGCAGCAGTTCTTGATAAATAAAATACCTATAAACGGGGCACAATTATATATATATATAAATATATATAATATATATATATATATATATATATATATATATATATATATATATATATATATATATATATATATATATATATATATTTAAAAAATAAAAAAAATATTATCCTTTATCCATGCCCTGTTATAACGAAATATGTAAGAAAACGCACTTGGTCATAAGAAAGCCTGTTTGATTATAATAGCCTAAGCCTGAGCTAGTTATGAATATATGTATCTGAATATACCAAGTGCACAGATATTCTCCTCCTGCTGAAAGCTCTTTTGCACTGAAGCTCTATAAACTCCTTGCATCGCATCCGAGCACCTGCAACCCTTGCCAAACCAACAGAAACCAGCTTGATCGCGCTTACCTTGCACACAAGTGAATATAAACGAGAACACTATATTCCAAATGATAAATCCAGCTTTAATCGTCATTGTTTTAGCGTGATGTGAGTTCGCACGAGCGCATCTGATACATCCTCTGTGAGAAAGCGCTACAAATCAGTGCCATCCCTCATCATCGGCTCCTTTCATATTCTCAAACGCCCAGGAGAAATGGATGTTCCTCGGTTTTGGAGAGGATACGGAGCGATGGAGTGCGTCTCGGTCACTCAGCGCTAAATGTATGTGGAGACCAACAGCGGCAACCTTGACGAGGACTCAACCATCTTCTCACCAACAGGGGCACAAAGTATTCTCTGTACTCTTGATATGACTCTCAGTTTCAGAGGAGCCTCATCCGATCAGTGCAGAGCATGCTGCGTTAAGTTCATCTCTAATAAGCGCGTGTGCATTCAGAGAAATGTTGCGCTGCCGTTTAACATGCATGCTGCATGTCGCAAATAGTTGCCAAATGCATCCGCGCAACTAATATCAACGCGCTGTTAACCTGTTAAAACGTTTGCGATAATGCATCAATCCAAAGCATTGCCTTATTCAAATACGCATGCATCAGAGAAGCAGTGCATTGTAATTTAACATGCACATTGCAGTTTTACAAACCGTTGCCAAATCCATGAGTGACGAGTAACAATTTAAAATGTTTGCAACGTATCAAACACAAGCACTGCCTTACTCTAATAAATGCATCCATGGACTTAAAGAAATACAGCAGTGCACTGCCATTGAGCACTGCATGCAATGCACAATGCATTTCACAAATAGTTGCAAAATGCATGCATCTTTCAAATGCATACTTGTCACTAAAATATCTGCAATTAATAACTAAATGCATTGCCTTATTCTAATACATGCAAGCATTTAGAGAAGAATTGCATGGTCATTAAACTTTCATGCAATTCACATTGCATTTCATAGCATTTATCAAAAAGTTTCAAACTCTATGTGCATTACTTTTTAAAACATTTACAATGTAGTGCATTGCTATTAAGAAATACATGCAATACACAATGCATTTCACAAACACCAGCCAAATGTATGCACATTGCTATTTGAAATATGTGCAATGTGTCCACCAAATGCATTGCTTTAATCTAATAAAATGCATTCAGAGAAATAGTGCATTGCCAATAAACATTGCATGCAATGCAAAATGCATTTCACAAATAGTTGCCAAATGTATATGGATTACTGTTACAGTAATTGCATTACCAGAGAACTTACAGTACATGCAAAGCATAATGCACATCATAGCATTTCACAAATAGTTGCCAAACGCAAGCACATATTTAAAATGTTTGCAATGTGTAAACCAAATATATACAGTTATATAAATAATGCATTGCCATTAAACATTGTGTATATAATATTTAACCAATAGTTGCATAATGCACACACATTCCCATTTTAATTGTTTGCAATGCACATCCCAAAAGCAATGCATCAGTCTAAACAAAGTTTGTTGTATTATCATAATCAGTCCATTCCAGCACTTCATTAAAAATGGGAGAGGGCCAAGCATCTATCTATCTACACCCTCTCAAAGGTACATTTATTTAAAGATGAGATTTTAGAGGGGAGTCTTCTGCCATCTGTAGGTTAGGCAACCACTACCACCCCAAACACACACACGCACACGCACGCGCGCACACACACACACACACACACACACACACACACACACACACACACACACACACACACACACACACACGTGGTGGGGTTGAGAAAGAGAGAATCAATCTCCTCTCTAATAATCTTAAAACGTGCACAAATGCGCAAACAAGGCGCATGCATTCAGATAATGAGCGCTGAGGGCTAGGTGTACTTTGGAAAATATCTGTTCACAATTAAATGTTACAATAATCAAGTAGCTCTACTCCTGATATACACATAATTTACACATAAACACACTTAGAGGTCAGTCATGACATATCTGTGGTGCTGAATTAATTGCTCCTCACAAAAACCTCTAGAACATGTTATTAAAGGAATAGTCATCCAAAAATGAAAAGTATGTCAAATTTACTCACTCTCATGTCTTTACAGGCTTATGTGCTCTTTCTTCCAATGAGATGTCTTGCAGCATGTTCACGTTGGTCTTCCATGTCAAACCTAGCACAAAGCATCTCAATGAGTTTTCAGAGCTACAGTGGAGGGTGAGATTTTCCGTTAATAATGACTTGAATGATTAAGTATGTAATAATGGTCACATAAATCTATTGCAGTATATGACTTCCATGGCTGATATATGCCTTCATTGTATGAGAAATAGCAGCTTAGTCATTCTCTAAAATCTCTCCTTTCTCCATGCAAAAAAAAATAAAATAAATAATGAAGTGGGTTTGGAACAGCATCAGCAAACAATGAAAGAAATAAAAAATTTGGTGTAAACTATTCCTTTAAAACATTCAATCAGAAGACACAGCAAAAACTGTAATAATCAATTGTATAAAGACTGGTTTCAATGAGGTCTTGAGAGGATCGACAGTGTAAGCATGAATAGAAGTCAACTGGAGCTGTCCATGGTACTGAATCAAGTACAGTACACACCACTAGAGTGCTAGGGGTGTTATTTAAGGAAATAATGTAGAGAGTATGTAATTTAACATGCAGTTGCAAAGCAATGTTTTGTGCTGTCACTGTGCTACATTATACAAGTAGGGAACATAGGAAATATAAAATAAAACATGGTGAACTCAAGATGCATTCTGCTCCAGGCTGGATGTGCAAAACTACACATTTTCTACCGACTTGGTGGGCTGCATAAATGACTTGTCGCCCTATATTATTAGGGTGGTTTCAAGTTCACTTGACTCAGACTTTTTTTTACTCAAGAACTTGTTCGGTCTCAATAGCCCATAATGGAACAGAAAGCAATAGTCTCAAGACCCATTTTTAACTAGACGAGGCATTTTTAACATGCAGTGTTCATGATGCGAGATGCAAAAAAACAACCATTAAGACACAACGGCATAAGCGTCTGTGCGTTCATATTTAAATTCATCCTGAGTTCTATAGGGGGATGAATTTAAAGATGCAACTTTTCCGAAATTATGCTGTAACGTGATCAATGGAACGGAGGAGGCGAGAACCGGCTTGACAATATAAATTATGGTTTAATGATAAACTTAAAAGACAACATAAACACACACATGACGGACATGTCCGTAAACGATCTCTCTCTGCTGCACGATCCTCTGCAGTCAGCCTTTATCCCTCACGGAGGCATACGGGACCGGGTGTGTAGGATCACGACCCGGCCCCACCCTCCGCCCTGCCACAGTTGTGTTCTGCTCATTCTGTCAGCATGCTAATTGAAGCACCACCACAAAACCAAAAAAAAAAAAATATATATATATATACAGTACGGTACGGTACGGAAAGTATTCAGACCCCCTTAAATTTTTCACTCTTTGTTATATTGCAGCCATTTGCTAAAATCATTTAAGTTCATTTTTTTCCTCATTATTGTACACACAGCACCCCATACTGACAGAAAAACACAGAATTGTTGACATTTTTGCACATTTATTAAAAAGAAAAACTGAAATATCACATGGTCCTAAGTATTCAGACCCTTTGTTCAGTATTTAGTAGAAGCACCCTTTTGATCTAATACAGCCATGAGTCTTTTTGGGAAAGATGCAACAAGTTTTTCACATCTGGATTTGGGTATCCTCTGCCATTCCTCCTCGCAGATCCTCTCCAGTTCTGTCAGGTTGGATGGCAAACGTTGATGGACAGCCATTTTCAGGTCTCTCCAGAGATGCTCAATTGGGTTTAAGTCAGGGCTCTGGCTGGGCCATTCAAGAACAGTCACGGAGTTGTTGTGAAGCCACTCCTTCGTTATTTTAGCGGTGTGCTTAGGGTCATTGTCTTGTTGGAAGGTGAACCTTCGGCCCAGTCTGAGGTCCAGAGCACTCTGGAGAAGGTTTTCGTCCAGGATATCCCTGTACTTGGCGCATTCATCTTTCCCTCGATTGCAACCAGTCAGTCCTGTCCCTGCAGCTGAAAAACACCCCCACAGCATGATGCTGCCACCACCATGCTTCACTGTTGAGACTGTATTGGACAGGTGATGAGCAGTGCCTGGTTTTCTCCACACATACCGCTTAGAATTAAGGCCAAAAGTTCTATCTTGGTCTCATCAGACCAGAGAATCTTATTTATCACCATCTTGGAGTCCTTCAGGTGTTTTTAGCAAACTCCATGCGGGCTTTCATGTGTCTTGTACTGAGGAGAGGCTTCCGTCGGGCCACTCTGCCATAAAGCCCCGACTGGTGGATGGCTGCAGTGATGGTTGACTTACTACAACTTTCTCCCATCTCCCGACTGCATCTCTGGAGCTCAGCCACAGTGATCTTTGGGTTCTTCTTTACCTCTCTCACCAAGGCTCTTCTCCCCGATAGCTCAGTTTGGCGGACGGCCAGCTCTAGGAAGGGTTCTGGTCGTCCCAAGCGTCTTCCATTTAAGGATTATGGAGGCCACTGTGCTCTTATGAACCTTAAGGGCAGCAGAATTTTTTTGTAACCTTGGCCAGATCTGTGCCTTGCCACAATTCTGTCTCTGAGCTCTTCAGGCAGTTCCTTTGACCTCATGATTCTCATTTGCTCTGACATGCACTGTGAGCTGTAAGGTCTTATATAGACAGGTGTGTGGCTTTCCTAATCAAGTCCAATCAGTATAATCAAACACAGCTGGACTCAACTGAAGGTGTAGAACCATCTCAAGGATGATCAGAAGAAATGGACAGCACCTGAGTTAAATATATGAGTGTCACAGCAAAGGGTCTGAATACTTAGGACCATGTGATATTTCAGTTTTTCTTTTTGAATAAATGTGCAAAAATGTCAACAATTCTGTGTTTTTCTGTCAATATGGGGTGCTGTGTGTACAATAATGAGGAAAAAAAATGAACTTAAATGATTTTGGCAAATGGCTGCAATATAACAAAGAGTGAAGGGGGTCTGAATACTTTCCGTACCCACTGTATATATATATATATATATATATATATATATATATATATATATATATATATATATATATATATATATACATACACACACACACACACACACACACACACACACACACACTAAAAATATAAATATACAAGCAGAAATCTAGATAAACAAATTAACCCCTCTAATCAACAATCGAGACTCATCCCTGTAACATAGCACTATCAGTATTTAGATTTAGGAGGTGAAAAACAACTTTTGAGTCATTTTAAATCAGCTGTAAAACCTGAGACCACAGCAGTTCTATACATTCTGATCCACTGAAAGCCGGCTGCCTGCTGAAGACAGCATGCCCTGTGCAACTTACATGCCTGCCAAGAATTAGCCCACACACTGCAACACACCACCACTGCAATAACATCTATGAAACACGTTCATGAATGCAAAGCGTGCTGCTTCTCTGTGACTTATTTCAGAGCAACCCATCTGTCCATTGATTTAGATGGCCAGCTAAGCTTCAGTACTACTCACCAAAAACCTGGTATTCAGTCAACAAGTGTTTTCTCATCAATATACAGTAACACTAAAATGATATATACTGTATAAATTAGTGCTGACAACTGATTAAATAGTTTGATCATATGATATGCCAAAGAATGAATCTTAATTTATTATTGATCAATCAAATAAATATACTGTATATATATAAAATTACATTTCCAGACGTAATGTACTGTAAATAAATACGTTCAAATCAAATGTGCCTTAAATCATCAGGAAACTGCATAACCAAAACTTTTAGTTTCCCAAACGGTCAGGATGTAGCTACAGCAGACACACACACAGGAATCATTTAACAGATTGCATAATTCATGTTAATACTCGAATATGCTTGCTTCAAAAAATAAACACAGCTGGCTACAGGCTTTATAACACTGTGAAAGAATTCTCCAGACTTGTATCTATCATCATTCATACAGCTTTGAACATGATAAGGTAGGATAAGCTTTGATTTCCACTTCATTAACATAGATTAAGAGAGAGAGAGAGAGCGCTCGGCTGAAGGTTTCTGCATTCCCTAACAATCTGCATTGGCCTCCCTGCCAACAATGGACTTCTCGGCCTGCTTCTGAAGGTCTGGTTCTGAGATGAGAGCGAGCATTACCGAAGCTCATTACTGATGCACTTTGCGAGGTCTTCTCTGCCCCCACGTTCTGCCTGCTGGCCAATTTAATAACTAGCAGCTCTCACCTCCTCTGATCTAAGCCGCTCTCTGAATTCCAGGCAAGTCCTTCTTACAGTTCTCCCAATTTATTCTGTTAACCACTAAGGTGCCTTGTCTGTTTTCACCCATCTGAAAGCCCTGATCTCACAGTTCTATTATACTAGAAAAGGAACATGAAGGTCGTAACACATTGCAATGCCTCTCAATAATGTTTTTGAGAACAGCTATTAGACCACCACAAAGTGTTGGTGAAGAAATGTCAAAATGCTCTATATCAAGGGCTTGCTGGAGGAAAAATAAATAAATAAAATGGTTATTGTTCTGAAATGTTTTGTTACTTTAGAGACTAAAATAAAACAGTAAAAACAATAAATGAAACAGAAAAGCAAAACAAATATACACAAAATCAACTTTTAACCTTCATTATTCCCTTTCCCCCTCCCAATCCGCAACCCCACCCTGACCCTCAAAAAATATCCCTGAGGTCAAAGCTATAGTATTCACACACACACACACACTGGGCTGTTGATTTAACACGTTAATTCAGCATGATACATTTTATAAAAAATAACGCGCTAAAAAAATTAACGCAATTAATCGAAATGCCCCTGGACCATAATAAGGAAGATTCCTGAGAAATGCAAGCTTGTAGTACCACCTGTTTACTCCAGAGGGCAGTAAGTGAAACTTCAGCTGTATAGCAACGCACAGTTGATACAGTGAAGAAAACAACCCTTCAGCAGACAGCACAATACAAATTCGATTCAATAGAATTCGAACTAAGGGATATCAAGATGTTTTCTAAGTATTAAACTATATTTAACTTGACACAGTGACCTAAAAATGTTATGTTTATGATGCAACGCACCCGAGACGCTAGATGCAGGTTTACATTGACGGGTCCTTAAACAAGCCCTCATAATAAAACAAAGTCACTTGTGAAATGGATTGCTGTGAACTGTGTGTCAATGATTGACTTATGATCAATAATATGGTAGTAAACAATACATTGTATTCTAAAGCTGCTTTTTGTATTTTCTTATCAATGATTATTATCTGAATATTTATATATATATATATATATATATATATATATATATATATATATATATATATATATATATATATATATATATATATATATATATATATATATATATATATACTGTATATATATATATATATATATATATATATATATATATATATATATATATATAAATATTCAGATAATAATCATTTATAAGAAAATACAAAAAGCTAAAATATATATATATATATATATATATATATATATATATATATATATATATATATATATAATTTTGTAATATTTAAAGATAATTATGTATAATTATTTAATCATTATATATTTAATTATTGTTACATGAGGTGATTTAATAGCGTATACATAAATATTCGTATATGCTATTAAATGCGATTGATTGCAATTAATTAATCGGGACACCATGTAATTAATTCAATTAAAGATTGTAATCGATTGACAGCCCTAATATATATATATATACAGTACTGTTCAAAAGTTTTAAGCTCTTGGGAAAATGTTGCATAGTGAGGATGTCTTCAGAAATAATGCCATAAATAGTTTTAATTTATCAGTTTACATCATGCAAAGTCCAGTAAACATAAAACAAAGCTAAATCAATATTTGGTGTGACCACCTTTGCTTTCAATTCTCCTAGGGACACCTGGTTACAGTTTTTCTTGGTTGTTGGCAGATATGATGTTCCGAGCTTCTTGGAGAATTCACCACAGTAGACTGTCTCAATTGCTTCTGTCTCTTCTTGTATTCCCAGACTGACACAATGCTCAGTGGGGGGCTTTGTGGGGACCATGATATCTGTTGCAGGACTCCCTGTTCTTCTATTCTAATCTTTTCTATTTGCAAAATAAATGTTTGAGAGTCTAAAATTTGTATTTCCTACTGACACACTAAAACTGAATATATAAATAACCATCTTAAGACAAATGCTTTTGTGAAACATTTTATTAAGACTTTTGCACAGTACTGTGGAAAAAAATGATCACACACATGTAATACTATACATCTCTCTCCACTGCGCCTCCCAGAGAGCCTTCCAAAAAGGACAAGTAGCTTCCCCACTTCCTATTTAACAAATCCAAGTTGCCTAGCCTTCTATATAACATATCTTTGAATGCCTCTACCCTGCCCATCTCTGTCTGCCACTCTTGAAATGAGGGCGCTCCAGCTGACTTCCACCCCCTAAGAATGACCTGTCTATCAATTATAGCACTGGCTAGGACCCAATTTATTATGTATTTATCCCCTATAATAATGACCGCCTCATCGCCTATAATATAGAGTCTGGGGCAAAATGAAATTTTAGTGCCCAATACGTCACACATACAATTCTGAACTCTCAACCAAAATTCTTGGATTTTCACATACCACCAAAAAACATGGGTTGTGACCCCATCTTCTGACTAGCATCGCTAGCAGGTGGATGTGCCTTTAAGACTAAGCCTATACAATCTAGAGGTGGTCCAACAGAATCGATGTAAAATCTTAAATTGCATAAGGCGCATCCTTGCATCACTAGATATAGACTTGACATTATTTGGAATCCTAGCCCACACTCCCTCTTCCAATACCAAGTGTTACGTGCTGCAGCGTATTTCGATTGGTTTTCTTTTCTCCCATTTCATCTTCACTGTCATGATTCTTAGGTTCAGTGATTGGTTATTCATCCTATCAATCATCATTAGTTTACGTGACAACTTCCCCCTCAAGGAACCAATCCGGACTCTCCTTCTCTCTATAAAACTTGGAAGTGACAACACGGAAGGAGGTTTGTTTATCTCTCTTTTGTCTTTGGACTTGTAATAGCTACTTTGATGTGTTAGTGAGACAATCATTTTTGTTACTTGGTGTATCTGTTGTGACATTGCATTTGAATTGTCTAAACACACCAGGTAAGGAGCGGGTGCTACCCTCTGTATTTTTTTTTTTGACATTTGTTTAGTTAGTGTAGTTTAAGTATTGTTTTTCATATTCTTATTTTCTGTGTTACCTTGAGATTTATAGATATAAGATAAGTTTTGTTTTGCTGATTTCTTTGCTTTAGCACCGCTCATTGTCCTTTACTCCTTTGTCTGGTTTGTTATTTGTTTTGTCCTACCATTTGTACATATTTTGTACATAACACCAAGTTTAAATCTTTCTCCCATAATCTCTTGAAGGTCCATCTCCCAGACTCTGAATTAGCAAGGAGTAATACACTGATGCCTCATAACCTTTTCCAAAAGCAGTAATCACCACTCCCAGAGTATCTGCCACTCTAGGTGGGTGTATGCTACTCTAAAAAATAATACAGATTATTTTATCCATAATAAAATAATCTGAAATGAATACATTCCTTTGAACTGCCGCTACTGGGTGTCTATAAAGTAACTTAATCCACCCAATAAAATTATTCCCAAACCCATACATTTCCAAAATCTTAAAAAGATAATCCCATTCTACAAAATCAAATGCCTTTTCGGCATCAAGCGAGATGGCAGTGACCAGAGTCTGTACATTCGCCACTGCCCACATGACATTAATGAAATTCCTAATATTATCAGAAGAGTTACGGCCCCCGAATAAACCCCACCTGATTTATATGTATAAGAGATGTCATAACTTTATTTAATTGGTTAGCCAAAATATTTTACAATATTTTAACATCTAGCTGGATCAGGGAAATTGGACGGTAACTTTTACACTCGCTTGGATCTTAGTCCTTTTTAAGAATCAGACTGATCCGGGCTTGCGTCATGGTTGGCGGAAACTTTCCATTCTTTAATGATTCCGTATCAACTTCCAGCAATGAAATGAGGGACTTAGATATAAAAAATATATATATTTGCTGTGGGCATGTGAATGTTTTACGGTCATCCTTAGCATCTGTTCACAATTTGACCAGGAATATCAGTGCAAAAGCGACCTTCTGTTGATATAAATGTTTCTTGCATTCCTTGAGATGATCACAGTTCTCTCGTCGAATTTGCAAAGTCTGGGAACAAGAAAATGCTAAGGTTCTTCCAAGAAAGCCTCCCTTTACTCCTCGCCTCACGTAACACAAGATCTTTATCGGGTGATCTTTGAAATTTGTCCATAATCGATCAGGGCCTGTCTCCCTCTGCAGAGTGCCAAGCAGTAACCCTGCGAGCTCACTCGATTTCCAGTTTATGGCCTGCTATGTCGAGTAGATTCGGAAGGAGCCTTTCCAGGAATTTCACTGCAATTTCACTGTTTCCTGTTCCACCTTGGTCGCTAGCGGATTAGCAGATCATTTCCTCTCCGATGACTCCAGGTAATCGATCCATTCCTCGACATCCCCGACTCTTGTGACCACATCAGTGTACCTCACCTCCATGGCAGTGATCGATCGACGTATCACAGCAAGATCCTCCAAGTCAGCAACGACTTTCATCAGCATTGGCGACATTTTTATGATTTTTTGACATTTTTGGTCATGTAAAATGGAGAAACCCTAAGAAAAGGTTTTAATATTCGTGACTCAAAAATAATATTTGTTAAAAACTTTTTGGGTATTAATGATTAAATTGCATACCCTCGCATGGATTTAAGAAGGAATTAAAGCATTTTATTACCTTTTACTTGATAGTTACCACTTGTCTTTATTTTATCGATTTATTATATTTGTATTATTTAATTATTTTATTTATATTTCTTACTATCTTTATTCTTTTTTTTTATGTATTAAACGTACCTGGCCACAAATATAACATTTCAATTATCTTGATACATGTGTTTTAATCTAGATTTTTAAAAGATTTCTCTTTTCTTTTTTCATCTCAGACAGCCTATTTATTCAATGACCCTTATACACAGTTGGAGGAGTGCTTGGATTATTGTATCACGGACAATTCAAATAGCAGCACAATATAATCATAAGTACCACTTCAAGTTGTAAACATGATCATTTTCCCAATGCTGGTGTCCCCTGAGAGCAGCCCGTGGGCTCTGGTCACCTAAACACCCACTTTACCTCCACAAGCTTAGTTAGATGTGCAGCCAGGATGAATGCAACACAGAGAAATGGAGCACTTGTGTGTGTTAATTCAGCAATAAATCACAGACGAGCATACCAGGGGGTCTGGCTGAGGGGAATGCACTGATTGAACACTCATTGACTTTTGCTGCAGTCTCACCATGATTTTTGTTTTACCGTTTTTGAGGGGAGATGTAATGGTATTACAAAACACTGGACTTTGAGATTTATGGGCTTTATAGAGAAAGTAGCCATGAGATACAAAATATCTAAAATTTCACTAGAGGCAAAAGATATCATGAAAGCCATGAAACTGGAAAGGAGGCTGGTGAAGACGTAAACATAAAGACTCAGAGGTAACTGAGTCTTGCTTGATATGGACCAAAAGACCAAGACTCTGTTCCTATAGTGAGCTGTCTAGACAGGCAGCATTGCTGGCATCATAGGTGCACTCTATTGATGCAAGGGTTGTTGAACTTCTCCCCATTCGCACAAAGACTGAATGAGACTGAATTTTTTGACCGTTGCACTACGCACTGGATTACCATGTTTTTTAGACACCATGTCAAGAAAAAAATAAATAAAAAAAAACATTAAAAATGACTCTTGAGACATCCATTTGTGTTCTATTTGTTGCATTGTGTCAAGCTTTTTTTGCTTGTTTCGCTAGTATCCTTCATGGGGAAGGCAAGTCCTTTGTGATGAGGTTTATTTTAAATATGCCTATAATTGGTTAAATACAGAAAAGGTGAAAAAAAAATATGTTCTGATAAAAAAAAGATTATTATATCAACATTTGTGAATGCTAATGTAACAGGAGCCAGCTGGTACATGATAGCTGTGCAGTATGTGTAAACCTCACTCCACTGGCCTCAAGAGGCACACTAGCACAAGAGGCTTCCTTTTATGGAGTTACAGATGTGCCAAAATTTTGTGTGTGCAAAATTGTATTTTGAGCGCACTAAAGTAATTTTGCATGCATAAGATGATATTTTGAGGTCAAAAATATGTTTTGTGCGCACAAGATGATATTTTGAGCACATAAAAAAATATTTTCTATGCGCTTGAACTTTAATAACATGTTTACTAAAGAAATTTATATTTCATATTATAATAACAAAAAGAAGAAGGTTCAGTGGTTGCTGATCCATGGTAGACTGTAATCTCGTCACATTTATTTTAATAAACTGCTGTCTCAGAATATCTTGTGGGATAGAAATAAGTCAAATTAAGTTCCCTCAAAACTACACACTTACATTAGTCCTAAAGAGTTTTACACATAGGAGAGATTAAATTAATATAATTTCAGATGAAATAGTAGCTAACTTGGCCAAGCTAGTAGCTATGTAAATGTAACATGGTAACCCAGATAACCACAATACTAGCCAAGTAAACCATACTAATAGAGCTAGCCAGATAGTTAGTTAGCTAGTAAGCCTATTTGCAGTTTACAGACTAAAAAATATATTTCAAACGTTAAACAAAAACAGTGAAGTCAACAAAAGAGCTGCTTTCATGTTGTCAATGTCACACATTTCTTTTCTTGAAAACAAACTATCCCCTTCTCCTCTTCATCTTGTTTTTATTAGCAGCAGGGCTGGATTGGTAATCTGGCATACCGGGCATTTTCCCGGTGGGCCGACGTTCTTTGGGGCCGATCAAGGGTGGACTGGCCATCTGGAGAACTGGATGGGCCGGCGCATCGGCCGTGATACGTGCCGAATGGGCCGCGATAAGATAAAATGTGCCGCCGCGTTATGCGGAACGGACCACAAAACGGCGCCGCGATATACAGAAAAGGACAGTGAAAATGCTTTTGGCTCGTTTTGGTTCAGTGCTCATGTAAAATCCCAAGCTGATTTCTCTTCCCAGTCCAGTCCAGCCTAGCCAATCTAGCCTAGCCTAGTCTAGCCAATCAAAATTTACCACCTCGTCTCTGATTGGCTGAAATTGTAGCACATTATAATGCTGTGATCTTGTTGCGCAAAAACGTAGTCAAAGCAATGCGCACATGCAGAGTGAGTAGGAAGAGAGAACAAAATTTATTCAGCTTATGGTGGTTTTTGAGTCACAGAAACTCAAAATGTAAATTACTTTGCAGCTATATAAAAACACATGTTGGACCAACAATATTCTGCCAAATGTTGTCCCAACTAGTCAAATGTGTTGTCTGAATTAACAGTTTCATATTGCATAGTGTTGCTGATGTGTGTGTTCCCAGCATGCATAGCAACATGAATTAATTATGTGGTTAGTGTTATATTTGCTTGAAGTTATTGATATTTATTATAAGTTTTTGCTGTTTTCTGACTTTATTTAGCAATTTTTTAATTTTTTAATTTTGCCACTGTAAGTTACTAGTTGTGTGGCGATTTAGGAGCTCATCTTTTAACTTAATGAGGTTTATTTATTTTCACCATTATTAAAGTTTGTGTGTTATAGGGTTGAGGTTTATTGTGTGTGTATGTCAAACTGTTGTACATACTGCCTTTCATTGAAAGATAAATCTCTCTCTTCAGAGGCAAAGATTGCAGGTAACATCATATAAAAGTCATTAAATAGCGGCAAAATCAAAGTTCTCATCTTGAGAGTTGTTAGTTGGCTGAGCAAACAAACAAATTCACATTGACTAAACAAAGCAATGATACTGAGGCCAATTATTAAAACAGTCATTACTGTATCATGTTGTGTTTGCGCAACTAATCTTTTTTAAAAGTGGAGTGGTTCAACTTCAGAATTTTGTGCAAATTCACATACAAACTAATTTTATACAAGTGCAAAGTTTATTTTTGTTTCCTCAAAGTGAATTCATCTTTGCAAGAAGATAATTTGCTTCACATGTGAAAAAATTCCTTTTAAAAATATCATCTTGTGAGTTAAAAAAAAACATTTGTTTGGTGCTCAAAATAAAATTTTGTGCACGCAGAATTGTGGCACACATATAACTCCATATATTTAGCCTCCCATGCCGGCTGACACCAGTTTCAAACCTGCTCGGAGCAGGTCGAGCAAGACTGGTAACTCTTAAGTATTTTCATGCATACAGTACCATATCATTAGATTAGTAACATCCCTCCTCAAAATTAAATAAAAAATGTAATAAAAAAAACCGATAAGAGCAGTGTAAAATAGTTTGCTGGTCTTGTCTAGTTTAAAATGGTTGAGCTAGTCTCCTATGGTCATATGGTCTCCCAGCCTGACCAGTTCAAAAATGCCTAAAACCTCTTTAAAACCAGCAAATCAAACAAGCCTGAACTGGGAGACCAGTTACCCAGTTTAGGCTGCTTAAGATGATTTCAGAAGGGATGTTAATGGTAAATTTATTACAAAGATGATTCCATTGTATGTGGAGCGTTCCAAATTAATCACACTATATTTGATTCAATCATGGACATGTTTTTTTTTTAACATGAGATTTCTTAACTTAAAATGGCCATGTACTGTATATTCAACTTAAATACTTCAAGTAGAGGGAACCTAATGGAATCAAGTAAACCCAACCCAAAATTTAAAGAGTCTTAATTAATTCAAATAAAACTCTTAGTTATAAGCAAGTTTATGACAGGAAATGTTAACATGCTAAATACATGCTGGTGGGAAGCACTACTGAGTAGTGATGGGTCATTCCATAATGATTTGTTCATTTTGAATTCCTCTTTTGTATGACTCGAAAGAACGAATAGTCTCAAAGAGACCCGTCGTGGACGCGCATGTGCAAAATCCACGCTCGTGTTTCGTCCATTTGACATGGGACAGCCGCATATGTGCCCATAGGATCAGTACAGGAAACAGAAATGATTAGTTCACCTAACGAGTCCATCTGTAATGATGCTGTAACGTTGGGTTAGACGGAGAGGAAGAGAGGAGTCTCAGGAGTAACTTTAGATATTTAATGTATGACGCTGGAGTGGAACTTATCAAACAAGGAATCAATACAATAAAACTACACAAGATAAGATTAAGATTCAACTTTATTGTCATTGTGCAGAGTACAGGTACAGAGCCAATGAAATGTAGTTGTTGCCGCATATCCCAACTAAGCTGGGGTCAGAGCGCAGGGTCAGCCATGAAACAGCAACCCTGGAGCAGGTAGGGTCAAGGGCCTTGCTCAAGGGCCCAACAGTGGTATCTTGACAGTGCTGGGGTTTGAACCCCTGACCTTACAGTCAGTAACCCAGAGCCTTAACCGCTGAGCCACCACTGGCCCACTGCAATACAAGAACTGACAGTGAATGGACAAAACAGGAGGGTATTTATGCAAACAAAGGCAAATGATGGAATAGAGGACAGGCGAGGATGATTAGAAACAGATGGATGAGGGCAGTGCACTATAGGAAATGAAGTACAGGGGAAAACTTCAGAATAAGAGTCCTTGGGAATCGTGAGGAGACAGACTGTGACAGATGCATCCTCTTGTTGTATTATTTATGTCCTTATTGTGAACTGTAGACCCAAATTAAGCATGCCTTAAAGAAAACCATTTTAATTCAATTTTACTCTTGGAAGAAAATATCTTGCAAACACTTCCTGCATTAAATACATTAAAATAGATCATCATGACAATTCTTATGATTTTAAATTGAATTTCATTGTCATATAACATGTATTTATCATGATACAAACAAATTGCAACACAATGTACTGTAAGCTGTTAAGAGAACAATTAACATGCAAAGCCTAGTAGCGTTCACATGACAAATGAACGAAATACAAATCTGAAGACCCATTCGGAGATGAACTAATCAATTCAGTTTCCTGTATAAAGCCTATGCAGATATAACATGAAAAATGAACGAAAGGCTCAGATCCGAAGGCCGAGTTGGGAGGATTCCTTTAGAGCCTATGCACCTGTCACGTGACTAATTAAAGAAATTACTTCAATAAAGATTCGTTCATTTTTCTGAACGAGATTAAAAGATCCCATTTATATTTACTCTTGCTGTCGAGTCCCATGCAAAGCATGCTGGGAACTAGAAATCCTCTGCCCAGTTTTAGTTAACCAAAAAACACAATGTTGCCCCAATTCAAATGGATACAGTAAAGCTGACAAGGCTCTTTTTTATTAGAATTGACCTTGTTTACATTACATAAGCTACCTTATTTTATTATTATTTTTGTTTATTTGAGGAATAACTTATGAGGTTTCATTTCAGTTAGCATGCTCCCTTAGAAGGCAGCTGCCTATAGAGTGAGGCAGAAGCTCACTAATTATTGGAACAAAAACCAAAAGAGATTCTTACAAGTCAAAAACAAGTCTATTTCCCCTCAGGATATTTGCAAGTGCATTTTTTAGGAGAGGTGTCTCGTTTTATAGTGCTAAAATTTCAGAGACGCAAGTCTCTTTTCTTAAGTACTCTCACACTTGCCAAGGTAGCTGAACAAGAAAAGTCAACTGGCAGCACATTTTCCACAACATCTTTGCTCTGCAGTTTGCAGAATATGTGGGTATAACATATTCACCACCAGGGTTGGGGAGTTACGGAATACATGTAACGGAATTACGTATTTAAATACAAAATATAAGTAACTGTATTCCAGTTAAATCATTGGTAATTAGAATACAGTTACATTCAAAATGTATGTTGATTACTGAAGAGGTTACTTTACATTTTATTGTCATTTGTTTCATTTAATATTTAGTCCTTTCAGATGGAAAACATTTATACATATACATGATGTAATCCAAAGTGCATTTGAACAGCGGTGAAACAGTTTCTTATGATGTGTTACATTCATACGAGCAGACAGAGAAGTACGTTTGAAGTAAGTTTGGAGCAGAAGAAATACAAATTAACCTTGTGTAATTTGTTAGCTTTACGCTAAGCTAAAATGCTATTTCTAGCCATTTTACATGCACATGTTACCAGACACGTTCCTATTATTTTATCAAGAAAATTCACATTAGATCATAATTTATTTTTTCTAGTAAGACCTTTGATATTAGGGCAAAAATTATGTTCTTGATACAGTTTTTTTTTATTGTTTTCCTGTAAAAATATCTAAAAATCCTTAAAACAAGATCTATTACATTTATATTGTTTTAGAAACAACATTGCATAAGATATATGGGGTTTTCAGAGAATGTATTTTTAACATGTGTATTTTGTCTTACTATACTGGCAGAGTTTTATAGTCAAAACAAGTGAAAAAATCAACCAGTGCTGAAGAAGTAATCCAAAGTATTTAGAATACGTTACTGACCTTGAGTAATCTAATGGAATACGTTACAAATTAAATTTTACAGCATGTATTCTGTAATCGGTAGTGGAAAAGTAACCCTCCCAACCGTGTTCACCACAGATTTGACTGCAAGATATTTACTGAGACAGCTCAGGTTAAGTGCTTCCCTCAAGGGCACAACAGCGGTATAATCCGTGCAATATTACCATCAAAGCCCAGACCAGTTTGTACAGTCTCCAGGAGGCTTGGTTTCTCATGCATTTGATCAGCTCATTCGGCCGGTTTGTCCACACGTTTGCCTTTGGTTGACATTGCAGCTTAAGAGTATAAAAGCAACCCGGTTGCATATACTGTATATATATATATTGAAGACAATGTGAGTGGTGCTGCCAGTGTTGGATGTAAAACGATTACAAAGTAATTAGTTACTTTAATCAAATTACTTTAAGTTTAAAAGTATTTTAATGGATTGCATTTTAAATTCTTGTAATCCGATTATAGTTACTGACTATCAATTACATTAGTAGGGACATTTGGTTTTTTAAATAATATGTGGAATACATTTAAAACGTCTGTTTGCATTTCTGTGACAGAATAGTAGTAGCTAAGTTAGCAATGGTAACTACTACAGTATAAACTTATTTTGAGTATGCTGTGCACTTCTACCTTAATTTGCTTCCAAAATGTAGGTGTGCAACTCAATATTGACTGCAAGCTTGATACAATATTCTCCCTGTACACAACAATACAATAGCCCGCTTTAAAAGGAAAAGCAGGTGTCTGGATTTTGGTTCTAATTAGCAACATATAACAAGAGCCTGATTTATATGCAGCCACTGTAAGTCATTCTAAGACAGACCAGGCTAGCTTGTTAAATGCAAGTTCAAGGGCTCACAAGGACTGTTTTGTATAAGTATTTGTGCATGGATGCAAAGGCATAGATTTGGCTTGAACATGGGGGTGGGGGTCCATTAATCATGGTATCTAATATCGGTGGGCTTGTACTTACTTGGTTTGATTATTAGGGGGGTTGACCCCCCCATCCCCCCTGGAATCTATGCCCTGGATGCACATTTGATTTGCTCTCAACAATAAAGAAATAGTATGTTTGAAAAATGAGAGCAAATTGTGTTCAAACAGATGATAAACATACCAGTTATTAGCTATATTGATTGAA
Organism: Xyrauchen texanus; assembly: GCF_025860055.1. Classification (NCBI taxonomy): domain Eukaryota; kingdom Metazoa; phylum Chordata; class Actinopteri; order Cypriniformes; family Catostomidae; genus Xyrauchen; species Xyrauchen texanus. Next base: position 41,104,844 of record NC_068292.1, read on the forward strand.
AGAGACCAGGCAGTGGCTGCATTGTGCCTTTGTTTTGGAAGATACATGACTTGACGAGCCACAGTTATTAAGTTACTGCAAAAACTGGCACAGAAATACATTTCAAGACTATTCTAATCCCTTAAGACTTTCTTTGCAATGCTACAGTTGATTTCAGACTCATTTAGAATGATCTGTTCAAATCCATTTTTCCTCATTAAAATCAAACGTTGCAGAGTCAAGTGTTTCATGCCCTCCCGGGGCATAACATTTTGGACCGTAAATGTTATGGAAATTAAATGGTCAATGCTAGTACCTTAAAAAAAAGAAGCAGTTTGGTCTTCACTGCCCATCTATTCAGATGAACTATTGGATTTTACAATTCATCAAAAGACCCTGAAGTACTTAACTTCAGAGTATCTAATAAGTACAGACCTCAGGGCCACCAGAATGATTATTCATTCAAGTTTTCCAGTGGTCATTGAATCTGATTTAGTCTGCATTGGTGAATCACTCATTCCTGTTTTGCAGCGGCTTGAGAGCGAGCAGTTTGTTTCACTGTTTAGCTTCCAAAGAGCATTAACAACAAATCTGACCCTATGAAAGCCAGTATATTCACTATCAATCTTCTACACCAACATCCCACTGGGATAGAGAGAACTCTGGCTGTTCCGAATGGAATTGTAGCCTACTGCTTACTGCATACTGTGCAGTATAAACTGTACACATCAAAAAAAGTTTTATGTAAAACATTAGGCATTACGCAACTATAAAAGTATTCTTTGCATATATTGTGGAGTATATACACTGTATACCGACATTTTACATATATGTGACACACAAAGCATTATGCAATAAAAGTTTGCTTTCTGCACACTGTGGAGTATTATAGTGAATTAAATAAAATTAATTACTACGTAATTAAAAAAAAATAGAATGTGAAACAGTAGCTCCTTGAAGCTGAACAGCAAGAATCAACATTTCTGAGTTCTGTTGGTGTTTATTTTGTAAAAATGATAGTCTGACTCCTCATTACTCACCCAGATCAATGGTCTGATGTGTGAATGTGCGGTTGTTACAGAGCAATATCAGACCACTAGATGGTGCCATTGACCAAACAGAATAGAGTATTCCAGAGAGCTGTGTAATAATTAAGTGATAATGTACAGTCAGCCGGTTGTTATTGTGCAATAAACCCCAAATGAGGTCTTGTATCACTCTGAAGGGGTTTATTTTGTGATAACAACCAGCTGACTGTCCATTGTCCCACTTATTACACGGTTACTAACCAAATAAATACATACATGGACATGTAATATTGATTTGCACTGGAATTATGTAATTTGAAGACCTCCGGTTTGCGAGTTCTGTTCATGTTTATTTTCTGAAAATGACCATCTGACTCCACAATATTCAGCTTATTACAAGCCTTCTTGCTAAATAAATAAATAAATAAATGGACATGGACAATAATTTTAATACCTTACTTGTAGTGCACTGATTCTTGAGAAAATGTCTTGCATACAAATGTCATCTTTTTTTTTTTTAAATCAAGAAATTCATAACAGTGAAAATACTGGAAAAGTTAAATCTAAAGGAAATATGTATAGTCAGGGCATTTTTTACTTATTTTTTAAAATAATTTCATTGGAATTTTTTTAAATGCATTCTCTATACTTGGAAGCACATGTAACTTAACCTGTCCTCAGCAAGAGGTCACCATGTTTAGCAGTTTAACATGGTGACCTCTTCCTGAGGACAGATTAAGTTACAAGTGTTTAAATATAATTTATAAATATAAATACCAAATGAAAGTTTGGGATCTGTATGATATCAAACAATACATTAAGAAAACTTGAAATTATATTTTACATTAAAAAAACTGCCTATCAAACTTGTGTCTTCACTTTGCGTCTACTCCGTCAGATGTTTTTTTAATCCTGAACAAATCAGAAAATGTCTTGGTCGGCTTTAACTCTGAGTACCCCTTTCCCACTTCCTGCTCATGGTGGATGCAACAGTAGGACACGTGGTCTGGTATGTTTGATATTTTTCATATTTTAAACAAACAATGTATAAGTCTCTGCAGTCACTGCTTCAACTTGTCAACTCCGTCATTCTCATTATTATAATTTCTATTAAAATTGTGGGATTAATTTTGGCATTTTAGTTTAGTTTATAGAGGCATCTTCAACTGAGGGAGGAAAAAAATGGCTCCAGTGTACACATGGTTTAGATGAGAAAAAATGAAATTGTCTCAACTCTCAATTTTCAGAATAGTATAAAGACAGAATGTATATCTATAATGTATTTTATCACTTAACTCCTTTACTGAACAATATTATTAGATAATTAAAGACTTTAACACTTGTTGGATGAATAAATGTTATGCTCCAAAAAGCACATAAAAGTCATTAAAGCACATTAAATCCATGACTTCTGAAGTGATATGATAGATGTGGGTGAGAAACTGATAAATATTTAAGTAAATTTTAGCTATAAAATGTTCTCCCTGCCCCGTAGATGTTGATGTGCATGAAGAATGTGAATTACCAAAAACAAAAGAAGAAAGTGAAAGTTAAAGTTGATATTAACAATAATCACTTATGTGAATTTTGGAGCTTTGTGTTCTGCTGAAAGTCATTCACATCCGGGATGGCAATAGGGTGACTAAATAATGAGAGAATAACAATTTTTGTGTGAACTATCCCTTAAAAGCCCAAATTGACACAAATTACAGTAAGATGCAAGTTACGCAGGGGTGAAAATTAACAATTTACAAATACTCACGCTACTGTAATTAACTACTTTTTCCCAAAAATGTTACTTTTTAAAGTAGTTTAAAAATGGTTTACTTTTACTTGAGTATATTTTAAGTGCTCTAACTGTACTTTTACTGTGCTATTTTCCCACCGTCTGTGTTCGCTACATTTCTGTCCTGATTTTATTTTTATATGTCAACATGATTGGCTAGGGAGAGTCTCGTAACTCCCATCCAATCAAATCACACGTAAAAAAACTTGAAAAACATCCATTTGTTATGGATGCCTCAAGCACAGTTTACACCTGAATATCACAGCTGCACCTGGAAGGGATTTTCGCAGTGAAAAAGGCCAATTGCTTGATTGTGTTATGCAAGTTTAACTTGCTCAAGCCAAATATCAGCATTAATCCTGCCTCTAATTTGAAGAAATACATCAAGGTAAATTTCATATTTCTGCTTACTAAATTGTGTGTCTATAACATATCCTGTAAATTAACTATCACTGAGATTATTGGGTTGATGTGAGAGATTAAGGCAATGTTATCAATAGGGCTGGGCGATAAAACAATCTTGATGTTTATCGTAAAAAGAGAGAGAGAGAGAGAGAGAGAGAGAGAGATGTCCTCGATATCGATGATAAACTTTTGAGTAATTTTCTACACTTAGCCTATGTTATACATCTAGACCAGTGGTGTTCATTACATCGATGCGATAACAAGAGCACCACTGGTTGGTTGATCTAGATAAAATATAACAGATTGACGTTTTATTTCCAGAGGTCTGTCGCTGCGTGCTGTTTGATTGACAGGTGGCTAATGTTTCTGCGCTATTGCGGGTACACTCCTAAATGATCAAATACATGTTATAATTCTGCCAGTGCCCATCTTGGTGAGGCGTTAATGTAAATGCAGTCAGTTTGGTATAAAGTGAGCGTATGTTGTTGGACATATCAAATGTTGAACTATAAGTGTAACCGAATTGAGCACTGTTTAGTAGGCTCTCTCATATAAAGGCTATTAAGCAAACAACAATAACAAGGAAACGAGAAAACCGCTCACAACTTTTGGCTGAATAACTTGAGTTGCTTTAAAATAATTAATGTAATAGAATACATTTTATAATAATATTGTTATTTAATTTATTTTGTTATAATACCAACCCCTGATGTAGAGATTGTGTTAATTTGTATAATAAATTAACAGGAAAGTAGAGATGATAAAATGTTTTATAATTAGGCTTAGCCTTTATCAAGTTATTTTAATCCCTGATAGAAAAGTATCAACATTTGTACAGCAATACTTTATGCAGAATTTTCCACCTGTCACAAATTTAAGAAAATTGTGCATCATGCATTAGAATGAGAACAGGCTTAAAAGATACAAGAACTAAATCAACGTGGAACATTGTATCTCAAATGGAGGACAATGTGCTACTTAAATAAATAATTCACTCAAAAATGAAAATTCTCTCATCATTTACTCACCCTCATGCCATCCCGGATGTGTATGACTTTCTTTCTTCAGAACACAAATTAAGAGTTTCAGAAGAATATTTCAGCTCTTGTCCATACAATACAAGTGAATGGATGCCAAAATTTTGACACCCCAAAAATAACATAAAGGCCATTAAAGCACATTAAATCCATGACTTCTGAAGTGATATGATAGGTGTGGGTGAGAAACAGATAAATATTTAAGTCACTTTTGAATTACATTTTCTCCCTTCCTAGTAAATGTTGATGTGCATGAAGAATGTGAATTAACCAAAACCAAAAGAAGAAGAAAGTGAAAGTTAAAGTGGAGATTGACTGAGCAGGGAGGAACATTTCTATCAAAAATTGACTTAAATATTGATCTGTTTCTCACCCACCCTGTCATATCACTTCATGGATTTAACCACTGGAGTCACATGGATTAGGCTTCCATTGTATGGACCAAAAGTGCTGAAATATTCTTCTAAATATCTTAATTAGTTTTCTGCTGAAAGTCATTCACATCCAGGATGGCATAAGGGTGACTAAATAATGAGAGAATTAAAATTTTTGTGTGAACTATCCCTTTAAAGCCCGATGTGGCCCCTGTACCAAACAAGTGCTCTACCGCCTCTATTGTGCCAAGTGACCCTACCCTTTTAGTGTTTTTTTGCATTCTTTGCATTGTTTTGAACATGTTTTATGCACAACAATAACTCTCTCAGTTGGCATTAAGGGAAATTTAGACCCTGCACGTAAACTGATTTTAATGTAATTGTTTCATACATTGTAATATTGAAAATAACTTTTTATCTTTTCATTTCTGTAATCATGTCGACCTTTTATTTATATTTTTAAATCAGACTCATGTAGTGTTTACCGTATCATAGATAAGTAATGTATTTTAAAAGTTGTCAGTCACAAACGTCTATAAAATACCTATATTTTTTTATTCTTTCTGGCAAACAGCCATGAATGGGAATTCAAAATGCTACATGTTTAAATTGCAGAGGGGCAGAGATTTCGCAACTCAGTACACAATACTAACTACTCATGAGTACTTTTAAATGAGCTACTCTTTTACTCTTACTTGAGTAGTTTTTAGGACAGGTACTTTTACTCTACTCAAACTGCATTTTTTAAGAAGTAACAGTACTTTTACTTGAGTATTATTTTTCAGTACTCTTTCCACCCCTGAATTTATGAACTGAATGAATGTACATTTTCAGGAAAAAAAGTGTTTTTTATAAAAACCTGTTCCCTTACGTCGTTCATTAGCTGAGACCTTTGTCTACAAATATATCCATTTCAAATTAATTTAGTATTAAAAAATAAAAACTCACAGTGATCCAAGAAGCAGCAGAGATGGCTCGCAGTACCCAGATGAGTGGTTTGATATGTGGATGTGCAGATGTTAGAGCAATATCAGACAACTCAATGGCACCATTGACCACTTAGAATCGAGTATTCCAGAGAGCCGTGTAATAAGCAAAAATAAACGTGTGCTGAATACATACTGTTGTGTATAAAGTGTATATTAACTAGTAATTTAAAAAGAAATTGAATGTGAAACAGTTTGCATTACAGTATATGCATCAGTATAATTTTCAAATTGTAGTATGTGCAGTATGTCCTGTATAAGGTCATAGCAGGCATTATGGAACGATAAATATTTGCTGACTGCATACTGTGGAGTAATATCAGGAAAGTAATATCAGCAGGGACATTGAATTACTATTATAGATAGTAACTGAATGCCATTCACTTGCAATAAAAGATAATGTTGCAACATGTATTCCATAATGCTCACAGTTTTACATACTGTGGCAGGGCGGAGGGCGGGGCCGGGTCGTGATCCTACACACCCGGTCCCGTATTAGGCTAATTAAGCCACCAGTGTGAAGTGATCAATGGAAAGGAGGAGGCAAGAACCGGCTGTTCAATATAAATAATAGTTTAATGATAAACTTAAAAGACAACATAAACACACACATGACGTACATGTCTGTAAACGATCTCTCTCTCCCGCACGATCCTCTGCAGTCGACCTTTATCTCTCACGGTGGCTTAATTAGCCTAATACGGGACTGGGTGTGTAGGATCACGACCCGGCCCCGCCCTCCGCCCTGCCACACATACTATGTTTAATGAATAGTAGGTAGTATTCAGTACACAGTCTATCTACTACACAAATAATACAAATAGAATGGCAGCAAGCTTTTCTTCAATATTGCTTTGACCAATATCACACCACTAAAAACCAAGCAGGCCCATTTAACCCCCTGTGAATGCAGGTTCAGTTGCTTCCATTGTGCTACAATTACTTAACAGTGGTTCGTTATATAATTACGGCCAATTAGTCAGCAATTAAGGCAACAAAATACTAATCATACGTTCTTACAGATATGAATGCACTCTAATCAAACACCAAGAAAAGGATCATATCACCAAAGCAAAGAAGTCATTGACACATCTTTATTGCAGTCATGATCTACAGTAGGACTACACCAAGAGCGGTGTCGAGCAAGCAGTGAAGACCCACAAAGATTGAAAGTGAGGAGCGATTCATTGAAAATCCTCCAAAAGTAACGTCTGAGGCAAAAGCCAGCGTTACACAGCATCTGATTTTGTCATTAACTCGACTCAGTGATCACGAGTCACAGCCACAGGTTGCTGGGGCCAACTTTCAATCTCTCTGATTTTACAGACAAAGAGGAGTACTTTGACATTTCATCTTCTTGTGATTCTATATGCTTTTTATTTTCTTCCAGCTATTCTGTCACTCACCTATTTCCTGCACAAGCCTCACAAGCACCCTTGAAGAAAGCTAATTTTACATTTTAATTCAAAGTTTCCATTGTTCGCAGACAGAGTATTATATCAACATTGAACGACTGAATGCCTCCCACCAGCGCTGTCAAGAAGGACTTGGAATAAATCAAAATGCCAAACTGTTAGATTAAACAACGGTAGCTTTGTTCTAAATGTATTTTTGTCACTTTGACTTTAAATAAAAGACATCATTGAGTTTAGAAATGTATTGAAAAAGCTATTTACAATCTCCTGTTTATATATAACTTAAATTATCTGTTTTTAAAGCAATAGATAAAATAGCTATCCACAAATAATAATTATTACAAATAATAATAATTCCTTAAATTTATATAGCACTTTTCTAGGCACTCAAAGCGCTTTACATAGTACAGGGGGAATCTCCTCAACCACCACCAGTGTGCAGCATCCATCTGGATGATGTGACAGCAGCCATAGTGCGCCAGAACGCCCACCACACACCAGCTATTGGTGGAGAGGAGATGGTAGAGTGATGTAGCCAATTCAGGGATGGAGATGCTTAATGATTGATATGATTAATACGATGCCATGATAGATAGGGGCCAATGGGGGGTATTTGGCCAGGACACCAAATAAAGTACAAAATGGATTGTAATACTCTTTAAAAAAGACATGGATTTTCCTTTTCAACAAATAATCAGAGAAGTGCTTAAACTTCAGAAAATGTTTATTGTTGACATCAAACCATTTAGTTTCTATTCCTTTCATATGTGGTTTGCAATTTTTGCAACCTTGTTATCAACCATTTTTGCCCTAATACTTACTAGAAAAAAAGAAATTATGATCTAATGTGAATTTTCTTGATAAAAAATATGATCGTGTCTGGTAACGTGCATGTAAAATGCCTAGAAATAGTATTATAGCTTAGCGTAAAGCTAACAAATTACACAAGGTTTATTTGTATTTCTTCTGCTCCAAACTTGCTTCAAACTCACTTCTCTGTCTGCTCGTATGAATGTAACGCATCTTAAGAAAGTGTTTCACCGCTGTTCAAATGCACTTTTGATCACATCATTTATATGTATAAATGTGTTCCATCTGAAAGCACTAAATATTAAATGAAACAAATGACAATAAAATGCAAATTAATTGTTCAGTAATCAAAATACTTTTTGAATGTAACTGTATTCTAATTACCAATGATTTCAATTGTAACTGTAGTGGAATACAGTTACTTATATTTTGTATTTTAAATACGTAATCTCGTTACATGTATTCCGTTACTCCCCAACCCTGATAGCAACTCAGGATACAAAAGTATCTTTTGGGGTTTTATTCTGATGGCTGTTATATAAAAGAAAAAAAAACTGCGGTCGATGGGGCCGTATTAGTTTAAAACAAAAAAAGAAAGAAAGAAAATACAGAAACTGAAATAAGGTATAATGAAATATGGTAGAGGCTAATGTTAAATGAAAATACAAACAAGGCATTAGCTTACCCATACGCTTCAGCATACAGCACCTGTTGTCAACATGCTGTTGTCATTCACAGCATTTTATACATTCAAGCACTTGATCAAATCACTCAAAGCATTCTAACCAGGATTTAAGGACAAGTACAACAGTTTAAAACAATATAAATACTATATTTTCACATATAACACGTATTACACTTATTTGTAAAACACTCTGGGCTATAAATCATTAAATAAGATATGATTAATACTAAATGTACATACCCAGTTCTTGCAAGTGTGCACAAATGTGGTCAAACTACACACATGAAATCCATATGCATCCTTCAAAAATAATCCAGTAAATTTTAACATATGACTCTTGTGAACACATTAAATGCAATTTAACAGCATTTTGTGTAGAATTTTATATTTACCCAAAGAATGATCAACCGATGAACAAAATTGAGAGCTCTCTTGCATATTCTCACGTCTCAAAGTCGAGAGTGTGCCAGAAAGCGGGTGTCGCAAAACTCTGGCCTTAAAGAGGCCACATCCAATTTATGACTAGAGTTAAATTAAATTACATTTCTTGGGTACAAAAATAAAAAACTATGTCAGAATGGGTAACAGGGTTGCAAATTCAACCTCACTCGCCAGTGGGGCATCTACTCCATCAACTTCAAGGCTGAAGTAGTAGCTCTCAAGACAGGTGCAGCCCAAATCGAGCAGTCCATTCTCCTTTAACAACGTTGTGTTCTTCAGTGATGCAAAGTCAGTCCTACGGGCCTTAGCTACTGCCAGAGACAAAGAACTGAACGACCTGTCGTCTGTCTTGACCACCCTGTGCAGAGCCCATACAGTCGTGCTGCAATGGGTTCCCTCACACTGCAACATACTAGGCAACAAAGCCAAAGACACTCTGGCAAAGGAAGGCACTACAAAGGAACAGAGTGACAGGTCAACCACCTACAAAGAAGCCAAGACCATCATCAAGGCAAAGAAACACAACAGGTGGCTGCAGCAGCACCCACTATATAACCAAAATGACCCCTACCACCTGCTCTCAAGGGCAGAGCAAGCTCTCATTTTCAGGCTGAGGACAGGCCACAACCGAATGAACCACCACCTATTCACCAAGTTCAGAATTGGCCAGTCAGACCAGTGTCCCTGCCAGACAGGCAGCTTGAAAACAGAACATCTACTGCAGTCCTGCACACTACATGATGGCCTCAGATGCCAGATCTGGGCGGAAGAGACCACGGTGCAAAGAAAGCTCTTTGGCAGTCTGGCGGACCTGAATTGCACGGCAACCTTTTTGCAGAGAACCGGCAAGTCCATCTGAATGATCGACAAGAAGAAGAAGAAGAAGAAATTCAACCTAAATAACTAAAGTAAATGTAAGCGCAGCATAGTTCTAGCGGGAAGACTAGCGGCTGTACATCATCACATCATTAGATGGGTAATTCCTAGCCAATCGAATGTAAGCCATTGCTTTATAAGTCTGCTCACAATCTATCACATTGCTGTTTCAGTGTGCTAACACGGCAACCTCCACCACCCCACCACCACCAGTTGAGCCCTATCCCGCAATGGGGTAGGCTCCTCGCCCCTGCCTCCTATCTCCGGCAGGACATGACGGTTCCGGGTACAACTCCCTCGAACCACCAGACAGGGCCTACGCCAAAGAGAGAGACATTACTTTCTGTTTTACATTTATCAAATAAATGGCATCTTAAACTTCACTCAAGCCTGCGTGTCTTCCCGATAGAAGTCCATTTCTTGTCTAGTTTAAAACCCTGATTTGTATGCTTTTGTTATTTTCAAGCAATAAACATAAAACACCGTGTAATAGACACATTTTTGAAAATTAAAAAGATAAATTAAATAAATAAAAACTATGTCAGAATGCAACAGGGTTGTAAATTTAGCCTTAATTAAAACTGAAATGTGTTATTTGTATTTCTGAGGGGAAAAACATTGGCTGTTTGTCAGTGTGCTTTCTTTTGTGTTATTACATTCTCGTGGACTCGTTCCATGTCATCATCCACTGTCGAAGTTCAATTCCAATCCTCAAGAACACAAGTACTAAGAGTGCAGGAAATTATCCGGATGTGTCCTTGATTTCGACTTGGGGGCAAGAGCTCGGTAATATGGTGGCAGACGAAGGACATATATCATTTTGGGTTTTATAATTCTAGTATAGTTATAAACATATGAATAAAACGGGCGTTTACAATCTTCATTATTTTAAAGTGTCACTAGTGCTGCAAAATCGCACTGGTGTGATGATATTAATGCTGTCACTTGAGTGATAATGCCATAGTTCTCTCACTGGGTTCAAATTTGCTGTAATGGTTAATTGCACAACAGGAAGATCGCAGCACATCTCAAAGCTTACAATAGATGCGTTCTGCGTCTTCATGTCCTACCGAGTTCGTTCTTCCAAGGTAGCTTGGCAAAACTGGTCTTCATAAGCATGCAAGACTGTTCACCCATTGTCATTTGAAATAATACACCTTCCAAAATCATACAACGCCATAACTTTGACATAAATATACAGATATTTTAATGCTAGGTTCATTCAATTGTTAGATGAGAGATTGTATAATAATCCTTACTACAAAACAACATGAGATTTGTTGCTCTAATGCTTTAATAAAATGTCATGGTACTCCAAAGGGAACCCTATGGAAAGTGCCACTAGCTCATTGAGCCAAGTGGACATATCGGCCATCCATTATAAGCATTACACAGTACACTAGCTGAAAACAGAATCAATGATCAACAGTGCTGTTAAGGAATTATTGCTCATAACCTTCTCACTGTTCATGACAGTTCAGTTAACCTTTTAAGGATAATTATGACCCCAATTTCCTTGAAAATGAGATAGCATGTGATGACTATCCATAGAGCGTTCTAACACCAGTGCTAATGAGACTCTTAAAGTTTAACGCTTAAATATTGGATCGCATGGACACAGGATCAAGGTTACCGTTTCTCTTATGACATCCATACATTGCTTAAGAATATATTAGTACACTCAAAGGTGAAGTGCTCTACTTTACTGATATCACTATACTTTCTATTATTGCAGCATAATGAGACAGTTGTAAGTAAAGCCATTCGTAGATTACCTTCTTGCGTGACACTTTTAAACATTGTAGGGTAAGATGGGGAAAGACAACCCGGGGGTAAGATGACCCCCCCACCCTCACCCCCACCTTAATGTATTCTCTTGACCATAGATGGCACTAAATGTCATCTCATGTGAGATACAAGTCATTGTTGTTGTAGCACCTCTAGTGTTTATTTCAACAGGGAACTGCCATAACACATACATTGAGTCACACATGAACCTTATTCTGTGAGACCAGGATAATACAACCCATTGATTGGCTAAGTTACTTGTTGAAATTCATCTGCAGAAATGTGACTGTTTGCGCTGGAGGAATGGACCAGAGGTTCCATGGTAACCTCAACTTACAGTGGAGCTGCAGCAGCCTCAATAAATCCTAAAGCTGCTGTCATCTCTCATCACAGTGTGCTTTAGCTTCTCCAGAGACAGATAAGAGTGTCACTCACTGCGGCCCAGCTGCCCTTCTGTAATTACAGCCCTGACCTCCCTGATTTTCTCCATATCATTCCATACACACATTTATCGACACCTCATGGAACAATCAGCTTCACTTACATGCACACTATGGCTGGGAATTAAGACCGATTCTTACTACAGACCAGTTACGTTTTCCTAAAATTCTGGAACTTATTTTCATGACGTTCAGTTCCATTAACAATCCTTTAATGTCTGCGGTGATCTTCTGCTGATATGGCCAGAAATCTAAACCTGGAAATGGAGTTTTAGGATTTTGAATTTTTTAAAAAATAAATAAATAAAAATTCAATTGAACTTTGCACTCAAATTGTTATGCTGATGATCCAATTCATAATGAAGCAAAGACATGTTTTATTTATATTGATTACCAACCCTAATATTTTTGTGGCATAGTTAGGGTTCATTATTGAAGGGGTACTTCCTCAAAAGTACTAAAAGATTTTTTCATTGAACCGTTAAGGGAAAGCAGAAACTTTACTTTCCTTAAAGGAATATTCAGTGTTCAAAACAAATCCACAGCATTTGTGGCATAATGTTGATTACCACAAAAATCAATTATGACTTGCCCCTCTTTTTCATTAAATAGAGCAAAAATCTGGGTTATAGATTATTATTGGTTGGTATTAGCAAAATGAGGTCAGTCAGTCTGGTAATCTAGGCAAAATAACATAATTTCTTAATTTCTGAAATGTCTAATTTCCTATATCTTTGCCTCACTATATTAAATATGATCCAACCTTTTTTGGTTTAGAACTGACCAGTGGCTGCATGATATGGAGGGGCAATGCCATATGCAATAAACTTGATTGATAATGTAGCAGCGATATGCAATGCGACAAACATAAGATTAATGTATCAATTTACAGTGCATCGAGAAAACGTTATCATGAAATGACATTCTTTCAAATGTTATTCAGCATTAAACAAATGAAAATCTAAACAAACGGAGGGCTAAAATAAAAAGTTATATGTGCAAAGAGTCAAAGATAAAAAATGATGGGGAGAATGGAGCATTTTATTTGTATAGCGCTTTTCACAACACACATCATTTCAAAAGCATCTTTACAGAAAATCATGCAATAACAGAAAATGAAACTGTAATATCTATAAATTCTTAGAGTCAACAATGTGTAGTTTAATTAAATATGATTGTAAATTGTGTATAAAAAGAAATTACATTATTAAATAATCATTGTATTCATCACCCCAGTGAGCAAGCCGAAGGCGACTGTGGCAAGGAACACAAAACTCCAGAAGATGTTGATTAATGGAGAAAAATAACTTTGGGAGAAACCAGGCACACTGTGGGGGCCAGTTCCCCTCTGACTAACATCATGAATATAATGCCAATATTACTTATTTGTGTGCAGTGCATGTCTCATTTTAAAATGAGTAAACTAACTAAGTGTTAAGGGTTTAAAAAACATGCCAATCACAGAAACACACACATACCAGAAGCATATTTTCTGCTCCTTATATCTTTATAAACTTTATGGGTAAGCTAACCTGTGATATCCTGCAGCACACCTGACTATAACCATAGGCGGACCCCATCTGAGGGTTGTCCCCCCCTAAAATATCATTAAAGTATGTGTATTGTAAATAATATAATGATATATTCTTAAAATAATTGTTTAAGAAATAAAAGAATACAAACGCAAATGGGGCAACAACAAAACAAAACTTCAAAAATTGCTCTTGAGAATTGTTATGTTTATTGTCCCCCCCAACATTTTGATGAAATTTTCGCCCCTGACTATAACATTCTTAATTTGGGATGGCAATCATTTCTTCATCCAGTTATAGTAGCGTTTTAAATCCTGCACATTTATTCCACCTCATTATCTGCTCAAATTCAAATGTGTCTTCCTCTAGAAGGCATAAAAGCAGAATCCGCCTTTGGGCCATATGCAAATTACCCCCCAATTTAAATGTATTAATTTCAAGGATTGGATCTAAGATACAAAATGAAATTCCTTGTGATTGTCAGAAAGTTAAAAAAATAATACATGTATATCTTCATGCATTAATCACTAATGACTGTGATTGCTGCTAACTGAACAGCGCTGACAAAAAGGAACAGGTGATATGTGACGCTGTTTATGTGCTGCTTTCACCGATGTCTGATGTGTTTTTTGCTTGGGGAATTGCTATTGGCTGCATAAGTAATGAGGTCTGTCTGTGCAGGTTTTCGGGACTATTTGGTGTTGTTATTCGTTAACATTTAAAAATAATAATTAAAAGAATAGGTATGTTTCAAGTTCTGTTTTAATGTTAATAATGTTGTTTTATGTTATGACAAGGGTTGGTGTTTTTAGTTACCGTGGGTGAGTATGCTGTATTTTCTTTTAGGTTATTTATATCTTTTTCACTCCTTGGCTCTAAAATATGTGATATATCTATATATCTATATTTATTTTAGTTTTTTAAAGTTTGTTATGACTGTAACTTCGCCACGTTTTTCCATTCTGGCTTCTGTTTGCAAAGTCGCATTCTTGTCTAAATATTTGTTGTGACATTTCCGATTTTCTGTAAATTGTTCTCAACATGTCCCTGCCATCCCTACCTAAAATCTACGCCTTTGCTAAAGCCATAATAAAAAAGATGATTTAAACAACTGAACAGCAATAATGCACAAGTTTTAACAGAATAATTAATGTAAATTATTTTCTAAAATTATAAACTTAAAATTTCTGCCATTAAACCCTCCAAATATTGGGCCCATTTACTTCCATTCTAAGTGTCTCACTGTAACCTTGATTTTTGCTTTTTTAAAGAAAAGTTGGGATGAGTGAACATTATTTATTGTGTTAATCAACATTATGTACAAAAGCTTTCGATTGAGCTTCAAGGAATAGTTCACCCAAAAATGAAAATTCACTCATTATTCAATTACCCTGATGCCATCCCAGATGTGTATGACTTTCTTTCTTCGGCAGAACACAAATTAAAATTTGTAGAGAAATGTTGAAGCTCTGGAGGTCCTTAAAATGCAAGTAAACGTGTGATATCAGGCTGCTTGGTATCTGACGTTCCAGAAGGCAGATTTAGGCAGCATTAAAATAATCCACACCACTCCAGTCGATCAATTAATGTCTTCTGAAGCAAATCGATAATTAAAAAGTTATAAACTTAAAAAATCGCTTCCTGCCATCAGTCGACTTATCAGTGACAAATGCTATGGTGTGTTCACATGAGTAGTTGGAAGCACGTGCTCTGTATGCAACAGAGGAACGAATGTCACAAGAGAGTTAGTTCATTTCAAACAGCATCTCAGCGCTGGCCAGAAGCAATGATTTAAAGTTGAAAAAAAATGTATTATCGATTTGCTTCAGAAGACAGGAATTGATCGACTGGAGTGGTGTGGATTATTTTAATGCTGCCTAAATATGCCTTTTGGACCGTCAAATACCAAGCAGCCTGATATGACTCGTTTACTTACATTATAAGGACCTACAGAGCTTCAATATTCTTCTAAAAATCTTAATTTGTGTTCTGCTGAAGAAAGACATTCATACACATCTTGGATGGCATCAGGGTAATAGAATAATGAGAGAATTTTCATTTTTGGGTGAGCTATTCCTTTAACTTGTACTGAACCTGGAATATTCCTTTACGATTCCCATCCCTAATGGAAACTGACTGCCATTGGATTTTTGCCTTGCTCTTGTATCAAGGTACATCTGAAAGGCATACTTACAGCAAGGTAATTAAGAGCCGAGTGCTCCACTTCCCTGGACTGCTGGCATTAGCAGGGTATCAGCCGGACTACTGTAATTTACCTGTGTGCAGCCACTGTGACAGAGCTTCAGCCCAGAAGGAAAGCTGTTGCTTTATAGAGTTTCAATGCCGAGCATCTGTATGGCTAATATACAGTCTCTGCTGTGAGTATAGACAGTGGCAAATTTAAACTTCACTGATGCCATCTACCAGTGACATGCAAACATCTGAAATGAAAACACAAAGGAGTGTTATTGTCGTCAGCATGAACTAAATGAAAACATTTCTGTTATTAACCTAAAAAAAAAAAACTAACATAGTGGGAACTGTTTTTATAATAACCCTAAATCTAAACCGATTTTACAGCATGGCGTCTAAAGACTGCAAAGTGAGGAGAGTGTTGTTAAAAGATAAACCTCTTTTCCTTATTTCTTGAGCTTTGTGGCACCACACGTTCAATTTCCACTGGCTGCTCACTGTTTGATTTCAGTCATGGAGCGTCATACACAGGGATATTTTTTCTTTAATCGTTGTAGACGGCTTAAAAATATCAAACACATTTGATATCCTCAGAATAAATTAAACCATAGTCGAACGGTAACAAAACGGAGTGGGCACTCTTCATCACTCACACTACACAATTGTTTTCAAATTCCCCAAAATTTGCAGACTGGAGCCGACAAGCCCCAATAGTGCTAACTAGCACCAACACAAAAGTCATTTAAGTCATATAATGTAACTCAGAATGTAATTGCATTTAGTTTTAGATACTCTGTATATTACATGTACAACCTTTAATTTAAAACCTCAACCCACAGCCATTAGTTATGAAAATGCTCATAGACTGTGGCAACACAAGACAGCCCTGAGAAATGTATAATGCTGTTAAACTTATTTCAATGATATTGGTTAACACGTTAGCTTTGGCAGACATAAAATACTTAAACTAAACTGAAAAAACATAACTAAACTCAAATTAACGATCGTGAAAACAATCAAAAACGAAACTTACTTAGGTAAAAATACAATACAATAAAATAATAAAAACGAAATCAAATTTTAAAACTATTAACCCTGACCGAAATCGATGATGTTACGAAACTGAAATGGGAGTTTTCAAATGGAAATGGACTAGTCAATGTAGTTGACATGCCCTTCCGTGTGACATGGAATATATACATATTCATTTTATTATTATTATTATTATGCATGCAGATTTCATGACATCTACATGGACTACTGCATGAAATATCTGCACTAAATTCATTCATCACACCACAGGACAATTTTTAATATGCACAACAGAAGTTTGACCAGTTGCAAATATAATGTTGGACATAAAGGGTCATTCACACTGAATGTGTTTTTGTGTCCATCTGTGCTCTTTTTCAATCATGTTCCTACGTAAACAGACTGATCTCACAGGGTAATCTGAAACTTTTCTTTAACTGAAATCAGTCTGGGCTTACCAAATATTGAAACACTGCCCCCAGTGGCCAAATGTGTGTGTTGCTGGGTGTATGGGCACGTGTGAGCTCCATTTTCCGTGTGAAAAGTGAGTTGTTTTCAGCTTTAAAGGCTGTAATACAGTGAAGAGGAATGTATAATTTATAAACTGTACCCCCGAACCCAAAACTAACCATCAGTAAGAGGAAAAACGTAATGTTAGAGGAAAAATGCAACCTCTGAATCACGCTCGTCTCTGATGATGCAACACGATTACTTCCTGGTTTCAACGCAGTATTTAAGCCCTTGTTTCCCCTGGTTTGTTTGTCAATTTTTGCATGTTTTGTCCATGCTCTGTGCTGGTTTCCTGCATTTTGTTTTCTTATATTCTGAGTAAGCTTGTTCATCTTTTGTTTACATTAAGGCTGCATGTAGATCCTCATTCCTCACCTACTTTGTCACAGAGCATAGACCAAACATGCAAAAACTGACAAACAAACCAGGTGAAACAAGGGCTTAAATATACAAAGGAAAACAAGGAACACCTGGGGAAATAATCAGGGAATGAGGAACACCTGGGGAAACAATCATGGAGAACCAATCGTGAATTAAAACTACAAAAGGACTACAAAAAAACAGGAAAGTGGGAACTAAACAAGAATTTCTACATAAAAGCACAACATCAAAAGACAACAGGGAATAAGTGGCAGGTAAACACACTTGAGCCGTTGCAAAAATGAGTGATGGGAGATGGCGCTTGTTGGTGGTGGATCCTAGGGCACTGGAACACTTACATAAAAGTAACTTATAAAAGCACATCTCAATACACTTGCATCCTGTTATATGTTTTGCACTGCATAAGACCACATTCAATCTAAACCCAGACAGCATATGTACATCTCTAAGTTGTCTGTTTTAGAGCTTTTCAATTGGAAAGCATCTAAGATCTACTAAACACACACATCAAATACTTTATACGTCTACGCCAATCACAGTGGTGTGGAGACATTTCTTTCACTGACTATCCACAATGTTTCTTTTTTGTACTGTTGATCATTTTCTCATTGGAATTGTTCTTGCCTACAGTGAGAAAATGCTCACTGCACATCTAGCAGTGTCTTCTACTTGTGGCATTATATATGAGAAACATTCCATCGGTCAGCGCTGTTATTTTCATGCGGCAGAATGGATGTGAAAGTAATGGGTTTAATCAAATGATCTATACTTGGGCATAATGTAAATCAGCATGATAATTATTTTTCTAAAGGAGCTTCAAGATAAATAATAACGTCAGATTAGAGCTCTGGCTGCATATTAATTATGGAAACAAGGGAGCCAGCCGGTAATTTTGGGTAGGCGAAATGAATCACAATACAGTTGAATCAATTTAACGCCAAAGCTAGGATTCCTCGCCACGCTCCCAGGTGGCAACCGGGGGTGATGAGTGGCAGAATGCCAATTCAATCCCCAGAATAGTGGACATCACTATTGTACCCTTGAGTGGGGCATTCAGTGTAAGATTGCCAAGATGGTGCAAAAACATTCAGAACCCAATAACCCTTATTTACTTGTTTCCTATATACAACGGAAAAAAGACACAAAGCTTGTGTCCGAAACCGCTGTCAGTCTATATGACCTTACAGAGAGCATTTTTGTGTGAAGGTACCAAACTGTAACATCGATTGTTTTGCATCTTTTTTCTTTTTTTTTTTACTATCAACATTATACCACAAATGCTGTCGATTGAGCTTAACCTGGAATATTCCTTTAAGAAAACCCCCTTCTTCAAATGCTTTCACTTATTAGATAGTTGTAGAAAAAAAGTTTGATTTAATAACCTTGAACAAAACGGAAAATTAAAGATACGTATTCAAGGATCAATTTATATTGAAAAATAAACATTTTCAATGTTATTGAATGTTATATCAAATCAAACTGTATCAAAATCAACTTTAGGCACGCACGCAATGATGTCATCATGGCTCTTGAAAAATGTAGCATTGCACAGTGACAAACAGGTGTTAAGAAAATAGTTTTTTTTTTAAAGATAAATTTTTATTAAAATAGTAAATATATTTTAGTAAATAAAATAGTTTAACCTGCATCAAATGCACCATTTGTTTTTTTTTTTTTTTTTTTTTTTTTTTTTTAATACAAATAGGTCAATACATATTTTCATAAAAAATCGTGATGGTAAAAAAACTATTCTACAGTTAACTTTTATAACTATGTGTCCTGAAAACATTTTCATAATTTCTTCTAATAAATAAACCCCAGAGAATAAAAGCAGGTGTCTGCTCATCCGTGAGCGAGCAGCGGCCACTACGCGAGCTCATTCTCAAGTATGTGACGCCACAATCCTATTACTCATCTCCATGGAGACCTCTCAGGTCCTTTCACCACACGTCACGATGGGCACCCGACAGGCAAGACTCGGTTGCATGGGTGAACATGGGGCAGTACGATTAGATTTTTCGCTGTTTTTTTTTTCTTTCTTTCTTTTTTTCACTCTCCATCTCCCTCCGACCTGTTTTTTCACACTCCAGGTGGCGAGGAGTATCTCGCAAGACCACCGGCATCAGACGAGTTTTCAGCTGGTATATTCACAGTGGAGGCGGGCACCATAGCAACACTGCCAATTCATGTGGCTGACTGGCCTTGAACTCTGCAATTACTGCCGCTGCACAAGCAGATGTTCCCGCTGTGATTGAGCGCAGTTTGAGTGACAAAATGCAGGCTCACAAATCACAGCAGGCATTAGGGGAAATGTCGTGCTTTTTTACAGGCTGTTTTACACTACACTTGTTTAAGACTAAAGTCCGTGCGGAGCGGCTTTCAGTGATTCCCACTCGCTACAGTCTGTGAGATTGACAACTATATCAAACAGGTAGGCCTATGAACTTTACAAATATCATGTGCATACTACAGCAAACAGAAGTAAATCGAATTTATGGAACCAAAGAGAATCTTCTTTAAACATGCTCTCAGTAGTTTTTTCCCCATTTAAAAAGTTTTACTGCAAAATAAATTAATTGTAATTTGAAACATATGTATAAAATCATGAGCACTCACATGAGATGAAGACTCTAGTCATATCAATAACCGTATAAAAACTGTTTTATTCTACATGGGGCAGGGGTGCCTTCATGGGGGCTGCCATTTTAGAATCACATGATCAGCTGAATACTACTTGGTTAATCTCAGTAACCGTCTTCTTATTGGACACTTTCACGCTTGGATAAAACGAATCATTGCTGATATGCAATATGTATTTTAGAACATTTGATTTTGAATGATACTGCATCCAGGCCACTAGGTGTCACTGTAAGTTCAAGATGACACAAACAAAAAGTTACTGGGTGCGCCTCAGGAAACACTTAAAGGGATAGTTCACCCAAAAAATGAAAATTCAGTCATTGTTTACTCACCACCTGTGTTGTTATACCCCTATATGACTCTTTCTCTTTTTTTTTTTAACACAAAGGGAGAAATTTCTAAAATAATTTGTGCTCAGTGAAGTCACTTAATGGCAGTTTATGGTGACCACCTCTTCAAGCTATAAAAGGACAACAAGTATAAATCAGAAGTCTAATAAATTATTGTGTGTGACTCATGCCTTGTTCTGAAGGCATACGATAAGGTTTGGTGAGAAGCAAACCAAAAGCTAATGCAATATTTAATGAAAATCATCATAGACCATTGCTCTCCTGTGCACAAGAGCAACAGAATGCACAGCCCCGCTCACAAGATGAGCCGGTCAAGCAAAAACTTGCTTTGTTGACCTAAAACAGGTCTGCCACAACGATACAACAGAACAAATCAAAGAACAGAACTTGCAAACATGAAGAGTTTGAAGTCGAAGAAGAGATACATTTCTATGCCCAGCCTTGATTGTTCGAACACTAGGAAATCAAAGAAGGAAAAGGGATAGATGAAAACAGAGGCGTTTCCAGCCATTGAAGGACATCCAGGGCTTAGCCCAGACAATTTTATTTTCACACTAGCAACCACTTCTTTGTAGTCCAAATCTGGTGAGAGGGTATTCTTTGAGTTTTGCTTTTGCTTGGCCTGTTTCTACAGTTCCTAAATCTTCCACTCTAGTACTATCCTCAACATCCTCTCTCCTCCCTGAATCATCTGTGATGCAAAAGAACAGATACAGCACATAACTTATTGCAAATCAGCTTCAAACAACTAATTCATCAAGTGCTACATATTTCAAATTGTGGACCAATACCATTGAAGAAAATGTATTGGGAAGAGCAGATCAGTGGGATTGCCCTAAGATCTATCATGATTCTTGAATTTTCATGTACATTAACATAAAGTCATCACAAAAGAGTTATATTATAGTGAGTAAAGTGAGGTAAAAAATTTTTTTAATATAAATAATTTATATTTTTTGACATAAATAGTCAAAATGATGTATAAGATCCTAAGTTAAAGCAATACATGAATGACTTTAGTCTGACTTTAAGTTCATTGACACACCATGGCATCGAACTGTATATAATTCTCAATGTTCATCTTTCAAAATCCTTTCATTAGGATCATTAGGATCATTGGGATAAACAATGTTTCACTTTTAACTTTCTCTAAAGTAAAGTGACTGATTAATTGTTACCAGTTTCCATGCCTGATTCTGGCACAGCTGCTGCTGCTGCTCCTCAGTCTGTTGCTCATCTTTTATACCCTCTACAAAACCATTTAATCAAATCAAAGTGTATATTTCCTACAAACTAATATCACAAAACAAGTCATTAACATTTTATGTTAATGCTCATTGGTTATCCTTAGAGAAAACAGCACCTGATAAATAAGGAAAATACGCTCCGCACTGGACTCGAACCAACGTCTCCGGCGTGGGAGGCGCTAACAAGAAGGCTGTAGGCTACAACCTTTAATGTCAGTCACTAGTCCACCTCTTGAGGTTAGGAGAGTGAGGTTTAGCCTACTGTGGGTGAAAGCCAGCCAGGTGATGATCTTCAGACTTTAAGGACCCCAAAAATTTGAATTCTTACCCACTGACTTCTTTCGGAAAAATCCCCAAAGCCTCATTTGCTTCATTTTTGCTGTCTTTCCTGCTAACTGCTGTTAACTCGCCACTAAGTAACGTTAGTTGATGTCAATGACTGTGCTAGCTCCTCCCCTACCTGCTGCATATTCAACAGAGAGGAAGAAACGGAGTAGCCCATAGGCTACCGACAGCAAAGAAACTTATTCTATAGGCTAGATTATTTTTAAGACCTATGTCTATTTTTACAGGCTGTATGCAGTATGTGCAAAGCCAAAGCACAATGAAATAAGGCAACTTATGATTTTGGGGGTTTACATAGGCTATTGTCCGGTTTCATATTGGTCAGTCAACTTTTCTAAATACATTCGGGGCTACACTCAAAACATTCGGGGCTGAAGCCCCGGCAAAATCGGCTGACGCCGCGTCTGGATGGAAAAGGCTGATGTGGCCACACATACAGTACAGTACACACTCAGAAGCTACAGTCAGACAGAGACAGAGATGGGAACTCGAGTTGCGTTTTATTCAACTTCAGACTCGACTCCATACTCAACCTAAAATGACGTCAAATTTGACTCGACAAATAACACTAGTGAATATTTCATAAAAGACTCGAGTTTTTAACCATAAATATTAGTATCTTAAAGGAAGAATTTGTGTTTTTTTTAGGGTTGTTATGGTGGCAATGTATTACCACTGCAATGGTTATCCCTCTGGGGTCTGAGGGTGTTTTGGGCCCTGGAGAAGTTTTGACATGCCTTGACATGTGTGCTTTTTTCAGTTGCTTTAAAACATATTAATGGCTAAAATCTGATAACAGTGTATTCAGCACAAACTGGGCTACAATAATATGTGAGCAACATGTGTGTACGTGTTTGTATTTTTGAGAAAATAACATTTATGCATGTTTTTTTGAAAAAACTAAAATTTTAAGTCATTGAAATAAGGCCATATAACACATACTAAATATTTGTCCACAAGACTTTTGAGAACTGGATCTTGTAGCCTAGAGTTTTTGCTACAAAATGATGTGAAAACCATCCTGATCACTCATTCATACAAAACAACATAGTAATTTAACTTTTGTAAGACAATTTTAGTGTTGAAAGGTAATATGCGAGGAGGCGTGAATGATCATGAATATTGAGGTCATTTACACCTGAAGAGACAAAAGACCCTCCCCTGAGCCTATCAATGAGGGATAGAGAATGAATGTGAGGCGACTTAATGATCAAAATCAAGTTTTAAGTTAAAAGATGTAATCTGACAATACATTTTCTTTACATAACGACTTTACTTAATTTTATACCTACCACTACCATTAAAAGAAGTCTCTTCTGCTCACCAAGACTGCATTTATTTGATCCAAAATACAGTAAAAACATTGTGTGAACTCTTTTTACAATTTAAAAGAACAGTTTTCTATTTGAATATATTGTAAAATGCAATTTGTGATCAAAGCTGAATTTTCAGCATCATTACTGCAGTCTGCAGTGTCACATGATCCTTCAGAAATCATTATAATATGCTGATTTTCTAATATGGGCATATTTAAAGTGCATTTTACTAATTTAACCTGAACACATATTTGCAAGCACAAGCTTTGTTGATGATAATGAGGCAGCATAAACGCTAGTTAAAATATAATCTAAACATTCATATCATTTTTATTTCATATTACATATCATATTTATATCATACAGCATACAATTTAAATACCTGCTTTAGCCGAAACAACTTTTTTTAAACTAATGCTTTCATTATTTAGTTACAGTGAAACCATTTGTGCATCATCTTCAAAGTGAAACAATGAATTATATAATCAAAGTATAGGGACTATTTTCCACAGATTTCAACACGCAGAAATGCTGAACGACACTGACAAGTAGTAACGGCACTCATATTAAAGGTATAGTTAACCCAAAATTGAAAATTCTTTCATAATTTACTCACCCTCATGCCATCAAAGATGTGTGAAAAAAATAAATTCTGCTGAACACAATTGAACATTTTTAGAAGAATATATCAGCTCTGTTGGTCCATACAATTTAAGTGAATGGTGATCAGAAGTTTGAATCTCCAAAAATCACTAAGCCAGCGTATAAGTAATCCATAAGACTCCAGTGGTTAAATCCATATCTTCTAAAGCGATATGATAGGTGTGTGTGAGAAACGGTTCTTTTTTATTTTTGACTAGCCTCAACCAGTTGATGGCGATATGCACAAAGAATTCAATCACCAAAAAACAAAAGCAGAAGAATGTTGAAGTGAAAGTGGAGATTTAATATTTAATAAAGGACTTAAATATGTATCTGTTTCTCACACACATTTGTCATATCACTTCAGAAGATATGTATTTAACCACTAGAGTCTTATGGATTACTTTTACACTGGCTTAGTGATTTTTTGGGGATTCAAAGATCTGGCCACCATTCACTTGTATGGACCTACAGAGCTGCGATAATTTTCAAAAAATCTTAATTTGTGTTTTGCAGAAGGCAGAAAGTCAAACACACCTGGGATAGCATGATGGTGAGAAAATGATGAGAAGATTTTGGGGTTAACTATCCCTTTAAATTTGAATGTTGCTGCTTTAATATAAGTTGTAAAAACATTGATAATGCACTGTAAGTGATGTTACTAAATAATAAACAAAACAGACGTCTAATAATTTGTAATTCAAGACTTTCAATTAAAAAATATGGCTTTAAAGTTATTTTAAATTACCAAATGTATCCTAAAAATGAAAAAATAAATAAATATAAATAATTTCATCGATATTAGTATCAGCGATATTGATCTAGATTGTACTTGAAATTGGATCGAAAAGAAAATAAGTGGTATCACCCATACCTCCCAATTACCCAATGGAAACTCTGGTTTATTTCTTTGATTACTGACTTTTTGAGCTTGGGGAATGTCAATTGAAAAATCATGGTGGAAGCAGTTGAATGTTGACTGTACAGTTTAGCTGGAATACATTTTGTTTACTGTTAATGAAGAACAGCTATTAAGCGCAGCAGAAAATACTACTCACTTAGATGGTTTATGAGGCAACAGGCACCCAAAGTATATTTACCACCATTCTCTGTGGTAGCACAAGAATAACAAACATAAAACATGAATTACAAACCTATTTCACATTCTTTACTCTTCATTTTTGTTGCACAAGCATTAAAAGGCTTTCTATATCTGCAGAGAAGTGAAAAAGAGAGAAAAGTATTATGACATTTCCCAACACATTCATTATTTCTGACCAAAATCCCTAACATAATACAGTATGTAGGCTACATAACATCAT
The DNA here is from genome assembly GCF_025860055.1 of Xyrauchen texanus. Taxonomy (NCBI): domain Eukaryota; kingdom Metazoa; phylum Chordata; class Actinopteri; order Cypriniformes; family Catostomidae; genus Xyrauchen; species Xyrauchen texanus. The sequence goes on from NC_068292.1 coordinate 41,130,404, forward strand.
ACTTACTGTACAACAAACTCCCCAGGGGACTTGAAGGCAACATAATACCTTCAACCATAATGATAGATAACAATAAGTATCAATATTTTGTGTTTAACTTTAAAAAGGGCAAGAATATAAAGGCATCCTCTCATATGTGTGCATCAAAAACTGTTCCGATTTTGATAAATATCTTTGTGGCAGGGCGGAGGACGGGACCGGGTGTGTATGATCACGACCCGGCCCCGCCCTCCGCCCTGCCACATTCTTCCACCTTAAAGTACCCTGGTATTTGGTTTTTATACATTGTAAATTACCTTGGTAATTTTTGTAGATGGTACCATGGCAGTTTTGTGTTGTTTTGGACATTTACAATGGTAGTACCATGGCTTTTGACATTAACATTGGCAGTTTGACAGACAATACTATAAAAAATGCCCTTTAATCCATTGGATAGCTTGTGCTTGGTCTGATGAACTTCTGAAGCCGAACAAAAAAAACGACAACAATTTGTTCAAAATGGCTGTCAAATAATATTGGCAAATGTTAGACAACCCTGGCAAAAAGTTGTCCACTTTGGTTCTGTTGGGTGTTCCAATTTCTCCCATTCATTTTAATACAAGTGGTCCGTCTCAGGGCTAAAAGTCTCTGATACCATTGTCACCCTCTTTAATTTTAAGTATTTAGCACTGTAAACAGCACTAGCAAACGTATTCTTGTTGTGTGAACGTATTGCCTTACAAACACACAGAGCTTGGACACGCATGGCTTGGACGCGGCTTGTTTTACAAATTACAAATCAATACGCGAATACTTGTGAGGGTTCACTTACAAGATTAAAATGAGACCAGGGCTACGCGGTGACAAGCACATAAGCAAAATCGAAATTAATAAAGCATTGATAAACACACATGCGGCTAGATGCAGAGCGTACTGTATGTGTACTGAAGCCCGCTGACATCCTTGGTGCACCACCAAAACAAACACCAAGCAGAAACTAGTCTGTCTGATGCATATTGCACTTAAACCTGGAAAGCTATAATCTGATTGGCAGGCTTTATGCAACTTCTGGGATTTGGAGTTCAAAGGATTTATCATTAATTCACCTGGGAAGCTACTCATGTTTACAAGTTCACATTGAGCACTTTTGAGGAAGAACTAACCATTGGATTTGCCAAAGATTGTCAGGTTAGAAATATCAAATCTTGTAAAGATATTAAAAGTTTTGTTTTGAAGCACTTGGTTACAAATTAAATAGATGTCCACAAGCAGAACTGCATATTCTGCAAAATTTTTATAATGAGTAATGTCGGTGAAATAATCAGTATGCAGTACTTTTAAATGGACAAAAATTGTGATCACAATATTGCATATTATTTCTTCGATATTTTCTGTACAACCAATTGTAGAGTCTGCCACGTCATTATTTGAATCATTTGAGATATTAAGCATCTCAGGTTAACCTGCCCCTAAACAACATATAAAAACAAAACAAACTGCGGTTGATCACTTTACATGTCAGTCAAATCTCTTTATGTCTTCTTGGCTAGAATAAGCAGCAGTCTGGACCAGACTTTCTCTGGGCTAGGCGTGAAAAGGCAAAGACAAAATGTTGGGGTGCACAGCGATTTCCCAGCACAGTTAGCAAAATGTCAGAGAAAAGAAAATAGTCAATTTAACTTAGAATTTTTTTAATCAAGGGGAAAAATTCCCTAAATCCCCTTGCAATCAGCTCTAACAACCACAGACAGGTACACAGTGAGAGCAACTCACAAACAATGGAGCTTAGTTTACTTTCATTTGGTCATTTATTTATAGAGGGAAGACCGCAAACTGTTCACAGCTTCGATTGACTTGCCAATAACTATAACAGCGCAGTGAAAACAAAACAACAAGAATCTAGCTTAACAACATTTCTTTTTATAAAGTCTGCTAATTAAAGGATTGTAGTACCGTGATTCTCACGGAAACACTCATGTAGGACTTCGAAGCAGAAGAGAACTAAGAGAAATTGAAAATTCTACACAGAATGACTTAAATACAGAATCAACGCTGACTTTCTCCTGAGTTATAAATATTGGGACTGGTGCCAACAAGTTTGAGTTTCTCACATCTGGCAAATCTTACAGTGAGGAATCTTGGAAAAGGCACATTGAAACTCCTCTGTCTTCGTTGTTAATCGGATAAACCCCCAGTTTAACTCGTCACTGAGGGGCTACTCTTCTATGACTGCCATGGATTTTTCTTCAATAAAATCATCTCTCTATGCTTAAAATTATTATACTAAACATGAGGCATGTTTCTGTCTTACCATCTTACATGAAACTTAATTCATGAACATTTGACATGGACTTTGGACTTTTCTTTTTTCACTGCCATCCAAATTCACAGCCATGTGTAGGATTTAACCATAAATTGACAAATGCATCTTATGCAGATAATAACCCAGACAATTATGTTTTTCATAATGTGTAATGTATTATCCATGTTTAAAAATACAACTGTAAATTAATAAGAAAGTACAAGTGTTTGGTATGTTATTTATTGTCTTTTCAATTCCAGAATGATGGAGTTAAGTATTTTTGGGTTAGTTGCAGCTATAGTTCTCTTATGCAATTCATGATCACTTTTTGAGCGGGAAACTGGCAAACCTTAGAACAATGGGCCATGAATGAATTATCTTGAAGGGAGGACAGAAATGACCCCATGACCCAACGAAAGATACTTCTGATTGGCTCAAGACACCTCTGGGGTGCAGCCAACCTCAGCTCAACAAAACCTCTCATCCTAGGACAAACATTTCTCTCTCTTCTGTGTGTTTCATTAAATCATATTGGTCCCTTGAAATATGTCAACGAAAAGCTACATGCTCATAAACAGTATTTAAATGTATTTGTGATATTTTCAATGGCCATGTAAGTAGTATTACTGTAAGAATTAATGACTTAACGATCAACTCCTCGCTCGCCGAAGACTTTGATCAGATGTAACATTGATTATTTTAATATTCCCCTAATCAATCACTAATTCCCTTATTGACTTAAATTCCTTGCAGATAAATTATTAGAAGATACAACAAGCTTGTTTTATTACATATTGAATGGTGGAGAATTTTAATCGGATTTCTAAACTGCTAAGGTTTAATATATCTCAAAATATCTACATTATTTTGGTGGTTGAATGATTCTCATACCAATTATATACATATAAAACCCTACACTCATTAATGCATGCAAAGTTGGATCGACCTATTAGCATATGAAAGATTTTGCTTGGATAAATTAAACTTTCTATAATTCAATATTTAATCTGGTATGTGATAGAGCTGGCATGTGACCTAGGGCTGGATGCAATGGTCAAGTTGTATTTGTATTTTTTTATGGTGTTTCTTCAACTTTGGATACCTTAAGCACTGTGGATTTCTAGAAAGTAAAGTCTTGTTAATATTTGTTTTTTTTTACACTCTCAAAAATATTGTAGCGTCACAGTCTAACTGTTGCTAGTTCTGATTGGCTGCTCATGGTGCAGTGCATTATTGGTACAGATGGTTTTGTGGCGGCTGTGGCTCAGGTGGTAGATCGGGTTGGCCACTAATCGCAGGGTTGGCGGTTCAATTCCCAGCCAACACGAGTCCACATGCTGAAGAGTCCTTGGGCAAGACACTGAACCCCAAGTTGCTCCCAATGGCAGGCTAGCACCTTGCATGGCAGCACTGCCATCATTGGTGTGTGAAAGGGTGAATGAGACACAGTGTAATGGGCTTTGAATACCGCTAAGGTTAAAAAGGCACTATATAAGTACAGACCATTTACTTGTCATTTTCTCTCACCCCATGTTAGATGCTTGGGTGAGTTGTAGATTCCAATCTTGTTCTGTGTTGTATGCTGTAAGAAAAGCTGTTGTGTCTGATTAAAGCGTTGCACTTGTCTTCATTGAGACATTACATGTATGTTTCTTTCATTCTTTGTTTTTAGATTATAATAGTTTTAAAGATACAATAAGTTTACTATAACTTTTATAATGGATTGTAGTAGTTCAGGGTTTGGGACAGGGCCAAAACAGATTTAGTGATCTGTGAAAACAAGTTGAAATAGGTTTATTATGAAGAAAATGAACCCCTGGGACATGAAATGGCCTAAAGTTGAAGAAACTCCCATATACTGTGTAGGGCTGCTTTACATTACATGCAAAAGTATGTAATGCAATGAGGAACAATATATACCATTAGCACTGTATAAAACTGCTCATAAGACTCAAGATTCAAGTCTCTGGTCATAGCGCAAACCATATGTGACCTTTTATTTTGAAAAATGCAATATGCAATTGAAGGAAAGTGAAAAAACATTTTGCTAGGAGGACACTTTTTTTTCATTACTGCGGCAGTGATAAATCCAAAGCACACTTCCATATTACCGTTAATCTGGAGCTTTAAGGACCTATGTAGGACAGGATGGAGTCAGCAGTTTGCCGGGACACTGGTGAGTGGCTCTCATTTGTCTGTCCTCTTCATCTGTAATGCATATAGAGCGGGGTTGAGAAATTGGCACGAGTTGGAATTTATTTTTTATTTGAATTGCCCACGGGATGTTAAATTGGAATAACAGACAGAGGAATTTCTCAACTGATTAGACAGTTTTCTGTCAAGTATAATACCATCAACATAATTAGCACAGCCATCAAAATGTTTTAATTTTGGTATACAGTGACCAAAACATGTCTACCAAATTGTTTTCAGACAAAAATCAAAATTTCACATTAAAAAAAAGAGAAAAAAGTTATCACACCATGGTATAAAATGGAAAGTTAGTTCTTTTTATTTTGGATGGATGGATGGACAAGACATGACAGACAGACGGAATCAGAATCGAATTAGAATTCTGCATCCAGTTTGCAACCTGAATTCAAACTCAGAAATAAATTGGAATTTAAAAGGCATTCTTAATTCAAATCTGAATGGCGCACAGCTCTGATATAGTTTGTTGGGCTTCAGTTAATATTCCTTCCCTATTCTCTTATGCCTCCAAGTTAGCTCTTTTTTTAGAGGAACATGCAAAAATCAGCTCCAAGTGGCATTCAATATAATTAAATATGCCATTCGTATTATTTTTTTTGGTCCACTTCAAGCCATCAGATTGTTTATTCATAATTATTTGGGGTAATTATTTTGGCTTCCTTTGTCTTGATTGCCGGAACTGAAAGCCAAATATCCATGCGGGTGAATAAATAAATGCAACTTGAAGTGCTGCAGTAATTGAAAGCGGTTTATCAGAGCTTCTCAGATTTCCATGTCTGAGTGAGTTCTGTTGAGCTTTGATCTACACAATTAACACTGAGATATATCATCTTTAAAGTGTTGGCAATGATGTACTGCCCTCTTATCGTCATTTGGGTTTTGCATTAAGAGTCAAAGAGAAGCCCAGATGGTTTCAGAGTTATTCTTTGGTTGAGGGATCTGCAATGGTTTTCTTGGAGGGCCTTGTGCCGTTTTGTTGTTGACGTTAATTTGAGGCTGTATTTTGCAAAACTAATCATTATTTGAAAGCAGTTAAACTGCAGTCAAGCTACTCTTTTGAAAAAGTAGTTAGCTTACTCTGCAGGCTACTAAACAATTGTTAATAGTTATGTATATGTAGAAATTCAAACGAACAAAGATTAATAAATGTAAATGTAAATCAATTGTTAGTTAATGATAAGTACTGCATTAACTAATGATAAACACGACCTTATTATAGTGTTAACAAATCATTTTAAACAACTGCAGTCCTCAAGTCATTATTTAATATATATATATATATATATATATATATATATATATATATATATATATATATATATATATATATATATATATATATATATATACATTTTATGCATTTGGCAGACTAAACAAAATCCTAAAACTGTGTTATATTTTTGCATCTTCAAAGTAGTCACCCTTTGCCTAAAATTTGCAGACATGTACTACTGACATTTTCTCAACCAACGTATCAATACATTTTAAAAACCAGGCCAATTGGTACCCAGAATTAATGGATGGGTGAGGCGTGAATTAACCGCGGCCTCGACTCTATGCCTTTTTCCCTTGAATCGTATCTCAATGTAACAACAGGATACTTGTGATTGTCACCATGCACTATATATATATATATGTGTGTGTGTGTGTGTGTGTATAAATATGCTTTGCAGTGTAAAGTCAGCACTACACAAGTATTCCGTTGCAAACCTTTTATAACAATTGTGCCACTGTACTAGGGTGAAAAAATACAAGTGCTGCAACCACTGCCAAGGATACTGCAGGAGGTTACACAATAAGCCCAGCTGTGGCTGTTATTTTGTGTCATGCGAGACTAAATACAGGAACTTCCACCATTACACAAGTTCAACAGATTCCAACTAGATTTGAGAACTATCTTGTGTCTCATATCACTGTGAATTATGGCTGAATCCAGTGTGTAAAAACACTTGCTACGTGCCAAATCTGAGTATACTTACCTTTAGCAAGTAAACAAAACTACTCACCAATTGGCTGAGGAACTGCAACACAATGTGTGGCACAATGTGTGAGAATGATAATCTGACCCTCACTGATGTAAGGGATGTCCATGATTCATTTGGAACACATACAAACCCCCTCATACACCCGTTTACCTTACCAGTGTTGAAAACATGCAGGTGAGTAAAAGAAGACCCGTTTTTGGGTGAACGGCCCCTTTAAGACACCAAAATGAAAAAACGAGGAACAAAATAGTGATGAATTTGTCTGTTCAGCTCGACGTGACACAATTAAAGCCAATCAGAATATATTAAATGATTAATGTACAGTTATAAGGACTAGGAGCAGGTTTTTGGGCCAATGAGATTTGCATTAATACCGCCAATGTTCCCTCTAAACTGCACGTGCACGCACTTCTTATGTTGTATATTTACATTTCACTTTTTAAACAAAGGAGTGTGCTCATCAGCATATTATGCATTTTTGACTTCTTACTTTAATTATAATAAATACAATTTTATATATACTTGTTGAATAGAATATACATTTTCTCAGATGGCCGAAATGTCCACCCAATTGAAATGGTGTTGCTTGGCGAGAAAAAAAAAATTTAGGCAACATTGGCTACCACCATTTTATGAAGAGTGAACACAATGACGCTCTATGCGGTCATGGCTGGTTTGACAAAAACTCTGATATAGATGGAAGACACACGTTATATCACTTGTAGATATATCATGTACACTACGAGGATGGATTATGGTCCAGCGAGGCCACCAGGTGCACCAGCATCTTTGGAGGCCCCCGCTTGTAGCAACTGTGAGTTGTAATGTCCAAATAACAAAAAATTACATTGCAAATGTACAAGCAAAAATTGATCTTGCAAGATATAAAATAATAAAGCTGGAATTACAAAATTAACACAACATATTTGTAATATATGTCAAAAGAGACAACGATGTGGCATCAAAACCTGTACAAAAATCTAGCAAATTTGCCATTCATTATTTTCACCCATGCAAATAAGCTTTAGTTTTTCAACAATGCCATACAGTTTTTAGATTTTTCACCCATAGTGGTGAATTTCCCCATTCGATTTGATGCCGATTCAATTGGGTATTTTCAGTTATAATGTCCATTTTGCTTACATATGATAGAAATACTCTCTCAGCTAATGCTGTTAATTATACAGGGGACCTTCTAACTTTGTACTTTACAAAAATATTGATTTTGCAAATGTTATTTTATCATTAGTTTTTCATCATTTTGGTCACTTATTAGCTTTTTTAAAATGTACAAATGACATGTATTCCATCAATAAATATGCAATCATATTTAAAAAATTGAAATTGCATACATTATGTTGCATACATATTTATTGCTACATGTTTATAGTTTCATGTATAATTTGTACTATTTACATTGAAATGTTGAACAAGTACTAAAACGATACTGTCTCTTTAAGAATAGTGGCAGCTCAGCAAGTGTCTCACAGGGGTGTTTTGGTTAACCGCATATTAACAAGAGCAAAGTCGCACGGCTTTGTGGAGCGGAGGGGGGCGGGGCCGGGCAAGAATGTCGCACGGCCAGTCCCCAATCGAGGGATAAAGGCGGCCGGTGACGATGGTTCGGGAGAGAGAGAATTACGGGCATGTCCGTCATGTGTGTGTGTTTATGTTTGTGCTTTTTGTTTTGAGTTTGATTAAACATCATTTATATTGACAAGCCGGTTCTCGCCTCCTTGCCCATCATACCTCATTACAGGCTTCTTATTAACAACTGATTATGAAGAACAGAAATTGTATTAAAAGATACATTTTTCAACAACAATGGGATTGCGTGGATCTTTTCTTTGGACACAAATTACACAGAATGAGTCAAAAAAACCTTTTCACTTAACATGCAGTGAAAGGATCTCGGTGCTGAACTTCTTCACAACTTTACTACTCAATCACTAGTGAAAATGTACCAGTCAGTGGCTAATCAGACATTAACTACATTTCCATCCAGGGGTCTTTTTGCAGCAAAACGTGTACGATATAGCTGATGGAAATGCAAATTATCGCTAAAATTTCACAAGTTTAACTCTAGCGCATAAACTCTATGTCGATACTTCAAATGTCACGAAAACCTGGTTTGGAAACACTTTTTGTTGAGAAAATTGGCCAATTTATTGATGTGACGCATTACTCACACTGTTATGTATTGGTCTTAATGGCATACCTGCACTGATCCGATGCTGCAAACACGTCTACGTCATGACACTTCCAGGTGTGCCAGCACAAATATCTCTTATCATGCACCTGTCATCGACAAGTGCACAGAAAACAAATGAATGGCCACTCTTTGCGATTAATTTAATCGCGGTAGCCATCCGTTTATTTATAAAATTTTATTTTCCACACCATTCAAAATAATAGATGGCAGTCATGGAATTAACCCACAATAGAAAAAAAAACCATATAATTTCTGTGCACAAAGATGTTTTAAATTAAATCATTTGCATGTGAAAAAGTGTTAATGCTGAGGAGAGGCCAAAAATAGATAACATTTCTCATTTCTTTATTTCACATTGTGCCAACAGTCACTGGCACACATTTAAGCACTGTTCATCACTGTATATCAGTTTTATCTCTACAGTGGCTTGTTTCCAGGTGTGATGCCACCACTGGAAGCACCTCAGCACTGGCACCACTGACCCGGTCCGTAGTTCGTCCTTGGTTATGACAGGATAGTGCATCTGAAATTAAAAATACAGGATTATAAGAATGTTTAAACTCAAACCTTCCCCTTAAATTTTATTGTTATCACATGTTCAATGACCAAGGATTTTGCTCAAGGAACAATGGATGAACTATTTGGCAAAATCTCACAAGCAAATTGATGCAGGGAGGTTCAATTCTGTGACATTAGCACTGCACAATGCAGGCAATACAAGCTGTAACATCCCTCAAAATTGAAGTCCATGGCCAAAGAAAGATTCACCAGTGTCTGGGTGAATGACAGTGGCACAGATATGTGACAGCGATAAGTGAACATTTTTTGGACCCACGATAAGACGTTGCTAAAGATATTAATGCACACTTATTTACTTTCACAATGTGGCCTGTAAGTTTCAATCTGGTTGCAACCAGCTGGCCAGCAATGATAAAAGTTGTGATACTCTGTGAAAAAAAAGTCTAGCCACAAATCCAGGCGAGAGTGCGAGGTCAGCAAGCGTGACGATTCTCATTTTTAACCATATAGCACAATGCCATTGCACAAAAGCAGGAATACGTACTCGAGAATAAGTTTTATCTTGGCTTGTCACTACTGAAACTCTGTTTCACAGCAGTCATTAAATCCTTTGCTAAGGGAATCATTGAAGCGTGGTTTATACCCCCTGTTGTAGTAGGTTTCCAGTGATTTGTAGCAATTGATATTTCCTGACAAGAGTCCTTTGGGCAGTTGCCTTTAGGGCTGGTATTGACTTGCGTTAGAGTCAACTCTTGAGCAAAAACAGTAATTCACCCAAGGTCTCTCCTCTGTAAGAACCACAGTTCAGACAGGAAGAATAAAGTCATGCGTCGGCCAATCTAGTACAGCTAGCAGGCCGAACATTTTGGGATGGATTGGGGATTGTCTCATAGCATAGACATACCTCTGACTATCGACATGAAGCATTGTCCATATTGCATCTTATGGCTCCCTAATGGATCATGAAACAATACAGCCCGATCTCATGAAAATGACATGACTGTGGTGACATTTTTTGAAATGATTTAACATGGCTCCTTGCATGTCTCGCAACAGTTCAGTGTCAAGTTAAATGTGAGTTAAATGTCCTCCCAAACAAATATGGTTATGGTTAATACTCTATCGAGTTTAAAATGAACAAAACCTACATCCTTAGCCTAAAGCTAACCAATAGTGTCATAAAAATCAAATGTGAGATGAAACAATTAAATTGATGACGCAACCACGTTATTTTGTGGTGCTTCTTTGACACTTTCAGCTCATATGTCAACCTGCGTGCTCTACAGGACTCATACACTGGTCGTTTGCATCAGAAGTGCAACGCTTTATCAGATGAGCCTCCGCGCAATTTGATTGCATTCGAACAAGCTTGTAAATGTAGTTGTTTATGTAATGCAAATGTTAAAATGTATCGCCTTTAGTCTTTAGATGTCATAATATAGCACTGTGTGAGGAACAGGGTGAAAAGTACTCGTGAACCAATAACGTGCCATTTTACTTGTGTGAAAAGTGTGAAAGTGAATAAAAGTCATTGTTTTTGTAGCGCCTCAGGTGTTCATTTCACCAGACAATGGCTGCGATATGCGCTAAGAGGCACGTAAAAATGATTTAGCAAATGTGTAGGTATAGTAACAGGTTCCAGCAATAATAGAACAGCATGGAAAATATTTCAAATAATGACATGGTAACTATAAAAGGGGTAACTATAAAAGGTTCCACAGAAAACATGGAAACAAGAGCAGAAATGTGTGTAGACTTTGAGATACAAATTTCTATCCTTCCGTAAGTAAAAAGTATTTATTATTTCACAGACACAATAATGCGTAATACAGTTATACTCATGTATATCTGTTTTACTCAACCCAATCATATAACAAGTTGTAAAAATAATACAATGTGGCAAAATTGTACCAGTTGGCTTGTACGAGAACATACAACTTAAACTCCAATAGAGAAAAATAAACAAACCAATGGACAATGTTATTACAATTTCTCTTAAGAAGGGTATTTACACTTGGTCACTTCTCAGAATAGAGGCAGAATTGGGTTGTTGGAATTTTGAGTTTCGTCATTACCACCACGACCCATAATCACTATTACAAGCTATGACATGCTGGAAATGACTGTACTTGTGATGACACCTTTGTCATTTTGTGCAAAAAAATATACAAAATTAGCCTCACGGATGACTAGCGGGTCTAACTGGATAGCTACATGTAAATTACAGTAAATTAAATAGAAAAGAAGTAAAAAAGTTAACAAAAATATAACTTGTATGGTGTTATCACGTAATAAGTGTAAATGCCTATCAATATGAATAAAGATCTTCTTTCTTGACTGACATGTCCATCATTAGGATCTCATGTTACCATGGCTACCAAGTAAACTCAGAGGTGGGTAGTAACGTGCTACATTTACTCGGTTACATTTACTTGAGTAACTTTTTGTGGAAAATTGTACTTTTAGAGTAGGTTTAAAAGTGGGTACTTTTTACTCCCACAAGTACATTTCTAATACAGTTTTTTACTTTTTCTTCTTTACAATGGGTGGCGTTACTGTCGTTACATTACTGGGTTTCATTTGAATGAATGTGTAATTTCTTGAGAGATTATTGAATGGGACTTTTACGAGAGCGGAAGTTCACACAGCTGCGCGCGCTGAGCCGGTGTCACAGACTGTCACTCAAGTTATCGGTGCTACATCATCAAACTCTTCAAAGTGAAACACTTTCTTCGGAATAGCTTCATCATGCAGTGCCTTCATTTAACACCAAGACAAGCTGATCAAGATGAAAGTCACAGCTCCAACTTCAGGCAGCACACTGAGGTAAGTTTTGGCTCTAATTCTAACGCTGGCTTTTCTGTGTAATGAGATGTTAATTTTCAGGGTGATTCTGTAACTGGGCTCTTATGACATCAGTTTTTAAGTGTACATTTTTAAATCAGTGCAACAATATATCAGTGCACTTTGTGCCGGATGTCATGAGCAGTATTTATGCATTTACTCCGCGCCCTCGCGGGGCTAAAATATTCTTCTAAAAATCTGAATTTGTGTTCTGCAGAAGAAAGAAAGTCATGGCATGAGGGTGAGTAAATGATGTGAGAATCAAACATTTTGGGTGAAATAATCCCTTTAAAGTGATAGCTCAGCCATCATTTAATATTCCGTCATCATTTATCTACCCTCATGTTGTTCCAAACCAGTGTGATGCTTTGTATTATGTGGAACACAAAATATGTTAGACAGAATGTTAGGGACTGACAGTCTCAGTCACCATTCACTTTTGTGAATGGTGACCGAGACTGTCAGTGTGTGTATATGTATGTATATATATATATATATAAAACACTCACTGAAAGTAAATAGTGACATTCTGTCTAAAATCTCCATATTGTGTTGCATGGAAGAAAGAAAGTCATACGGGTTTGGAACAACATGATGGTGAATGATAACATAATTTCCAATAATAATAATAATTCTGTAGTACATGTTCAATGTGTATTATGTAATGGAATACAGGGGAGTAAACATCTATTGTGTCATTTGTGAAAGTAACGAGTTAACACTACTTGAGTAATCTTTTAATTGGATACTTTCTTACTCTTACTCAAGTAATTATTTATGTTAGTATTTTTACTTCTTCTTGAGTGATATTTTTTTGGAAGTAATTGTACTTTTACTTGAGTACAGTTTTTGAGTGCATGTTGAAAAAACGTTATTTCTGTGCATTTTTGTAGAGTATATTGGTAATGACGGATACATTAAGGGACAAGTATGAATGAAAGGAAATAAAGAACAAAATCCAGATATATACTTAATGTGCTAGCTTAAACAATGTTTAATTAATACGCTAAAAATAGCGTAATTAAAATATGGCATTATATTTGAAACTCAGGGTTAGGGACAACACCAAAGCATTTTCCATCATAAAACACAAATAAAATGTACTAAAATAATTATCTTGTGAGGCAGTAAAACAATTCTAGATCTGTCTTTGTCTAAACTGACTATGGACATTTAAATGACTTGTGTGAAATGTGTTTTTCCTTTAAATACATCCCAGGGACAGAAATATGCCTGTAATCTGAGAATCACCTTTTTACCATCAGATTGTTATCCGATCATGAAAAGACAGAACCGTGTAACCCCTAATCCAAACCTAAACATAACCATAAAATCTAAACCCTTAACCAAACCCTAAACCTAACCATGATTTTAATTTGAATATAACTTTTGCATACCACGGAATAAATCACAACATAAGTGTTTGGAATGGGAGGAGGGACTCATATTACAGGTCACTGACATCAGTCGGTCATTTGTATTGCATAAATAAATATGGAATGAATAATAAAATATGTTAAGAGACATTTCCTTTCTTAAAGTAAAGTGATTTATAGGAGGCTCGCTAAAATGTGATGCCTATATTGGTTTGTCTCTATAAAATAAAAATCTTGTGATGATAAGTTGTGATGAGACTATGTTGAGTTAACTTGCTACAAAGTGTCTCAAAACTGTGAGTATGTTTCAAAGAAATATAATGATGAGTTCTTCCTCAAAACTACTCACTGAATCAACCTAGTACCTTGTAAACATGACTTTGTTTCCAGATGGACTGATTAAAAAAAACCCTGTGTTCCCTTAAAGTTGGTCAAATCAGAAGGTGTTGGACTTTATCTTTCACATTTGTGGTTTAACATTCAATAGCACATTTAAGGGTGGGAAAATCGGCATAATCACAGGCATTGGAGTCGTGCATTGTCTTTGTCACTGGTTTGCGCGTGTTTGCGTTTTGTGCGTTGGCAGCTCTAGTTTACGAAGCCCCTGCTTACACCTCCCTTGCTCTTGTTTATCTGGTTACTCATCACTTGTCTTCTCTAGCAGCTTTATGAGGCTCTGCCACAGCACTTTGTCAAGACTTCAAGACTGGACCTATCTCTTGTGGTGTGTTTGCAGGATTTCAGGAACACACACATCATTTATTCAGCAAAATTCCATTCTTTGACACTAAAAAAGATTTTGTACAAGAACTGGGCTGCAAGATATTTTGTATGGGCTATTTAGATAATGTTATTATATTCATCAATAATGATTATTTCAATTGCTTTGGAATACAAGCATCATACAATAACAAATGTGGCCCCCTAGTCCATCTCTCAACCATCGAGGGGTCTTCGGCCTGAAAACAGATGAAGCGAGAGAAAATGTTGATTTATAAACACATTTATTCTTGCGCTATGTTTATGTGTGCTGTGTATTTTTCAGTGGTGGACGAAGTACACATACCATGTACTTGAGTTAAAGTAAAGATACTCAAGGTAAAATATTACTCAAGTAAAAGTAGAAGTGCTGCCTTTAAACATTCACTTGAGTAAAAGTACAAAAGTATTTGCCTTCAAATGTACTTAAGTATCCAAGTACTATGATTTTTTATGGCCATAATGTCCTATTATAATTTGTCACAAGATTCTTGCTTAACTCAGTCTACATGAAGACTAATGTCACTCTTGGCACACCAATCTATTAATAAAATGACATTAATTAGTCAGATGTATATATATATATATATATATATATATATATATATATATATATATATATATATATATATATATATATATATGGCTCTGGGGTGCGTTTCCAGTACAACGACGTAACTTGCTGCTCCACTACCATAGTACGATGCACTGTTGAAGAAATCAACTTGCTAGTCACGACTGTTTCCCGAAACCGTATTGTCTCAAATTGGTTGTTCAACCACGTTGGTTAATGATGTCACACATGTGGTGGAGTAAAAACTACTTTTAATGAATCTGTTTGCAATCGAATTAATGCTAGATGTTTTGCTATAAATTACGGACATGTCATCTGAGGACTCTCATATTTTTCTCAGTTATTTGCTTTATTTCCAGATTCAATCATAGGCTCGTTCTTACACACTAGAGCACGTTCACACATGCGCACTCTTCAAAAACGGTGCTTTAAATCTATTGACAAACTAAAAGACATAAAGGACATTTGTATGTCTTCTAAATAAAAGATACTGATTGTACTGAATGTCATCTTGCTTATTTGGCTCAAGATAATAATTTATTAAGCTCACATGTTATAATAATAAGAAACTCTGCTTCTAACCACAGGTCGAGAGCTGTCGGTCCAACCACACAACTCTGCGATGCTGTTTGCGAATGTTCGTTGGAACGATGGTTTCGGCAAACACCGACTCGTTGAACTATGATGATAACGACGGAACTTGCGACCATAGTTGGCTAACGATGCTTTAGGGAAACGCACCCCTGGTTCGCGCTTAGTAGATGCCGCCAAGGCAAGTTCAAAACAAAGCGCACGCGCTGTACTGTGATTGGTGGCTCGTTTGACCAGTTACGTTTTTATCCACTCATAAATAAAAAGGAATGACTGATTTTGAAAATGTAGTAGAGTAAAAAGATATTTGACTTTGAAATGTAGTGGAGTTAAAGTAAAAGTCTCCCCAAATTTAAATACTTCAGTAAAGTACAGATACGCAAAAAAGCTACTTAAGTACAGTAACGAATTACATTTACTTCGTTACTGTCCACCACTGGTATTTTTATACACGCTCCATTCCCAAAGTCTGTTGAAATCAAGAGAGCACAACCAAGTGCCCGCTCACTTTTCAGCCGTTGGTCCCGGAAGTATTTTTCCCATTTATTTTGACCATGGAGTTTTCATACAATTCTTCAAAAGAGTTCTACACCATGAACCAAACCAAACAGCTCCAAGGTAAATCTCAACATTACAAACTTTAATTTGAAACAAAAAAAAGTATTAGAAAATTGAGACTGTACTGTGAGAGAATTAACTACAATCCCGTGAAGCATGGCAAATTATGTAGTCAAATTAAAACAATGGGAAAATATAAAACTATTGATTTCAAGTTGCTATTATAAGTACAGAGACAATATATTTTTAGTTTACTGGAAACTATTCAGAAATATATATTGGGAAGACACGCAGGCTTGAGTGAAGTTTAAGATGCCATTTATTTGATGAATGTAAAACAGAAAAGTAATGTCTCTCTCTTTGGCGTAGGCCCCGTCTGGCGGTCCGAGGGAGTTGTACTCGGAACCATCATATCCTGCCGGAGATAGGAGGCAGGGGCGAGGAGCCTACCCCCGTGCGGGACGGGGCTCAACTGGTGGCTGTGGGGTGGTGGAGGTTGCTGTGTTAGCACACTGAAACAGCAATGTGATAGATTGTGAGCAGACTTATAAAGCAATGCGATTGGCTAGGAGTTACCCAGCTAATGATGTGATGATGTACATCTGCTAGTCTTCCCACTAGAACTACGCTGCGCTTCCATATTCAGTAAATATATAAGTAGTTTGAGAGTGTAGCGAGACCGTCTTGATTGCTTCATTCACAGTGTGCCTTGGAAGTGGGTGGATGCTGCAGAGCTCTTATGTTGCTGTGATTCTCTAATTGGCGGATCGTTCTCCTTCAGGATCATGGGTAGTGTAGTTCTTCACCAGAAATTGCATTACTAAACACGTTTTTTAAAAAAGAATGATAAAGCAGACTGATCACTTCAACAGAAACATATACCATCAATGAACAACCTCAGAGCGCATGGTAGCTCTGCCTTTATAAATTATCGTTAAAAATAAATTAGCCTATGGAGAAATGAATGGGATATTTACTTCTGGAACCAGTCCATTGCGCTTTCTTATTGAGACTCAAAATTAGTCTTTCCTGCGCTTTATATGAGGAGTGCTGTCTGTATGGTGCATACAAAATTTCCAAATCAATCATTTACAAGATTCCATTTCAGTTAGAATTCCGCCCGTGTTGGCATTAGACAGCAAGGCAGCTCACTAGGTTTTAAAACAAAGAAACATGGATTGACGGTTTGTTGAAATAATAAAAAAACTACTTTGCAACCATCATCATCACCTCTTCTGATTTGAAAACACTGCACAGTTCACTTTCAATTAACTCTGTGAGTAATAGACTAGTTAATCTCCATCAGCTCTCAGCTAAATAGCTTTGGAGATTAGCTTTCCCTGGGAAAAATGATTATATTTTTGCCTTGTGTATAAAACCGATGAAATGATACAGATACAATGATAAAGATTTTAATAGAGAGATTAAGCTTCCTGCTCATTTGACTTCTCCCTTTTCGCAGTAAATATCTCCGTCGGTTAGGGAGAAACATGGTAATAAAAATAAAAAATAATACATATATTCACACTGCTGGGCTTGTGTTGAGAGGCATATCTTGTCTGGCCCAGAGCTCAGACTTGAGAGTTTATCTGGGCAAATATCTCCTTTCAAGTCTGGCATCTAAAACGCTTGTCTGCATCATGATAAGCCACATTCATCCTCATCCTACAAATTACAAACACTTTTTCAAACTTTTAACTCACTGGTGCATTCAACTTTGGCAAGAATTTGTGCTAAGTGATATCCAAGCACTGTTTGCCATTGCTGGATAACGGTCCCTTTAAAATCAAATCTGTCCACTTGGTGGCTTTCTTGGCAATCCTGAGGATATTTTCTATCTAGGCAATAGGAATGCAAGGGCGGTACATCTCCTGACAACTTAAGTATGGAAAGTCTGAAATCTCAGGAGAAAACTATTTGAAAATGCAATAAATCTATTGTTAATCGTTTGCAATATGTAGTCATTTTTATGTAGCTGCACAAAATAATGGAGTGAACTTCTTACCCATTGCTTGAAAAAATAAATCTGTCTGGCTTAATGCCAGTTACACATGCAGGAACGGGTACACAAACAATTTTCAATTCATTAAATCAGACTGAATGCAGACATACTACAATTTGAGGTTTAGGTTTTGTTCCATGTTAAATTTATGTAAAGTAAATTTAAAGTAAATCCGGTCTTTTAATTCCGGTAAATTAGATTTAATAACATTTAAGTTTTAATTAGCTGAGTTTCCGGTATTTTATGCACATTTTGGAATATTGCATAAGACTGCTGGATAGAAACACCAAGGTGCCATTAAAATATCCAAAACGTATACGCACGATTAATGTACATGGTTTTACTATAGTAACTATAGTTGAACTATGGCATTTTTATTAATATCATAGTAACCACAAAATGTACAATAGATTTACTACAGCAACTGTGTATAAAACTGTAGTTTTACAAAAAAAAAATAAATATATATATATATATATATATATATATATATATATATATATATATATATATATATATATATATATATATATATATATATATATATACACACACTCTCACCTAAAGGATTATTAGGAACACCTGTTCAATTTCTCATTAATGCAATTATCTAAATCAACCAATCACATGGCAGTTGCTTCAATGCATTTAGGGGTGTGGTCCTGGTCAAGACAAACTCATGAACTCCAAACTGAATGTCAGAATGGGAAAGAAAGGTGATTTAAGCAATTTTGAGCGTGGCATGGTTGTCGGTGCCAGACGGGCCGGTCTGAGTATTTCACAATCTGCTCAGTTACTGGGATTTTCACGCACAACCATTTCTAGGGTTTACAAAGAATGGTGTGAAAAGGGAAAAACATCCAGTATGCGGCAGTCCTGTGGGCTGAAAATGCCTTGTTGATGCTAGAGGTCAGAGGAGAATGGGCCGACTGATTCAAGCTGATAGAAGAGCAACTTTGCCTGAAATAACCACTCGTTACAACCGAGGTATGCAGCAAAGCATTTGTGAAGCCACAACACGCACAACCTTGAGGCGGATGGGCTACAACAGCAGAAGACCCCACCGGATACCACTCATCTCCACTACAAATAGGAAAAAGAGGATACAATTTGCAAGAGCTCACCAAAATTGGACAGTTGAAGACTGGAAAAATGTTGCCTGGTCTGATGAGTCTCGATTTCTGTTGAGACATTCAGATGGTAGAGTCAGAATTTGGCGTAAACAGAACGAGAACATGGATCCGTCATGCCTTGTTACCACTGTGCAGGCTGGTGGTGGCGGTGTAATGGTTTGGGGGATGTTTTCTTGGTAATCTTTAGGCCCCTTAGTGCCAATTGGGCATCGTTTAAATGCCACGGCCTACCATTGTTTCTGACCATGTCCATCCCTTTATGGCCACCATGTACCCATCCTCTGATGGCTACTTCCAGCAGGATAATGCACCATGTCACAAAGCTCGAATCATTTCAAATTGGTTTCTTGAACATGACAATGAGTTCACTGTACTAAAATGGCCCCCACAGTCACCAGATCTCAACCCAATAGAGCATCTTTGGGATGTGGTGGAACGGGAGCTTCGTGCCCTGGATGTGCATCCCACAAATCTCCTTCAACTGCAAGATGCTATCCTATCAATATGGGCCAACATTTCTAAAGAATGCTTTCAGCACCTTGTTGAATCAATGCCACGTAATTAAGGCAGTTCTGAAGGCGAAAGGGGGTCAAACACAGTATTAGTATGGTGTTCCTAATAATCCTTTAGGTGAGTGTATGTGTATATATATATTTTGTACTGTAGAGTTCAGTGTTTAAACCGACTGATCGCACAGTGAAATCATAAACAGTAGGTTGACATTTCTTCAGCTAAAATTGGTCTGTGCTTACCGAAATGTAAAAAACTGCCCCATGTGACAAAAACGGTAACTGTTGTTGGGTGTATTCCTGTTAAAATGTCCACAGAGGGGCGCCAAACGTGAGTGGTGAAGCGAGTTGTTTTCAGCTGTACAGTTTATATTATACAGTCAAGATGTGCATTCTTTATAAAATTAAACCCCCAACCTAACGCTAACCATCAGTTGAGTAAAAATTTTATGTTAGAGGGGAAAACGCAACCTCGGAATAACGCTTGATACCGATTATGAGAACGTGATTACTTCTTGTTTTGAATGCAGGTTCTGAACTTGAAACTTCCACGCTGCTGGCACATTCAGTTTCCAGTCATGCCAAAGGGGAAGGGAAACACGATAGAAATGATGCAAAAATGTCTGATAGGAGATAGTGCTTGTCTGTGAGTCGGCATAATGTGGTTCTTAGTGTACTGGAACTTTCGGAAACAACTTGTCGACTTTCCATGTGATCATCTTGGTAAAAATCATGGAGAATGCTGCAGGAAAACATTGTGCATTCAAGCTAAACATTTATCAGTATGTGTTCCCATTGTGAGTGCAATGATCTACCAGATGAGCTATAGAAAAACATGAACCGATAAAAGTTCATTTGAATCCATTTTCATTCACCGAAAAGGGTTAGGGTTAGTTTAGTACCATAGTTTTTCCATTTATTGGGACTTTTGTTTTCAGACATGGAAATAGCATGGTATTATTTTAGGTACCATGTAATTAGCATGGTACATGAATGTGATAGTCATTCACTACAATGGTATTAAAACGCAATGATATTTCCATCTGTTTCCACTATTGTAGGCCTAATCTTTTGTAAGGGTAAGGTCATTGAAAACGGTGCCTTAAAATGGTTGGCCTCATCCGTAAACGAGCTCAGAGTCGACAGCAGTGTTCAAAGAAAGAATTGGATCTTTTGACCACATGCGACCTCTCAATATTTCATCAGCTGTTCTGCGGACTGCAGTAACACTAATCATACACATGCGGCGGGCAATAAAACCACAGAAACGCACGGGCTGGGATTCATGCAGGCAGTTGGACGCCTGCAGTGCGCTGAAAATGACTGTCTGCCATCACTATCAGTCATACAATAGAGAGAGCTCCATACATTACTGGGGGTTTATGGACTTTCAGCTTTATGTCAATGCCAAAAAACCTCAAAGGCCTGTTTTATTCCACCTTATGCCTTCCTCGGTCCTGCTTAGATTGAACTCTGGCATTGGCTGCCAAGCTGAGCTGATTAAATCATCCGTCATAGCTTTGTAAACCTCAAATTTGACTTTGACCAACTTAAAAGTCTGTTGTGTTTGAGAAAGCTGCCTTCCCCAAAACATTGTCAAACGGATGCACACAAATTACAAAAAAAAGTCTAAAAAAAAGAAAAGAAAAAAGGAGCTGTTTGGTTTAAAGTCTTAAAACTGGGGGAAAAGCCATGGGTTCCTACTGAAATTTGAAATTCGTTTTTAGAATAGCGTTTTTGATGTATGAATAAAATAAGGTCTGGGGTTAACATTAGATACCTTTATGTTTTGTAACATAACTTAAACAGTCAGACCTCAGACGCTGAACTGTTTTGTGCTTTAACAGGTAACAAGTTGCTTTACCCTGGATAGAAAAATAGCTTTGGGCTGAATTTGGACACATTTCAGCAGTGAGTTTGGCCCACAAACCACATGGAGTTACAGTACAAGATTGGCCTAAAGACTATAGCAGATGCAAACAAACTTTATTTGTCAAGCACGTAAAATCACATTTGCTTGACAAATGACACGTAATCAGCACTTTAATCTTTTTTGAAACACACAACAGTTAAAACAAATTATGTTTGAGGGTTGACTGTATATACTGTGTTGTTGTGGAACAAAACATGAAAGCTTTTTCAAGTAATATTAACCACATACCTAATTTTGCTCATAAAAACGGGATCCTAAAAACCCATTTGAAATTCCAGAACGAAAGCTAGGACAGATTGGCCGTTACAATTTACGTTACGATTTTAGTATTTGAAATGAGTGCATATCTGCTAAAAATTAACAACTTTGAATACACAAGTTACTAGATGACCTTGGAGCTAACAGACATCGACTAAAAGCCACCAAAAATAAATTGTATTAAATTATTAATCAATAATATAAAAATGGATTAATATGTTCCTTAAGGTTCACTTGTGTATATATAAATAAAAATTTTTTGCACAAACAAAAAAAAGTCATAAATTACAATTGTAAAACATGATAATTTTCTACCTTCATTCTGTCACTCTGTCAGAAACGCTCAGTTTTGGCGCTGCTTCTCCTTTAAGACTTGACAGTTAACGCCCACTGTTATGATTGGCTCTCTGCTCGCTCCTTGTATCTAACTGCTACTGCTACTAGATGGGGCCACAGAAGTGATTAAAGGTAAAGAAGGTGTTGATGTGTTGGTATGGAGACAGTCAAATGCAAATGGTGGAAGTAAAGAATGAGTCGTTTTGGCAGCTTGGTTTCAACAAATGCTTGTTTTGCAGTGAGGAGGAAGATTTGAGTGATGAAACTTACAACATGTTTTTATAGTACAATGACCTCCTATATGTTAAAAGATCAAGGACAATTTGAGTCCTCATGTTATGACCCCTTTAAAGGAATATTCTGGGTTCTATACAAGTTATGCTCAATTAACAGCATTTGTGGCATGATGTTGATTTCCCCAAAAATGTATTTAGACATTCCTCTTTTATAAAAAAAAATACAGTAAGTTACAGCGAGGCACTTACAATGGAAGTGAATGGGGCCAGTCCATAAACACTAAAATACACACAGTTTTAAAAAATATAGCCACAGGAAGTATACATTGTAAATTAGGATTTTAGCGACAACTAAACTTTGTTATCTGATATAGCTTTACACACTTTAGAATAGTAAGTGATTTTATCACATGAAAATGACATTTACATACATTTGATATTGAGTATTCAGGCTTAAAATATTTAATTCCCTTTTTTCCCTTTGTAAGTGGCTTCCTGTTTGTTTTTTTTATAAACAAAATGATTGGAAAATAAAAATATATGGAAATAATTTTTGGTGGTAATCAATATAATGCCACAAATGCTGTTGATTGATACTAAATTTTACTGAACACTGAATATTCCTTTAAACTGATTCACTAGCAAATATTATGCATGAGTTATAAATCAAAACGTTTGCTAAAACTACTTGATAAGTGTTGGAACTAGTATTATGAGCTGGATGAGCTCAACATTATAGCCTGAAAATTTTCAAAATAAAAAATTCCCTCTTGATTACGGTTTTATCACTATGGCAACCATTTAATGAAATTACATTGACAGACATGAAAAAGAACCTGCAAAATAATGCCACTGAACTTTGTGTCATGTCTGGTCGTTATTAATATTCTCCATCCCCTAAATAGCTCATAAATCTTTCCTTGAGCCAACAAAAAGGGCAAATAATTGATCTGTGTGCTTCCAGCTCATTATATCCTTCGAAACAGAATCAAGCCAGGCTGAATGACTGTTTTCAGATGTTATGGCTCATCACTGTGTAGACCATTCATATAAAGTACGTAGCTCACCAAACTTGCAATGTTGGGGGTAACATCTAACTATTTTTCGTTAGTAACAAGTATCACCCTCCTGTTGTTTAAAATGCACATGATTTTCTTTCTTCCGTGGGACACAATCTGTGATGTCAGTCAGGGTCACTATCACTGTATGGAGATAAGATGCAATGAAAGTGCATAGTGACTGAGGCTAGCATTCTACCGAAAACTTCTTTCATGTCCAATTAACATAAAAAAAGTCATACCGGTTTGGAGCAAAATGGGGGTAAAGTGATAACAATTTTCAGTTTTGGATGAACTTTCCCTTTAAAATTGTGTTTTGGAACAAAGCATGTTAGGTGAACAAATATGTCCACAGCAGGGGGGAAAAAAACACTGATTTAAAAAAATTAAAAAAGCACAACCATTCTGGAACAGGGAGTCCCTTCAGACACTTATCAGTGAGAAAATCAGAAGCATTACCGACCAGACACCAGAAACAACCCACTGTAATTTTGCTGGAAAAAGTAGGGGGAAGCATTTGTACAATCAAAAAGCTCCTGCTACAGACTTTGGGAGTGTAGTGTCATGCTGCATAGGGACATGCTGTGGTGTGGAATAGTACAAACGTTTCAGAATTGGGGTAAGATGTAAGGAGAAGAATGTAAGAATGCAATGCAACTTTAAAGAACAGAAGATCACTTTAATTGGCTTTTTAAAGCTTCGAATTGGTCTAATGGATTGCAACTTCTCTGTGTGGGCTGTTTGAACCCTATTTGCTCACTGTATTAAATGTGGGTCTGATGGAGTGCTTATGCTATAAATATCTCACCAGCCTTCTATGGTTTACAACATCAGCGGCAGGGTTCAGGTAGTTTCTGTCTCAGATGTCATGCCTGCAGTCAGCCTAACAAGTATAGATTGCAACAGTTATTTCCCCACTATTTCAGCCATCTTGGTTTTGGAAGTATTTTCCCATTAATTTATTCCATAGGGATTTCATAAAAGGGTTGTAGGCCATGAACAAAACCAACCAGCTTCCAGATGAACCACAATATTTCAAACTTTGATTTGGAGCAAAGAAATCTGAAAGAAAAGACGAAGGTACAAGACTCTGTACTTAATGTCTTTAATGAGGGAAAGAACTACAATCCCATGAAGCATTGTGAATGAAAACTTTTTATTTAAAGTTGTTGATTATATGTATATAAACAATAGGTTTGAAGATTATTGAAAAATATTCAGACATTCAAATATATAAGTAATTTGAGAGTGTAGGGAGAGCGACTCGATTACGCCATTCACAGTGCATCATGGGAATAGGATAGGTGGGCACTGCAGAGCTCTTTTGATGTGCTTTGTACACTTCAATTCTCTGATTGGTGGATCTTTCTCTGCTGAACCATGGGTAGGGTAATTATTTATATATATGCTATTAAAAGTGATTTTTGGAAAATTCAGTTAAAATAAAGGGAACTGATGGCTTCAACATAAGTATGTGCCATCGATTACATTTACATTTATGCATTTGGCAGACGCTTTTATCCAAAGTGACTTATAGTGCATTTATTACAGGGACAATCCCCCCGGAGCAACCTGGAGATAAGTGCCTTGCTCAAGGACACAATGGTGTTGGCTCTGGGGATCAAACCAGCAACCTTCTGATTACAAATTATGTACTTTAGCCCACAACCCCAAGCTCAAAAAAATATTTTTGCCTATTTTCAAGATGTATCAATTTCAATTGAATAACACATTTCCATCTAATTTAATTGCCTAATCTTTAACTAAATAAAATGTACAAATCTTACAAAATGCAAGTTTAAGACTATTCAATTAGATGGAAAAGTGTTATTCAATTGAAATGGATACATCTTAAAAATAGGCTAAAATATTGACTGCATGTTTAATAACGATTAATAACCTTGGAGCTCATGCTAAGTCTGTCTTAAAAGATTTCCTGGTGTTTGTTAAAAATCTATTTGCCTATGGAAAAAATGAATGGGATTTTTACTTCCAGAACCCGACTGTCAAGCTATATTACACAGGAAAGAGGAAAGCCCTTCCAATATGACAAGCTCAACTCTGATTGGTTGATTTCCACCTTCAAGTCTACTTTAAACAGGTTATAGAAGTTATCTATTCATTTACTGTGTGGCATATGGATTTGTTCATGTGCCTGTTCATAGCTAACCATTCTTGTGTAACACATCAACAGATATAACGGCAAGGATGTCAAACTGGCTGTTTGAATGCTTTGGTGTATTCAAACGAAATTTGAAAAATGTGAACACCACCATGACTTTATGTTTGTTTGTATCTCTTGAATTATTTGGCGTGCGTCAAGAGCCTGGTGTGATTATATTCCTTGGTTCATTCAGAGTTGAATAGGTGTTGTTCATAGATAAATTATTATTTGCAGTGAAATCTTCAATGTCTTACCCATTAGTGCTAAAAGACGGTGAGAGACAAGGCTGACACAGAGAGATCCCTAAGAAATACTGTGGTGGTACCAGTGATGCTTTCAGATGACTGTTCCATGGTACTGAAAGATTACCGTATTCAGATACAAATCTATTTATATGCTATGGATGTCCACCAAAAAATATATAATAAAATGGTGCATGGGTAAATGTGTAACACTCATTCTTTAGTCAGGATCTTTTAAGTTACAAAAAAAAATGCAATTCACATAAAACAATTATTTAAATACATAAAAAAAAAAAGAAAAAAAAGAGATGACCCCTTTCGACTGAAAAAACCCCAATGATTTTGTACAAATATAAATTTTTTCATAACAAATGTTTGCTTGTGTTTTTTGTTTTTTTACAGTTACAGAAATACTCAAACCAGCTTGTCTGCCACCAACAATCATCCATGCGATTATCAGCAATTGTGCAGCAGTGCAGTGTATAAAATCTTGCAGATAGGGGTCAGGGGCTTCAGTTAACGTTTACATCAACCATCAGAATGGGGAAAAATATGCTCTCAGTGATTTGGACCATGGAATGATTGTTAGTGCCAGACGGGCTGGTTTGAGTATTTCTGTAACTGCTGATCTCCTGGGATTTTCACACACAACAGTCTCTAGAATTTACTCAGAATGGTGCCAAAAACAAAAACATCCAGTGAGTGGCAGTTCTGTGGACGAAAATGCCGTGTTGATGAGAGAGGTCAACGGAGAATGGCCAGAATGGTTCAAACTGACAAAGTCTACAATAACTCAGATAACAGCTCTGTACAATTGTGGTGAGAAGAATATCATCCCAGAATGCTATTCTGAGATATATATATATATATATATGCACACACACTGATCAGCCACAACTTTAAAACCACTGACAGGTGAAGTGAATACATCAATTATCTCACTACAATGGCACCTGTCAAGGGGTGGGATATATTAGGAATTTCATGTGTTGGAAGCAGGAAATATGGGCAAGCATAAGGATCTGAGTGACTTTGACAAGGTAAAAACGTAATGCATGTCATGATAGAAAGATGTCAGAACACACAGTGCATCACAGCTTGGTGTGTATGTGGCTGTGTAGCCGCAGACCCATCAGAGTGCCCATGATGACCTCTGTCCACCACCAAAAGCACCTACAATGGGCATGTGAGTGTCAGAACTGGACCTTGGAGCAATGCATATAGGTGGACTTGTCTGTTGAATCACGTTTTATTTTAGATATTGTGGACAACCAGATGCATGTGCATCATTTACCTGGGGAAGAGATGGCAACAGGATGCACTATGGGAAAAAGGCAGGCCGGCGGTGGCAGTGTGATGCTCTGGGCAATGTTCTGCTGGGATACCTAGGGTCCTGGCATTCATGTGGATGTTACTTTGACACGTACTATTTACCTAAACACTAAAAATAATTTGAGAGGTGTTGTTGGTGGTTGCTAGGGCATTGCTGTTGTTCAGAGTTGTTCAGAGTGGTTTTTAACAAGTTGCTATGCAACAAGTTGCTATGCTAAACTAGAGTATTCCTAGTGGTTGCTAGGTGGTTACTTACTGGCCCAAGACAAATATGCCACCACTAAAGTCTCTACGATATTCTTGTCCTTAGAAATGGTCCCTTCTTTAATGTAGCTATATGGAATATTTTCCCCTTGTTTTATCATCCACCAGGCAAAAATCATAAATCCAATCATTAAGAAAAAACATAGCACATCTCTCCTCAAAAAGCCACATGATTTGAGGTATCATATGTCTGTAGCACAGAGTTTAATACTTTATTCAAGGTTTAAAATTTAGTGGTAGTGGTTTGTTCCCAACTCCTAGTACAAGCTTGAGTCAATGGAAGAATATCTGGCTTCTTAATCAGTGTAATTGGGTGCTGTGTAATCAGATCATTAGACTGTGCTCAACTTCATAAAAGACTTGTTTGGCAGCTTATTTCTGAACGAGAGCCATATGGTCCACTCATTCGGCACTAAATATTCCTACAGGCAGCATGATCCGCTTTTGACAGTTTATTTGTTTCCAGTGTGACAAGACATTGCAGCAAACAGCTTATTCATGAACGGCAATAAAGACTTAAAAGATCCATTTAAATGCATCTTTTCTTATTTGAAAGTGGAAAGACACAAATAAGTACACATGAGCAAATATCACCATGCAGAAAAGCTCTGACCGCATAGTGAAGGCCACATGGGGGAAAAAGCAGTGATTTCAACTCGCAAAATTGGGTGACAATTTATTCCTCACTTCCTGAGGTAAGCAATGTGAAAATGCTGACACTTTGAGAGAATTTACTGGCCTCTGAACCTTCAACGAGTTTCTCAAAACTCAAGGTTAGCAAGCGCTGAAAGCATTTGTCTAAATCACCTCCAGGCGTCGAGAAAATGCAGTCTGGGTCAAACGCTCACACTCTGACAGAAACAGTGTGCAAGTGGTCTCGGATGATCATCCTCCCTGTTCAAAAAAAATAAAAATAAAACATCAAGCTTTTAGTGTCACGGCGAGCTCAGAGTTTTCTTGTACATTGTCACTGGGCAATTTATTTGCACCCGTGACTTGCAATTCGACTTGACACCTATGCCACCCATAATCTCGTCTTTTGGGAAGTCTCCTGCTCCGTTCCGTCTAAAGGCGAATGTGGGATTCCTACTTGATATCTCTGAACAAAAAGGCATTCTCTTGAATGACATCTAAAAGATGATTGTTCAAACTACACCCAAGTCAGATTTGAAATTCAATTTTTAGCACTGACTATCCACACTCTCATTTTTCATGTGACCTAATAGGATACATTTGTTTAAACTGGGTCACGGTATGGTTTGTTAGCCTGACACGTTAGTCCCTGCTGGTATATGCTGTAACTGTACCACGGGTTCCACACAGCATATTTTTCCTTTGCAGCCATTCAGAATTAGCCAGCTATTCTGAAGAAGTTATTTATTTATTTATTTGCAAACAACCTTCCCAACTTTAGGATTTCCAGAACATTCTGCACTCAAAAAATTAATTCATAAAAATGAATAATATGAAATATAAATGTGTACAGTAATTCTTAACTTAATATTTTTTAATGTAACGTTCTCTTTTGGATAGCCAGTTGTTCTGATCAACTGTTTAATTAATCATTAGCATAATTTATACATGTGATTATAGTCCAGTAGCCATCCATGATCTCATTATTAGACAGGTGGGTACTTGGTACTTGGTGACCACGTGGGAGTGGTCATTGATTGTTCATTCACTTGGAAAGCTTAAATTTGAAATCTTTGTTCTAAATTTCAGCAACGATTGTATATTTTAATTTGGCGTTAATTTGGCATTAATCAGAAGATAATGGTTCTATTTTATCAGGCAGTTCTGGGTATTCTGTTAAATTACAGGATGCAAGCTTGATATGGGAACCTTTCAGTTCAGTTAAAATCACAGCTTGCTTTATGGGAATGAAGGAATCTACATCCCTTCAATTCATATATGAGCAGTTGGTTTTTAGGAATGCACAAAGAATAGTGGCTGATTCAAGTCATGTATTACCATCGGGGAAGTTATAGAGTACCACTGTGTAAAAGCAACTGTTACAATACCATCTTTTGTACCAGTATCTGTTTATATTCTAAATATTCGGGGCCTGGGTTCCTCAGCAAGTAAGGCGCTGACTACCAAACCTAGAGTCGCAAGTTCGAATCCAGGGTGTGCTGAGTGACTCCAGTCTGGCTTCCTAAGCAACCAATTAGCCCGGTTGATAGGGTGGGTAGATTCACTTTGGGTTACACATTCGCTCTTTTCCATTGGTGAGAACTGAAGCCGCCAGTGTCCCGATATGGCGCTGACATCTTGGGACTTGAGTCTGCGCAGTTGCTATTTCGGGACCAGACCTGCGCAGTAGTAAGCAGGAATCAAGGCCCCGCCCTCACTCTCGCTGAATCAATCGCAAGCACACGCCCCTGCACTTTTGACTTATGATGGTGTGAAATAATTAATTATAGAAATTTGTATATTAAATTTAAAGCTCCAATCTCCTCAGTCCTCCAAAGATCCCAAAAAAAAGTAAGTTGGTGCTTCAGTGACTACTTCACTCAAAGAACCTGTCAATCACAGCTGTCAATCATGATGTCACAGCACCGTTTTTATAGCATCAAATAACTAACTAAAAACAAACTTATTTTTGTCAACGTGATAGAAACTACAGTAAATGACAGAAACTATCTTTGGAAAAAAGATATGTGAAGTGTAATTTAATAGTTTAGTTGGTCTCACGTCCCATTGAATAACATGGGGAGGCGGGGTTTATGACCTATACTAGGACCAGTCACCGGGGGGTGATCGAGACGTTTTGGCTTCACTTTTGAGGGCTTGTGCGGCACACTTGGTCTGACCCGGGTCACTCTTGAAAGTTTTGCCATCCAACTGGGGTAGGGTTGCCCCAATGGCCTGCTTAGGCCCCCTTAGATACCAGGCATGTGTTAAAGGAATGTCCAGTGTTTGTTGGGCACGTTCTGTGATTTTTAAGTGGTTCCTGGGGTCAGCTATAAAGTGCTTTCTATCCGCCTCTAATAGTAGACAGCGCTCATCACTCTGCGCACAGAAAATAAAGCTACTCATCAGAATTATTCCAGACAGTTGTGGTCAGTCTGCATTTAGCGGCTTGTGCTTTATTTACAAAGCATTCAGCAGATGGGGAGAAAACATTGCTCTCTTTCTGACATAAATCGTCTCAAGGACCCTGACAGACCGCAGACGACTGTTCAAACATGTCACAGGGTTGGACATGCCTATGACAGCCGTTTAAGATAAAACTATGTGGTGTATTTAAGACGATTTTTAATGGTAGAAGTACCCAAGAAGGTCTGCCTCAAAAACTGTGCCTTTGCTTCACGGTGTCATTATGAAACTGTTTAAAATTCACAATCCGTGTTGAGAGAAAGAAAAACACAGCCGTACTTGCAGCCATACAACGTATATCTTACAACTCACTGTATTTCTCTTGTCTTAATCTGCAGCCTTTTTTCCCTCATCACGCAAATCCTCCATTCATCTCCTCCACCCACACCTTTGCTAAATCAATATTTTCTTTAGGTTTTCAGGATTTACAAGATAATTTTTATGTGGAGGGGTGGTGGTCTCTTCTCATCTCCCACCCGCATGTGCATGGCAAATCTGCAGTTGCCATGGCAATTTCAGAGGGAAAAAGTAAGCGAGTCATGACTTAACGGCGAGATAACCTGTTTCATTTTATTAAGCCGGAGTATTGTCCATCATTACTGACAACCTGATTTGAACAGCGCAGCAAGCAGCTGCTGTTTTTAATCAATGTGGCATATTTCAGTAGTTTGAAGTAACACAGGCACGAGGGGTGCCTATTTCACCAGATTTCATCTCAGGGCCCCTAAAAACTTGTGATTAACTGAAGCTGTCAGGAAAAGAGTTATTTGAACTAGGTTTTAAAGCACAAATGCCACTGTAAGAGATAGAAATGCCACCGAAATTGACTAAAAAAGGCCCCACATACTTTAAATGTTGGGTTAAAAACAAGGACGTAACCAAATATTCAATAAAATAAGATTAAATATGAAATATGTTTCAGAATATAATTTCTAGGTATACATTTAAAACAGCACCTACACGCTGTAACGGCGATCGTACCAAATTAACAAAACATTTTAAAAAGAGAGGGAAAGGCCAACAAGGAGCGGCAGTGGAAGAGAGAGAGGAGAGAGAGAGAAAAAACCACGTACTCACCGATACGCAGTAGCTTGGTCCTCGGCCACTCCTCCACCTTCTAATGGATGACAGCTGTGCCTCCCCAGACGAAATGGAGGCAGACCTCCGGCCCCTGTTGGACGGAATGCCCCGCCATGTTTTTGGTGGATGGTAGGGGTCTCCCCCGCCCCTGACAGTGGTAACTGCTCCAGGTGGTTGTTGGGAGCCCCTCCTCCCCATTCCTCTGGCGGATGGCCACGTCTGCTCTGTTGGGGTGGATGGTAGTGGTGAAGACTCTACTACGGCGCATCCCGAGAACCGGCTTGATAATATAAATAATATTTTAATATAAAACTGAAACAGAAAGACAAACACACAAAGGTGTCGGACAGCTGTCTGTTAATCTCTCTCTCTCGTACTGCAGCTTCCAGTCAGCCTTTATCCCTCTCTAATGCTTGATTAGCCTGATTAGGTGCAAGGTGTGGAATCACGACCCAGCCTCACCCTCCGCCCTGTCACATTCCTCCCTCATTCTCTCAGGCTGGGGAGCCCCTGCATGACGTACACCTCCCCCCCCCCCCCTTTCCCTGGGGAGGGGCGTGCCTTCCACACCGTCTTCCGGGAAGTCATCCCCATCTACCTGGATGAGGGAGGGGACAAGGTGAGGGAAACCCCCCAAAAAATGTGGCACCTACATGCTGTAATGGCGATCGTACCAAATTAACAAAACATTTTAAAAAGAGAGGGAAAGGCCAACACAGAGTGGGAGTGGAAGAGAGAGAGGAGAGAAAGAGAGAAAAACACATACTCGCCGATACGCAGTAGCTTGGTCCTCGGCCACTCCTCCACCCTCTAATGGATGACAGCCGTGCCTCCAAAGACGAAACGGAGGCAGACCTCCGGCCCCTGGTGGACGGAACGCCCCGCCATGTATTTGGTGGACGGTAGGGGTCTCCCCCGCCCCTGGCAGTGGTAACCGCTCCAGGCGGTTGGTTGGGAGCCCCTCCTCCCCTCGCGGTCGGCGGACTTTGCTCCGGCGGTTGGCCGCGGCTGCTCTGTTGAGGTGGATGGTAGTGGCGAGGACTCTACTACGGCGCATCCGAGAACCGGCTTGATAATATAAATAATATTTTAATATAAAACTGAAACAAAATACAAACACACAAAGGTGTCGGTCAGCTGTCCGTAAATCTCTCTCTCTCTCGCACTGCAGCTTCCAGTCGGCCTTTATCCCTCTCTGAGGCTTGGTTAGCCTGATTAGGGGCCGGGTGTGTGGCATCACGACCAGGCCCCGCCCACCGCCCTGTCACACTAATTAATCCACATAAAGAATTGAGGCCTTTTAAGCTAACAGAACAACACAGACCTTCATAAACTTCTAAGGAACACAAAGTTCTCTTGTACTCTGCTGTTTTTAGAATTTACACAACTCCACTTCAGCTGTTGTTTTCAGGAGCAAAGGACATCACATCCTCATCAATATATACGTAAATGGCAAAACTAGATCATGATGATTCAGCAGGCAAGAGAAGCCAGTTCATCTAAAACAAAACGATGAACAGACCATAGTTCTGATCCAAAACCTGATGAGCTGCTTTTCAGTCTACATACACCGCTGCCTCAGGCAGCATCATAACTGATACTATAAAAAAAAAAGTTTAAGATGAACTTTGAAACTTGGCTTGACAAATCTTTGCCTGGAAGTTTTGAAAAGCCTTGAAGTTTGAAGGTTATCAAGCATTAAGCATTTATGCAGCATTAACAGTCTGAGAGACAGGTATAGAAAGCTAGAGAGACAAGATATAAAGACAGATGATAGGTAGGTAGATATTTCAACAGACAAAATTTTCAATAGATGGCTAAATAGCTATTTCAATAGATATGTTATTACATACTTTAAAAAGATAGCTAGCTATATATTTTGATTTATAGAAATTCCTATATATAGAAATCCACTGACAGACAGATACAGTAAGCTCTCGAAGTGTGCTCATGATACCTTAGGAATAGTTCACCCAAAAGTTGAAAATTCTCACCCTCATGCCATCCCAAATGTGTAGGACTTTCTTTCTTCTGCAGAAAAAAACATTTGTTTTAGAACAATATCTTAGCTCTGTGGGTCCATTCAATGCAAGTGAATGGTGACCAAAGCTTTGAAGCTCCAAAAAAGAAAATAAGGGCGCATAAAAGTAGTCCATACGACTGCAGTGGTTTAATCCATGTCTTCTGAAGTGATCTAATCGGTTTTGTAAAATGTAACTCTTTTTTCACTATACATCTTGTTATTGCAGTCTCTAGGCACGATCATGATTTCAAGCTCAATTACACTTCCTAGGGCTTGATGCATAAGCAAAGCACTAGATGGTACCATAGGAAGTGAAATTGTGGTTGAAATCATGATCGCAAAGGAGATTGCTGATGTCAAGATTTATATTGAAAAATAGAGTTACATCATTGATTAAACCACTGGAGTCGTATGGATTACTTTTATGCCATATTTATGTGCTTTTTGGAGCTTCGAAGTTCTGGTCACCATTCACTTTCATTGTATGGACCAACAGAGCTGAGACATTGTTCTAAAAATCTTCATCTGTGTTCTGCAGAAGAAAGTCATACACATCTGGCCGGCATGAGGGTGAGTAAATGATAAGAGAATTTTTGTTTTTGGGTGTACTATCCCTTTAAAATGCTGTCTAGGTATGCAGCTCACTAGGTCTTAGAACAGAATTAAGTATTGATACATTTCATGCAATACAATGTAGAAAACTTACAAAACTAATCAATAGCACACACCTCTTCCTTCCAATGACCTTTACTCACACATAATCATTCTTTTTTTGTTAGAAATAACATGAAAATCTGTATCAAAGGCGGCATTTAACCGTTGTGCGCCGCAGCTCCTGGGTGGGTTCCAGTCGGTAACCTGCTGTGGCACAACATGAGAAATAACGGCACTGATGTACGCTGTTCAAAGAGCACATAATTATTTGTGATTAAAGCCGATCCGACAGCCTCATTAAAACCCCAATTCAGAGGCATTTAGTACACAGATGCAGTATGAAAGCATTAGAGAGTCTACAAGTCTGTGCATAGAGGTTATAATAGTCAAAAGAGTTAGCATTTATTGTAGGAAAGAGCAGTGCTTGCAAGGCAGCAAATATGGCTTTAAAACAGCTTAAACCAGTCTAAGGTGGTTTGCAAGTCTTATCTGGTCTCCCAGTCAGAACAAAATCTCAAATTCCTCTAATAAACCTGCAAACCAGACAGTCTGATAAAATAAGCAAATAAACAAGACTAACCTATTTGTGTGTGTGCGTGTGTGCGTATATATGTGTGTGTGTGTGTGTGTGTGTGTGTGTGGTGTGTGTTGTTGAGGTTTAGAAAAAAAATTTCTAACCAAAATGTTTGAGGCACTGTATTTCAAAACCAGAAAAATTACCAATTCATTACTCTGTGTGTGTGTGTGAGTGTGTGTGTGTGTGTGTGTGTGTGTGTGTGTGTGTGTGTCTGTTTTTCAATCTATGAACATTCCCGTAATCAAACAGTGGGACTCGCTGCCAGTTGTGCTGCAACTTAATGAATAAAATGAATAAAAATCAAAGAGAACTCATAAACAAAACCAGCATAACTTGGCCACATCCAAGTAAAAATAACAAAAAATCTGTGCAGGATTCCCCAAAGCACATCATGAAAAAGGCAGACGTTTTGGTCGTATCTTCACCTGGTCTCTCTTTGAAATCGCTCTAGCTGATGTGGTCCTGCAAAGCTTCAGCCATGAACAGTTTGCTGAGATTCTGTGACATGAGCTCCTTAATATTCTGACAGTAGTTGTTGACTTGTCCTTTTAAAGAAGAAACCAATAAATTACATATACGGTAACAAGAACAACTTTCAAGTTACAGTGTTCTGCCATACAAAGGCAAAACACAGTAACTACACATTTTGTCAAAAGATGATTACTTGGATTTAGAGAAAATAGTGTGAAAATTTGATAATCAGCATTTGGCTGGAAACTCTTAACAAGTTTAAGGCCTTTTTTTTTTCAGTTTCATTGTTGGGGTAGTTACTGCGTTTTGCCTTTGTATGGCATTGTAGGGCACCAGCCATTGGCAGGTGTTGCAATAATTTCATTTTGGATGCTGTCGATCACTTCCGAGCAAAAAATGTTCATAACTAGGGTTCAGTTAACATCATTACTGACGAAAATGTTTTTTGACAAAGGGTTTTTATAATTACAGCAATGATAATGAAGATGAGACTACATAGACGCGTCATGATGATAATTAAAGGAATATTTCGGGATAAATACAAGTTAAGCTCAATTGACAGCATTTGAGACATAATATTTATTACCACAAAAAAAAAAAAAATTATTCATCCCTCCTGTTCTTTTTAAAAACCAAAATCTGGGTTATTATGAGGCACTTACAATGGAAGTGAATGGGGCC
Source organism: Xyrauchen texanus (assembly GCF_025860055.1). Taxonomy (NCBI): domain Eukaryota; kingdom Metazoa; phylum Chordata; class Actinopteri; order Cypriniformes; family Catostomidae; genus Xyrauchen; species Xyrauchen texanus. The sequence goes on from NC_068292.1 coordinate 41,166,366, forward strand.
AATCTGTAAACATTAAAATACTCACTGTTTCAAAAGTATAGCCACAAGACAAACAAAATGCATGTGTGAAGTTATTGCCAATTTTACAACTTCATTGATGTAATGTAAACAAAACCTGAAACCGTAAAATTACTGTAAACATTACGAATTAAACAACTTTACAGCTCAAATAATACATGAGTTTTAACAGACTAATTAATGTAAGCGCTATTATAAAATTATAATCTTCAAGTTTCTGCCTTTTAAACTCTCCAAAAATTGTCCCCATTCACTTCCATTGTAAGTGCTTTACTGTAATTTCGATTCTTGCTTTTTTAAAGAAACGGAGATACAAGTAGAAATAAATTTTTTTGTGGTAATCAATATCATTATATTTTTTTCTAATGATGGATATTATTTTTATCCATCATTAGTTACATTTATTTTTAGTCATTTATCTCATCTTTAGTCATGGATCTCGCTCACACAAAATCATTTTGTTTTAATTATTCTGTAAGAAATTAAAAAAAGAAAGTCCTGGTTATTGCAACCTCTGGTTAAATTTACTTAGATTACATTTACATTGATTAAAATGTTTTTTTTTTTTCTTGAAGTTTTTTAAATCACTTAACATAAAAATGTGTATGTCTTGATGTATATTGTTATCAACCTATAATTAAAAAAATATAGCATTAAAAATGTTTTACTCATATCGCTTACCTCATTCATAAATAAATGTTAATGAGAAGGCCACAATGAGACTGCTGTGGACAAGTGGCAAAAATGTTTTCTTCATTAAAAGAGGAATTAACTGCAGTAAAACTTCATTTTGAAAGGAAAAGTACAGGCAAACTTTAGAATTCAAAGATTAATCGTATTAATGCCAAAAAATAGAGATTAACTAACAATCCATCAGAATCATTTCTGTAGAAAATGACACGGTTTAAAGATTTAAGACCTGCAATTAAGGTGCATTCCCATTTCAACTGATCCATTCAGTGCTAAATTGATCAGTTTATGGATCAATTCTTTCAGACAGAGGACCATAAACATCTAATATTCTGCAGACTGTGCAGAAAGTCAATAAAGGTGTTTAACTGGGGCGTAATGGTGGCTCTTGACCGCTCAGATACCTGCGATGAGGAGCGAGTCCATGCGGGGAGGAGGCTAAGGGGGTTTAAACGTCTTAGTGATGTCTTCTACCGTTAATGACTCTGTCGCTGCACGTTCTCTTGCTGCCTCCTCTTGAGATACTGCAGACAGAATGTAAGAAAATACAGAGACATTATACTTAAGTTTGGGTAATTTGTCAAATTATAAATCTATTAAAAATTCAAAGTATTGAGCCAAAAACATGAAAACAGTCAAACATATTCACTTTGTTTTTATGGAAAAGAGATGCAATGAAAGTGAATGGTGAAGGAGGGTAAAATTCTACCTTTAGTGTTCCATGGAACAAAGTCAAACAGGTTTAGAACAACATGAGGGTGAGTATATGATTTTAATTTCTGGGTGAACTGTCCTTTTAAGTATGAGTTCTGTGTCAAAAGTGTAACCGTTTTCTTTTTTTTCTTATAGGGATAGTTCATCCCAAAATGAATATTCTCTCATCATTTAATCACCCTTATGTTATCCCTGGTGGGTATGATTTTCTTTCTTCTGCAGAACAAAATATCTCAGCTCAATAGTTCCATCAAATTCCAGTGTATGGATATGGACAGAGTAGAAGAACATTTCTGGTCATCCAATCTTTTATTTCATTGATACACTCTGCTAATTTGGAGATTGTGAAGTCTCATCAGGTTCTGAAGAAATACAAAGTTGTGTATCGTCGGCATAACAATGGAAACTTATTCCACGATTCCTGATAATATCTCCCAGGGGAAGCATATACAAGGAGAAAAGAAGAGGCCCTAAAACTGATCCCTGTGGTACTCCATACTTTACATTTGTTTGGTGTTACAATTCCTCATTTTCATATACAAAGTGGTAGCGGCCTGCAAATTAGGACCTAAACCATGCTAATGCAACTCCACAAATGCCAACATAATTCTCTAGCCTATTCAAGAGAAGGTCGTGATCTATTGTGTCGAATGCAGCACTAAGATCTAAAAGCACAAGAAGTGCAATGCAGCCACGATTAGATGATAAGAGCAAGTCATTTGTAACTCTGATAAGTGCAGTCTCTGTACTGTGATGAGGACTAAATCCTGACTGAAATTATTTGTATATACTATTTCTCTGTAGAAATGAACATATTTGAGAGGATACTACCTTTTCTAGTATTTTCGACATAAACAGGAGATTTGAAATCGGTCTATAATTAGCCAGTTCTCCAGGATCAAGTTTTGGCTTCTTAATAAATGTTTGATAACGGCCATTTTAAAGTTTCTTGGGACATGTCCTAAGGATAACGAGGAGTTAATAATATCTGGTTCTTTTGAGACTTTATTCATAACCAATTTAGCCACAGTACTGAATAAACATCTAGGATTGTTGTGGTTATTTTCTATGAGTTTGCTAAAATATGCTGACTTGGCAGCTTTTAGTGCCCGTCTGTAGCTACAGACACTATCCTTCCATGCACTGCAAAATACCTCTAATTTTATATTCTCTCCCTTGGGAGCATGAGTGTGATCATTGTAGCATGGGGCAGGGCTTTTTTCTTGAATTTTCTTTAATCGAGGGATGGAGTCTGTCTCTTTTAAGCAGGTCAGGTCTACCCCAAAAACACTTCCAATCATCTATAAATACTGTTCTATTCTCCAGACACCACTCAGACATCCAGCCATACAGTGACACTAATCTACTATAAACATCATCACCACGATGAGCAGGGAGGGAGCCAGAGCATATTACAGTGTCTGACATTGTTTTTGCTCTAACCTCTTTAACATTATCTCTAGTGATTTCCAACTGGCGAAGCCGGACATCATTAGTGCCGACATGAATAACAATTTTAGAAAATCGACGTTTAGCATTAGCCAGCACTTGTAAATTTGATCTGAAATCAGACACTCTGGCACCAAGAATGCATTTAACAATAGTGGCTGGAGTCTCCATTTCCATGTTCCATACAATAGAATCACCAATAACAAGGGCTCTTTCAACATGATTCTCATTGGGTACATCACTGAGTGGGTAGAATCGATTGGAAACCCTAACAGGAATGGGAGGAGTGGTGTTGCTTTGCTGAGCGAGTATGCCGTCGAGACGTCACCCAAATACCCTGCTGCGGGGGCTCTACAGCCGGAACAAAAATGTGTATGTTGCTCTCTGTACTGCCCACATCTGAATCAGTATCTACCGGTTAATTTTTCTCACTGACCGCCACTAGCATTCTGATGCATGTCTCTAACTCATTAACCTTCTCCTTCAGCCTGACTAATTAAAGAAATAACATGATCGGACGCCATTACTTACCTCAACTGATTGATTGTTGTTGTTGTTTGTTGTTGCTGAGCGGTGAGGGTTTCAAATCGATGTGAATCCCTCATGCAATTGTTTGTTTTTATGGTTGTTCTTGGTAAGCTGTACTTTGAGATTAATGCAATAACACAGAGGAGAAAAATAGTGCGCACTGTAAAATGTAGGCAGTTTAATCGCAATAAAAATAGAAAGTGGATGCATGTGGAAAATGCACGCAGTTGAATCGCAATAAGAGAATAATGTGGAGGGGTAACCCAATGCATGCTGAAAAATTGCAGATGTTAAGGATTAAAAGCTGAAAACCGATATTTAAGCAATGCTAAAAAAGCTAGCAGGCTACAAACACAGACTCGAGCTAGGTGCCAGAAGCAACAGGTAAAATACACACAGATGAAAAGCAGAAAAACCCGAAACGCGGTAAAATGACAAAGGATAAAACGACGAATGTATGAGAATAAGAATAAGCATTGCTAAGCAGGCTAGCAGGTTACAAACACTCGTGCAGCATGCCGTCAGCAACAGGAACAGGAAGTCCAGGAACGGTCACCTCTAGAATGCACACACTGTACAGTGTTCCTCCTATTCAGTTGTAAACAGTGTTGCTCTTCCATGTGTCACACGTACATCAATTCTTGTGTGTGTAGTGCCAATGCGATTGCATCACACATGCTTACCGCTGCTGAACAGAAAAGTTAAAAAGTACTTAAATATTGATCTTTTTTACTTCAAAAGTAATCGTATCGCTTTTAGAAGACATTAATTTAACCTCTGGAGTCGTATGGATGACATTTATGCTGAGTGTCTGTGATTGTTGGAGCTACAAATTCGGATCACCATCCACTTGCATTTTAAGGACCTACTGAGCTGAGATATTTTTCTGTTTTTATTCAAACGTGTTCTACCGAAGAAAGAAAGTCATACACACCTGAGATATCATGAGGGTGAGTAAATAATGAGATAATTTTTATTTTTGGGTGAACTTTAACTTTTGAAATGGAATTGGGGTTTTGGGTTTTTAGTAAGATGCATATAAAAAAATACTTTTTACTCCATACAATTTAATTTAGACTTTCCAAGTACAAAGTGTGATGTTTGTCTTGGAATTGTATTAAAACAGTTCAAGTGTTCAGACAAGTTGTACAGAAAGTACAAATTCCCCAAAATGCTAAAGGGCATTTATGTCTTCCGTGGAACACAAAAGAAGATGTAAGCAGTGTTATTACAATTAACAGAAACTAAACAAAACAACATTAAAACATTTTTGTTAACTGAAATAACTATATTCATATCTGTCTATAATAATAATAAAAATGAACTTTTATTAATTTTAGATACAAAGTATATTACAAAATTTGAAGCGTTTACATTTCACCTTAATTATACATAAAAATGCCACTAGATAGACTAGAAAAAACTAAGGAGAAAACTAAATGAACTAAAAGAAAAAGAGTGAAAATGAAAACTAAACTTTTTAATTAGAAATTGAATGTAAATAATAAATTAAAACAATATTAAAAATCCCAACCTATAATAACCCTGGATATTAGGTAGAATTTTAGGGACCGACAGCCTCAGTCACCATTCACTTTTATTACATGGAAAAAAGATGCAATGTAAGTGCACAGTGACCAAGGCTTTCCAACTGCCTAACATATCCTTTAGTTTTGCATGGAAGAAAAAATAATAATTTTTGGGTGAACTATCCCTTCACAAATAGTAATAAAGTAAATTTATTCATGTACTTTACACTCCTGACAAGAGGAAGCAGACAAGGAGAACATTCTGAGCCAAACAAGGTAAAAAATGTAATCAAAATTTCATGGAGGAACTACACGACCTGGTCCAAAACAACAAGACATTAGGTTTCCAAAAGGGTGAGATTGACAGGGAACTGGAGACTTCTAATGGAAAGAAAAATATTCATGGCTGGTGAGTTCAGGTGTCATTGCAGCAGCAATTCATGCTGCACGAATACAAATGCATTTCTAGGCCATATTGGCCACCGTATTCAGTGTTTGTGTGTAGCATCATGGGTTTGCAGATGCCACTTAAGTGTGATAGTTCGCAATCTAATGCAATGACATTCACATATTTTTAAGTGTGATTTAAAGGCATAGCACACCCAAAAACTGTGCCAGCATTTACTCACCCTCATGTAGTTCCAAATGACTTTTATACATTTTTTTTTTAAAGAAAGTCAATATGGGTATGGAACAACATCGAGTTTTATGTAGAAATTCATATCCTATTTTAGTTTGTGCGGCTTATGTCACCGTTGAGGATACTGTCAATTTTTGTTGAAATTAGGCATATGATTTAGGAATGCAAACTGCCAACACATTGGCAATTCTCTTTGATATTAAATGGTGATGGATGCAGGTCATTTAGTTTATATGGTCCACACAGGGGCTGACATACGCAGCACTGTGCAGAGACTGAGACGGGTAGGATATGATCGATGACGAGTAATTACGGCAGATTTCAGCATGGTTGATATAGGGGCCATTGTGGTGACCTGATTGTGCTCAGGCTGCTGGGGTCGGACCACATTTGCGGCACTGTTTGAAAGCACCCTTTAAATTTCTTTTGAAAGGCTCAACCTTCCTGTCAAACAGAAAGTGCTAATATTCTACTAAACACTGAAGTCCCACTGGACAAATGCTCAGTGGAGAGCGCGCTTTGTTCTGGATGATTGTAATGTTGCAAAAATGGTAATGAAAATGGTGAATGCCGATGACTAAAATTAATATTCTGTCATCATTTACTCACCGTCCAAACCGTAATAACTTCTTTCTTATGTGAAATTCAAAGTGAGATGCTTAGCAGGATTGTCCCAGATTCCCAGAAGTGAATGGGGATGGATGCTGTTGAGCTCTGAAAATGACATAAAAAGCACCATAAAAATTGTCTAAATGACTCATGCGGTGTATTCCAAGTCTTCTGAAACCATATTTAAGTTAAACCAGAAAAAAACATTGGCGCTCCAAAATCAATGTAGGTTAAGTTACTCTTAAGTAATCCTCTAGATACACACTATAGAATTACTTCTCTAAAAATTGCAATCAGAGTACTTTACTGATTACTTCATTGAATAGTAATCATGTTACTAATTCATTTACTTTTAGGTTACTTTCTAAAACCAAAAGTTTTAGTTTTTATCTCAACAAATTCAAATGTCAATACACTCACCTAAAGGATTATTAGGAACACCATACTAATACTGTGTTTGACCCCCTTTCGCCTTCAGAACTGCCTTAATTCTACGTGGCATTGATTCAACAAGGTGCTGAAAGCATTCTTTAGAAATGTTGGCCCATATTGATAGGATAGCATCTTGCAGTTGATGGAGATTTGTGGGATGCACATCCAGGGCACGAAGCTCCCGTTCCACCACATCCCAAAGATGCTCTATTGGGTTGAGATCTGGTGACTGTGGGGGCCATTTTAGTACAGTGAACTCATTGTCATGTTCAAGAAACCAATTTGAAATGATTCGAGCTTTGTGACATGGTGCATTATCCTGCTGGAAGTAGCCATCAGAGGATGGGTACATGGTGGCCATAAAGGCATGGACATGGTCAGAAACAATGCTCAGGTAGGCCGTGGCATTTAAACGATGCCCAATTGGCACTAAGGGGCCTAAAGTGTGCCAAGAAAACATCCCCCACACCATTACACCACCACCACCAGCCTGCACAGTGGTAACAAGGCATGATGGATCCATGTTCTCATTCTGTTTACGCCAAATTCTGACTCTACCATCTGAATGTCTCAACAGAAATCGAGACTCATCAGACCAGGCAACATTTTTCCAGTCTTCAACTGTCCAATTTTGGTGAGCTCTTGCAAATTGTAGCCTCTTTTTCCTATTTGTAGTGGAGTGGTACCCGGTGGGGTCTTCTGCTGTTGTAGCCCATCCGCCTCAAGGTTGTGCGTGTTGTGGCTTCACAAATGCTTTGCTGCATACCTCGGTTGTAACGAGTGGTTATTTCAGGCAAAGTTGCTCTTCTATCAGCTTGAATCAGTCGGCCCATTCTCCTCTGACCTCTAGCATCAACAAGGCATTTTCAGCCCACAGGACTGCCGCATACTGGATGTTTTTCCTTTTCTCACCATTCTTTGTAAACCCTAGAAATGGTTGTGCGTGAAAATCCCAGTAACTGAGCAGATTGTGAAATACTCAGACTGGCCCGTCTGGCACCAACAACCATGCCACGCTCAAAATTGCTTAAATCACCTTTCTTTTCCATTCTGACATTCAGTTTGGAGTTCAGGAGATTGTCTTGACCAGGACCACACCCCTAAATGCATTGAAGCAACTGCCATGTGATTGGTTGATTAGATAATTGCATTAATGAGAAATTGAACAGGTGTTCCTAATAATCCTTTAGGTGAGTGTATTTCCTCCTTGTTCATTGTGGCTCGTTCAACTGTCAGAGAAATGCAAGTATTTTCTATTCTACATGTAATCTACATAAATAATATTTTAGAAATACACGGATCAGCAACAACTTTAAAACCACTGACAGGTGAAGTAAATAACATTGATTATATTGTTGTCAAGGGGTGGGATATATTAGGCAAGTGAACAGTCAGTTCTTGAATTTCGTGTGTTGGAAGCAGGAAAAATGGGCAAGCGTAAGAATCTAAACAACTTTGACAAAAGCCAAATTGTGATGGCTAGATGAATGGGTCAGAGCTTCTCCAAAATGGCAGGTCTTGTGGGGTGTTTCTGGTATGAGTAGGGTGGTTTGTGGAGTGGCTAAAGCACAGGGCTGTTAATAAGAACGTCGCTGGTTCGAACCCCAAGGCCACCACCACTGTTCCCTTGAGCAAGGCACTTAACTCCAGGTTGCTCTGGGGGGATTGTCCCTGTAATAATTGCACTGTAAGTTGCTTTGGATATAAGCATCTGCCAAATGCATAAATGTATGCAGTGGTTAGTACCTACCAAAAGTGGTCCAACGAAGCACAACTGATGAACCGGAGACAGGGTTATTGGCACCCAAGGCTCATTGATGCATATGGGGAGCTAAGGTTAGCCTGTCTGGTCCGATCCCACAGAAGAGCTACTGTAGCACAAACAGCTGAAAAACGTAATGCTGGGTCTTAGATAGAAAGGTCTTAGAACACACAGTGCATCACAGCTTGTTACACACTGTATGAGGCTGCGTAGCCGCTGACCTCTGTCCACCACCGAAAGCACCTACAATGGGCACGTGAGCGTCAAATTGTTGCATTCATCAAAGTTTTTATATTTACAAAATGTTCACCTGCTCCTGACCATGTGTAAATCGTTTCATGTACTTTCAAGGCAGACTGCCTTTCGATAGAAGAAAACTTGTAAAAACATGTAAAAACGTCCTAATAATTGAATAAGTGAAAATAACCTTAAAAACTGTCATAAATTAGTAAAAAAAAAAAATAATAATTCAAATGTAATTTTTCCCCCCATTTAATTTCATGTACTTAAAAAAAAATATTATTCTCTCTTTTTTTCATCAGAAACAGCATGGGACATATAGGTTGAGGGAAGATGCAGTTTGTTTTTGCGAATGTCTTTTCACAAATGTTTGGAATTCTGTTTGTAAATCTGTCATAAAGTTGAGGCCTACTGTGAATGAATGAGGCCCACTTAGTTGAAAATGCAACTTGGAGATGCTTCAAAATAGTTTATGCTTTATAGAATAGAGAAAGTGATACAAGTCTGAAACAATATTAAGGTGAGAAAATGTATCCATGTATTATATTTCCCATTAAGCTTCTATATATTCTCATTCCTTAATTGATGTCTGTAAACTGAGTTAGATTAATCGCTGATTATTTTGGCACAATAGCCTTAGAATTTCAGCCACAGAAGAACAAACCTCTTGGGTAGAGACAACAAGAATAGGACCAAACATTGACAAATGTGCACCCATTCCAACCAGTTCTATCATATTCTATTTTGAAAATGAAAAATAGGGATGTTGATATCTGATTTCAAGGGTGGCCTCTCTTCAAATGATCCTGCTGTACATACATGAGGTCAGATGAACAAGTCCATCCATCCATCCATCCATCCATCGTCAACCGCTTATCCTGTGTACAGGGTCGCGGGGGGCTGGAGCCTATCCCAGCTAACATTGGGCGAAAGGCGGGGGACACCCTGGACAGGTCGCCAGTCCATCGCAGGGCCACACATAGACAGACATACACTCACACTCACCTCCACATCCACATCTAGGGCAATTTTTTTGGAGACACCAATTAACCTAGCCTGCATGTCTTTTGGATGGTGGGAGGAAGCCGGAGTAATGAACAAGTCCAGACAAATGAATTCAATCCCTTCTTATGCTATTTCATGTTCTTCTTTCTTGTTTGTGATGTGCTTAGAACTTGTGTTTACAAAATGCCAGCAAAGCAAACACCTGAAAATATCACGTGCATTTATGGCTGATTCGTCAGCCGGGGAATTGGATAAAAATATTAATTTGAAACGAGTTAGGGTTTTAAATCAGACAGCCTGCATCAACGCTAAATAACTACCTATTGACCGGTTTTATCTCAGGCACAGAAGGACGTCAGCTGTTTACGGTATGTGTCAGTACTACTAAGCAATACACATGCCATGGTGTGAGTTAGTGCCATGCACACACTTCTTAAATGAACAATTGACCATTTATTATAGTTAAAAAAACACATATGAACATAGACAAAGTGTATACCTGCTGCTGCTTCTGCTGTTGTTGCTTGCTGAAGTTACGGGAGTATGTATTATACATGACGATTTATTGGCTCATGTCATCCACTCGATCCTTCAGCAGTTGAAGGTTTTTGTCCTGGTGGTTACTATGGCAACAGATTGACAGACAGTTTAGTCAAACAAAGTTTTGTGTATTAAAAGCTTGGCTGCACATTAAAGCATAGCTCTATTGTGAATCCTCCTAAATGAAAAACCCAGGACAACAGAATTATGATCAATCTGATAAGGGCGACTATCTGTGCTGAATTTACATGGTTCTGGGAGACTTCTAATTGTAGCATGTGGCATTTTCTGAGGGTCACCAAATGTCTAAAACCTCCTAAAATACCAGCTTGGTTCCTAAACCTAATGAGCACCCTATAGGCTGCATTTGAAGATAGGTTAGCAATGCAAATGCTGTTCCAAAAGGTATGCGGCGTGATTATAATCCCTGCCGTGTTGCCTTTTTTTTTTGTTTTTTTGAAGGATATACCATTAAGGAAACACGTTACATCCTCCAACTCCCACTAAAGACAACACTTTAACATTCATACTTCCATGCTTTCAGTTTGTGTGTTTCTGAAGTGACACATTTGCCCTAAAGACCTATTGGTATTTGCTAAGAAAGGAAAGGGCATCTCTGTACACAGGAAGACCCAAATTACACACTGAATACATTATGATTATGTGCGCGCTAAACGATTTCACCAGCAGGGCCTATTAAACACACCAGCTCCCGGGATTCTTGGAATTACAAATGAAAGACTTACTCGAAATGGCAAAGATTTTGCTTGCTCATAAAGCGTTAAAGACTACAACACCTGCTCACATCCCAAGTATTTAGTTTATCAATTAGTCTGATTCTGAGGACAGCCCGACCAGCTGCGACTGCTGGAGATGCATAAGCGGTCAGAAAAACTGCATTTTCAGTCCCTATGTCTGTTAAAAGGGACGTATCCCAGAAAACAGGACTTTCTCAGCACTTTTGAAATAGAAGAAATAACTATGCAGACTACGTCTGGGCAATATATCTATTTTTCTGCACTGTTGACAATATTTGAAATGCATCACAACATAAACTTATTTGCTCTGAAATGGCTACATTTCAGCCTCAATGTTTGACATGTTTGTTCAGAAATGATTTTCTGCACAGCACTGTTGTAACATGTGGTTATTTAACTGGTGGTGGTTGAGTAGATTCCCCCTATACTATGTAAAGTGCTTTGAGTGCCTCAAAAAGAGCTATATAAATGTAAGGAATTATTATTTGGGTTACCGTCACCTTCCTCTCAGCTTGGACCAGGCTGGCCATTCTCCTCTGACCTCTGTCATTAACATGCCGTTTCTGTCACAGAACTGCCACTCGCTGAATGTTTTATCTTTTTCGCACCACATTCTATACACTAGAGACTGTTATGCATGAGATCAGCAGTTACAGAAATACTCAAAGCAGCCTGTCTGGCACCAACATTCATGTCAGAGTTGAAATCACTGAGATCATATTTTTCCCCATTCTGATGGATGATGTGAACATTAACTGAAGCTCCTGACCCATATCTGCATGACTTTATGCATTGCACTGCTACCACACGATTGGTTGATTAGATAATTGCATAAATAAGTAGGTGTACAGGTGTATATTGTTAGATTATTTCTCCTATGCAGTTCGTAGTTTTCACCCCCAGCACTGTCCGTTGTCCTCTCACTCAGGAATATGCTAGCAAGGGAAGAGACTCTGACACAAAATTGATATCAAAGCGTCTTCAAAGGTTTATTGACAGTCAAACATATTTATACCATGCGTCAAGGATAACAGACATCTCTATATGTGTGCCAGTCTAAACAAGGCTCTCAGAATACCATTTTATACCAGTTTGTAATAAAGGACGAGCTTAAGAAATCCTTGAGCTTCAGATAAGGAGAGCAGAAGGAACAAAAAAAACAAGTGCTACTTGTCAGTAAAGATTAGTGACAATGGAGGCCCAAAATGAAAAAGTAGGCCTGAAACTGAGAGCAAATCTATATTTCTCATATATATATATATATACACACAGTGCATTCGGAAAGTATTCACAATGCTTCACTTTTTCCACATTTTGTTATGTTACAGCCTTTTTCTAAAATGGATTAAATCCATTATTTTCCTAAAAATTCTACAAATAATACCCCATAATGACAACGTGAAAGAAGTTTATTTTAAATTTTTGCAAATTCATTAAAAATTAAAAAAAAAAAAAAAATCACATGTACATAAGTATTCACAGCCTTGGCTCAATACTTTGTTGAAGCACCTTTGGCATCAGTTAAAGCCTCAAGTCTTTTTGAGTATGATGCTACAAGCTTGGCACACCTATTTTTGGGCAGTTTCTCCCATTATTCTTTACAGGACATCTCAAGCTCCATCAGGTTGGATGGGGAGCGTCGGTGCACAGCAATTTTCAGATCTCTCTAGACATGTTCAATCGGGTTCAAGTCTGGGCTCTGGCTGGGCCAATATGAGGTCCAGAGCGCTCTGGAGCAGGTTTTCATCAAGAATGTCTCTGTACATTGCTGCATTCATCTTTCCAACGATCCTGACTAGTCTCCAAGTTCCTGCCACAGAAAAACATCCCCACAGCATGATGCTGCCACCACCATGCTTCACTGTAGGGATGTATTGGCCAGGTGATGAGCGGTGCCTGGTGTCCTCCAGACATGATGCTTGCCATTCAGGCCAATCTTCAGACCAGAGAATTTTGTTTCTCATGGTCTGAGAGTCCTTCAGGTTCCTTTTGGCAAACTCCAGGTGGGCTGTCATGACTTTTACTGAGGAGTGGCTTCCGTCTTGGCCACTCTACCGTACAGGCCTGATTAGTGGAGTGCTGCAGAGATGGTTGTTCTTCTGGAAGGTTCTCCTCTCTCCACAGAGAAAGGCTGGAGCTCTGTCAGAGTGACCATCGGGTTCTTGGTCACCTCCCTGACTAAGGCCCTTCTCCCCCGATCGCTCAGTTTGGCCTGGCGGCCAGCTCTAGGAAGAGTCCTGGTGGTTCCAAACTTCTTCCATTTATGGATGATGGAGGCCACTGTGCTCATTGGGACCTTCAATACTGCAGAAATTTTTCTGTACCCTTCCCCAGATCTGTGCCTCGATACAATCCTGTCTCGGAGGTCTACAGACCATTCCTTGGACTTCATGGTTTGGTTTGTGCTCTGACATGCACTGTTAACTGTTGGACCTCATATAGACAGGTGGGTGCCTTTCTGAATCATGTCCAATCAACTGAATTTACCACAGGTGGACTTCAATCAAGTTGTAGAAACACATCAAGGATGATCAGTGGAAACAGGATGCACCTGAGCTCAATTTTGTACATGTGATTTTTTTTCATTTTTGATTTTTAATAAATTTGCAAAGATTTCAAACAAACTTCTTTCACGTTGTCATTATGGGGTATTGTTTGTAGAATTTTGAGGAAAATAATGAATTTGATCCATTTTGGAATAAGGCTGTAACATAACACTATGTGGAAAAAGCGAAGCGCTGTGAATACTTTCCGGATGCACTGTGTGTATATATATATATATATATATATATATATATATATATACAGTATATACAGTATACACCGATCAATCACAACATTAAAACCACCTGCTTAATATCATGTTGTTTCCCCTTGTGCTGAAACAGCTCTGACCCATCAAGGCGTGGACTCCACAAGACCTCTGAAGGTGTCCTGTGGTATCTGGTGTCGTGTTTTCAAAATAAGACATGGGATTCAAACTGTATAAGCGTGTTTACTGATAACTCTTGGCAGCAACAACATAGCAATACATGTGCTCTCACTCTGGCGTGTCGTCGCATTCCTTTCTGTCGTCATCTCCAAGCGACTCCTTAACAACCAATAGCAACAACACCACATCTGGCACCAAGATGTTAGTAGCAGAAAATCCTATAAGTCCTGTAAGTTGCGTGGTGGGGCCTCCATGTTTCAGACTTGTTGGTCCAGCACATCCCATAGATGCACAATCGGATTGACATTTGGGGAATTTGGAGGCCAAGTCAACACTTTGAACTCTTTGTTATGTTCTTCAAACATTCCTGAACAATGTGTTGCAGTGTGGCAGGGTGCACTATCCTGCTGAAAGAGGCCACTGTTAGGGAATATCGTTGCAATGAAGGAGTGTACGTGGTCTGCAACAATCTTTAGGTAGGTAGGTCGTGTCAAAGTAACATCCACATGAATACCAGAACCCAAGGTTTCCCAGCAGAACATTGCTCAGAGCATCACACTGCCTCCGCCAGCCTGCCTTCTTCCCATTGTGCATCTCAACCCTAAGGAAGACATACTCTAATGACATCACAACTATGAGCTAATTAACATATGACTGCCCAATTTTACATATCAACACATATTCTGCTCGATAGGAGAAAGGTGATATACGTTCCTAACAAACTGAGGCCCTTTTGAACAATGGGCCCTATTCTGTTATTCAGGTCATACAAAACTCTTAAAGAAACAGTAGGAAATTCAAAGGTTTAGAGGGAGTTATGTAAAACTAAAACAGGAAAAATAAATCTTTAGTGCAAGAAACATTGACTACTATTATAAGTGGATTTCCACAAAGGGAAATTCATAAATATTGCAACTGGGTAATACGTCCCTTTAAAGACTCTTAACTTTCCACTAAATTCAACACTTTTATATCCTGTCCTTGAAGCTACTTGTCATGTTAATAAAAAATAATACTTTTCAACTGTAATGAGACTAATTTCTAGGAATACATTTTCTGTTCATGGAAACAGTCTTGTTTCTATCTGTGAGAAAATTTAATGGAATCTAACTGGGTTAGTTGAATCAGTTTAGAAGAGGAGAATATTTGCAGAAGAACACAATGCCCTACAACATCTAATCCCATTACTGATTGACCTGCCCTACCAAAAATTCATTTTAGGTCAGCGGTTCTCAACTGGTGGGTCAAGAACTGAAAATGGGTCTCACATCTACATTGATGGGGTCATGGTTAGCAGGAAAAAAGCTATTCTAAATGCTTATTCTTAATAGACTATCACTGGACTTTGGAGATAACTTTGCCTTTACTTTTTATGTGAATAAATAACTACATTTCTAGTTTCAACATTATTTGTACTCCAGTCCTTTGTTTTATTGGGGATAAAAACAAGCTTCATAGCATATGACCTAAATTTGTTTTTTGATCATTGAAAATGGGTACTATTTAACAATTTGCATATGGAGCCACATTGAGAGCCCCATATCTCCAGAATAAATTTACAAAAAGAAAAACTTGTTCTGAACTAGAATCTAAAAGAACATTAAGATATCTTTACTACTTATGGAATTATAGGGGCTACAAATTTGGAAAAACAACACTAAAATAAATGTTTCCCCATTTTTGGACACCATTGGCATATAATGCAACAAGGGGTGCTGAAGAAATCTTATTTGAGTAATAGACCTACCTATCTTTGTGTAAAAATAATGATGCTGCTACCTTTCTTGCCCAAAATAACAGGCGGAAATTGTCATATTGACCCATCTCTACAAAATAATGGATTACTCTGTAAATATTGATCCATGGCATTTCATAAGTTAGCTTTCATCATCATTTATGGTTGACTTTCACTAGTAAAAAATAAAAATGTAGGTTTTTATTGACAAGAAACCAGTTGAAAACCACTGCTTTGGGTTATACTGGGGCAAGAGGATATACAAGAAGCAAAGTATGCATCTATATCTGAAGTATGAAGTTTGTATTTGGTTGCCTGAAAGCATCTAAACAACAGGATTGAACAAATGCTGGCATAAAATCACAGCTTTGCATTTGGTACATTTCTCTGCTCCCAGAAGGCTGGTTTTTATGGCAGTTTTCTTATTGCTTTGAGTACAGGCAACATTCAAGCCATATTTCAGGGGTCAGGATTAAACTGTACCATCAGGGCATGTCAGCATGTATTGCATTTTCTCGGTCAACATGCCTTAGTAAAGCATGGTAGAGAGGCTTAAAAGATACAGATCAGCAAGATGAATCAGCAAATTACAAATATTTTCCAAATACGCCTCAATGCATTCTGACCAAATACACCATCATCATTAATAGGCATGCTGGGCAGAGAGGGCAGGGTCAGGGGTGATACTGACCTGCTTGACATATTGAGCAGCTCATGTTTGTCAGCCACTGAACTCTTCTCCTGAAGTTTCCACATGAGAACATTTATAAGATGAGAGTTCTTGATTACGATGGGGACCTCCTCAAACATGTGCTCGAAGCCGATATTGGCTTTCTTTAGCTTGTAGAAGTGGAGAATTTCAGAGTAACAAACAGAATGGTTTTCATTGTATCTGCATTTTGCACAATTTTTCATTTAAACGTACAGTGGATGGCAAGATTATAAATTAATAATGACAAAAATGACAGTTTGTTCCTCACACAAAGCTATATTACGGCTTCAGAAGACTTAGAACGTAGCACGTACTGTATTGACTACTTTTATGGTGAGCTTCTATTCTTTCTTTCTTTTTTTTTTTTTACTTATTCTCATTTCTTGATAGGTTTTGTGAGATTTGTCCACATCCAATCACAGCATTACATTGATATTCTGTATCAATCCGGCAAAGAAATCTGTATTCATGTTTGACAATGATCAACCCCCCTTTGTTAGCAACACAATAAGGGGCTTATTTTAATAATCAATAGCCTCCCTGTCTTTAATTTGCTGAATATTCAAGAAGCAGTGTTGAATGGCAAGTGCACATGTCCTGTCTGCTTAGGGGCACTGGAAGATGATGAGGTCACAAAAAGTCTCGGCTCAGATATTTACAAAGTTTCCGGAGTTGATATAGTGAGCACTTTTCAAAGAACCACTAATCAATGGATTTGGCAAAGTTAGCCAGGTTAGTGGCCTGAAATATTAATTAACTCAAAGAGTTTTTCAGGCACTTATGGCAAGTTAACTAGATTTCTATCAGGAGGACTCACAGACTTGAGTGAAATTTAAGATGACATTTATTTGATGAATATAAAACAGAAAAGTCATGTCTCTCTTTGGCATCTGTCAGTCCGAAGAAGTTGTACTCGGAACCGTCATATCCTGCCAGAGATAGGAGGCAGGGGCGAGGACCCTACCCCCATGCAGGACAGGGCTCAACTGGTGGTGGTGGGGTAGTGGAGGTTGCTGTGTTAGCATACTGAAACAGCAATGTGATAGATTGTGAGCAGACTTATAAAGCAATGGCTTACATGTGATTGGTTGCTAGAACTACACTGTGCTTACATTTCCAGGAGCAAAGCTGTATAATTGTTTTGTTTTCTGAGTTATGTCGTTAAAATAATCTGTATTTGGGTTTCTTCAACTTCAGACAATTTCAAGTCCCAGGGCTTGATTTTTATTAAAACATAACAAGAACATTTTTGGAATATATGTTCTATGAAGATCACATTAAAACTTAACTGGAAACATTTGACCAGGTCCTTATCATTTATAGTTTGGTGCTTTACAAATCTTTTAGCCTTGCCCCAGACTTTCAATATCAATCTATGAAAATCCATTATAAAAGTGCAAATATTTTGTATTATTATGTTTAAAACTATGATAATATATACAAATAGTGAAATAAACAAACCATTTCAATATTCATTGTGTAAAAAATTACAGATGTCCCACAGTTTTGCCCCAAATAACTTTTTCTTTTTAAAAGTTAGTGTTCTTGTTAACCAATTTTACAAAAGTCTCAGTGAAGAGCAAGCTGGAGATGAAATATCGGACAAAAGATGTTTGAAGAATAAATAAATAAATAAATAAAAATAAAAAATATAAGGTAAATATCACTTGTAATATGAATATTGTTATTGGGAGTGACTTTCTGTTAAGTTGTACTATATATATATATATATATATATACAGTTGAAGTCAGAAGTTTACATACACTTAGGTTGAAGTCATTAAAACATTTTTTTTAACAACTGCACAGATTTAAAGGGGACCTATTATGCAAAATTCACTTGTACATGGTGCTTGTACATAAATGTGAGTTGGCAGCATGTGTACACAACCACCCTACAATGTTAAAATTCCACCCACTCCTCTTCCTTAACAAAAACAGTGTGTCAAAATGAATGGTTTTCATTTCTGCTCTAAAGTGACTTCACATTAGAGCAGGCCTCGCCCACGACTGGTGACTGACTCCACCCTATTATCATAGATCCTCCCCTGAGTGATCTTCAAACAGTCTGACATTTGTTTCCACGCTGGAGCAGATGCAGTGAGAAGAACAATGGCTCAGCTTCGTAAGCATCATAAGTGTTCTGTTGTTGGCTGTAAAAGTGAACATAAGAGTCTTCATGTGCTCCCGGCATCAGAGCCACTGAAGACGCAGAGGACAAGTTTTGTTCCCCGTCTGTTGCTCACTTCGACGTTGTGTCAAGTGAAACTATACTAGGGTACTTTCTTGAAGGCCTCGGTTACCTGTGAACTTGAGAAAAGGCCAATGAGAATTTGGCAGACAGAATTTGCATATCCCTCCCCAGACATATGGAATAAAGGGAGGGAATCATGCCTCTGTTCAGTCAGATTTCTTCTACGGAGCCGAGTGGATCAGCGAGCTGAGATCACTTACTGTTCCACTCACCTCTGCAGAGCTAATGCTGTTGGATCTACGGCGCATATCAGCAGCTTTCTCCTTCTCTGCATGGCAGTGCAGCTTTGCCACTGGGTGCTTTGACAGTGCTGCTAAAAGAGAATATTTTATAAAAGAGTTTATTTTCTTTAAAAAGAGCAATACACAGCTGGCTTTGAACATCCTTTTCAGGACGAGTCTTTATAAAGATGCCCTTCCGCCCCTGTGTAGTTCCTGGATGCGGTGGATTTCTCTCCGCTCCTGACGCGATCACACTGAGGCACTGTTTGTGGATAGTTCGTGTTCTCACTGTGAGAACCTAACCATGTTAACGTTGCGGCCGCAGCTTTCCTTCTTAAAGATGAACGCCACTCCAGCCACCCCCCGCGTTGCTCCTTCTTCCCACAGGATTGATGATGACCTGGCTGGCAATGGAGGTGATTTAGGGATGCAGCGGGCTCAGTTTCACCGGATAGATCCCCACGAACCACCCCCCCCGTTGACTTCTGTCCGAGCTCGAGGTGAGAGATGCTTGCCCGGGCCGCCGTCAACATGGGGTTGTACTGGAACCTTCCGTCCTCCCCACAGCCGATTGGTTCCTCGGATCCGGGCACCGCTCACAGCCAACCCCCCCGATTCCGTTCTTCCCGGAGGTGCATGATGAGCTTACAAGGTCATGGAGGGCACCTTTCACTGCCTGCAACCGACCTCCTCGCTCATCCGCTCTCACTATCCTCGACAACAGGTAGGCCCACTGGTAATCGGAGGTCCCCCAGGTGCACAGAGCGCCTCTGCCCTGCATGCCATGGCCCTCCTGCAAGTTCACCAGGCCAAGGCACTCAAAGATCTGCACTTGGGTAATCCTGACCCCGATGTGTTGCAGGAACTGCGCTCGGCGACAGACCTCACCCTCCGGGCCACGAAGGTCTTTGGCCTATGCAGAACGTCTGACCGGGTGTTCCGCTTGCACATAGCGCCCTTCCCCTCCACTGAGGAGGGTGGCTTCACTCAGCACAACTTTGCAGTCCAAAGTTCCCTCCATCAGGGAACGGAGGTTACAACAGTAATCTAGATGTTTTTGAATGAAATGTGCCTCAAAACATACAAAATGTGTGTGTGTATGTTTGTGCAAATAATTTTACACCGGACTGCTTTGTGAATGAGTGTCAACATAAAGCAGGATTTTCAAAAAAGTTGATTCTCAAGCATGGATCAGTACAACTGTTTGTGTTCCAGCTTTACCTCCTGAAGATTTTAGTATTGCACTTTATATTATGTGAATGTATTCACAAGAGATCAGATATACAAATATTTATATTCATACATATGTGGCTGAACTCCAGTATTTACACTGTCAGTCATATTGGTTCTGATTTGTTGTTGCTGTTGTATCCGAAGCACAAGCTGTAAAGGCACATCCCTCTTCTTGAAAGGGGCGGAGAGCAGCAGCTCATTTGCATTTAAAGAGACACAAGAAAACAGTGTGTTTTTGATTCCACTCAAAAAAAGAAATGTATAACATGGTATAATATATGATCCGTGGGGTATTTTGAGCTGAAAATTCACAGACACATTCTGGGGACGCCTGAGACTTATATTACATCCTGTAAAAAGGGGCATAATAGATCTCCTTCAAAAGTTGCAAACTGTAGTTTTGGCAAGTCGTTTAGGACAACTGCTTTGTGCATGACAAAAGTCATTTTTCAAAACTTTGTTTCTAGGTGGACTGATCAAAAATACTATGTTGTGTAGCACCAGCCAATCAGATTAGAACTGGTGATTTCAGCCAGCTCTTGCTATTTAAGTGTTCAATATGCATCAGATTATCAGTGAACAGTCTGCGGGTGTGCCGTCAAATGCTGCATGACACCAGGTCAAAACAGGCCAAGGGAACACCTTTTAAGTGTCTGGGAAACCGTAACCCGCAGGCATTCCTAGAGCGCTTCAGTCCCTGGAGCGAAAGACTTTCCGTGAGCAGTTTGAATTTTTCCTCCTTAATGCTCAAACATCACTGCATTGCTGATACATTCTCCCATAAGACGTACGTCTAGCGGCAATTTAAAAGCAATTACCAGCTGCCAAGAAGCCAGGGAGGTTGTAAACTTTGTGCATTTGTTTGTTTGGCAGACAGTGCTGTCTACCGCTTCAAAGACATCCCATCATGACAAATAAAAGCCCCTCACTAACAGCTCCTTGATAGAGGGAAGGATTTCTTTTTGTGTGTGTTGTGGAAGGTTCTCATTAGTAAAGATTTATAGCAACAAGAACAGGTAGTGAACAAGGCACTTTCCACTAATAGTGTACACATTAAAGGCTGACATTCTTAAAAATCAAGTCTTTTGCTTTTTTGAATGGAGGTGCTTAATCTTCATGAAATGCTGGTCGTTAAACTCAGGAGGTTAAATTAAATATTATATCAACTTTTCTATTTTCTGATTTTGCATTTTGTTATCCAAATTTGGGACATGTACAGTATAAAGACCTGATTTTCCAGCAATAAACATTAAACAGGTAAAATATGATGTATCTTACCCTTCTGTAGAGAAGTTTTTCTTCTTACATATCTCCATTATTCTGGGCGTTAACCTGCAGGTCTTGATGCACAGAGAGCCCTGTGCAATCTTTATGGGATCTACAATTTATTGTAATTTTTTTTAAAACACGTTATCTGTATGTGGGTTTAATGAAACAGTCTAAAAAAAAATGAATGAAGTTTGGACAGAAATATATAAGTTAACTATTACATACTATATTTTCTAATATTCCAACATAATAGAAATAATAATAATAATAATAATAATAAATTGTTTTAACGTGTTATTCAGGTTGGAGATTAATTTATTTTTATTAAATCAAGGCAATTATCAAACTTAAAATATTAAACTGTAATTTTGCAAATCATGCAAAATGTGTGAAAATACTATTTTCTGCATGGATTTAGATTAAAAAAAAAATCATTGTGGGTTTAATCCAACAGTCTTAAAAACATGAAAATAATTAAATTTGTATGTATATATAATAGTAATAATAATAATAATAATGATAATAATAAAAACTTTTAAAATGTTATTCAGGTAGTGCAATATTTGGTGCAAAGTGCTCCAAAAAAAAAAACAATTTGTTAAATATTCAGTTTTTAAACTATTATTTTGAATGCCATAGAATCCTTGCACAATATTCCAAGTTGCATGTAAAAGAAAAATGACAACATAAAATATTTTAGGTGGCTTCAATATGTTAAATATTTTTATTTTCAAATTTTTTTCCAAAAATATAACTAATAGTGTGGTATTTTTCAGGTCCAAAAAATAAAAGTGCAAATGAAAAGTCAAACCTTGTGCAACATTTGTTTAGAAAATTGGTTATATGATTCCAAGGTCGATGTCAATAACTCACTTAAGGTAAATGTGTATTGAGCATACACTATTAAACACATAAACAAAACAGAGAATTAAATCATTTGCAATTATTTAAATGACAATTAATCGTCAGCCAATATATCATGATCTTGTCTATACTACTTCAGAATTCTCTTGCCGATACCTATTTGGTATTTTTGGTGAAACTTATGGCTACTGGCTACCATGAAACATTTTTAATAGGCGAGATACAGTTCAACATTTAATAAAACCTCAGAAACAGATAAAGAATTCCTTTCATAATAAAAAGCCTATGGTCTTCAATCTAAAATGCCCAGGCAGTAGATGGTTCACTTGTAATAGGAACAAAAAGGCTCATTAGAATATCATAAAGGTCACAGAGTTAAACATCACAAAACAACCATTTCCTCGTCCCTCTGTTCTGCAGCTACAAGACATTTATATTCACTCTGCAGATAGCCAATCTCAGGTCCGAAGGACAGGAGGTCACGCAGCACAGACATTTTCCCCTTTTCAAGAAAGAATTCATGGACTGCAGGTGCTGTCAGTTTTCATAATCAAGATGAGAGAGCCAAAAAACTTGCCATTGCTTTTAGTAACCGAGTTACATTGAAATAATGTGCTTGTCAGAGGGCTGTTAAAAGACTTCGGAAGTGTTCTTAAGAGCCTTATCAGTGCCGTCACTCACATCGGCCCTACAGAGGGTCATGCGCACTAAAAACGTC
Source organism: Xyrauchen texanus (assembly GCF_025860055.1). NCBI lineage: Eukaryota > Metazoa > Chordata > Actinopteri > Cypriniformes > Catostomidae > Xyrauchen > Xyrauchen texanus. Next base: position 41,189,218 of record NC_068292.1, read on the forward strand.
CTTCCAAACATTTGACCAGCTGCAGTTATGGGTGGACCTTTTCAAGTCGGAACATTTGATTGACATTCAAAATAAAAAGAAACTTATTGCAAATATAAGTCATATTTAACCCTAGAATACATACAATACTGTGCAAAAGTCTTAGGCTCATAAGATTTAAGCCCAATATTTATGGACCTGACTGTATATAGTCTACATGTGCAGCGCTTCACAGTGCATTAGTGCTCTGCTCTGTCATCTTATTTAACACACAGCGCTCATGATTATGTGGAGTTTGGAGTTATGAGCAGTCTGCTTCACACATTCACTTTACAGCACGCAGCTCATGCAGACTAAGATTGCTTCCTTTCACGGTTTAATAATCACACTAGGAGATGTCGTGATTTTAATTTGATTGACTGTGCATTATTTTTTCCCCCAAACAGGTCAAATTTGTACCAGTACATTTAACATCACTGTGATGAGGAGGAGGGCATGGCGGGCCGTGAGGGTGCACAGCTGGCGCTGAGTCACCTTATCAGCCTGGAGGGGGTTAAAGACGAGCCGGGGGGGCCAGTTTGACAGAGAGAGAGAGAGAGAGATAGAGAGACAAGCAGCCGCTCTGTGTGTGCGTCTATGTGTTTTATGTTATGTTCAGTTCTTTTATGTCATTAAAGTTAAGTTGACTGTTCTGCCAGTTCCCGCCTCCTCCTTGCCCATCCTTACCCGTAACAATCACTAATGGATATCATAAAAATGTCTCAGTAGTCGAAGTGAGTCAAAGCATTTTGGATGGTTTCCCTCATCATGTATAGGTTTACATTTCTGGATTGTGCATTTGAATTCACAGAGTTTTAACAAAGTGTGTTGATAAATAATTATAAATAAACCGTTAGTTTTTCATATATATGTTCATGCTTATAACCATTAACCATATAACCAGCTGCTGGTTTTAATCAGGCCAATAACTGGCCAATAATATCGGCGGCCAATACATTGGTGCATCCCAACAAAAAAATCGGTTCTACAAAACGGTTATCGGTGGTAAAAAGATCTGAAATGGACTTCTTTCCTCAATAAGCAGAGAGATGTTGGCAGAAATGTATTTAATGACTTTAATCTATCAGTATGCATTATTTATGGGTTTAAAAGTGGCATGATTAAATGTAAAGAATGGCACGGCAGTGTGGCTTTCTCGAATGTGGAGTCGTATGTGGAATGACGAGGAGAGAAAATTCTGGACTTACTGAGAATGGCCATAAACCTTACATAAGCTGGGCCGAACGGTTCTGAGCACGGTACGGAATAGTTACAGTAACATTTTCACTTGAGGACGGTTTGGCACGGCACGATTATAAACATTCTCTGCCTGGAATCCTTTGCATGGTTAGATAACCAAACTCAACCATACTAGTGGAATGGCTTAGTATGTGGCGACTTGTTTAGTGTATCTTTATTATTTTATGATGATGGTTTAACTAGTATTTTGGCCTACATTTATTTTTCTATATGCCTTTTTCAAAACGGAAGTAGATTACTTGCTCATTAAATATAACAATATATTCTCATGTTCTATTTTCTTATAATACTTGTATTATATTTTGTCAATAAATATCCTTTTTAGCTAGTCAGGGAACTTTTACCTTTCTGCCTGTTCGTATCCAGTGGTATACACTAGCACTCATGAAAGCCTTTCGCCTTTTACTTCTTGCTTTCCTTTCTGTGACATGGTTCGTGTCAGAGTAAAACCAGGGAAAAAAGCAGTCCTAAAAACTGGAACATGCAATCATCCTCCATAGTGCACTCGCTCCAATGTTTACCACTCACGTCTCCTGATTTCACCGCACCATAGTGGAAATAGAAACTGTAACCAGGTCAACTGGTCCAGATCGGCACGGACTGGTATGGTATAGTTTTGCGTTGAGAACTGTTCTGTCAGATGGTGGAAAAGCGGCTATAGTCCCTCAACATCAGACAGACCTGATCAAAGCAACCATGTGATGATTCATTCCATTCTGCTGTAAATTAATCATCTAAATCAAGACAGCAGCAGGATTATAATTGCATATTGTAAAAACACTAAAACAAGAAAAATTTAAATAAAATAATTCTGCACGAAAGTGAAGGAAATACAAAGGAAATTAAACTTAAAGCATCACTTGAAAACCTAATATAATTCACACATCTACAACAATAGTTGTTTGAGGTTAAAGAAGCACATTATTTCCCTCTGTATTGATGGCTGTATTAAAAAGAAAATTCTGACTGAAGTCTATTTAAATAGTTCCTCTGTCTAGTTGCATCTTAAAATCTAGAAATGTTCTGTTGTTTCTAAAACGTATTCCTAAAGTCAACTTTTATCGTTAATCAAAATTGAGCCAGTTTACTCCCTTAAATGTATGCTATTGGTCTTGTGATACAAATAAATGTAAAAAAAACGGTCTTTGTAATCTTGTTCTTTTATGAAACATGCATTAACTTGCTCCGTCTATGAAAAGACATTCCTTTTTGGCTGATGTTAACAATCCCTCTTTTTTTTCAAACCCTCCTGTCCAACCACTTCATTAATTGGTCTGCATGCAAAACTCAGGTCATTTTTTTTTACTTACACAGGATAGATTTGAAGAAAAAAAAGTGTCTATTAATTGAATCTATCTATTGAATCTATTCATTTCCAGGATCTTACAAATGGAAATCTGCTCGTGTTTCTCACTATAATGATAGTGAGAAAGTTTAATAGTCATTTAAATGAAAATAAAATCATAGTTTTTTTTATGTATTTTCAAAGTATTTTCTATGTGGTAAGATTGCCCAAATGTTGACATTTCCAAACTGCTGAAAGTTGGTAGGGACATTTCGTATCCATGGTAACAGTAGAATATTATTACGGTAAAACCTTGCTCACTGAAGTAAATCCATTAACGGTTTCCCTTAGCTAAGAGAAGTGTCTAAGGGATTATATGCAACACCCTCATGGGAGGTAAGGGGAAATCGCACTTTAAGTGTTATAATTAAGGGAAAAACTTAAGGTGTTTTATGCAGCCGGGCATTGTGCCTTACTTGTTATTCTTATTAAATAATATACAATAAATATTGGCTGGACTGGCCTTTCTCAGTTTAGAAAGTATAAAAATATATCATTTATATACAATTACGTTGTATAATTTATGGCAGAAAAATTTTAATATGTTTGTTGAAAACGTCATGGTTACTGTTGTAACCTCTGTTCCCCGATGGAAGGAACGAGACATTGTGTCGATTGTAGTGACACAAGGGGTCTCTTCTGAGAGCCTCGCGTACCTCTGAACTTGAACTTGAGAAAAGGCCAATGTCAAGTTGGCAGACAGAATTTGCATGCCCCGCACCGGACATAGGGGTATAAAGGGAGCGGGCGAGTGAATGCCAGACAGGCTTTCACTGAGGAGCCGATACTACGGTTACAGTGCATTACAGTGGTAGGGATAGTGACGTGGCAAGGAGAACACAACGTCTCGTTCCTTCCATCGGGGAACGGAGGTTACAACAATAACCATGACGTTCCCCTTCTGTCACTTACTCGACGTTGTGTCGATTGTAGTGACACAAGGTGTCCCAGTTAAAAAAGCCATGCACTACCCCGTGTTACGTGGCTGCCGAGCCAGGTGCAAGCAGGCTGTTGCGTGCTAGAAGCAGCTGGGTCGGCTGCACATAACCCTCCCCAACGCCCCCAATTAAAGGTGTCATATACCGCTCTTAGGTTCCCCGTACCATACGGAAAGAGGCAACATGACTTGCATGGGAGCCAGCCGGCCAGCCGGGGCTATCTTAACGCTATAGATGCGTTGGGGAAGGTGTCCTTTCCCGTTCCTATTCTTTCAGGGGAAAAAGGCCCTGCAGAGACCATGACCTGCCCAAACTGGGGGGAGGTAACTTGTGGGGGTTGACAATACACAAAGGGGTTGTCAAGCCACCCGTGGACATGTTGCGGTGGTAGATCCTGCCTGAAAAGGGTGGATTTGCTACAGACACGACGACCGGGGGGCAGCAACGACTGCCCCAGGGAGACGCGGGTCCTGCCATTGGGGGGACCGTACCGTGGAAAATAAGTCACAGAGAGTTGCCTGAATCGGGAACTATGCCTGTGGAGTCCAAGCCCAACACGGAGCACTCGACTCATGGTGGGTCTGGTGGCTAATTCCTCTGCTGAATCTGCGGCCAGAGGGCTAGGGATGAAGAGCATCCAGGAAGCGAGAGCTTGCTGGCTCACCTGGGAAAGAAGGCGCACTGTATCAGCTTGGTGAAGGGCGCAAGGTGCAAGTGGAACACCCGGTCGGTTGTTCCATATTACCAAGTTCTACTGGCTCGGACCTGTCAAAACACTGGACGAGACTGACTCAAATATTATATCTTACTGTTGTACCTTTATGGCATTTTGGCATGAAAAAAAATGAAAAAAAAAGTCCTGTACTTTTCATATAACTGATCTTTTTGTATTATTGTTCTCAAATTCATATTGTGTTTTTATGCCAATTCCTGCTGAGTTTACATAATTGTGCAGATGTGGTCTTTTGGGAATCATTTACCAATGGAGCTTGGCTGTTCTCTATTGGACATTTCTGGTACTGAGTCTGCATAAAAACTGCCTCCAAAAGGTCATTTTTTATATATATCGACATCTATTTTGGATCAGAACTGGCTTAGACATGTGGCTTTGATTTTCTAATATATTTACATTTCAGTTGATATTTTAGTTTTATTTATATATTAAATAAAAAGTGTGTGCTGTACATTTTAATTACAATAATCTTTTTTATTTCACTTTAAAAACTGTTTTCACTTGCACAATAAATGTAAAATGAGACCAGGCTTAGGACTGTACTCCCTAGCTCCCTGTAACACTTCATGAGTTAAAACCGGTTAAGTTTATACCAAAATATAGGAAGAAAGGAAGAATAACAGTGAATGTGTTGCCATGGCAACACTATTTAAGATTTCAAATATCCCTTTAAAATTTTACACCAGCAGAGTCTTGGCATTATTCTAAAGAATTTTGAAGCAATTCATGTGAACAGAAGAGGCCTATTTCAAAGTCTGTTCAAATTGACTTAGTTCTTGCTGCCAGTTGGTGGCACTATGACCGTGACCCATAATAGCCGAATAAATGTGATCAGCCCCATTACCAAACATACAGCTGAATTTTCATCAAAATCATACAATGACACAGAAGATATAAGGAAATTCCTGTTTCACATTTTTGCCCTTAATTTATTACATCGCCATGGCAACACCATTTGATATTTCAAAAATGTGTTCATAATTTAGCATCTTCAATGTCTTGGCATTATATTGCCTAAATGTGGTGACAATCACATGAATCCACTAGGAGGAGTATTCAAAATTTCAGGGCCTGCAATCTTCAACAAATGCACATTCAATCCAAAATGGCCGACTTCCTGTTGGGCTGGGTGAATTACTGTCATTTTTAAAGTTGTCTGGCTTGATGAGAACAATATATGAAGTTTGGTGACTGTAGAAGAAACTTTCAGTGATTGGGCCCTAAATATTTTGAATTGTGATGGGGTTTTTTTTTTATACAATGCAAGTCAATGGGGTCCAAAACTTTCAAGCTCCAAAAAGGACATAAAGGACTTGACTGGTTAAATCCATGTCTTATTAAGAAATAAAATTGCTTTGGGAGAAAAAAAGACTAAAACCTTGTTACCCCATTAACTTCCATTTAATGAACTAAAACACACCACACATCCTTTTAAATATCTTTTTTTGTGTACTACAGAAGAAAGTGGTTGAGGTGGCATGATAAAATCCGAGATGCATTTCTACTGACTCCATAGCCTGTGAGCTCACTGTAAAGGTGGAATTATTAATCAATTATATTCAACATGAATGAGCACGACAGGCTCCTTGATGGCATGCTGGTAGCTGTACTGGGAATCCAGCAGTGCTCAACTCACAAAAGAGCCAAAATATCTGGACTGATACCAGCTGACATTGAGATGATCGATATTTGCATGTCGAAAATTCCTCATCATCTCCATTTGATATTGAACTGAAAGAGAGTGAGTGAGAGAGAGAGAGGCATGTGAGTTTATATTTTTCCTCTATAAGGAATGATTGTAATGGGCACAGAAAGTTTGACATCTCCAGGGCCAATCATTAAACAAAAGGTTCACAGCTGGTGCCTTATGGGAGTGTGTAGGAGTGAGGTGCTGGGAAAAACTTGATGGTTTGGGGAGATTCAGCTTGAGTGCCCCGAAAAGGCCCAGATGCTAGCGCACATTCATTTGACCAAATGATAGTAAGAAAAACACTAAAAGGGGACTTTTGAATGGTATATGATGGAATAGTGTCTTCTCCATCCTACTCTATATCACTCACCTAAATCTAGTTATTTGCAAAGAAATGATAAATATCTAATTATGAAATGGATAGTTCGGACTCTAAATCCTGACCGGATGAGCCATATTCCAAACAGTTGTAAAATGCACATCTGTGAATGCACATTCTATCAGGCAATTACTGACCAAATTAAAACCATCTGCATATCGGTCCTAAGCATGAAAACTGCGATATGAAAAACCAATGGTTTATTTAGTATTACCTACATTTACTGCACTGTATAAAGTTTAATAACTTTTTCTATGTGATATTTAAATAAATGGCTACCAAAATAAATGAAATATTAAAAAGCATGTCACTGTGCATTTGAATTATAATACGTAAATGTGTGTTCTTTTGTTTAGAACTGCAAAAACTCGTGCAAGAATTATTTAGAATCACCATTATATTTTTTAAATCTTTTTATTTTATTTAAAATGTATCTGTTGAACCCATCCAATCAATGTTCAAAGGAAATTATTACAACAATATAATATAGCAAACAGTGATCTGAAGACAAAATAAGGTGAATAAATAAAAATAAAATCGGTATTGGACATAAATTGTTAACCTTAAAAGCCCTACAGTTTAAATACCTATGTAACTTGTAGGATTATTATTAATATTAATAACGTAAAAAAATATTTTAATATATATCAATATTTATTAATCACGGGTGTCTTTTATTATATTGTTGTTGCCGACACCGTTTTATAATCCTGCTTCATATTGAGCCTAAAATTAATGGGGAAATAAATTTCATTCAAAAGTTATGTTTGGGGTTCAATATTTCAGCACTAACAGTATCAAACGTAACAACAAAAATACTGACATTTCAAACAGGTTTCACAAACACTTCTGTGGCAGGGCGGAGGGTGGGTTGTGATTATACACACCCTGTCCCTTATCAGGCTAATTAAGCCTCCGAGAGGGATGAAGGCCTATTGCAGACGGTGGTGCGACGAGAGAGAGATCGTTTACGGACATGTCCGTGATGTGTGTGTGTTTGTCTTTTGTTTAGTTGCTCATTAAAATATAATTTATATTGCCAAGCCGGTTCTCGCCTCCTCCTTTCCATTGAACAGCTTTACAACTTCCTTGTTTACCATTGGTTGGCCAAACAGACAGTCCCGCCCCAACCTCACGCCATTGGTTGAGCTAGTAGTTGACATGTCTGCCTGCTCAAACAAACATAACAGTGTTTACACTCTTCGGCTAAACTAACCTAAGAATGGCTAACTTGCAGTTGTGTCTACAACACATATTGAGCTGGGATATGAGAAATAATTTTAACATTAGAAAAAATTACATCATTTTTAATATTTAGGGAAAAGGGTTTGTTTTAATCCCTAACTTAAACTGTGAGCAATAATAACAGTTACACTTGCCTTAGCAAACACAACGAATTATAAATCACAGCAAATCTCCTCTGGAGTAAATAGGATTCTACGTCCTACTCTGTTAAGTCCCAATACAAATTTTATTTCCACAGCCTGTATAAAATTCAGGCCTTGGCAAGTTTACTCGAGTGATCTGGCACATTCAGATAGGTAAAGAGAAAGGAAAGGGGCAGCAGATTATGCGCTGAGATGTCAGCGCGTCAGAATGCAGAGAGCAGAATGGGACAGCGGTGAACTTTAATGATGATTCACACCGGGACAGCTCATTTTCCCTGAAAGGAGTGGTAACGTCACATCTACAGGTGAGGAGAGAATGAGATAAATCAGCATGAAAAAACTAAGTCAGACTCCACACCTCAACTCGTCTCGCAGAGAACTCCAACGCATCTGCTTATAAATAAACCCTACTGGGAAACCGCCACATATCGACTTGGAACAGTTAAATTAAATGGAACAGCAAATTAAAATTCTGTACTTATTTATTCACCTGCATTTAATTCCAAATCAGTATGACTTTCTTCTTCCGTGAAACACAAAAGGTGAATTTTTCTGTAGAAAATCCTGGCTATCTTCTTCTATATACAGTAGTGAAAGTGAATGAGGACTGAGACGGTCAAGCTCCAAAAAATTACAAAAAAGCACAATAGGAGTAGTCCATATGGCTCGAGCACCACTTTCATGCACCCTATTATCATATGATAGCTTTATGTGAGGAACAAAGCAAAATGTATGTCTTTTTTCAATAATAATCGACCAAGGCAGTGGTGGCTCAGTGGTTTAAACCTCTGGGTTACTGACCAGGGGCACCGTATCATGGATGACCCTGCACTTTGACCCCAGCTTAGCAAAGATGCCACTGTTGGGCCCTTGAGCAAGCCCCTTGACCCAATCTGCTCCAGGGGCGCCGTATCATTGCTGACCCCAGCTTAGCTGGGATATGTGAACAAATAATTTCACTGTATATGTTTGTAAAGGTATTCAATGGAAAGGAGGAGGCGAGAACCGGCTTGACGATATAAATAATAGTTTAATGGTAAACTTAAAAGACAACATAAACACACATGACGGACATGCCCGTAAACGATCTCTCTCTCCCGCACGACACCCAGCAGTCGACCTTTATACCTCGGAGGCTTGATTTGCCTAATACGGGACCGGGTGCGTAGGATCACGACCCGGCCCCGCCCTCTGCCCTGCCACATTCCTCCCTCATTCTCTTACGTACACCACCCCCCCCCCCCTTTCCCTGGGGGAGGGCGCGCCTTCCGCGCTGTCTGCTGGCAGGTCATCCCCATCTACCTGGACGAGGGAGGGGACAAGGGGAGGGAAACAGAAATAATTAAAATGGGGGGTACTTCCTCTAACAGTGTAGTACCCCCCAAAAAACTGTAAAATTTAAAAGAGGACAAAGGCCAATGCAGAGCGACAATGAGAGAGAGATTAAAAAAAATAAAAACTCTTACTCGCCAGTTCTCCGATACGCCGCAGCTTGTTCCTCGGCCACTCCTCCACCCTTTATCGGACAACAGCCGCGCCTCTCTGGCCGGATACGAGGCAGTCCTCCAGCCCCTGGCGGACGGAACACCCCACTGCGTTCTCTGGGAACAGAAGGGGTCTCCCCCGCCCCTGGCAGCGGTCCCCTCGCTCCAGGCGGTCGCCAATGAGCCCCCCCTCCGCTCGCGGTCGGTGGTCTTAAACCCCGACCCGAGGCGAGAACCGGCTTGATGATATAAATAATAGTTTAATGGTAAACTTAAAAAACAACATAACACACATGATGGACATGTCCGTAAACTATCTCTCTCTCCCGCACGACAGTCGACCTTTATACCTCGGAGGCTTGATTAGCCTAATACGGGCCGGGTGCGTAGGATCACGACCCGGCCCCGCCCTCCGCCCTGCCACAATGTTCAACATGTATAATGTGTGACAAAAAATAAAGGCTTCTTGTTCTAGATTGAGTCAGTAAGTTAAACTGTGTTTAACTCATGTCCGGTTTGTAAACTAATCATTCAGACAGGTTTTGCAAAATGCATAAATGTTTTCTTTGAAATGATCTGACTCAAAACCCCATGAATGTGCCCCAAAAAATATACATATCTGACTCAAAAGATTGATTCATTCATGAATCGGACAGTACACATTTTCTACTGATTGAGTCAGTGATTTGAACTCGAGAACCGTTTAAGTTTGATTCGTAAACAAATCATATAGACCGATTTTGCAAACTAGGTCAATCTATTTTTTTAGGTCTGAATGAGTAATTAGTTCTCAACTCAGACATCGCTACTTCTCTCATGAATGTGCCATTGAGTCAGTGAGTTGACGAGTCATTTAGACTGGTTTTGCAAACTGGATCAATCTATTCTTTAAAAAGATCTGACATTAAACAGTAAATCATTCACAAATCAGACATTGATTCGCTACTTTTCACATGAACACACCAAAGAAATATCCAACTCATGTGACTGATTCTTTTATGAATCTGACATTGCTACTTCTCTTATGAACATGCCATTGAGTCAGTGAGTTGACCTCGAGAATTGTATAAATCCGATTCGTAAACTGGATCAATCTATTGCTTGAAAAGATCAGACGTAAAATGGCGATTGATTCACAAATTGAACATTGCTACTTCTCATGAACATGTCTGCGAAATACTGTAGCTTGAAGGCCACTCCAGGTCTCCATGTAACTATTAGACGATCAGGTGGAGGATTGGTGATGATCAAGCCACGTACAAGGTTTTCCTGCAAGAAAACTACAATCACATTCTTTAGGTCTGTAAGTGTGATTTCGCAAAAACTCTGACTGTATACATAACATTTTAACTGTTGTTTTAGTCTAACTGAAAAACTTTTAAAAGTGCATGTAAACATACTGAGTAACTGACCTAAAAGAAAGTTGCTGCTTTGCGTTGTGTTGTGGTTAAGGACATGCAAGAGTAATTGAGTACCTGTTCAGCACCAATTACATGACTAAAATACACTACATCAATATCACTATTTGATGTTCCTTTGCACATTTACCTGCCATGAGCATTATGAATTATACTGAATTATACTGTTCTTTGCAACTGAATCTCTTTACCAGTCTTGCAGTCACAGTCAAGTCCACTGGGGGCACTGTGGATAAGTGTCGTAGAGGTTTTGGATGAGAGAAGGAGAAATCATGGTCTGTGCTCAATTGTAAAGCCAAGTGTGGCATTATTACTCATTAAATTGTACTCTATTTGTATTAGTAGAGTCATGTAAACCAACAGACGAATATCTGCTTTTATGAGGGCAAAAAATGAAGTGGTACAAGAAACTCTGAAGCTTATCTGATCAGTCTGTGTGTATCACCGGCCTTTAGGTATGCTCAAGAGTTTATATACATGCGTTAAACTAATGACATCAGTATTGGTTTCTTTAAACCGTATAATTCGGCGCTGCTCATGGCAGGCAAATGCATAAAGGAAAATACATTTTCAATATTCGAGAAGTGTCTTTAATTTTCGAGTAGCTGGTGCAGAACGATTACTCACATCCCTAGTACAGACTAGATCTATATGATTTAGCAAGACAGTCCAACAGGTGTATTTGATGTCCGTCTTGACCAGCGCTCTGTCATGCAATGTCATCACCAACAACAAGGGTCTGCAAATCAGACAACAAGAGAAATAAACCCTCCACAGACATAATATTTCAGCAGACAAACAAAATCTCCACAAATATCAAGGGGATTAGGCCTCTATCAGTGCTTGTGTGTACAAAGAGCAAACACAAATCTAAAATTGGTCTTGGCTTAGTAAAAACATCAAATTAGACTCCTTTGGCCTTAATATTTCCCTCAGGAGATGGACATGTTTGATGTGTACCGACTTTAGCCATCAATCTCATGCGGGAAAACATATGTGCCAAAATGTACCAAACCCAAAGAAATCCTGATTTTCAATCACAAAAGAGCAAAAAATAGACTTCCCTTTGAAGTTAATGCAAAAAGTACTTTGCAACCCATTTTACTGCCATAATCAGATGTTTTTCTGAGAAAAAACATTTACTTAAAATTAAACTCAATTTCATCCAATAAGGAATTACTAAATCATAAAAAGTGGACAATACAATCCAAAAGGCAGCTGAGTGATTCTCACAAAACCTGTCAAGATAACTACTTTTGTTGGACGATATACAGTATTTTTCCGGAAATAATTGGGATAAACGATATTATTGTCATTTTAAGACCATTTTAAGCCACTGATATAATTATAATATAATAGCATAATAATGCAAGTACACCCATTCAAAGAGCAGTGAACTTTTAATTCTTAAAAATATTCAGACATTGGGATTGGAATGTCAAAAAAAAATATATATATATATATATATATATATATTAAATAAATAAAACATATATAAACTAAAACAACACAACCAGGGGCCTGGGCATCTCAGCGAGTATCGACACTGACTACCACCCCTGGAGTCGTGAGTTCGAAACCAGGGTGTGCTGAGTGACTCTAGCTAGGTCTCCTAAGCAACCAAATTGAGCAACCACGCCACCATGAGGGACTAGAAGGTAGTGGGAATTGGGCATTCCAAAATTGAGGAGAAAAAGGGGATAAAAAAATGAACACACAACCAAAACAATACATAAAATGGACTCTCGGGTTCCATCAACAAAAATTGCACTAAATATTAAACATTTGGCACAGGGGTATAGAGAGTCTTTCATTCCTTAACAGGCAATATACTGCCAATTCAGTTCTCAATGGCTAGGACCTTTGTTAACAAAAAGTAACAACATATTAGCTATAAGTCTGATATAAGTAACAAGTAGAACAGGATGGGATGGTTATGTTTTAGATGAGCTTTTTGGTTATTTGTATTGCCACTTTTCGTTGCCACGGTTTTTAAACCAAGTCAACATACCGGCTCGTTCACGTTAATGCGCTCTCATCTCATCTCCTCTCTCATTCGGCTTTAAGCCAAAGTGTTCCCACACCGGAGCTGTGGAATACAGCTTTGAAACCAAGTCCAGTTGGACTTATTCTTCCAAATTTCTGGCTGGAATTATGCAGTTGTCAGGAAAAACGCCTATTAAAACACCTAGCCTGAGTAACATGCTATCTTCACCTGTCGCTGTCCGCTTTGTGTGTGTGGAGGAGCTGCCTGAGTCCCGCCTCCAACACAAAGAGCAGACGAGTGGACAGAAGCAGCGCGACTGGCTAAAATGTTGGTGACATTCATTCTTATGTAAAAAAAAAAAAATCACACATGTAAACACAATGGGCAATATCAAGGTCAGCAAAAATGATCGAGGTCATGTCCATATATCGTATGTTCATAACATAATTATCTAGATAGGCCTACTAAAACTGAAAGAAAAAAAAGATAAATTATATTTTGGATATAGAATATGAAGCATATTTTTAGGGCCATTAAGTCTTTTTTCCATTGTGACATTATTTTAAATAATAAAAAATATTTTTAAAATAGCCAATAGGCTTTACTTACATCACATACTCAAACCTATTTGCTAGTTGGTTGCAGTCAGGGGTGAAAAGTAATGAATTACAAAAACTTGTCACTGTAACTGAGTAGTTTTGTACTTTAAGTAGTTTGAAAATGGTATACTTTTACTTGAGTAAATTTTATGTGTTGTAACTGCACATACGCTCCGCTATTTTCCCTCCATCTGTGTTCGCTACATCGCTGTCCTGATTTTATTTTGATCTATCAATGCGATTGGCAAAGGAGAGTCTCATGACTTCCATAAAATAAAATCACGTGGTGGAGTTTCTGGTGACCCCCTCGGGTAAGATTGGTGCCTCCCTAGGGAGTTGGTGCCGAATGCAGACTACGTAATATGCGATACTGGGTCAAATGCACTTCATAATTCTGCCAAACTACCCTAAACAGTAAGTTATGTCTAAAGTGAACATAAACATTGGGACAAAATGCTAATTTGTATACAAATTTTGAACTTGAAGCGTAAATTATTCATATAGTGTTTATCATTGGCCATGCCTACATTAATCTGGATACATTTGAAATAGGCGTTTTCTAAACGCTCTGTCCACACTGCTTTCAAGTTTTTTTTCCTAAAGTTGCTTGTTCACACTGAAACATATGAAAATGCTTAAATCCCCTTAATGTGCATGCGAAAAATCGCCGTTGCTTGTACAGTCTGAAAAGCAATTGTTCTCATGCTCCGTGGCCAGACACCAATTCAGAGTAAATTTCACGTTGCCTTTGAAGGAATGCAATGTGAAAGTAACATTCATCTTTAACAATGCTATCAAAGTGACTATCAGGCACAACAGTGCCACAATAACATGGGCCACCATCTTGATTGTTTTGGTTGAATGGACCCCAGCTTACGTGTTGGGGCAGAATGTTTGGTTGTCCTCAAAGGACATTCCGCTCCGACTCCCCTCACGTAAGCTGGGTCCCAAGTTTATTGGGTCGTTTCCCACCGCCAAGGTAATTATTCTGGTGGTGGTCCATCTCAAATTACCACCATACCTTAAATGCATCCATCCCATTTTCACATCTCTAAAATAAAACCAGTTTTTTTTTTCTAATTTGCATCACACCACACCCATCCCACCTCCTCTGTGTCTTGTTGAGGGCTCTTCGGCGTACACGGTTAGGAGACTAATCAACATCAGGCAGCGGGGCAGAGAGTTTCAGTACATGGTCGACTGAGAGGGTTATGGACCTGAGGACATTGATTGCTACCAGGGGAACACTGATCATGCCACTAACTAGCATGCTAGCAACACCTGGTTCTCCTCTAATTCACTCCCTACTTAAACCCTTCATGCTCTCAGAATCTTTGCTAGATCATTGTTTGATGTGAAGTAATTTACCTCACTCTGTCTGCATAGTTGGTCCTGTCTCATCTCTCTGTTTGTTTGCCCGTCTCTGCCCGCATGTAGGGAGTGTAGTTACCTTCCAGATTTCTGTACGATTGTTCTCTGCGCTCACAAATCTTCAACGGAGGATTCCTCCTCTCTGCTTGCGTGTCAGGAATGTGAATACCTTCAAATCTGCTGGACCTCTAGTTGGCGCTGTTATACTGTTGAAACAAGGAGTTCAGACTGTAGAACCCTCCAGTGCCAGCCATGGAGAAATTCAACCAAAAATAACTATCATAAACTATCGAACTTGATATTTTCAGATAGCCGACAGTTCAAAAATGTGGTTCGAACCACATGTGAAAGCACCCTTAGTGTCATAAAAGCAAAGATGCGAGATGAAAAATGAAATTGCTAAAGCTACCACATAATTTTTTGGTGCTTCTACGACACTTTCGGCCTTGCAATATAGACCCAGCTTAAAAGCATAATAAAAGCGGAAGACTTCTTTTCCATCTCTCTTACATGCTCCACTAGTGCTCTCAGCACTCAATGCCAAGTGATGATATTCCTCAGAGAAGGGCACTTTTTCTAATCATGCAAAACATTGTGCTGCGGGATTTTTCGTTTTTGTCATTCCACGCCCATTTTGGTCATCTTTTTTGCTGACAGGTTACTGGCAGCTTACGTATCCACAGTTATGTCCCTGAGCTGTGTGTGTGGAATGAATTCCACATTACCGTTTGTGATTGGCAAATTCATGCGTGTCTACAAGGCCTAACAAGTAAATTTATCATTGCTAGCTTCTGACAGGCAACACTGAATATGAATGAGACACTCAGATGCAATTTGTTCTGAAACTCTTGCTTGGTTTCCTCGAAGTGAATGCACAAGAGGGCGACATTTTAAAGAACTAAATTGAAGCCAAACAAGCGATTCAAATGTCCTCAAAATAAACACACACACTCACACAAACTCTTACATCCCTGCTTTCAGTGGAAAGAAAATTCTGTCAACAAAGTAAACAATCCCTACAGCCCTGTAAAATCTGATAGGTACTGTGAGGCAATACATTCAGCGCAAGATGCAATTTGCATTCCTATGGAAGCTTTACAATGACATTTCCTTGATATGAAACCCTATAAAAATGGCCGTACTAAATGAGGCAAGGACAAGAGGCCAGTTTTATGGAATTTTTACAATACTCTCCAGTGTAAAAGGAAATAAATGAAACATTGAATATGCATTACAACAATGAATACATTATTTATAAATACAGTGGCCCTAAAAGTTATTTGGACATTTAAACTGACAATCAAAAATGCGCAAATACTGTATCTTTGCATAAAATAGCAAAATTATCAAATTAAGTGAAATTTATTTTAAAAACCCCAAAAATTGAATTTTGTGGCTTTTAGTGTATGTGTACTAGCTTAAAGGGGTCATGACATGGTTTTTTTTATTGTATTATTATGTTCCCTTAGGTGCAATTATAGTATTAATATATTTTTTTTTAAGAAAAACTTTTAAAATCTAGTGATTTATGACCTTTTTCCACCCTGTTTCTCATCCTCTGATTCAAACAGTCTGTTTTGGGGGCGTTTTCCATTTAAGACTTCAGTGTTAACGCCCACTGTTATGATTGGCTAACGTCAGTGCCTATGTATCAATTATTGACGCCCCCAGCCAGAACAATATGCAAGTAAACTAAGTAAAAACACTGTGATTATTCATAATGAATGAAATTGCGCTTTAAAAAGTAGTTTAAAGTTTAAAATAGATTACAGTTTGCGTCGTCGTTGTTCCCAGAATAGTCGGCACGGACTTATCTTTGAGCAACAGTTTTCTGGCAAAGCCAGCATCATATTGAGATTTGTTCTCAAAACAGTCATCCTTAAAATGTACAGAACAAACGCTTAAGTTAACACTGCCGTGACTGGAACGTCCGCAAAAAATAAACTGCATCCATTTTTCCCTGACGTCTGGATCTTTCGGCAGCTTATTCAGAGGTTTTGTTTGACCACAGCCAGGAACAGCACATCTGTGTGGCATCGTAATTTTCCTGTGCACAAGTAGTCTCTGTCAGAGCTCGCTGTCCATCGACTGAACACTTGTGAGGCGACGGCGATACTGAAATGAGCGTAGTTGTCTTGGCGCTTAGAGCGTAGTTATCTTGTGCTGGAGGCGGTCATATGCAAACGCTGTTACGTCACTTCTAACCGACACGTCACTTCTAACCATGAATCCAGAACGAGCTGTATTTTGAGTTTGATTAAATAAATGATTCGTTTAGAATGGGGAGGACGTCTTAAAATATTAAACTTGCAGGACGTTTTAATGATACAAAGACCTCTTATATACCAAAAGATCAAGGCAAATTTGGTATCTCATGTCATGACCCCTTTAAAATCATCCATATGCTAGTGTCAAAAATTTTAATTCTCATATTATTTACTCACCCTTATATCCCAGGTGTGTATGACTTTCTTTCTTCTGCTAAAAACATTTGAAGAAATATATATACATTATAATAGAAAAATATCTCAGCTCAGTAGTTCCTCAAAATAGTGGATGGCGATTAGGCTTTTGAAGCTCCAAATAATCAGTTAGCATAAACGTCATCTATCCTACTCCAGTGGTTCAATTAATGTCTTCTAAGAGAAATTATCTCTTTTGGTGCAAAAAAGATACATTTTTACTTAAAATTTTACTTCCAGTCACCAGCTGTATATGCATTCATGAGAACGCTGAGTTCACGTGGTCTCTCGTGTGACGAATTTGTGTTGGCATGTCACGTAATCGCACGTTCCTCTCTCGGTTGAGACATACTGGATAAGCACACATATGCACCATTGTGAGTAAACAAACAGATACAAAAACAGACCTAAACCAAAACCAACGAAGCTCCTGTACAGCGTTCCTCCTACTCACTTGTAAACAGCGCTGCTCTTCCATGTGTGTCCCACATGTATCAGTTCTCGCGTGAACTTGTCAACGCGACTACGTTATACGGGCATACTGCTGCTGATCGGAAGAGATGGTTTATTGTTTTAAAGTACATAAATCTTTATCTTTTTCACACCAAAAGCAATCATATTGCTTTATAAGACATTCATTTAACTGCTGGAGTCATAACGATGACGTTTATGCTGACTGTCTGTCCTTTTTGGAGCTTCAAAAGTCGGATCACCATCCACTTGCACTTTAAGGACCTACTGAGCTAAGATATTCTTCTTCATATGTGTTCTGCTCAAGTAAGTGAGTAAATTAGTGAATTAAAATTTTTGGGAGTACTATCCCTTTAATACCAGTCATGGTTTGACCACATCTTTTTATGCTGTCAACACTGCAAAATTAATGTAGAAAACACACCAGATTGAGGGCGCTCCTTCAAAACTCTCCCTTTGAGCAGTCTAAATGCCTTTTGAACATGGCTATTTCACAACAATTATTCTTTCCCTTGATCTTCAACAAGCTGAAGTCTCATTTAGCTGGGTGAATGCACAAAGCAAAGATTGCAGACTGTTGCATGCCATTGTTACTCTAGCTAAACCAGTTCTCATTGCAAGTGTATAATTTAAAGAGTTCTGTGTGTGACAAGCACTTGAGTAGCATCCTGTGATTTGTCCGATGTGTTCTCAGAACACGGACAGAATCGTGGAATGCTACATTCCTAAAAATAGCCTGGATTAAAAAAAAAAAGATACAAGCATGTAGAAGAGGCCATCTGAGATGACTAAATGGCTGTTCAGTCTGAATGCATTCTTACACTAAAAAGATACTGCACAACAAACAGAGCAGAATGAAGGTGTCTTGAGACACATTTTTGCTGAAACATGCTAGCAACGCATAGCTAAATGCTAAAACATGCTATCAATGCATAGCAACATGCTAGCACTGCCTAGGGACAAGCTAGCAACACCTAGCTACTTGCTAAAACAAGCTAGCTTTAAATCTTTCAAACTCTTTCTATCTCTCTGTCTGAAAGGCCTGTAAAACATTCAAATTATTAAAACTACTTTCAACGTACAGGTCAAGTTTTTCAAGCCAACATCAAAGTTTGTCTAAAAACTCTATGTAGTTTAACTCTGTTGTACTACATTTAGAAAGAAACATTAATATCCTGATACACTGGGTTCCGCTGGCAAACCCTGAGTGTAAAACACAAGCTGAGTGACAGGCAAAGATGTCATTACCTGGACGCACAGTGACATTTGATTTGCCAGCGAATGTGCCGGAAAATTTCTTCCCCTAACGAAATCCACCATTAGCCCTTCTATGTAGACTGACACAGCTAATAAGAGCTTGTGTCAGGCAGCAGAATAATTTATTGCCTTTCAAAGGGCCTGATTTCTTAGTGTCAGGGCAACCATGAATTCCCTTCAGCAAACAGGCCCGTCAAACATAAGAGCAATAACTGGTGTCTGGAATTGCACTCTTTTACATTCACCAAGTTCTCAGGTGACGGCCAGCTCAGCCACACATTGTAATTCATAAAGGCTTTGGCTTGAAAATCGATTGCTTATTATTGGCAAGAACTGATAGACTGAACCTTAGGCTAGAACACATACAGTATGTATAGTTCCAACGCAATTTTTATTCAACTCCAATTTCCGCATGTCAGTTAAAGGAACAGTTCAACCAAAAATAAAATTGTATTTATTTACTCAGCCTCATGACACAGAAAACATTTTTGTAGAACATGAAAGATTATATGGAAGAATCAATAATTTCTCAAGACCATCTGTTCCATGTAATGAAAGTGAATGGACACTGGAGGTGTCAAGCTCTAAAATAACAAATAAAGAAATACAAAAATAAAAAACATTTAAAGAATGAAATGTAACGAAAGTAGCTCATATCACTTGTGAGTAATCTTCCAAGTCTTTTGAAACCAAAAGATAACTTTTGCATTAAATCAATGTTTACTGATCATCTTCCACTTAACATACTGGCTTGAGTTAGTGATATCTAGAAACTGATCTGTCTGATTTGTGAAAGTTTTGTGAACTAGATAAATTATTTCACACAAAAGACTGATTAATTCACGAATCGGACATCGCTACTTCTCTTATGACTGTGCAAAAAAAAGACATCTGACATCAAGATTTTCAGTAATAACATAAATTTCAATCTGTTCCACACACAACATATGAATCCAAATTAACAGTTTAAAGGGATTAATGGAAAGGAGGCGAGAACAGGCTTGACGGTATAAACAACATTTAATAAAATAAAAAGACACACACACAAACAAACAAACACTTATGACAGCTGCCCGTAAACGCTCTCTCTTTCTCGCACCACTGTCCGCAGACGGCCTTTATCCCTCTCAGAGGCTTGATTAGCCTGATAAGAGGCTGGGTGTGTAGAATCATGACCCGGCCCGCCCTCCGCCCTGTCACATTCTTACCTCGTTCTCTCAGGCCGGGGAGCCCCCGGCATGACGTACACCCCCACCGCCCTTTCCATGGGGGAGGGCGTGCCTTACGCCCCGTCTGCCGGCAGGTCATCCCCGCCTTCCTGAATCTGGGAGGGGACAGGGAGAGGGAAAAATAGGGAGTACTTCCTGTAACTGTGTAGTACACCCAAAAACAAAAATAACACTATCAAATTTAAAAGAGATGGAAAAGGTCAATGCGGAGCAGCAGTGGGAGAGCGAGAGAGAAAAAAAAACACTTGACATTTATGCTTTTGGCAGACGCTTTTATCCAAAATGACTTAGTGCATTTATTACATGGACAATCCCCCTGGAGCAATCTGGAGTTAAGTGCCTTACTCAAGGACACAATGGTGGTGGCTGTGGGGCTCGAACCAGTGACCTTCTGATTAACAGTTATTAGTTTTAGCCCACTACGCCACCACCACTACTTATCCGATACGCTGTAGCTTCTCCTCCACCCTCTAACGGATGATAGCCGCACCTCCCCGGACGGATTGGAGGCAGTCCTTCGGCCCCTGGTGGACAGAACGCCCCGCCATGTTCTCGGGGGACAGAAGGGGTCTCCCACGCCCCTGGCAGCAGTTCTCCCGCTCCAGACGGTCTACCGGGAGCCCCTCCCCGATCACGGTCGGCGGTCCTCTCTTAACCCCACCGCGTTTAGCGGCTGGTAGGCCCTTAAATGCTCTCTCTCTTGCGCACCACCGTCCGCAATCGCCCTTTATCCCTCTCACAGGCTTAATTAGCCTAATAAGGGGCCGGGTGTGTAGAATCACGACCCGGCCCCGCCCTCCGCCCTGTCACAAACATGTATTTATTTAAGTAATACAAGAATGACTACAAAAGATTTAGAAGTGAGTCGTTTTTCGAGATTTACAATTATACTATAAATCACTTTCACATATCTGCCACCAAATGTACTCCTCATACTTCAAGGTGTCCAGCAAGGTCTTGATGCTGTTGTAAACCTCTTTGAGGTATACCAAGTGAGCCACGGGAAGAGACAGGTACTTGTTACCATTATAGAGCAGTACAGCTTTGAGGCTCCTGGGCTGAGCTGTCAATGAATAGGTGCCACTCATTCTGGTTACAGGAGATTCTGATTGCCTCAAACAGACTGGTCGCATTGTGGCAGAAGCAGGGTCCATCTTGATGGGTGAAGAAGCTGGAAAATGGTTGGTGATGCTTCCTCTGATCAGTGACTTGCATACTATCATCCAACAAGTTTCTCTGCTTGAGCCTAGACGTCAAAAGCTCAGCATTGGACTTGGTGAGACCAAGATCTCTAATAAAGTCATTGAGGTCTTTTTGGTTGAGGTAGTATGGGATTCTCTCCTCAGCTCCACATCTGAACTTGTCGTCTGGATCTACAATGTATTCCTCACACTCTGACTTGCTGCTCTCTTCTAAAGACGGCTGATCTCTCTCTGGAGGACTGGGTACAGGGAGCTCATGGCAGTATGGCACCGGGACGATGGATGAAGGAAGGTTCGGATACGTGATAGCAGGTGCATTCTTGCCAGTCTGACGTTTGGAAGGGTCCACCGTGCAGAAGTAGCAATTGCTTGAGTGGTGAATGGGTTCCCACAAAATTCTTGGGATAGCGAACTTCATGGCATTCTTTTCCCCTCTGTACCGTCCTACCAAAAATACATTTATTTCACTCATGGCTATTGTGTAAGAGATTCTCACAACATGTTTCATATTTGATATATTTTATCAATAACATTGAAAATTGTAAAACATTTTCAAATTAAAAACTTTTACAATTTTAAAATTAACATATTTTATAGCATAAAATTCCAAGCAACAATTGTCCATCTACCTTCCAGATTTTTAATTTTTTTCAGGTGAGGTGAGGTGCCTGTCTTGATCCTTGACAGGCATGCCGAAATATGCCTTGTAGGCCTCACACATCTAAGCAGATGCTTCCACAGAGTACTTGTCTTGATAAATTGTCTGCAGACATAGCAAAATGCGTCTGCCGGATGCTTGCAGCCTCTTGATGCCATCTCAGAAAAATCCAGATATGTATCCACTTAGGCATCTTAGGAACTAAACTGAACTGGTGGGTTTAAGGTCCCTGTATTTATACTACTATTTATATTACTGGAAAGTTCTAGAAGTTAGTCCAAGTTTACTCAGCTCTGAATCTATCTGATTGCTCGGGAAAATAGGTACATTTCAAAATATCACAGTCCTGGTCACAAAAGCAATGTTTGTGGGGAATAATAGCCATTTTCTATACTTTTGAGGCATAAGCAATTACGAAATAACACACTACCCAGGAACCAAAAACAAAAAATGTGTTACACGTGATGTCACAAATGCTGTCAATTGAGCTTAACTTGTATTGACCCTGGAATATTCATTGAAGATTTTATAAATTTTCATGATGTTTTCAGGACTGAAATCACAATTTAAAAAAACGGATGCCAGAATATTGGAAGATAATCAGTCAATAATGACTTGAATTTGGGTCTTTCTCAGCAAAAGCAAAGGTGTGACTTCAGAGGACTTGAATTAAATTGCATAAGCCATATGGACTACTTTTATGATCATTATATGGTTTATTTTATTATTATAATTATTTATTTATTTATTAGTCATTTTTAAGCTTGACTGTCTCAGTTCTTATTCACTTTCATTATATGTAAATGAGGAGCCAGTATACTCTGCAGAAATTCATTTTCTCTATTCCATGAAAGAAATAGTCATATGGATTTCAAACGATAAGAGGTTGAGTAAATGGCAGACTCCTTTAACAGCTACACATTGCCAAACAGACGTGGCATACTAAATTAAACATCAAGGGCATGTTATCGGCAGTGCAACAGCGCACCGCAGGTCCGTCTGTAATGTGTGCTCACGAGCTTCCAAATCCTCACGACACGCATATCATTTACAACCAATTAACCATAGTGCAAGAACTAGCCATGAAATGCCTGAACCACATGTTCATGTCAGATATTAAATGTTGAATAATTAATTCCTTAGAGAATCCTCATAGATGGTCAATTACAGGCAGTAATCGCAATAACATATTTAGTTTCATATATTGATATATGAATCAAAAGTTAATCAAAAATTTAAAATGAACAACAAATATGGTCAGAACTTGAAATATTATTTGCAATTATATGAACTAAAAGTGCAAGAAATCTTTAAATGTAATTTTATGCTTATTTATTTTCTAAATTCAAACAGCAGTTTAGGCATATTAGCCTTTTTCATTTACCACAACATTTCTACAGAACAGTCCCCCTGCTAAAAATAGATTTCAGAAACGTTTACATCTATAATGGCATACATCTATACCTCTGAATTACACAGCAAAGATCCATCAGAGCCATAGCAATAATTAGACAAACTACAACCATATGCAGCCCGACTGGTAGAAACCAGAACCTCCAGAGATTATCATCATCCATTCCAACTTAATTTTCCTCACAATGAAACCAGCGAAGAAGCCGTGACTATAGAGAAAGACAATGCCACGGCTCCTTCAGGCCGCAGCCACCACAATCTAATGGATGGAGTTGTGCATTATGCATGCGTCTCAGTCATCCAAAACTGCGATTCTCTAATTTAATACGGCTGAGCAGGGCCTGCGTGATTGTACTGCAAAACAGTCAATCCCAAATGCCAGATTTAGCCCAAAAAGATTGAGCGCTGATCGTTTGATCCCACCACTGCACACGTTCAAGTAGCAAAGGTCAACATCAGGCCCTCTGACACCCTGCATTACTCTATTTTGAATTCAACAAGGTGTCTCCTCCGGTGGTAATCCACAGCGTCATGGCCAGGTTTGCAAATATTTGATGAAGTTAAATTAAGGAACACGGGATGCCTGCTTCATTAAACACAAACACAGCGAAAATGAATACAGGTAGCAGGCCAGAAGAAATACTCTTGCGTGTTGTGGGCCTTAGTCAGGGTAGACGCCATATTTAATTGAATCCCTGTGAGAGATAGACATACAGACTTTCAAAGGGTAGCACCACTAACAGTCATTTATGTTTCACATATTCTTAAAAACTTTTTATCTAAACCTTCTGATCTTTTGTAGACAAATATATGTTGCCAACGTACTCGTATATTTAAAAAAAAAAAAATAAATGAATACAGAAAGCACTGCAGAGCTGTAATCCAGGCAAGGATAGGTACAGTGAACTAGCTAAAATACTGTACAAGATCTTAAAATATAAGTTTTTAATAGTTATAGTAATAAAATCGTTTACTAACCTTGTCTGTGTAAAGGGATCCAGAATTTCAACTCAACTCTGGCTTGATTTCGTAACACTGGTAAACGATGGGCATAAATCCCGGAAAATGTATGTAAAGTAGATCAAAAATAGAGTTGACATGACTTTGAGTTTTCAGTTTTCATCAATGTTTTTTGTTTTAGTAATCAGATGCGACTAGCACAGCACATCATAATGAGTGCTATCATTGTTTTCAGTGATGTGCAACCTGTTCATATCTTTTCACGTCTCAAAAAATGTGTTTTGGGGTTTCACGACCCTTTCACTTTTTGTTTCATACCATATTTCCCATACTTCCAAATGTGTTTTTTCATAGTTTTGATGACTTTACTATTATTCTAAAATGTATGTTTGTTTCTTCTAATGCTATTCTCATGGCAAAATGCAGGTTAAAATTTAAAAACATTTAATTGCAAGTGTTTACTCTAAAATGTTGAAATTAATCAGTGTTCCCACAACTTTCAACCAATGAATTTCCATGACTTTCCACATTAGCTTTAGATTTTCAGAAATTCATAAAAAATAGAGATTCCAAAATCCAACTTAATAGAGATTGTACCTAGAAAGAGGAATTTATTGCCAATTAAATATATATATATATATATTAATATTATTAATAGGATCACTTTTTTTTTTTGAGTGAATCTTAAATTAACCAAAAAAGCAAAAAAACATTCATTATAGAAATTTCTAAAGAAGATTTTAAAGACTTTTTTTTACATTTCTGTAATTTACCACATAAGACTAATTATAGCATAAATGGGCACCAAGTTACAGTTTATGTACTACAAAATATTTTAGCATTGCACCATTAAACTTAGTTAAAACGTAACCCAACAAGTTAACTATATTTACAGAAGCCTCAGAGGCTCAGACCAAGAGTAACAGTTGGAATACAAAAGCAGACTGATTTAATTACATCTATGTTTTGCATGGTGGGCTTCAATCCTTTTGACATATTTAATGATGTTGACTTTTACACCAGATTACGTTTAGAGAACATTATGTAAAAACATAACTTCTTAGCAGCTCTTCAGCATGAAACATATGAAACGACGCACTTTCCTGTGTACGTAACTCTGTCTCTGATATGCCAAGTTTCAACATATTTAAAATATATAGGATAGGCTTATTAAACTGAATAAATGTCCACTTTTCCAGTCTTTCATATTTTTAATTACTGCCTTATTCATTTTAGACTCATTTTAGCACTTACAATGGAAGTGAATGGGGCAAATCTATAAATGTTTAAATAATACATTTCAAAACTATAAACACAAGACTTAAACTGTATGCAGGTTAACATGATTTTATTGTGATAAAATTTCTTAACAACTTTTTCTTGTGAAACATATATCAAATCTTACAACTTTGTTGGCATAACAAGCACCCCCAGATCATCACAGATCCTCCACCAAATTTCACAGTGGGTGCAAGATACTGTGGCTTGAAGGCCTCTCCAGGTCTCCTTCTTACCAGTAGACAACCAATGGAGGTTCATTGATGATCTGGGGGTGCTTCAGCAAGGCTGGAATCAGGCAGATTTATCTTTGTGAAGGACACATGAATCAAGCCATGTACACGTTTATCCTGGAAGAAAACTTGCTTTCTTTTGCTCTGACAATGTTCCCGAACTCTGAGGATTGTTTTTTTTTCCCAGCAGGACAAAACTGCCTGCCACACATCCAGGTCAATCAAGGTATGGATGGAGGACCACCGGATCAAGACCCTGTCATAGCCAGCCCAATCTCCAGACCTGAACCCCAATGAAAACCTCTGGAATGTGATCAAGAGGAAGAGGATGGCCACAAGCCATTAAACAAAGCCGAGCTGCTTTAATTTTTGCGCCAGGAGTGGCATAAAGTTCCCTGACAGCAATGTGAAAGACTGTTAGCGAACATGCCAAGACGCATGAAAGCTATGATTGAAAACGTCTTGGTTACTGTCGTAACCTCTGTTCCCTGATGGAGGTAACGAGACATTGTGTCGATGTAGTGACACTAGGGGTCGCTCTTGAGAGCCCCAAAACTCCTCAGATCTTTGAGAAAAGGCCAATGAGAATTGGCAAGTGGAATTTGCATGCCACTCACCTGGACATATGGGTATAAAAGGAGCTGGAATGCCCACACACCTGAGGGGGGGAAGCGACGTAACTAAGATGGGAGCAGGCTGCGCCAGCCATGGCCTTTTCTCTCTATGTTTTCTCTCCACAGAGTATTAGATTTGGCTGGGGCCATCTAACACTATTATACGCACCGGGGAAGGTGTTATTTTCCTTTCCTATTCTTTCAGGAGGAAAAGACCCCACAGAGGCCATATCCTGCCCAAAGGGGAAATAACATGTGGGCTAACCAGCTGCACATGGAAGAGGCACGGTTGTAGGTCCTGCCTCAAAGAGGAGGAGCTCTACAAACACAGCGACTGGGGGTAGAGACAGCTCTGCCCAAGGGAGATGTGGGTCTGCCAACAGGGAGGCCGTACCGTGGAAAATACATCACAGGGGGTACAGAGTAACCAGCACCTGTGGAGTACCTATCCCAGTACAGGGCATATTAGCACCCATAGTGGGTCTGGCTGCGAATTCCTCCACCGAATTCACGAGCAACAGAGCTAGGGAGGAAGGAAACTGGCTCAACCCGGAGATTGGAAAATCTCACAAAAGATTTTGGTAAATGCCCAGCCCGCTGCTCTGCAGATGTCTGCTAGAGAGGTGCCATTGTCCTGTGCCCATGAGGAGTGTGCTCATATTCCCAAAAGGGCAGGCACGGCCTGGGCCTTGTATGCCAAAGCAATGGCATCCACATTCCAGTGGGCAAGCCTCTGTTTGGAGACAGCGTTCCCTTTACACTGACTGCCAAAGCAGACAAAGAGCTGCTCAGAGCATCTAAAGCTCTGTGTACGATCCAAGTAGATGTGCAAAGCACGCACTGGACACAGCAACAAAAAGGGCTGGGGGTCTGCCTCCCCCTGTGGTAGCACTTGCAGGCTCACCACCTGATCCCTGAAGGGGGGTGGCCGTGGGCAACCGTCTGGGCACGGACTAGCTCCGGCACTCGGCAGAGTGCATGCAGGTCTCACCTCAATGGGTGGCAAGACCTGATGATCAGGCACTTCCTAACGACTTACACGCTTCAACGCGTGGAGGGGGACAGCTGCCCCTCCAGCCTCTCCTGCAGGAATGAGAGCACTGGCCTGACTGCGCACCTCTGTGGGTCTTCAGATCGGAAAGAACACCAATTTGCAAATAAGCGCCACTTAAGGGCATAAAGCTGCCTGGTAGAGGGAGCTCTGGCTTGATTGTGTCTACGACGGCTGGTGGTAGACCGTTTAGATCTTACACATCCCATCCAAGGGCCAGCTGTGGAGGTTTCAGAGGTCTGGGCGTGGATGCCAGAGGGTGCCCTGTCCCTGAGAATAAGGTAATTCCTTAGGGGAATTCACCAAGTGAGGTGCTGTCGCAAGGAGTGTGATATCCGAGAACCAAGTCCAAGTGGGCCAGTAAGGGGCCAAGAGAGTTACTTGTTCCTTGCCCTCCCTTACCTTGCACAGGACTTGTGCAAGTAGGCTCACTGGGAGAAATGCGTACATGCGCAGCCCCCGGGGCCAGCTGTGTGCCAGCACATCTGTGCCGAGGGGGGCTTCCATCAGAGAGTACAGGCAGTGGGTGGATTCTTGGGCGGCAAACCGATCTGCCGAACAGATCCCAAATCAGCTGGACTGCCTGAGCTTTACCTGCCGTGACAGCGTATCTGCTGTGGTTGCCCGGGATATGAGTGGTGCGTAGCGACCCAGCCGCTGCTGACTCCAAAGGAGGAGATGGCGGGCGAGTAGCGACATGTGACTAGAGCGAACGCCGCCTTGGCGATTTATAGATGCTACTGTCGCTGTGTTTTCTGAGTGGATCAACACGTGCTTGCTGCAGATCAGCAGCAGAAATCTGCACAGGGCAAGAAATACAGCCAGCAACTCCAGGCAGTTGATGTGCCAACCCAGTAGAGGGCCTATCCAGGAGCCAGCGGCTCCATGCCTGTTGCACACAGCGCCCCAGCTCGACATGGAGGCATCTGTAGTAACTATGACACATCTAAATACCTGCTGTAGGGGGACTCCTGCCCATAGAAAAAAGAGGTCTGTCCAAGGGCTGAATAAGTGATGGCAGGAAGGGGTGAGGGTCACACGGTATGTGCCGTGGTGCCATGCCCATCTCGAGTCTGAAGCCAGTGCTGAAGCAGTCTCATTTGCATCAACCCGAACCCCGAGGATGACCCAGGAGCCTTTGAAATTGTTTCAGTGGACGTACTCAGGCAGTTCAGCACAGATGTGCACTGACATTGAGACACTGGCAGTTGACCCGCAGCCATAATCGGCTGAGGTGCCTGAGCACCAGGTACCTGTGTGCACAGGGCATCTATCAAGAGTGTGCTAGGATTAGCCAATCATCGAGGTAGTTGAGTATGCAAATGCCTACTTCCCTTAATGGAGCAAGAGCTGCCTCTGCGACTTTCATGAAGATGCGAGGGGACGGGACAGACCTAAGGGGAGGACCTTGTACTGATACACCTGGCCGTCAAATGCAAACGTGTAGAATTGGTCTGTGATGGGGTAATATTGAGATGTGAAAGTATGCATCCTTCAGGTCCACCACCGCGAACCGATCTTGATGCCGGACATATGTCAGAATAAGTTTCTGCATCTTGAACGGGAGTCTGTGTAAGGCCCAGTTCAGAACTCGCAAGTCCAAGACATTTACATTTATTCTTTTGGCAGACGCTTTTATCCAAAGCGACTTACAAAAGAGGAAGAACATCAGCGAATCATCTTAGGGAGAAAAAAAAAAAAGTGCCATATTACAAAGTTTCACTATCATCATAATAGTATACAAAACAGATTTAAGTGCAACAAGAAATGTAAATATATATTTTTTTTTATTTTTTTTATTTTTTTTTATTTTTTTTTTTTTTAATTGACCGGTTAAGTGCTTTTGGAAAAGATGTGTTTTTAGCCGTTTTTTGAAGATATAGAGTGAGTTAGCTTCCCGGATTGAGTTGGGAAGGTCATTCCACCACCGTGGTATGATGAAACTGAAAGTCCGGGAAAGTGTTTTGGTGCCTCTTTGTTTTGGGTTAGGCGGATTGGCTGTAACCCACCGCCTTTCTTGGGTAAGATGAAGTAAGGGCTGTAGAATCCCTTCTCCATCTCGGCTGGAAGGACAGGCTCTATCGCATCCTTGCGCAGAAGAGTTGTGATCTCTGCACGCAGGGCGGAGGCTTTTTCGCCCTGCTCCAAGGTAAAGTGGGGCGGCGCCTGCCGAACTGAATCATGTAGCCGAGTCAGATGGTCCTGGCCAGCCACCACAATGGGTTGGAAAGCGTAAACCACGCATCCAAGATCCAGGCGAGGGACACTAAGGGGACGATCACGTGTGATGTACCTGGAGGTGAGGCCTCATGGCAGGGGGGGAGCAGGCGGCATCACGTCGGGAAGGGTTGCTTCATCCCAAAGTGGATGTGCTGAGGAGAGGCTCGAAGCACTTACCTTGCTCCGCGTACCTGGCCTGGGTGAGCAGACGGGATGTGGGATCTTGAGCCACGGTGGGGCAAGATTTGTTGAATGGACGCCGTCTGTTTCTTCACCACCGAGAACTGCTGTGCAAAGTCCTAAACGGTGTCGCAAATAGGCCTAGATGCCGAATACAGACGACATCAACCTATAGGCCATGGAGGGGAGTGCCGGTCGATCCTGCCAGGTGGCAGTGTTTTGCAGGCACAGGTACACCGCAACTGCCTTATCCATCTGGGGGAGCTCCGTGTAACCGTGGACCACCCCGCCATCAAGGGTAGTGAGAGTGGACGAGCGAGGAAGTCGGTTTCGGGCAGTGAAAGGTGCCCTCTACGACTTTGTCAGCTCATCATGCACCTCCGGGAAGAAAGGCACTGGGGGTGGGGGGCACCTAGAGTGGCTTTCCACCAGAAGAAGGAAAACCATGACCGCAATATTGCCATGGTCATGTTCTCGCAGTGAGAACATGAACCATCCACAAACGCTGCTTCGGTGTGATCTCTGCCCAGACACGTGAGGCAGCGCCTGTGGCTGTCAGAAGTGGAGAGGTAACAACCGCATCCAGGAATGATACAAAGAAGGAAGGGCATCTTGAAAAAGACATGTCTTTAAAAAGACGTTCAAAGTCAATGTGCCTTGCTCTTTCAGAGAATATATACTCTTTTTTTTAGAGGGCTGTCAAAGCCTAGAAGAAGAGAAAAGCCATATCTCCAACAGCATATGCTCTTTTAGAGTTGAGTGGAACAGCAGTGGGTTTTACTCAGCTTGCCGAAACACAACCGCTCGGCTCCGAAGAAAAAACCTGTCTGACCAGACGCTTCCCTACTTTTATACACGTATGTCCGGTCGAGGGGCGTGCAAATTCTGTCCGCCAATTGTCATTGGCCTTTTCTCAAAGATAAGAGTAACCGATGCTCTCAATGGAGACCCCTAGTGTCACATCGACACAATGTCGAGTGAGTGACAGAAGGGTCACTGTTATATTTTAGCATCTACTTCTCAACCAACTTCTTGAGATATCACCCCGGGATTCTTTTTAAACTGTATTGAAGAAGTTCCCATCTATATGCTGGGCACTAAGTGGCTGCTTTTCTTAATTATTCAGTCCAAGTCATTCATTTCAAAACCTTTTTTTTTTTATTTATTTTTTTTTTATATAAATTATTGTATTGTAATTAAATAAATTAATATGTTGGCACAATTATAAATTATAAGCACAATCTTGTTGCCATCAATATATATTTAAACATCAAATGCTGCATTTTCTTCATTTTAGTGTCTCTGTTACTTGATTTAAAGTAACAGTTTTTGTTCAGATTTTCTGCTTTATTTTCTCTTTCAGCCAAAACCGAAAATAGCAGTTTCGGCAGCAGAAATTTGGGTGCATACCTAGAATGCAGGTGTCTCAAGACGAATCTTTGCTAGCTATGCCTAGCTACATGATAATACATGGAGGGATAAGTCTAAATAAATTTCTGTGGTAATAAACACCGTGCCACAAATGCTGTCGTCAGAGCTTAACTTGTATTGAACCCGGAATATTCCTTTAAGACAGTCTAACTTATAAAACAGACTGCTATCCCTTACAGCATCATTTTCACCCATGTAAGATTAAAGATGCCATCTACCCTGACTAAGGTCCATAGATGTGGCACGTTGCGCTCATTGTGAATTCAGTAGTCAGAGGGAAGTTATTAAAACATATCCCTTGGTGAAATGCCGGAGAGAAGGCCTGGGAAATCTCACAGAGTGAACGAGCTGGCACTTGCCCCTGAAGACAGTCGTGAGTGGAATCATGTAAGATTGGAGAGGAGCACACTGCAGTCACAAAAGGAGGGGCCTGGGAGTCACAAAAGGAGGGGCCAATACAAGAGCTTGACTGATGGGATGCGTTTGTCAAATGAAGGGCTTCTTTGGTCACCTCTCGTCCCATTAGAGCACATGATATTGATCTGTACGAGCCAGCTTGATGTTTATTTTCCCCTCTGCCTTATTCTGCAGCAGTGGCAGAGTTGCATCCCTCCCGATGCAGTCGAGTGTCACACACACACACAAGACTCTCTTAACTAAGATTAATTGCAGCTAATCTGCGATGCCCGGTGGAAAGCAGAACAAAGCAAGGCTTAGATCTTATTATGCAGCTGCTCACGAGGAGAAAATTAGCTAGTGTTTCTCAAAACAGTGAAGGGGACACGTGTTCTGGGCAATATGTCACCACGACCAGGCAAGTTGATCTTGGAGTATCAGTACTTTCGATACTGATGTTGTATTGAGAGGATTGATTCTCACTTAAGATAAGATAATAAGATAAGATTCAACTTTATTGTCATTGTGCAGAGTACAGGTACAGAGCCAATGAAAAGCAGTTTTTCACATATCCTAACTATGTTGGGGTCAGAGCGCAGGGTCAGCCATGAAACAGCGCCCCTGGAGCAGATAGTGTCAAGGGCCTTGCTCAAGGGCCCAACAGTGGTATCTTGACGGTGCTGGGGCTTGAACCCCCAACCTTTTGGTCAGTAACCCAGAGCCTTGACCGCTGAGCCACCACTGGTCTAATATATTGATCATAAGTGTTTTTAAGCTAGTGATTTTAAATATTTATTTTGTATGAAAATTAAATCAGTTTACACAAAAATACAAATATCTATCAACATGAACTCACTCTCATGTTGTTGCTAACCTGTGTGACTTTCTTCCGTGGAACACTATAGGAGATGTTAAGCAGATGTTATGGTCTCGGAAACCATTCTCTTTCATTGATGGGGAAAAGAAAATATGCAATGAAAGTGAATGTTACTGAGGCTGTCAGACCCTAACATTCTGCTGTTTGTGTTTCATTAAAGAAGATGGGTTTTTTGGGGTGAATTATTCTTTTAATGTGTATCATAGGCTTTGCCCATTGCTCATTTTAATGTGCAAATAATTATGTAATTATGTGTGATTTTCAGCAGTACCTTGATTGACAACAGAGACGTCTCATAGCAACAAAACTGATAAACGATGCTGCAATGCTAGCGTTTGTTCAACAAGTTTATGATAATCAAAAGAATGTTTAATCCACCGTGTTTTGAACATCTGTCTCTACAAACGTTTGCTAAACCAGTTTTATTGTCATATAATGTAGAAACTTTTACTCATTAACATATATTATGTAATACATTAATGTATATTATTTAATAAAAGTGAAGGTTTATCATTGACTGTAAATCTCCCTCGGTGCCGACATGTTTTGATGAGTTGTAAGTCCAATATAAAGTGGTGTTCCACTGCATGAAGTTTAAAAATCCAAGTTAAATGGGAGGAAACATGAATCATCACAGCCACAAACTCCAATAGAGAGCAGAGTGACTTTCTGTCCAGGGCAAAGACAGCACTCTAGACTCTGGAGAAGCTTGCGCACACACACAAGGCAAAATCTTTCATTCAAACATTTAGATGAAGCACAGCTGAATGTAACAGAGCGCAGGTTCTTCAAGACAGTTTTCAACTTCACACAGAGTTTTAAAAATGCGATGGTTATTTCATCTCCAGCCACTGCAACCGCGATTTGCAGATACACAGTTCAGAAACAGTGGTGTGCACCTACTAAGCTTATTACGGAAGCCTGAAGGAAGAGTATTCTGAGCATTGATTCAACGAGTTAGCCAGCGAGTCTTAACATAATGATAAAATATCATGCATTATATTTTTATTATGCCCTCTTTTGTACTTATTGTATCAGACTACATTATAACAGCCTATAATAACGAATAGACACTGGAACAATGACACGCAACACAGTAGCCAAAGACATATATCATATATGTACATACTATATATGTACATGTCTACGCTATGTACTTTTTACTATAAATTGTCCTCCCTGCGCAGTAGGTGGCGGTATGCATGCAGAATGCGAATCACCAAAAACAAAAGAAGAATATGAAAGTGACAATGGAGATTTATAGGGGAAAAAAAATAATATTAATCATTTTCTCACCCACATCTGTCATATTGCTTATGATGATATTGATTTAACCACTGTCATCGTATGGATTACTTTTATGCAGCCTTTATTTGCTTTTTGGAGCTTCAAAGTTCTGTTCACCATTCACTTGCATTGTATGGATCTACAGAGCTGAAATATTGTTCTAAAAATCTTTAGTGTTAGTGTTCAGCAGAAGAAAGAAAGTCATATTTATCTGGGATGGCATGAGGGTAAATGATGAGAGAATTACATTTTTGGAAAACTAGAGACTTGGTATTGACTCTAATAAAGGAATTGTTCACCCAAAAATGTCAATGCTTTCCCTACCCTTCGCCAGCATTGGGGAGTAACTAACAAAAAGTAGCTGGACCACTAACTTCAACACAATTTTTTGTAGCGTGAAAGTAGATGAGCTATTTTGTTAGAAGCTTCTAGTGTAGCAAACTACATGTTATAAATGGCAGCTTGACTGTTGTTGAAATACATTCAATTATGAGGAGCTTGTAGCTTGGCAAGCCATAGTTTGTAAGGAGCTTTCCCAACATGTCACGCAATCTCATTCCTCCCCGCTTCCATGAAAAGAAGGGACAACAGAAGTCCCCATGCACATCTGCAAATGCTGGATATGATTTCATATTTTACACTTGTTCTGTAGAACTCCTGGTGAGTCTCTAATTACCTGTAGGATTTAAAGTGCAGCAACAACAAAGTACAATACAACTTACAGTGGCACAACATCAGAATAACAAGGGCGTAAGCGGCGTGCACGCTCTGAGCCGATGCGCATTGCCCTCAAAAGGCACACCAGGAATGAAAGGGACTCAAGCATTCATGTATGCCTCATTGTTTGCCTCATTGTTTGATACCACAAAAGAGTAGAGTTCCTGAAGTATATCCAACTCTGTGGATTTGTTTCATCCACAGAGTTGATTTTTAATGATAATGTTTAAAGCTTTCAAGACAGAAATATGCATTTAAGATTTAACAAAGTGTATAATCTTATCTTTAGGTTTGCATATTTATGTATGCCTCGTGGTAGTAAAGTTAATTCCCTTATGCTATTGCTTCCAAGTTACAAGTTTGTAATGCAGCAATTCATTTTGGATCTGGTTGGTTTGAATCATAGCTTAAAACTAGTTTTTGACAAATGTTGCTGAAAAAGTGGGCAGTTACAGTTGCGTTCAATACAACAGGCGCCAAACGATGGCATCTACTCAGCATGACAACTGCATCGATATCAAGCTCCACGCTCTAATCCCTGCTACTGCTCGACCTGAACTGCAGATTAAGGGACAGGAGAGGACAAATAAAACGACTATGATACACACTGCATGTTCAACGCGGACTTCATATTTCAGGTAGTCAATTAGGACTACAACACACAAGGGAGGCAAAGCACAATAACGATTTTATGCAGAATTGCCTTATGGCAGCTCACTGGATGAAATGTGGTTCTCTGGAGAATATGATTATAACGTTTTAGCATAATAAGCATTTTTTTTTTACTAAAGAGCTGCTGTCATTGTTTTTCCATTAACAGACAATTGTTGCATTCTATTAATATACATTTTAATAACATGTTGCTGATATCTTTACAACTAGAAATGTCGCCAATGGCATGTCTTTAAACAATACATTTGATGCGTCATGTCTGCCATAGGCATGGTGTAACTAGATTTTTAATGGTTGCCAAGCAATATTGTAACAATGTGAATTAATATAGAGGCTTTGCAGTTGCAGAAGTGCATGTTTGCGTCCAAGTTCTACATAAAAATAAAACTTTTCCTTTGTAGCTTATTTAATGAACTGGATTTTAACTGAATTATAAAAGTAGGCATTACTACATGGTTGAATAATAGATATAAGCATGAATAATGGTTCATGTTAGTTCATATTGCATTAACAAATGTTAATGTATTTACATTTACATTTATGCATTTGGCAGACGCGTTTATCCAAAGTGACTTACAGTGCTCTTATTACAGGGACAATCCCCCTGGAGCAACCTGGAGTTAAGTGCCTTGCTCAAGGACACAATTGTGGTGGCCGTGGGGATCGAACCAGTGACCTTCTGATTAACAGTTATTCGCTTTAGCCCACTACGCCACCAGCGCTCCAGTATTCAACTTTAAATGTAAAAACTATATATATTTGTGCAAGGCTCTACACTAACAATTTTGTTTAGGAGCAATCGTGCCCCCTAGGGCTGTGCGATATGGCGATATACTGTATATCATGCCGATGATATAAAGTGTCAATCGTTAGAGATTTTGCTATGTCGTGTATATCACGCTATGTAAATATGCATGCAGCATGGGCTTAACTATTGGTGGGCAGGGATTCACATGAATGACTGCGAGAGTTTAAAAATATGCTGGCGGCTACCCAAGCAAATTCAATTACATTTATCTCACGTTCAGCATTTCATAAGCGCTTAAGATGCTTCTCATCTGGTGCACAAATCTGTGTTCCCTTTACAAAAAGCTTCACTTTGATGCTGCGCTGCTAAGCGCTACGGGGAACAACTCTAGCTGTGAACCGAGCTGAAATAGTGTGTGTAACACGTCAATGAACATTGACCGGAATTTATAGCCTCGGTTGATGTAATCATTAGATGCACCTGTGGCCAGGCTATAAATGGATACGTCACCAGGTGTCGTCAGAAACTTTTTTTCAGAGCGATTCTGTTTCTGTGTGTTTCACAACCTTGTCAAAACTTTCTTTCCTCTGTTAGGAGTTAGAATCAGTTAGGCAGTGTGCAGTGAACGTTGTTCTCTTTGTTCTCTTTTTTCTTCTCTCTTCTGTTTAGAAAATATTTTATATATATATATATATATTTCTAAAAAAGAAAGAAAAAAGAGAGAATGACTGAAAGTCACGAACGGTGCGTGTTCCCCTCTTCTTGCTCTATAGCTGAAGAGGACACACATCAGTTATTGCTCTGTTTGTTTGGGGGTAAGAGCACGCTGCTCTCGCGTTGCAGCAGGGCGGGTGCGAGCACTGCGATTTGCTTTAACAGGCAGAGTGCTTCGTGCTCGCCTCGCTTGCTTCCGGGAGTCAGCACTCACAAAAAAAAATAAAAAATAAAGATCGTTCGTGGGGCTCTTGCATGGATTTGGCTGAGGAGCAAGAGACGGGTTGATCCCTTTCTCTCACTCTCTCCCCAAACCCAGCTGGTCTTCACATGATCTCAAAGCGCGTTCTGACGCTTCTTCGGATCATGAGGTGGATCGCGATTCTCTTCCCGCCTCCGAGCTTTCCGTCCGCGATAAAAAATCTACGGAGGAATTGCTCGATGTTGTTTCTGAAGCGGTTGCCTGATTGGACTGGCCACGTGAAAAAGAGACACCAAACCCTCCAAATTAGGGGATAGATTTTATCTTCCAGTCTAAGAAAGGGAACGCCTCATGAGTCCCTTCCCTTCTTTGATAACCTCCATGAAGAGCTTTTTCGCTCATGGAGGAACCCCTAAAAAATTAAAATAAAAAATAAATAAATAAATAAAATATATATATATATTTTCTTCCCGTGTTCACATACCCTCGACGTCATTATATTCGACCATCGTGGGTGCTGAGGCATGGGGGTATTCAGTGATGCCGCCGGTCGAAGAGACGCTTGCGGGCTATCTCTCGCCGGGCTCGGCATCGTCACTTAGAAGCCCTCTCTCCCTCAAAGCCTTGTAGGACAACCTCCACTTTAGTGGGAAGGGCTTATCAAGCAGCAGGTCAGGCTGGTGCTGCTCTGCACACCATGCTGTTTTAGAGGCGTACCAGAATGACCTCCCGGACGACCTGAGTGTGGGTTCTGCGCTTGACGAGCAAGCCTCAGACCCGCCTCAGTCCTGTCTGAACGGAGGCTCAAAAGCAAAGCATGGCGAGTCGTGCTCCTCCTTCCAGGGATTGGGGACAGTCTCGCCTCCCTCGCCAGCCCCCGAAGCAAGACCTCAGGGCTATCATTTCTAGTAAGAGAAAACCCTGACGGTCTTGCACCTAGATTAGGGGGTAGCTCCCCTCGGGACTGGGCGCGTGCTTCACCTGACCCCTCCCGGTACCCCCTCGAAGCCCCTCCATTCTCGCCACCTCTTGGTGTTTCGGGTTGCAGAGGCAAAATTGGGTGTTTTCGCTGTTCCTGCATTTTATTCAGGACGCAAAACACCCGACAACCCCTCAACAGGAAGTGTTCAAATATAATACCCATCTCAGAGATCCTGGCAGTGTGGAAACTTCTGCCAGATATATTCTTTTCTGTGGGTCTTATAAGGGCGTCAGGATTTAATTCACTCGCCTCTTTTCCGTGTTTCCACGGCATGTTCTCACTACCGTAAACCGGATTTCTTTTTTATGTGAAAATAAAAAAAACCTCAATCTCCTTGTTAAAGGGGCCATGATATGTGTTCCCCTTCCAGAGAGAGAGTTAGGTTATTACGCTAAATACTTCCCGTTTCCCATGGAGGGTGAGGGGTGGCGTCTGGCTTAGGTCTTAAAGCTTGAACTGCCCGTGGTTGTTCAAGTCCAAGATGATGCCTGTCAAGACGGTCTTGTCTCAAGCCCTACAACTCATTTGGCTGGTCACCATCGATCTTATGACGCACTTCTATACTTCATTTAGAAGTTCTGCCACAACATGGAAAGTTCCTGAGGTTCGCTTCCGGGGGCGAAGTCTTCCAGGATCAGGATCTTTCACTCGGCCTGGCCCCTAAGGGTACCAAATGAGGTTCACAGGGTTTTCTCTTGAGATTATCGAGACCATTTCAAGTGCTAGGGCTCCCTCCACTTGGAACTGATCTGGGTAGATTTTACAGGGCAGAAGAGGACCTCTTCGCCTCTGTTGATAGCGCAATGTCTCCTCTACTTCTCCCCGAGTCGCCCAGTCCCCCCCTCCCCCTCGGGAGGGGCTGAACGTAGTAACGCAAATGCACCTGCATGCGTTTCCTTCTACTAAAGTTCTTATTACAGAACCAGCTAACTGCCAGTTTGCTTCAGTTCTGGATTTTCTGTAGAAAGAACTGTCAGCAGGCACTTGCCTCGCCACTGCCAGGTTCTATGTGGCCACTGCAGTTTGCCACGGCTTGGTGGGCGGGGTGCCCTCAAAGTGGCATCCTCATTATTGCCCGAGCCTACAAGGCGCGCGGTCAAGCTTCGCCAGTAGATTTCAGGGCGCACTCTACCAGAGGGCTCTCCTCCTCTAAAACCTCGGCTAGAGGTCTCCATCTGCAACAAGTTTGTGATGCGGCAGGCTGGTCCTTTCCGCTCACATTCATCAGTTTTTATGACAAGTTTGTGTTGCGATCGGGTTCTCTTCGCACACATTCATCGAACTTTATGGGTTAGATGTTTATGCTACTCCGGGCTCTTATGCCCTTGAGTCGACATCTCAAGCTCATGTCTGAGACCTCTCGCGTTTTTGTGAGTACACTGCACAACCGTAGGGGTCCGGACAGCCCCAAGTGCAACGGTGTGGGTATTGCGTTCCCCGTAGCGCTTAGCAACGCAGCATCAAAGTGAAGCATTTTGTAAAGGGAACGTCTCGGGTTACATGTGTAACTCTTGTTCCCTGAAAAAAGCGGAACGAGATGCTGCGCTGCTTTCTCTGCACTGCCAGCAAAGGCAGATTCTGATGGGAGATCCATGCACAAATGCATTTTTATGACCGTACTGTTTTTTTTTTATATTTTTTTTAATTTTATTATTTACTTGTTCATTGAACTTTTGTATATAAGCAATATCACATGAGCAAGAGTGCTATATGGCCCTACATCAGCACTGCTGTGATTACCTACGGCACGAGGCTGCGGCTGATATATATTATTTATTTATTTATTTTTATTTATTTATTTTTTGTTTCATTATCTTTATACTATAACAAATGTGGAATAATGTGAAATTTAGCATTATGGTAAGAATGATTTAAAACAAAGTTGTTGTTTTTTTGTTTTTGTTTTTTGTACTTTTGACTACTGACAAGCTCCGAATAAAGAGAAAATTATTTCATTAGAAAATTTGAAAGTATTTAATTCACTGACAGAATTACACAAAAATCGACATTACAATATGGTTATTTAATACATAAGCAAATTTTACTATATTGTGATATATATCGTTGACATGATATAAAATTACTCATAACGAGATACACGATTTTGATCATATCGCCCATCCCTAACAAAATGATATTACTGTTCAGAGAGAGTAATGATGCTTTTACATCAACATGCTGCTACTTTAAATAAGTTGTGCAGTACAACCCTTTAATAATGGAAGTAATTCAGTTCGTTTATGCCACCCACACTTCCTACAAATTAGTCAAGTGGGCTCTAAAAAAGATCCCCTGCAAAGAAAACACATATGAGCAAATATGATCAAAATTAAAAACTGATTACACTGTATGCAATGGGGTTTGTTATTTAGCCCCAAACATTTGCCATTTTTAACTATTACCTGCTCACACCTGGAAAACAAGCATCATGACAACGGTAAAGCGGCTTTAATCTGGCATTTCATGTACACAAAACCAAAGCCTAAAACCTAAGCTTACCTAAAACTTGAACACTATAAATTTCGTGCCTTGCAATAACATTTCCCTCTGGAAATGCAAATCTGGTTTTTAATTTGTAGCTTAATTATCTATCACAGAACCATTGTGGCACATCAGTTCATAACCTTTAGAAATCTGACAGATGGTACATCATTCTGTTGATGTGTTCGCAAAGTGCAACTTGAAGTGTTGTGTTGTTGTATAGCTGTAATGCTCATTTGGGAAATAATCTCAGCCTCTCGTCATTTGCCGAAACGATTCACAATCAATCATGTTCACAATCTGCATTGATCCGAGTGACAACTTGGTACAAAGAATCCTTCAACAGACCCATTCCAGCTCCAAATCAAACACTCAGAGCCATGTAATAGATCGCTGTTTGCTGATTGGGTCAAGTGGAGGAGCGTCAAGTGAAAAGATCCTTTTTCTACTGGGTTTTATAAAATTACAAATTGAAGAAACTATTAAAAGGTCCTCACTTTTACATCTTATACACTGTACATATATATATATATATATATATATATATATATATATATATATATATATATATATATATATATTATATATTATTATTATTATTATTTTTTTTTATCAACATTTTTTCAAGTTAGCCAGAACGCTCCATCTCAGTCACCATTCACTTCCATTGTATGGAGAAAAAAAAAGATCCAATTGAATAGAATGCCCATTGGCATGTTTTATAATACATACCCAATAAAAAGAATACCCAATTACAATAAGAACAACAATTCTGATAAAGAATTGTTTTTGCAGTGAATTCAAATGCATCTTTAAATCACAAAAATATCAATGTGGAGACAAGCTTTACATTTTATTCAACTTTTTTCACACATTTTAAATGTCGTTTCGTTTTCTTCGTAAATTTTTCCTTTTCAGTACTTCGAAATAAAAAACGAAAGTAAAGGTTCTTCTATAACTGGGTTCTCACACCTTTTCACCAATTATTTTTCCATGAGTATTTTTTCAAATAATTTCATAGAGATTTCTAGACGAAAAATGTATTTCTCGAAGATTAAGTATTTTAAAAGCGGAGCACATCTACACTTTAAAAAATGCCGTGCTGAGTGAATCCAGTCAGGCTTCCTAAGCAACCAATTGGCCTGGTTGCTAGGGTGGGTAGAGTCACATGGAGTAACCTCCTTGTGGTCACTATAATGTGGTTCTCGCTCTGGGTGGGGCACGTGCTGAGTTGTGCGTGGATGCCACATTGAATAGCGTGAAGCCTGAACACGCTCTAGGTCTCCGTGGTAACACGCTCAAAAAGCCATGTGATAAGATGCACGGATTGATGGTCTCAGACATGGAGGCATCTGAGATTCGTCCTCCGCCACCCAGATTGAGGCGAGTCAACTACGCCAACACGAGGACTTGAGAGCGCATTGGGAATTCCAAATTGGGGAGAAAATGGGAGAAAGAAAAAAAAGAATGTTCAATTGCAAAAGATAAAAAACTGTTGATTAGTTCATTGGTACTTACCATTCCTGATGAAAAACAATATTTTATTTATAAAGACAATTGCCCTTTTCAGGTGACAATTGTTTCTCAGGGTGACGTCTGTAAAAGTACATTTTCATGGCTCCTCTGTGATAAAACTCATGCGTTCTGATGACAATGAAATCACGGGGGACGAGCGAGACTACCTG
Organism: Xyrauchen texanus; assembly: GCF_025860055.1. NCBI lineage: Eukaryota > Metazoa > Chordata > Actinopteri > Cypriniformes > Catostomidae > Xyrauchen > Xyrauchen texanus. The sequence continues at coordinate 41,231,248 of NC_068292.1, forward strand.
TTGATCACATGATTACAGTTGCGCTTGTTAAATGGAAAATTCCTCAATCCACAAACTGTGTCCTCTTTATTTGCATTTAAATATATGTGGAATTACGTTTATGTGAAAATAAAATGTTTAAAGCATGAAGGAACCATGCTGCAAAGCGCTGCGGACATTTACAGATCATGCTCACGTTTTTCATTCCCTTCTACTTAAGAATTCCCACTCACTGTGGTGGAACGTTGATGTGATTTTGGATCTCAGAGATGTGGATTCAGATGGTATAAATTACCACATGACCTTGGTGTTTGTCAAAAAACAGTAGGTTATTCGTGTAATGGAAGCCAGCTGGTAGTTAGCTGTGCAGTGTGTAAACCTCACTTTCCTGACCGCAAGAGGTGCACTAGCGACTGACGCTAGAGGCCTCCTTGTTAGCGCACCCGCCTCCCACGCCGGTTCGAGTCTCGTTTGAGCAGGACGACCAGAGCCAGTTACAATGGTGCCCTGACCCTGATGGGAGTGAGGATTAGAGGGGTGAGTGTATCAGGACCCAGCTTGTAGATAGCTGTGCAGTGTGTAAACCTCACTCTCCTGACCTCAAGAGGTGCACTAGCAACTGACGCTAGAGGCTGTAGCCTTTAGCCTTCTTGTTAGCGCACCCACCTCCCATGCCGTATATGCCGGTTTGAGTCTTGTTCGTAGCAGGGCGACCAGGGCCAGTTACAATGGTGCCGTGACCCTGATGAGACTGAGGTTTAGAGGGGAGAGCGTATCAGGAGCCAGCTTGTAGATAGCTGTGCAGTGTGTAAACCTCACTCTCCTGATCTCAAGCGGTGCACTAGCGACTGACGCTAGAGGCTGTAGCCTTTAGCCTCCTTGTTAGCGCACCCAACTCCCATGCTGGAGGTGCCAATTTGAGTTCCGTTCGGAGCGGGCGAGCAGGGCCGGTTATATTCACTGGGAATTTTCTCATGGGAAGTGGGAAAAAAACATTTCCCATTCGGACGGCAATAAAGTCACTTTTTTTACACCCTGTAGATGTTGGAATTGCCTCACGTCCCCCATGTAAAATAATTGCCAATAGGGCTAATGCATGCACATTTCTGGAAAACTATTTTTAGAATTACAGTGGAAATACTAGATACTAGTGCTGTCAAATAAAAAATTACATTCAAATATTTGTTGAATTTAAGAAAAAAAAAAAACACATTTGAATGCAAAAACAAATTTTGGATGTGTGCCAACTGACTATGACTTCCGAACCATCACATTCTTGATGAAAAAATTTATTTCTGGCAACAGCTACCATTTTCTGACATTTCCAGGTTTTCCATGGCCATTGGAATGCTGTACGCACTACAAGTGCATCTGCTCTTTCTGCTCTTTTGCATGTGCAAAGGGACTTCAAAGTGTTTGAATACAAATAAAGAAAACGTGAACGGCACCCTGGGATGTGTCTTCCTACCTTAAATCACTCCTCTTCATCTGACACAAGTCACAGTGAAGTGATTCCAGGAAGACACATCCTAGTCATGGCTGATCTTAATGCACTTGTGATTAATTATGTCTTGAGAAGGGTGCAGAGCAATCTACTAAAACCGTGCACAGGACACATTCAGTGGTGGCATCAGGCACCATTAATAAATCAAGCCATTTAAGTAAAAGATGGGACCAGTGCCAGGGTCAGGATGGCGTGACACGTCCGATGAGAATACGAACAGGAAATGGTTCATGATTCCTTACTGATTAACTTACCCTTAAGGTGCAAATTAGTGTCTAGAGTTCAACTTTCTCATTGTTCTCTGGGTTTTTCAACCAGTTATTTACAAACTACTATATGGGGTTTGTTAAAATTGCAATAGAAATGCCAAAGCTATTAAAACAAATTATAATAATTTTCACATTAAATGCTACTCATTTCTGTATATTCAAGCAGTCAATGGAAAGGAGGAGGCGAGAACCGGCTTCTCAATATAAATAATAGTTTTAATATAAAACTTAAACAGACACAAACACACATGACGAACATGTCCGTAAACTATCTCTCTCTCCCGCACAATCCTCCGCAGTCGGCCTTTATCCCTCTCGGAGGCATAATTAGCCTGATAAGGGACCGGGTGTGTAGAATCACGACCCGGCCCCGCCCTCCACCCTGCCACAATTGGTAACACAATTACTATTTTTTGTCTTCTCTTTGCAATACCAGGTCAGGATTGACAGCACAATGTCACATTATTGCAAAATGTTACACTTTAAAAAAAATGCTAAACTTTGACAAATAATAGTTTGATAATGTCTAAATATATGAATTACTACACAGTGGGAGGCTGCATAGAACACTGCAGCCATCTAGTGGCTATTACTGTCTTAACATGATATTAAAGTCATGTTATTTATCTTTTGTTCACCAGATAGCAGTAATCTGCCCTCAATAATTGACACATTCTCATATTTTCTTCATGTTTCAAATTCTAGAAGTGTAGTTTTTTTTTTTTACTGTAGTGCAGTTAAATAAATGTGCATATGTAAATAAATGGTGAAATGGACAAATGTATATGTAAATAAGATTTAAAAAATCCACAAAAAGTTTCTAATTTTATTGTTATACTTCAGGAAAAATGAAATGTTATCATTTCTTTAGAAAAAAAAAACTATACCTGTACAGCTCAAAACCATTTATTTTTATATTAAACTATATTTTATAACATTAATAAAATAAACAATAAACAAATTATTTATAATAATTTATAAATTGTAATTTTATTACAAATTAGTAATAAAAAAAACTATTTATTTTATTTATTTGTCGATGTCAAAAGTGATAAATTCATCTACATTGATAATTGATTCCCTTTTTTATTGAGTTTAAATGGGAATTTGTTGAATTCATTTTTTATCTAGTCTTCCAACCAATAACATGTTGCATGTTGACAATGTTTATTCCGACTAAATAAAACATTATGCAAGCAACATATAAATATCTCAACAAAATAAAAAGGATTACATTACAGTTGATGTTTCACCAGTGCCCAATTTATGGAGGACTATTTTTTCCAGACTTATTATTTATTTATTATTTTTGCCTATTTCCTATTAGAGTGATCAGTCACATGGCATTAACAGCTCAGGTGATTAACTAAAATAACAAATAAATAATGGAACTCATTGGCCATGAGCAGCATGCTATTTACTTAGTTCCGGAGCTTCATGCGCCAGCCGAGCAACTGCCATTGAGCTGAATGGGAATGCCAATGAATAGCTCTCTATGGATATATTGCACTATAAAAAGGCCAAAAAGAGAAATTAGTTGTTACATTTATATTCACTGAATTTAATTATGGTGTGGTGATTACTTTAAATCTCAGGAGCATAGTGTTCATCTGACCTCCTACATAAATAAAATGTCAGGAAGCGTTGCCCTAACTAATCCAACATTCTATCCTCAACTTGTTGTTGTAAATCAGACTTCACCTGTTCAAGTTAATAAATAATGCTTGAACACACCTGCTGAGCCATACATGTGCACAGCAGCAGTAGTGGGAGGGTGAAATGGAAAGTTTGTTTGAGTTAATGCAGAGGGAAGTGGTGGGCTAGATAAGCTTATCTAACAGCCACATTGTGGCTTTAATCTCACAGCCCTGCACATGGCTGCCAGAGCCTATCCCTGTAGGGTCTGCTTAATCGATAATCACTGCACACCTGAAGCTCTCAGCCTGTGGAGCTCCTATAACTTGTGGTCAAGACTCAGGTGTTTCTACGAGGTGTCTCTGTTAGGAGATCCCAAGTCTTGCGTAGTCAGAGTTAAGATTATCAGCAAAAAGACTGGTCCACAGTGCAGCCTATTCTGGTCACAAACTTAGGCAGGGAAAGAGTGCTTAACACTATGCCCCCATGATTTCCCATGAAAACGTGAATGGAATTTTTTCATCAATGTTTTTATTAATACTGTGAATCTTTGTAGTGTTGTACTTTATTTGAACAAAAATGACTGCAATATTTTGCTGTGAAGTGCTAAGAATTCATTTGATAAGACAGTTTGATGATAAAACTTCATTAAAACATAAAACATAATCAAGAAAATGTTTAAAGAAAAACCCAGAATTTTGAAAATATTTTGTGGATATCATACCCTACTTAATATTAAGAACCTCTTAAAAAAACTAGCCCTGACAGAGAATATAGCAGAAAATCTAAAAGCAAGAGTAATCCAAATGACGATGATGATGACGATGAAGCTTAGCTGGCAATGATGGCAGTGAGGTGGGATGATGAAAGCAAATATGACCAAATGCAGAGGGTACTGAGAGAGATATATGACTGGAGCACAGGAAAACAGGTTAAGGTAAAACCAACTAAGAAACAGGAAAAGAGCATGAGCATGAGAGTGACAAAGCACAACGTCATGGTTACTGTCTTAACCTCCGTTCCCTGATGGAGGGAATGAGACGTTGTGTCGACATAGTGACACTAAGGGTCACTCTTGAGAACTCCAAAACACCTCAGATCTTTGAGAAAAGCCCAATGAGAATTGGCGAGTGGAATTTGTCATGCCACCCCCCCGGACATATGGATATAAAAGGAGCTGTAATGCCTACTCCATTCAAGTATTGTGCTGAGGAGCAGAGACAAGGTCCGGCCATTTCAGCGGCTAGTACAGTGTTGTGGCAAGAGGGACACAATGTCTCGTTCCCTCCATCAGGGAATGGAGGTTACGACAGTAACCATGACATTCCCCTTCTGTCACTCATTCGACGTTGTGTCGATGTAGTGACACTAGGGGTCCTTGTAGAAAAACGCCACAACAGCTGAACCGTGTTACGTGAACTGCTGATGCAGGCGCAAGCAGGCTGCTGCGTGCATAATAGCAGGTGCATCAGACTGCACGTAACCTCCCCCAACGCCCCAACTGATGTCATGTAGTTCCCCACATCCCTGAGGGAGAGAAGCGACATAACTAGCATGGGAGCAGGCCGCGCCAGCCGCAGCCTTTTCTCTCTATGTTTTTTCTCCACAGAGTATTAAATTCGGCTATGCCATCTAACGCTATCATACGCATCAGGGAAGGTGTTCTTTTCCTTTCCTAATCTTTCAGGGGGAAAAAGATCCCGCAGAGACCACATCCTGCACTCGTCGTGCAGAAGGAGAGAAAGCCACTGGAAATGTGCCGTTTATCCAACGGCATACGCTTCTTAAGCGGTCAATGGAACAGCAGTAGTATTCAGCTCGCTGATAGTACAACCGCTCGGTTACGAAGAGAAAATCTGAGTGGAGTGGGCATTCCAGCTCCTTTTATACCAGTATGTCTGGGGGAGTGGTATGCAAATTCCACTCTGCATTTCTCATTGGCCTTTTCTCAAAGAATGGGAGGTGTCCTAGTGTCACATTGACACAATGGGTGACAGAAGGGAAACACACAAGAACAATCCGACAAAAACAACTCACACAAAGGGCTGCTTATAAAGGGGTAAGGAGATAGCATGCAGATGTCCTATTAATCCGGCAGAGGCTGGTAATAAGCGCCACTGAGCAATGCCGCTGCATAATTAATGCCACACCCACAACAACACAAGTGAAGACGCACAAAATAAACCAAGGCTGAATAATCCCATGACAGTACCCCCACGCTACGTGCGCCCCCTGGCGCACTCAGGGCCGGTGACCTAGCGTTGGTGGAAACTGTCAATGAGGGAATGATCAAGTATGTCCCAACATCTCTCCTCCGGACCATAAACTTCCCAGTCCACCAAATACTGGAACCCACGTCTCTCTGCCTGGAATCCAGAAAACGCTTGACCGAATAAGCGGGTTCCCCATCTACGAGAAGCGGCAGTGGAGGAACAGGAATGGGCGGATTTATCAGAGAGTAAAAACGGGAAAGTGGGGTGGACACTCCTGTACGCTGGAGGCAATTTTATATGGACTGTTACTGGGCTAAGGATCTTGGTAATGGAAAATTGGAAATGGGCCAATACATTTTGGAGTGAGTTTATTGGAGATGGAATGCAAAGGAATATCCGTAGAAGAAAGCCACACCTTTTGACCTACAACGTAGATGGGAGGATTAGACCAGTGCCGATCAGCTTGAGCCTTAGTGTGGCGTCCCAGGATGCCACATACAAACGGCCCGGTGGGGTTTTAAGCGGGAGCGTTACCTCATGTAAGGCTGTGCGACTTTCGACTCAACCTCCCAGGACACTGCCACCACCACCAACTTGGTAGGGACGATAGGTTCCAGAGAGATTGGTCGCTCTGCACGATCCAAAATATGAGACAAGGCATCCGGTTAAAGTGATTGGCGATCAGAATTAAAGTGACCGGAAAACGAGCCCACTGGGCTTGCCTGGAGTTCAGATGTTTAGAAGAGCGAATGTACTCAAGATTTTTATGATCAGTCCAGACAATGAAAGGTACCCCAGACTGCTCTAACAAATGGCACCACTCCTCCAAGGCTAACATGATTGCCAGCAACTCACGATTACCAGTGTCATGATTATGTTCGGTAGGAGACAAATGATGGGAGAAAAAGGTGTATGGATGCATCTTGTCATCGGAGGGACACAGTTGGGAGAGTACTGCACCTACCTCCACAACAAACTGACGAGATGGGTCAGGGGTAATGAGAATGGGTCGAAACAAAGAGGCCCTTGAGTTTGGAGTTAGCCAGGTCGGCCTCCCTTGACCAGCAAAACTCTTGGTGGAGGTAAGGTCTGACAGAGCTAGTTGTCTGTAAATGCAAATAAAACGCCGGTAAAAATGAGCAAAACCCTAGAATCTCTGCAGGGCCTTGCGAGAATCCAGGGTTGGCCAATCTACCACAGCCTTAATCTTAGCTGGGTCTACTTGAATCCCCTCCAGTGACACAATGAATCCTAGAAAGGTTACTGATCGAATGTGGAACTTGCACTTCTCGGCCTTGACAAAAAGCCCATTCTCTAGCAGCCATTTGAACACTCGTCTGACATGCTGAACATGTTCCTGGAGAGAAAGAGAAAAAATCTGACTGTCATCCAGGTAGACAAAAATTAACTGATCAATTATATCTCTCAGCAAGTCATTGACTAATTTGACCTTACACTTACTTAGTTTACTCATTTTAAACCCACTATTGCCATTATATTCATGCTGGATAGCCAGAGGGGAACGGGCCCCCACAGTGAGTCTAGTTTCTCCCAAGGTTATTTTCTCCATTAACCAACATCTTACGGAGTTTTGTGTTCCTTGCCACAGTTGCCTTCAGCTTTCTCACTGGGGTCCTAAATACAATTATTATTTAATAATGTATTTTTATACACAATTTACAATTATATTTGATCAAACTACACAATGATGACTCTAAAGACTTTATAATTTAGATATCACAGTTTCATTTTCTGTTAATGCATGATTTTCTGTAAAGCTGCTTTGAAACAATGTGTTGTGAAAAGCACTATACAAATAAAAATGACTTGACTTGACTTTTAGACCTGTATTTAGCACTGAAAACTTGTGAATGGATCACCAGAAATGCTTTTTAGACTGTTACACTAGGTTCCAGGTGTAAACAGGGCAGTGATGCACATACATAATCCACCAATAATCAGCATTCTGCATCTTTGGTAAAGCTTTCCTCTATAATCAATCTGCTCTGACCAGTTCCAGAAGCGCCAGCGAAAGCCAGCCCACCTCCACATGCTTAAACAATCGCCACCACCCCTCAACTCCTTACGGTCTGGAACGCCAGCCTGTGTTCCATTTTAAGACCAACTCAATGAAATGTAAGCTCAATACTGTCACCTGTTGAGAATCTCAGAGTATTACCGAGAAACTTTATTTCCCAGACATTTAGACGGGCAATCTGGAGCAATCTGAGCTCCACTTATGCACATCCATTACTCATACTATCGAGCACATGATGGGTTTTTCTCTTGTGTCCGAGCATGATTAGTGATGAGCGGCAAGTACGGTCCATGAGACTGAACTTATAAACCAGGTCACGTCGAGACAATGTGCAACAATACAGTAAGCATTTTTAAAAAAGTTTCATGTAGAACAGCAAAAATTACTGGTACTTTGGTAATTAGTCGAATATATATCAAATAAAAAAGTAGCGACTCCAGTCTTTCTACAGTATGGGTAGTAGCGGTGGGGTTGGGGATATCATTCACTGATGCATCTCAATTCTCTAGCTCAAAATTGTTGGATCGATCCACAAAATTTAATAACTCAGAACAAAACGTCTGAACAAGTTTTGCATAAAAACAATAAAATAGCCAATGAACATTCTGCGTCATGAAATCTATATTTAAAGGGAATGGATTTCCATATCTAAATGGGAACCAAAATTGCAGAATGAAATGTATCACATGCAAGTCGAACATTCTCGTGCACAAGACGGGCATAGATTGATAATGATAAATGGTCAATCTAAAGGTTACTGGGCAAACTGGGCTTTTGGTTCTCCTAAAATACTATAATGAAATGCACTGTTCTGCTAAGGTGTTCTGTAAGGTCATATTTCTCCTGTTTGCACACATCCCTGAAAATCTAGAAGCATTGGTGATTGGATGTACTCATATTTTGAAGGTAGAACAAGTGTAATCCCCTTAGAAAAATTATTATATAACATAATTAGGGCTGTCAATCAATAACAATGTTGCAATTAATTAATCACATATTAATATTTACTATTAATATTAGAATACAGACAATTGAAATGCATTACATCATACACATAAATTATAGCAACAGACAAGTAAATAATTTAGCATTTTGTTGTGTCACGTTTCACAAATTTTCAGCATATGTTTTCCTAAGCACTGTGTTTTTAAGATGCTGTGTAAAGTTAAAAGTAGTTTGAAACTTTGAAAAAGGTGTATCAAGATCCCTGCATTATGTTGTGTTCCATCCAGCTCTCTTTGAGCACATGAGCGCAGCTGTGGAAGGCTGTGATGCCTGTTTGTCGGTTGGACGAAGCAGTTGCCTATGTAGCTGGCGTGCTGACTGCCTCCTACTGCCACAACAAGGATGTAAATCAAGCTTGAATTGCTCTGATGGTAAGAACACTCCTTGTTACAGAACTAATGTACAGGTCGGGGGCATGTTTAATTGCATACATTTTTTATATCATTTTTCATATAGTTATTTTAAATTTATTGCAAAATTAACATGTTAAATCTACAGCCCTAAATATAATATAATATAATATAATATAATATAATATAATATAATATACTGCGATGGACTGGCGACCTGTCCAGGGTGTCCCCCGCCTTTCGCCCAATGTTAGCTGGGATAGGCTCCAGCCCCCCGCGACCCTGTACACAGGATAAGCGGTTGACGATGGATGGATGGATGGATAATACAATATAATATAATATAATATAATTAAATTGTTTAGTTTTTCTAAACAAAGTAAAATGTATAATAAGGATTTTTGTTTTCAGCCAAGAGTTTTCATTTCAGTGCATTACTACTTAAAACTAATCGTGGATGCGCTTTGGATGTGGCATTATATACATTCACGCACACCAGCTGAGATTGTAGCAAGTAGATTACCTTCTTAACATTAAAAATATATAACTTTGAAGCCTATCTTTCAGAGGTCATTCAAAAGTACACTTTTTTATATGATGCTCAAAACAAACTCCACAAACTAATTTTAAAATTGCATAGCACTTTATAGAAAAGAAGGGTAGGTTTGACTGGAACCTACTGTATGATACTAGGTTATTTTACCTGCTTTTTCTATTCGTATCGGCAGGTCAGAGCACACATATTTAACTCTTCGTTATACAGAATTTAACAACAAGAAGCATAATAGACCTGCAGCTGTCTATTATGTTGTTAAGATAAATAAAAAATAAAAAAACTGCCAAGAAAGTGAGAAATCAATCACTGCTCTTGGCTGAAAAACATCATATTAATAAGCCCTCTACAATCAAAAAAGGTTCCCCACCCTGGACATAAAGGAATGGTTTACCCAAAAATTTGAATTCTGTCATCATTTATTCACCCTTGTTTTATTGTACACCCAAATGTCTAACATTCTGCCAAACATTGGAGATGTTAGTCAGAATGACAGCCTCAGTCACTATTCACCTATATTGAATGTATAAAAGGTACAATGAAAGTGAATAGTGACTAAGGTTAAAATTCTGGCAAACATCTCCATAGGTGTTCCACGATTTATAGGGGACCTATTATGCAAAATTCACTTTTACATGTGTGTACACAACCACCTTATAATGTTAAAAGTTATTTCTTATATTTCTATTAATCAAAAACAGTGTGTCTAAATTAACGGTTTTCGTTTCTGCTCTAAAGTGACGTCATGTTAGAGCAGGCCTTGCCCACGACTGATGACAGACTCCGCCCTATTATCATAGATCCTCCCCTGAGTGATCTACACACAGTCTGACATTTGTTTCCATGCTGGAGCAGATACAGTGAGAAGAATAATGTCTCAGCTTCGTAAGTGTGTAAGTGTTGGCTGTAAAAGTGAACATATGTGTCTTCATGTTCTCCCAGCAGGTGAGACACTGAAGATGCAATGGACAAGTTGTTTTTGAAGGAAATGTGCCCCAAAATATACAAAAATGTGTGTATGTTTCTGCAAATCATTTTACACCAGACTGCTTTGTGAATGAGTGTCAATATAAAGCAGGATTTTCAAAAAAGTTGATTCTCAAGCATGGATGCGTACCAACTGTTCGTGTTCCAGCTTTATATCCTGAAGATGTAAGTATCGCATTTTATATTATGTGAATGTCTGCAAATCGCCTTTCCGAATGTGTTTGTTAGCTGATTCCATGGGTGATGCAGCTAAAGTTACCATTGTCTCCGATTGTATTCACGGAGACACATATACAAACAGTATCTAACAAAAGTGAGTACACCCCTCACATTTTTGTAAATATTTGATTATATCTTTTCATGTGACAACACTGAAGAAATGACACTTTGCTACAATGTAAAGTAGTGAGTGTACAGCTTGTATAACAGTGTCAATTTGCTTTCCCCTCAAAATAACTCCACACACAGCCATTAACGTCTAAACCGCTGGCAACAAAAGTGAGTACACCCCTAACTGAAAATGTCCGAGGGGTGTACTCACTTTTGTGAGATACTGATATATATATATATATATATTCATACAGATATGGCTGAACTCTGGTATTTACGCTGTCAGTCATATTGGTTCTGACTTCTTGTTGCTGTTGTATCCGAAGCATGAGCTGTAAAGGCACAGCCCTCCTCCAGAAATGGGAGCATTTTAAGAGACACAAGAAAACAGTGTGTTTTTGATTCCACCCAAAAAGAGGCATTTATAACATGATTTAATAAATGATCCAAGGGGTATTTTGAGCTGAAACTTCACAGACACATTATGGGGACACCTGAGACTTATATTAGATCTTGTAAAAAGGGGCATAATAGGTCTCCTTTAAAGAATTCATATTGATTTGGAACAACATGAGTGAGTAAATGACAGATTTTTCATTTTAGGGTGAACTAACCCTCTAATTCAGGTAAATTTGAAGGCTTCATGTCTTTGCTTCATTTATATTATCTGATATTTAACTTCTAAAATAACAGGTCAAGATTGGGAGGGTTACTTTTCCACTACAAATTACAGAATACATCCGTAAAGCTAACAAATTACACAAGGTTAATTTGTATTTCTTCTGCTCCAAATTTCAAACGTACTTCTCGGTCTGCTCGTATGAATGAGACACATCATAAGAAAGTGTTTCACCGCTGTTCAAATGCACTTTTGATCACATCATTTATATGTTTAAATGTTTTCCATCTGAAAGGACTAAATATTAAATGAAACAAATGACAAAATGCAAAGTAATCTCTTCAGTAACCAAAATACTTTTTGAATGTAACTGTATTCTAATTACCAATTATTTAAATTGTATCCGTAGTGGAATACAGTTACTTATATTTTGTATTTTAAATACGTAATCCCGCTACATGTATTCTGCTACTCCCCAACCCTGTCAACAACACATTCATTTTCACTGTACCCATGAAATTGTCATTAAAAATCGTAAGCTTACACTATCATTGGTATCAACTAATAAAATTTTCACATCCTTTCTTTCATATACTGTTGAGACATCAGCAAGCAAACAGCCTTCTAATTTATGGTTTGCTTTGAAATAACCAAGAGTGTTCTTGCTGTATATTTATGACCATTTGGCACAGTACCTGAATTCAGGCCTCCTCTTATCACTGCAAGTGTGTTGCTGTATCCATGTAACAGCCATTGCTGTATTGATTCCAACTGCAGGAGCATTAAGGAGCGATATTTTGTGTGTCGACTTGAGAGATAAAGCAGTCTCCTAACAGCCATCCTTGGACATCACCACCGGTTTGGTCCCCGATCCTGTTACATCTGGGCTTGTTAGTGCTCAGCCAAATGGCTCAACTCCACTAACAAGCAGCTTCTAACAGCAAGGTCACCTACTCGGTCAAAGTGCAGAGGATGGGGGCTGACCACCGCATGATGCAAAGCCGACAGAGGTCCAGAACTAATTACTACTGCGATGGGACCAGGCAAGCATGGAAACCTAATAACCCGGATCCCCTCTGGATACGACGACACAATGTGATGGTTTGGAAAAACAAAAGCAGTAATAAGCCCAGCTCACCGTGAGGAGGAATGTATTGCAGGAAAGCTACATTTCCACATTTTCTGCCTTCATTGCACTGGCCAAAAATAATGACAGAAAATTCCATTTTAAAACCACGAAACTTTTCACGAGTCTCCTTTCTAGAGATATCACTTCTTAGAGTCTTTATCAGAGCACCATATACATTCATCAATGATTAAAAGTAAAGTTCACCTGAAAATGTACATTCTGTCATTATTTACTCACCCTCAAGTCATTACAGCCCATCTGGCACCAACAATCATGCCATGCGATTATCTAATCAGCCAATCATATGGCAGAATTGCAGTGCATAAATTCATGCAGATATGGGTCAGAAGCTTCAGTTAATGTTCATATCAACCATCAATGGGTGATATGGGTAAAAAATGTGATCTCAGCAATTTAGAGCATGGCATGATTGTTGGTGCCAGATGGGCTGGTTTGAGTATTCCTGTAACTGCTGATCTCCTGGGATTTTTACACACAACAGTCTCTAGAATTTACTTTGAATGGTGCCAAAAACAAAAAACATCCACCGAGCGCCAGTTCTGTGGACGGAAATGTCTTGTTGATGAGAGAGGTCAACAGAGACTGGCCAGATTGGTTTAAACTGACAAAGTCTACAGTAACTCAGATAACCACTCTGTACAATTGTGGTGAGAAGTATAGTATCTAAGAATGTTATTCCGAGATGCATGTTGGCGCTGTTTTGGCGGCATGAGGGGGACCTACACAATATTAGGCAGGTTGGTTTAATGTTGTGGCTGATCAGGGGTCTAGGTAGCTCAGCAAGTAAAGACGCTGAATACGACCTGACATTTTAGCTATTAAATAATAATGTTCAAAACCACATGAAACAAACATACTATAAATATATTATAGTATTACAGATTACAATATTAAGATTTATTTTGTATTTAATTTTATTAGATTATGTAGATTTTCCATTTTCATTATGGAGAACCTTATTTTTTACTGACCCATGTATTTTATAGACAGATAATATATTTTCATTTTAAGTATATTGTTAATATTATAGAGTTTAAATTAACATTTTATTTGTATGCTTGTATAATAATACATATTAAAATGGACTGATTCACATGGCAGAGAAAACCTGCATAGGTCAGAAAGAGCTCCAGAGAGATTGAGATGTGAGATGAAACAGAAGCATTTTTACACAAAGCATTTGCTATTTCTGCAGTTCTTGCCAAAGGTGTTGTAGTACAACTTATGACGGAGGCTGCAAATCTGGATCGCTCAAATGTCACAAATCAACCCGGTATTTTTTATCATTATTAATGTTTCAATCAGGCAACATGTCTGGTCGGGCAAGTGAAATTCACTTTGACTTGCCCTTGCAAAAATCCACTTGTCCCGGACAAGCGCTAATGTTGAGCCCCAAGTTTTATTGCTGCTTTTCGTTGTCAGTGTTTTTAAACAAAGTCGACATACCGGCTCATTCACGTTAATGGGCTCTCCTCTTTCATTCGGTTTAAAGCCTAAATGTTCCTATATTGTGGAATTCGGCTTTGAAACCAAGTCCAGACTTATTCTTCCAAACTTTCTGTCTGAAATTATGCAGTCATCGGGGAAAAAACACCTATTAGCCTCGAGTAACTTGTAATCTTCACCTGTCGCTGTCTGCTGTGTGTGTGTGTGTGTGTGTGTGTGTGTGGGTTTATAGCGGTTAGCGCGCTGCGCTACGAACCTGGTGACCTGAGTTCGATTCCCGCTCATGGCCAACACCAGTGACGATTATCTGAACCGGTCCTGGGCCTCCCCAAGGTCGACTCAGCCTAAAATGAGTACCTGGTGCGGTGTGTAAAACATTGCCACTGGGGAGACAAAGGCGGTCGGGCGTGGTGCTGACCACCCACTCCCTTGTGTACCGTTCCGGCCTTCATAGGTGCTCGCTAACAGCACTTGCCCCTACAGTCTATTAAGGCTAAATGGGGGATCGTGTGTGTGTGTGTGTGTGTGTGTGTGTGTGTGTGTGTGTGTGTGTGTGTGTGTGTGTGTGTGTGTATTTATCACTTTGTGGGGACCAAATGTCTCCATAAGGATAGTAAAACCTGACATCGTGGGGACATTTTGTCAGTCCCCATGAGGAAAACAGCTTATAAGTCATACTAAATTTAGTTTTTTGATAATGTAAAAATTCAGAAAGGTTTCTCTGAGGGTTAGGGTTAGGTTTAGGGGATAGAATATAAAGTTGGTACAATATAAAAACCATTATGTATATGGAAAGTACATATAAAACATGTTTCCCATAAAACATGGAAACCCAACATGTGTGTGTGGCTGCCTGAGCCCCACCTCAGACACAGAGCGGACGAGAGCACAGATACAGCACGACTGGCTAAAATGTTGGTGAAATTAGTTCTTATGTAAAAAAAAAAAACATGCATGTTAACACAATGAGCATTATCGAGGTCAGCAGAAATGATCGAGGTCATGTCCATATATTGTACAATAAGTCGATAACGCAATTATCGTGTCAGGCCAACTCAAGGTGGCAAAATTTTGGCTGATTAATTGGCCTGGCTGATATATATCATTATAACTAGGCTAATTGTTCATTATGAATGATTTAAAAATACATTAATCAACCAACTTTGCATGGATGACTGTGTAGACAAGCTTCCACAGTGGACCATTTTTGACAGAGCACATCAGGGAATCAAGAGAAAATGTATATGTGCAGGGGGAGTCTTCTAAGAAATGATTTTGAGAGCTAAATGGAAGATTGCTCCTCCATCTTAACATGGAAATTTCCAACCACTCAAATCAGAAAAAGATGGAGAAAGACACGGTTAATGGAAGAACAAATACACTCATTGTTTAATAATGCTTTCTGTATGATGCAGGCTCGCTGAATACCAATTCCACTGTATGTTCCAACTACAGTCTTTAATGGCTAGAGTACATATTTGGTGTAGTTGAGACACCCAGCTCTGCCCAATGGCATGTGGGGATATTGTTCTTTTTCTAGGAAATGGCCAGTGAATTATCGCCAATATCTGGTGAGGAACTAAAATGTATCAGTACATTTGTTTTAGGGGATGCATTTAGAATGTATGGATCAAGTGGAGAGGAGACAGGGAGACTTGCATTAGTGCATGATGAGTGGCCTTTGTCACAAAGCAGGATTTAGTGGCTAGCTAGGTAAGTTGAAACTTAATATGAGTTAACTCTGAATTCGTGGTACCAGTAAGGTTAATAGGTTTTCATCGAGGTTCACTGCCATAGTAACATACGCTAAGCGGCTAATGTGCTCCGGGGTAGGTTATGTTCCCGATCAGAGATCTCATACAGATACTGGACAAATCAGCTTTAAGCAAAGTGACAGTCACTCCCCCTGTATCATCCACAATATTGAAAGCACACAACAAAGAAACAATTTTAGAAATCCACAAGATTCGCTGTTTATGATAATTCTTTATTTGCGAGAAATATATTTTATATTTATAAAGTATTAAATATATTTTTGAAGTATTATTAAATACTTCATTCAAACGCATCCTATTTATACAGGAGATTCGTCAATATATCCACAAGATTTATAGAACAACTTACATCTGCACAACGAAACAAATTAGCATGTGAACTTGAACTAAATTACGCGCTAGTTAGAATAATCATAATTTGCGTTGGTTAACTTGTGTTGTGAACACGTGGTTTCCGTAAGAAATGGCTGTCTCTCGTTTGGAAGGCTGCTTCCTCCGGAGGTCGCAATTGTCGGCCGCATACGTCATCAACTTCGAATGCGACCTTCTTTTGTGGGAATTCAGGAAATTTGTCAATTTTTGTAATCAGAGTAAAACTGACTAAAAGGAATGAATATAATATGACTAAATATTGACTATTTTTAAAGGACATTTTCGTCAAAAGACTAAAATTGTGACTAAAACTAAAAACTTAAAAATGAACACGGCAGTTGATAGAGCAAGTGAAATTGTAGGTCTAATAACACTGTAAACTAAAAACAAAATGAGCAATAACGGGGATAAAATATACTTCATTAAACATAATAATATGTACAAGAAGTCAAGTTCAGAAGTCATACATGTTATTAAACATGCAGAGTAACTTCCCCTGAGAACGGATCGCGATCGGTTAACACACGAGTAATATTTTGATTCATAAAAGCATGACTACCCTACCAGACAACAAAGTGTATCCAATTCCAAGCGTTATAGCAGGTAAACAACTTCGCAAAATGGATAAAAGATGAACATCCATCCAGACAGCAGTGATGCCATCCTGAACTGATCCTCATCCGGAACACGCTTCTTTTCTGTGTTTACGGACATGACTTCATGACGCAAAGAGGAACGTCATAAGCCAGCGATTTTGCACTAAATTCGACCCAATAGCTCAAAATACAAATTATTCTTATAGGCTTACCGAAATGGGTAAGGTAAGGACATTGTTTTGAACACTGATTGTTTATGTACTTAATGAATATTGGCAATTTCTTCATTTTTAACCAAAATATTGTACATAGTGCAGCTTTAAATTCTGCATAACTTACATAAAACAGTATCTTCAGGAGAGTAGTAAATCGCCCTAATACTCTTGCACTTGATTGACTGTTCGCTTCATTCATGTGAATGCGCTCGTGAACTAATAATAAACTCAGGATCAAACTCTGAGTTGACAGAGAAAATTGATAATTGAAAATTGACTCATTCACCCACACACATTCATACACCAATGGCGGCAGAGCTGCCATGCAAGGCTCTAGCCTGCCATTGGGAGCAATTTGGGGTTCAGTGTCTTGCCCAAGAACATTTTGTCATGTGGAGTCATGTGGGCCGGGAATCGAACCACCAACCCAGCGATTAGTGGCCGCCACTGATTAGTGGCCGCTGAATCCGATTGAGCATGCATTTCACTTGCTGAAGACAAAACTGAAGGGAAAATGCCCCAAGAACAAGCAGGATCTGAAGACAGTTGCAGTAGAGGCCTGGCAGAGCATCACCAGGGATGAAACCCAGCATCTGGTGATGTCTATGCGTTCCAGACTTCAGGCTGTAATTGACTGCAAAGGATTTGCAACCAAATATTAAAAAGTGAAAGTTTGATTTATGATTGTTAATCTGTCCCATTACTTTTGGTCCCTTAAAAAGTGGGAGGCACATATACAAACTGTTATAATTCCTACACCGTCCACCTGATTTGGATGTAAATACCCTCAAATTAAAGCTGAAAGTCTGCAGTTAAAGCACATCTTGTTCGTTTCATTTCAAATCCATTGTGGTGGTGTATAGAGCCAAAAAGATTAGAATTGTGTCGATGTCCCAATATTTATGGACCTGACTGTATTTGTAATTAGTTTATAAATTTTTTAGAGCAAACCTTACTATAAATGAAAATGACAAGGTGAAATACTGACTAAATTTAAAGGACATTTTCATCAAAATGCTAAAATTATGACCAAATAAATAAACCTGTGAAAAATGTACACCGAAAGTTAGCATCTTTATTAGTCAAAGGGACTTCGAATCTTTAATAGCATCATTGAGAAACAGGAACTGTTCAGAGGAATTGGAATCATTAAATTCCTTACTGTTCCCATCCCTACACTGCTACAGCCTAAGGCCACATTCAACAAACGTGCCATCATTTACCACAACATCATAAAACAGTGTGCTAGAGGCCATATTGCACTCAATTCTCTGGGTACATGTAACATGTTAAGTCCAAATGACCAGACAAAAGTGCTACAGGCTCAACACATTGCAGCTGTAAAGATATATGAACCATTTCACAGGGGCGTGTCCAATTAATTATGGATGGCCTCCCTGAAAACACGGCAAAGCCCTTTGCCTCCCTTTAAAAACCGCATGCAGATGGCAGTCAGAAATAAAGTGGGCATCCATGCCACCTCATTTCCAGATTAGTTACAGACTTAATACGTTTCTTTCTGAAGCTTATTGTTGCCTCTTTGAGGGTTTGCAACAGGCTTTAATGTCAGAGAGAAAAAAAGGAGGGAAAGTCAATACTCCTGCCAATCTCTTCATTTTGAGCTGCGGCACCTTGCTGGAGGAATTGTGAAAAGGCCTGTTCCCCTAAATCATTCAGAGGTGAGGTCACACACCAGTTGCCTCAAATGAATTGAACTGTTCTTGGCTGGGTGATTCAGCCAGTGCACGCCGAACAACAAAGCCAGTGGCAACAACTACAGTGTGTCAACAGTACGGCAAAACTCTCAAGTGAGCAGTTAGCACATTAATAACAGGTAACAGCAGCAGTCAATTTCCTGTTATTGTTTTCTAAGGGTCTGCATCATCACCCATTTGATTCAGTGCAATTAATGGTAGATTAAAATACTACATATTAGAGGTCGACCAATCTATCGGTTTTGCCGATTAATCGGCACTGATGTGAGATTTCTGGAACTATTGGTTATCTGAAAAAATCCACACCGATAATTATTCCCCTTTGCGTCTGGTGCTTGAGAGGCGCTGTCATAATACAGTATGAGAGTGGCCTCTAGAGGTGAAACAAAAATATAGGGTTAGGGTTATCACTTCACTGATGCCTTGTGGTGTTTGTTTTGACATGTGAGACTACACTCTGCAAGAAAAGGTATGTATACTGTACACTAAAGTACACGTTGTCATATCATTATAAAGTAATTCATTTGTTGATTAGATGCTGCATTAGTAGAGAACAGCAATATGTTTGCCAACAAGACTAAGAGGATACTAACGTTAAAGCTAACCTCAAGCAGTTAGAATAATGTGACAAAAATACCCAAAAGTCCTACCCAAATGTTTAAATGTCACGACTGTTACTATTAACATCTGTTTGCATTACATCCAGCTGTTCACGTTTATGCATTCCTTAGCCAGCTAAGTTGCATATTTAAATCTAGTGATGTGAGAAAGCAAATTACTATCTTTATGCTGCCGAGAGAAACGTATAAACAAATCAGAAAGGCATCTGATTTTTTTATCCTCACTGTAATTCGATTAATTCAGATCGATCACATTCTTGAGCAAAAAAAGGCTAGACACCATGCAACAAATACAGTTTAACAGAAGATGCTTTTAAAGTTCTTTTTAATTAGACACATCATTTCAAAAACAGCGCTCCTGCATGAATCGCTGAATAAACAAAAACAAAGACGTTCGTCTAGCCCACTTTTACATAGCAAAACAAATGGATGGTTGCAAAAGCGTTTTGAACAGCCCCTTACAGTTGGTGGAGGTCTTTGGCTGATGCATCTTGCTCTCTTATAAGCGTTTCTCAGAAAAAGCAATGAGTTGTTGAAATGCTTTGTAAGGAAATATGTTCAACTTGGAAATGTGTGCCTCGAGATCCTCACGTTCGGTTCTAGTCTGTTGTGTTCCGTCTGTTTGAACAGCCCCTGGCCTGGGCTCATCTTCAGGATATAAAGCTGGAACACGAACAGTTGGTACTTTTTGAAAATCCTGCTTTATATTGACACTCATTCACAAAGCAATCCGGTGTAAAATGATTTGCAGAAACATACACACATTTTGTGTGTTTTGGGGCACATTTCCTTCAAAAACAAAACTTGTCCACTGCGTCTTCAGTGGCTCTGATGCCGGGAGTACATGAAGACACATATGTTCACTTTTACAGCCAATAACAGAACACTTATGATGCTTACGAAGCTGAGATATTATTCTTCTCACTGTATCAGCTACAGCATGGAAACAAATGTCAGACTGTGTGTAGATCACTCAGGGGAGGATCTATGATAATAGGGCGGAGTCTGTCACCAGTCGTGGGCGAGGCCTGCTCTAACATGACGTCACTTTAGAGCAAAAACGAAAACCATTAATTTTGACACACTGTTTTTGATTAATAGAAATATAAGGAAGAGTACACACACTGCCGACTCACATTTATGTACAAACACCATGTAAAAGTGAATTTTGCATAATAGGTCCCCTATAAAATGTGAATATTAGTTAATATATATTAATATTAATATTTTCATTTCATTTTTAAAAGTGCAATACATTTTCATGGTTCAGTCAATTCTGTTTATTTTTGTAATAAAGTTCAGAACTATTTTACTTTGAGTGTTACTTTTCATTCAGTATCAATTTTAAAAACTATCGGTTGATTAATCGGTTATCGACAGGTACTACCCAACTTAGTTATCGGTATCGGTAAACTACACTATCGGTCGACCTCTACTACACATGCTGTGTAACACCAATTCAGGTCCTCATTGATGTTAATTGTTTTCTTGGTGTTGTTTGTTTTTTGCAATCCAGTGCCTCCCTGTCGTCAAAGCAGACAGTTGTATAATCCGTCTAGGGTCAAGAAGAGACCAGGAAGGTCATCAAATATCAATACATGAATTATTGATTGGCACGTAATTTTCTATATACGTTTTTAAAGCATGTATATATTAACATTAGCCAACAGTTCAATTACAAGGGGGTTCTATAACATTTACTGTACTTAATACTGAAGTACGCATCAGTGCTGTGCAGGTGGAAGTCCAAAGTTGTGAATTTAGTCACTATAGAGACACATGTTATGAACGATTTTGTACTTTTTCAAGAATGAACAGTGACGTTGATGAGTTTGCAGGTTAGTGTATGAAACTGGTGTAACGACAAAATAAAACTGGAAATGCTAATGTTTATTATGCAATTTCTCTGTGTATAGTCTTAATAGGTTTCATTCATACCGTCAAACCACAAAAAGTCATACTTGTAACTGAAAATACATTGTGTATGAAAGATACATATACTGTACGCAGTACAGTATAGGGGTGCACCGATCGATCTTCATCTTAAATCGATGATCGACGATCCATCGATCGTACCAAGAATCAGGACAGATCTTTTTTGCAGCATGCAGGGAATAATACCTACACTGCTACTCTAATGAATGAGTGCTTTCTCAGCTCTTGATGCATGACAGTGTGGCCTCTGGCCGGTGAATTGTTGGCAATTATAAGTATTCACAAATATAAACTTTCAGACTTGCTGTTATTCAGATGAATATGCAGGTTTGTTTTTAAAAATGTGTAAGAATTATATATGTATGAATGTTAAGTTTTAAGAGTCATTAAGGTAGTTAATTCTGACACGCTGCACTGTGAGCATTGAGAGGATAAAGAGACTGCAAACTGGTATAAAACAAATTAAACAACAAATAAACATGCGTATACAAATCTTAGTATACTTTTTGTAACTTGAGTCATGACAATGAGATGTTGTGTTGAGCGTTAGAGACTGTTTGAGCAATCATGAGCACTTTCAGCTTTGCTCCCTTCAATATGCTCCCTCGCTGTGTCAATCAAACATGCACACTCTCCAGATGCTCTCAATAACTCATCAGTCACTCATCTCAGCGCTATTCTGTGAGAATCCTCATTTAAATCAGATTAATGTTGGTCACATTACCACTAATCACAGTAATTACATTTTAACCATAACGGCACCGCGTCTTCATGCATTTGCTTAATAATTAGTGATTTGTGTTACAGCAAAATGCCAAAGACAGTAAACAAATCATAGATATTAATCATTTCTCACTGGAGCAGTTTTAGAGCTTGTAATGGATGTATTTTTCTCATTTTTTAACGTATCTCTGCTGTGTTTGTGATGTTCTCGTGGTTTTTACTGCTTACCAGTATGTCACAATGACCTTTTGATATTGACAACAGAACTATTCTTAACTGTTTCAAAACAAGTAAATCTTAGCAATTCACAATTAATATAATTTTAATTTAATTTTGGTAATAATAAATAAAAAAGGTTCCATTTGTTAACATTAGTTAATGCTTTAGGTACCGTACTTATACTGTGTGGGGCATAAACATATAACTGCACAATAAAGTGGCAAAGGTCACTTTAAAAAAAGTGTTTAATCTTAGTATTCCAAAAATCGAATATCCGTATCAGCCCCAAATTTGGTGCACCACTAATACAGTATATATGGCTAAAGTATATAATCTCAGAATGCTCAACACATTGAGGCTTAAGACGGATGGGCTACAGTGGCAGAAGAACATGTCTGGTAGCACTGTCTGCCAAGAACAGAAAGCTGAGGCTACACTGGGCACAATAGCATAGGCTCACCAAAACTGGACAGTTAAAGACTGGAAATGAATCTTGACTTCTGCTGAGGTACACAGATGGTAGGCCCACTGTAGTCTCAGCTTCAGTAGGTATACAGGTGTTCACTGAATGTATATATAAAGAGACAAACAAATATGTTGTGCACATATCAGTCTTATTTTTATCTGGAAACCAATCCTGATAAATATCAATAATCATCTGGAAATTTTTCATATTATCAATGCAAGAAAAATGCATCGATCCCAAGCCTAATTTAAACCTTTTATGTCAAGTTGAATCTGAATTCACAATACTCAGTAATGTGCCCCATTTCTGATTAAGATGGGATGTCCAATGAGAGTAAAAACACAAATAAATGTAGAGCTCGACTTGATTTAATCCATAGTGACTTGATTGGACAGTGAAAATTGGGTTGTACATTCCAAAGCAGAGCTTAAACAGAGCTTAAACAGCTAACAGAGGCTAAACAGCTATTTGGCTTTAAAGGTATAGTTTGCCCAAAAATGAAAATTCACATCATTTACTCACCCTCATGCCATCCCTTTCTTCAGCAGAACCATAACAAAGATTTTTAGAAAAATATCTCAGCTCTGTAGGTCCATACAATGCAAGTGAATGGTAATCAGACCTTTGTAGCTCCAAAAATCACATAAAGGATTCATAGTAATAATTAATAAAACCATGTTTAAAACCATATATTCAGAAGGGATATAATAGGTGTGGGTGAGAAAAAGATCAAAATTTAAGCCCTTTTTTAACTCTAAATCTCCACTTTTACATCTGACAATCACATGTTTAGTTTCACTTTCATATCTGAAAGTTAAATTGGAGATTTAGAGTAAAATTCTTCACTTTTATTTGTATAGCGTTTTTCACAACACACATCGTTTCAAAGCAGCTTTACAGAAGATCAGGCATTAACAGATGATAAAACTGTAATGTCTATAATGTCTATGAGTCATCATTGTGTAATTAGTTAAAATACGATTGTGAATTGTGTTTAAAAATAAGTAATTAAATAATAACTGTATTCATCACCCCAGTGAGCAAGCTGAAGGTGACTGTGGCAATATGCATTCCATATTTTAGGAGCCAAATATGAAAAGGATCTACCTCCTTTTGTGGATTTTGATATTCTAGAAACTATGAACAGGCTAGAATTTTGCGATTGTAATGAACGTGATGGAATAGCATGATAGAAGGTCACTTAAGTATGTAGTTAACAGAATTTAACAGGTAGCCAATGTAATGATGATCAAATCGGGCTAATATGATCATATTTCTAGGTTCTTGTCAGCACTCTGGCTGCTGTGGCACTCCATACTTTACTTTTGTTTGGTTTGATAATTCCTCATTTACATATACAAAGTGTAGCGGTCTGCTAAAAAGGACCTAAACCATGTAAATGCAAATCCAAAAATGCCAACATAATTATCTAGCCTATTCAAGAGAATATTGTGATCGATCGTGTTAAATGCAGCATTAAGATTTAAACGCACTAGAAGAGAAATGCAGCCGCGATTAGATGATAAAAGCAAGTCATTTGTAACTCTGATAAGTGCAGTCTCTGTGCTGTAATGAGGCCTATATATATACAATTTATCTGTAGAAATGAACATATTTGTGAGGATAGTACCTTTTCTAGTATTTTTGACCTAAACAGGAGATTGGAAATCGGTCTATAATGTTTTTGAAAAAAGATTTTTATTAATGCTTACAAATCTTTTACATCAAGAGCCAAAATGTATATTAAAACAAACAACAACAAAAAGGAAAATAAATAAACAGTTTAAAAAATAAATAATTTTTTGTACATATTTCAATACACTTTACAGCTTTCTTGTTACTCAGATTGGAAATTGTTCTTAGGTATTGCTGAACCTCTGAATTAAAATTTTAAACTAATGGTTTATAACCACCATATTTACATTTATGAATACTAAACATTGCCAGCTAAAGCAGCAAATTAATCAAATAATATTCCTTATGAAGAGACATGTCATAGCTAAAAAAAACAAATCAAGTTTTTTCAAAACAAAGTTGAAAGCTGGGATTGATATGATCTCTAACAATCATGCAGAAATCAGACCAAAAATAAATAGAGTAGGGACAATTCCAAAATGTACAGAATATATTGACATCACAATTAAAACTCTCTACAAGAAAATAATTAGTGGGGTAGTACTTATAAATAATTTTGAAGGAAATTTCTTTGATTTTATTAATCAAATAATTGATTAAATATTTATGGGGTAATTTCCAAATTTTGCACCATCTCAATCCAGCCACACAGCTATTCTAAAAAGTTATAGTAGGAATCCCTTTGAAAGAGAGCCCGTATATGTCAATTATTATTCTTAACATAAGAAGAAAAGTAGACCCGACCAATTACAGTGTCAGCAGGATCCAAAGATTGCAAAGGAGACTGAGGACAATAATCAGTCTATAATTAGCCAGTTCTCCAGGATCTGGCTTCTTAATATGCGGTTTGATAACTGCCATCAAGTTTCTTGGGACATGTCCTAAGGTTAGCGAGGAGTTAATAATATTAAGAAGAGGTTCTAAAATTACAGGAGATACCTCTTTTAAGAGCTTAGTTGGTATTGGATCTAACAATCATGTTGTGGCTTTTGATGTTTCAATAAGTTTTGTTAGCTCTTCATAACCTATGACAGAGAAGGATTGAAGTTGCACGTGAGGAAATGTATGAGACACTGTTTTCTGAGGTGCTATGACAGATGATTGCATAATTCCATTGATTGCATAATGATTATTTCAATTTTACCTGTTTAGAAATTCATGAAGTCGATACTCGACATAATATCTGGTTCTGTTGAGGCTTTATTCCAAACCAATTTAGCCACATTACTGAGTAAACACCTATGATAATTGTGGTTATTTTCTATGAGTTTACTAAAATATGATAACCTGGAAGCTTTTAGTTCCTGTCTGTAGCTACAGACACTATCCTTCCATGCACCAAAAAACACTTCTAATTGTGTATTCTTCCACATACGCTCCATTTTCCGAGCTTCTCTCTTGAGAGCATGAGTGTGATCATTGTACCATGGTGCAGGGCTTATTTCTTTAATTTTCTTTAATCGAAGGGGGCGACACTATCAAGAGTGCTAGAGAAGACTGCATTTATATTTTTTGTTATTTCATCAAGTTATTCTGGGCTTTGGGGTTTACGATCGATCTTCATCTTAAATCGATGATCGGCGATCCATCGATCGTACCAAGAATCAGGACAGATCTTTTTTGCAGCATGCAGGGAATAATACCTACACTGCTACTCTAATGAATGAGTGCTTTCTCAGCTCTTGATGCATGACAGTGTGGCCTCCAAAATGTGTACGAGATAGATTTGGAAGCTTATTAGTGAAGCTACCTTTAGTGGTCGAAAAAATAGTTCTACCTGAACAATAGCGTGGTGTAGATTGAGTAACATTAGCTGATCACAGCAAACAAGAGATGAGGTAATGATCCGAGATGTCATCGCTCTGTGGCAGAATTTCTATATTATCAACATCAACTCCATATGACAGAATTAAATCTAGTATATGATTATGGCGATGAGTTGGTCCTGTTAAATGTTTTCTGACTCCAAGAGAGTTGAGAATATCGATAAATGCTAATCCCAATGTGTCATTTTCATTATCTACAAGTAACTACAAGATCTGATAAAAAATTTGCAAATTCACCAAGGAAATCAGAATAAGGCCCGGGTGATCTACACACTGTAGCAAGGGTAAAAGACGACATCGTTTTTTTATTTATATCTGACTGTCACATTAAGCATTATTAGTTCAAAAGACTTACATTTATATCCTGTCATCTGAGTAGGGTTGCAACGGTATGAGATTTTCACGGTATGATAACCGTCTCAGAAAATATCACGGTTTCACGGAATCACGGTATATGGTATTACACAATAACTATTATAAAAACATTGAAAACAGAAGGGTTATTTATTTATTTTTGATCAAACACTATTATAATTGAAACTAGAAACCATTTATTTGACTGAAGTATGTGTAAAAAAGTCTTCCTTTTGAAAATAAAATAAATAGAAAAAATAAGAAAGCTAACAGAATTATAATAAACAGAATAATAAACATGATAACATGTTATATCACTATCAACTTTTTTTTATTATAAACTTTTAGTTTTATAATGAAATAAATGAATATGGTGGCACAATTATATTTTTGTTTACAAAACTTATTTCAAACATTTAAGCATATGCCTTCAAATCAAAAGATTTTTATGATCATGAGAAACATTTCAGTCAAGTGTTTCAACAATCTCAAAATAAATCATGCATCACAGTCGCTTACTTAAACAGGGAGGGGCACAGATTTAACATGGCCTTAACATTGCTTATCAATAAAACAGGATAGGATCTACTGTATGCATAACATGTTTTCCATATATACACTGGTGGCCCAAAAATTTGAATAATGTACAGATTTGGCTGTTTCGGAAGGAAATTGGTATTTTAATTTACCAAAGTGGCATTAAACTGATCACAAAGTATAGTCCGGCCATTACTGATGTAAAACACAACACCATCACTATTTGAAAAAAAAAGTCATTTTTGATGAAACCTAGACAGGCCTCATTTCCAGCAGCCATCACACCTTACAACTTATCCTTGAGTAATCATGCTAAATTGCTAATTTGGTACAAGAAATGGCAAAAAAGAAACAGCTTTCTCTAGAAACTCATCAGTCAATCATTGTTTTGAGGAATGAAGGCTATACAATGCTTGAAATTGCCCAAAAAACTGAAGATTTCATACAATGGTGTACACTACAGTCTTCAAAGACAAAGGGCAAACTCTAACAAGGACAGAAAGAGATGTGGAAGGCCAGATGTACAACTAAACAAGAGGATAAATACATCAGAGTCTCTAGTTTGAGAAATAGATGCCTCACATGTCCTCCGCTGACAGCTTCATTGAATTCTACCCGCTCAACACCAGTTTCATGTACAACAGTAAAGAGAAGACTCAGGAGGACTTATGGGAAGAATTGCAAAGAAAAAGATACTATTGCAACAGAAATCAAAAAGAAAAGGTTAGAGTGGGCAAAGAAACACAGACATTGGACAAAAGATAATTGGAAAAGAGTGTTATAGATCTTAACCCCATTGACCTTTTGTCGAATCAGCTAGACTGTAAGGTACATGAGAAGTACCTGACAAGACAGCCACATCAATGGTAAGTGCTGCAAGATAATGTATAATAATAAAGTCAAATATTCACTAATTAAAATATTTGTTTAAGAAAGCAGCCTTCTGAGTACCTTTCCATAGTCATATCGGTGCAAAATCTGCAAACAATCCACATAGAAAAGGTCTGTTTTCATTCCAGCTCAAAAATTTACTATATCGGCCACCATATCGTTAATCAGTGAATTTTCCCCTCTAAAATCGGTATCGGTCTCAAAAATCTCATATCAGTCATGCTCTAGTATATATATAAATCATTAGAGGTCGACCAATATTGGATTTTGCTGATATGATAATGTGCTGAAAGCCAATTAATCTGCCAATCGTTTTTAAAATTGGAAGCCTGTATTAAATGTTCTTAGTCTTATAGTGATTGGGAGGGCCAGACACAGGCTACAAGAGTCCAAATGTAAATGTAAATAAATATAGCTGCAAGCAGCGATGACGGGCCCAAGCCCCCATGGGTCCATTTACACCCGGTGGCTTTCAGAAAACTATGCAAGGTGGACACATGCATTTGTCATTACAAAATTTTGAAGACAATTTTGAAGAAAGTTGGTTAAACATAAGAGGACAATTTTCAAGTCTGCTGTAAGAGCCACACTTCCTGCTGCCAGGTGGTGATGCTACGAACGTGTCTCAAAATAGTCACATCTATGTAAATACTAAGCAGGTTCAAACATACATCTTAATTTGTATCTAAATCACACATTGCACACAGAAGATATGAGACACATCCTGTTTCTCTTTTTCGCCATTAATTTAAGGCCTCGCCATGGCAACACCATTCGATTGATGTAATTGATGTAATTGATGACTCTTATTTATTGATGTAATACATGGACTACATAAAAAAAAAGCTAAAATGTGTAAAATTGTATATGTCCGTAATTTAACAAGTTAGAAGTTACCCTGAATAATGAATAACAGCATTAGCTGAAAAATAATTTCTTTCATACTGTAAGTAAGCAAAAAGGACATAATAACTTAAATATACCCAAATTAATTTAAATTAAAAGCAAAATACAAATCTAATCATGATATTGTGATATATTGCAATATATATTGAATTGTGACATGTATCGCAATCTGTATTAGAGCTACCTCTAGTGGGAACGACTGTATAGACAGTCTTTTCTCTATCCGCTGGTATGATTTTTTAATGTGTTAGTGCTAAAATGTATTTTATCAATGACTGATAAGATTAATCAATCAAATTATTAATGACAAATAATCAATCATTGATTATTCATTTACATCCCCCAAGGGAGATAAAATAAGACACTCTGCCACACAAAACCCATCAGATGCAACAATCCCAGAATCACCTTAGAGCCACCGCGGGCTTCGCCTGATGGGTTTGGGGGATGAGGCGGGGGTCAGGTGGACTCAGGGGCTGGCTTTTTTTACTGCAGGTTCAAAGTGGCGCTCCACGCCCCCTGTTCTCCTCTGTCAACTGGGCGACAATAACAGAATGCTTAATGAGGGCATGCGTTAACCGCTTTGATTAAA
Source organism: Xyrauchen texanus (assembly GCF_025860055.1). Lineage (NCBI taxonomy): Eukaryota > Metazoa > Chordata > Actinopteri > Cypriniformes > Catostomidae > Xyrauchen > Xyrauchen texanus. Next base: position 41,260,703 of record NC_068292.1, read on the forward strand.
AGCACGCAGACTACACAGCCCCATCAAAGCAGCACAGCTTCAACACTCCATCTAATGATCCCCCCCCGAACTCAAGAGAATTGCGCGCTTGCCAGTTCTATTTTTGAGAGGCTTTGGTTTTGCAGTAACTTGCGCTCTCTCCACAGTGTATAGCAAATCTTTTTGGGCCTTCTCTCTTTCTTTCAAATGCCTCTGTTGAGACATGATGCAATGTGGATGCCCAAGGTAATCAGGTAAAAGCATTAAAAGGATAGTTGAGCCAAAAATTGCATTTCTGTCATTGTTCGCTCACTCTCATGTCTCCGAAACAAACAAGATACTATGGGAAGTCTGCACGTTGTTTAAGAGAGTTCCTGTACCCTAGGCCTCATTACACAGACAAGCGTCATCTGCCATCACACATTTTTGCATCGTCTCCAGCATGTTTACCTTCCCTTGTGGTGTGACCGAAAGGACGTTGCATCAGCAGCGTGGGAGACCTCGGTTCGGATCACGTGTTGAAACCAGGAAGTAACGGCATTTGGGATCGTGATCTGGAGGTTGCATTTTTACTCCAGTGATTGTTAGGTTTAGGTTTGGGTTGGGTTGGCAGTTCATAAAATATGCATTCCTCGACTGTATTATAGTCTGTTCAGCTGGAAACAACTCACTTCACACATGCCCATATGACCAACCACAATTACTGCTTTGGCCACCAGGGACAGCATTTCGCATTTCAGTAAGCACAGACTGATTTTAGCAAAAGAAAAGTCAACTGTTTCCTGTCACAGTGAGATCAGTCTGTCGAAACTCATGCTCTTTTGTGTTCCACTGAAGAAAGAAAATAATTCGGGTTCAGAAGGACATGAGGTTGAGAAAATTATGACAGAATTGTCATTTATGGGTGAATTAATCCTTTAACATGTTCTCTGCAGATCATGCTGGGTTAATGTCTGTACTTATCAGTTAATGGGTAAGGACACACAGTCATAGCATGCTAAGATTCATTCCAGTGCACTGAAGCCTATGATCCATCTTCATAAACGATGACGAAACAGGATCCCAAACAACTGCGTGCTAAACTGGCTCTCAAACAGAACAGCCTTTGACAACGTCGTAATTATACAGTATGTCATACCATGCATACAAATAAGCCACAGTCTAACAACTCATACAGCAGATTATGTTGGCATTTAAAACCTCTACCCAAGACTGAATTTGAGATTCAAATATTACAATTCTGTCATAATTTTTTTCCCTAATGGTGTTCCAAAACCGTATGACTTTCTTTTAGCTTTCTTTTGGAACTATTGGAACTGTTTCTAATTCACATAACTACTGTGAACTATTACTTTAAGTCTAGATGAAGATAAATGCTAACTGGAAAGATTAAAATGACTGTTCCATCAAGGTCAATCTATGTCTGAAGAAAACAGAAACTTGTTGCTGGGTAATTACACATAAGAGTTTTTCTAGAGACAACTTCGCCCTCTTTTGGCCATAAAATCCAATGCACTGCATCAACTTTAATCACAGACAGACACTCTGTGTAACATGTCCAAAACAAATATATATATATATATATATAGCAACACAAGCATGGTATTGTAATAACAACAACTACAAAAACTTTTCCACATTAAAAGATCCAAATTAGTAACATGGCATTTCTAAGAAAATATGCTATTATCATGGTAACATGTCCAAAGAATCATAGTACTACCATGGTATATGTGAAAACAAGTATGGTATTACCATGGTAATGCCCAATGAAAAACATAGTAGTACCAAAGCAAAGTTAAAAAAAATAAAAAAATTACATGTTTAAGGAAATTTAGTAGATCTATGGGATATGTATAACCCAAAAAAAAGCATAAAATCATGGTAACTTCTCCACAGAACCATAGTATCAACACGGTGCATGTTAAATGATATTACCATGGTTACATGTCTCAAGAACCATAGTAATAACATGGCGTCTCACACACACACACAAAAAACATGTTACCATGGTAACTTGTCCAAAGAGGCATAGCAGTAGTACCATGGTACATGACCACAATAAAACATATTACCATGGTAACATGTCCAAAATACCATAATAGTACCATGGTATATGACAAAAAAAAAAAAAAAACATGCCATTACAATGGTAACATGTACAAAGAACAATAATACTACCATGGTATAGGACCAAAAACAACATGGCATTACCATGGTAACATGTACAAAGAACAATAATACTACCATGATATAGTGTCCCATAAAATAGTAATACTATGACAAATGTAAATAATAATACTAATAATAAAACATTGAATTAAAATGTCCAGGGACCATAGTATTACCATGGTATATTGAACACACAAAAAACAATCTTACTATAATGCATTTTGTGTATATCTGTTATTAGTTTAAGGTGAATGCTGAGCTCCCCCTATTCAGTCAAAGCTGCAGAAAGAGTGTTCACCGGCTGTTCGACACACACACACTTATGAATATCTGACTAAAGCTGATGTATGTAAAATAATTACTCTCATTGTTCGAGTTCACTTACCAGTCCGTCGATCTGGATCTGTTTGACCTGCGAATCAAGTGAGGTAGACGCTGAAGCGGTGTCCTGAAAATATATGCTACCTATCGGGATGAGCTACCAACGCTATAATTGCAGTTTTAAGGTTAGGTCTTAGTATAGCCTCACACCATATCACACTAAATGATAGTTATGCTGGTAGCACACCCTGTTAGGTATTATCCGCCTGACAAGATGTACTACCCAGGTTTTTAACACTTTTCATGCTGTTTTAGTACATACCGACAGGTTCTCCTGTCTACTTGTGCTACCCATGTTTCAGCTTCACACATCACTGATTGTACTGCTAGTAGCACATCCTGAGCAGGTTGCACAGATTGTCAGAACAAGGGCTTGCCATTTTCAGAAAAAGACCACGGACAGGACCCAAGCACGTGGAAGGACTTCCAGTAGTTGAGCAATGGCTGATTGCCATTGCATTACAAATTGTTGGCAGTCCTATCCAGTATTAAAGCACCATGTGCTGTTTGGATTGGAGTGGCGTTTTACAATACTATTCATAATTCTGCATAGCTACAAATACTGTAGCAGAAATACTAAGAGTAATATGCCACTCCAAAGAAAAAATATGGCGGATACAGGTCCTAAATTGCATTGTAGGACATTATCTTACATAGTAGGTATGCTCTGCAGTATACTTCACATTTTGGCAAATATACAGTATATATATATATATATATATATATATAAAAATTGTATTAGTATGCTTATTCAAATTTGAGATCACACTTTATAAGAGGTCAACCCATAATAGCTTGCATATCTTTTATCTTTGCACATTAAACTTTGATTAGAGAAACTAAATCTTTGAGATTTATCTTTTAATGTTTTTTTACTAAAACATTGAGCCACAATGGCACAAGATGCAACCGTAAATGTCCTTGATTTGTATTCAGATTGGGTTCATATGAACTCAATTAACACATAATTCAAGGAAAAACTTTCAAAATAAAAAAGGAAAGCATTGCACTGCTAAGGTTTAAAAATGTATAATAAAAAGATGAGTAATAATTTCTATCAATATGTATTTTTGCACAATATCTAATGAACATTTAAGTTGAAATGTTTGATCTGAAGTGCTGGAATCCATTTCTAAACACGGCCCTAGAAGTCGTTATCAAGGTACACAACTGGAAATGACAGGAATGTAGGAAACTCTTTTCAATCAATTTGAAAATTTAATCACAAGTGCATACAAATTCCAACTGTATGAAGGAGTTTAACAAACCTTTAATAATTGTAATTGCCATTATAAGAGAGATACAAAACATTGAGCTACTGTCATTAAATCCACTTGGTTTTCAAAAATAAACCTGTCTCAATTTTGACATCGTTAAAAAGTTAAAATGTACACATATCTAACACTACTACAATGTAAAACATAATGGGATAAAGCTTAAGGAAAATAAAAATAGAAGAACTGTGAAAAATCCCAACAGTCTTGACATTATGAGGTTCAACATGTACTAGCATAAAACTCCTTACTATGTCCTTACAATGTCTTCATGATCTATTGGGTTTGACTCAAAACCTTAAAATTGGCCCCGAATGAAACAAAAATGGATACAAAAATAAACAAGCAATAGTAGCAAAAAAAAAAAAAAAAAAGTTAAATACAACTACTAAAAACAAAACAGAGGATCTGTCGCATCTATAAAATATGGAACCGTGGTCCTGGTGTGGCGACGATGTCACTGTAAGGCTCTGTCTGGCCCAGCTCGACAGCCTGCTGCTTCTTGAGCACCAGGAAACTGTAGAACTTCGCTGCAGCTTGTTTCTTGTTGTTGTTTCTGCACAGCTCGAGCAGGCTGATGGACTGAGCACCGGTTTTAGCCATCACACGCTGTTGACGCACACAAGAAAACAAAGAACCTTGTTTTCAATGTCTCTCTCAAGCCATACAAGCACAGATATGGTCAAAACGTACTAACATTAGAGGTGGGCCACATGATTAAAATGTTGGATCAGTTTGTTAACTAAGGGTTTTTTGATTTCGCCAACAGTAACGAGACGGAAAAGACACATCATAATACTTTACGATAATGTGAGAAAAAAATACTGTAAGACTATTACATATAAAAGATGTAAGATATGGATTTATCTAATCTAATAATCCAATATGTTGTGTATTTCCACGCTTGAGTTGAGGCTGAACACCAGTTAACTCACTCAAACCCATCCTTTTTATACATGAGATTTAACACTATATCAACAATATATATGCAATATCACAACATACATCTACACAAACAATTGAGCAAATGAACTGGTGCACTTGAACTAAACGCGGTCGCACACCAGAGAAGCACAATGCTGAATTGCGGCTAGGACACGACACAGGTATCAAACGCAGGGCACGTAGATGCTGTTCAGGTGGCAAGACAGTACACTCAAAAGTTAACCAAGGTTATTCCCTTCAGTCTCTAAAAGCATGAAGAGTTCAGAATACATTTAGCTAACCTCTAAAGAGTAGCTAATACTTTAGTATATTTATTACATGCTATTATTTCAGATGTTTTTCACAACAAAGACTGCTGCACTAGGGTTGCTCTGATACCAAAATGTTGGCTTTGGTACGATACCAATATCTCAATATGAAATAAATTCTTCAGCAACAAATAAATAGCCTCAGATTGCTGTTGAAATCACAGAAAAGGACATTGATAAAAAGTGCTGCATTAAGTCTTACAGTAGCAAATACTGCATTTTCCATTAGAATGTTTCTGGATTACATTTTTTTAATTAAATGAAAATACAATTTTAAATCAAATAAAATATAATAATTTATTAAAAAAAATAGTCAAATAAAAATGATGACAGAGCTTCACAGTATAAATGAAAATATTAATGAATATTAATGATTACCTTCAGTACTAAGATGCTACGGCTGATATTCAGTACACTTGTTTTTGTGATAATGCTTACATGAAATAATTGTAATGATAAAATTATAAATAATAATGATAATAAAACCATTCATTGTGAAATTGTTATTAGTAGCAAATATAAATATTGCTACAAATTACAATAATATATATATCATTCTTCACTTTGTTGCACATCCAGTTGGCCATATCAAGATTTGAATTTGATTGAGAAAAAAATTGATTACATAATAAGTTTATATTTTTTGTTACTACCAGTAAATCACACAACCCCAAGTTTTAAAATGGCATTTTCTTCAGAAGACCATAACTATAAAAAAAAATTAAAAAAACTCCATATTACGCAAGGTTTGGGTATACTTAATATTACCGTGTGCAGTTACGTTTCACACACGGTCAAACTGCCCAACCCTGATTGAAGTTTTTCTCAGAATGCCGCAAATACAAACCTGAAGTCCGTGAAGCATCTGTTGAGTTCTCTTGTTCCATCTCCTCTCCTCTTGGTCCTGGTCTCCTTGTCCCTCCTCCCCCTATAGATTAATTAAACAATTGGTCAAAGAAAAATCAATAATACTGTCCAGGCAAGGTCAAAATGGGCCAAAGCATGACTTGTGAATGACATATCTGACCTCTTCTTCACTGTCTGTCTTGTCCTTCTCCTTGTTCAGCTCATCCAACAGGTCCAGCTCAGGGACAAGTCTAGAGAGGTTGCTGCTGTCCTCTGGAGGGAGATCCACCTGGGGCATGTCCAGCTGATGAGAGAGGACTGACTGATCCACAGGATGCAAAGTCTGATCCAACACATCCATTTGCTGAAATGACAAACATGCAATTTTAGACACATTGAGAAAGGAGTTTAACGGAGTTTTTATACAACTTGACCAGAGATCAAGGAGGTTTTTAACCTAATGGTTTTTTTTTTACTAAAAGTTGTACCTAAAAGTTTCAAAGGGCTCATAAAACTACGGAAACATAATGCAACTTGTAGAACTCAAATTCTTCACCCAGTCCAGAAAGGCCATCTTTTAGAAAATGACCCAAGTTCTGTTGCTCATTTCATCATGCAATAAGGACATTTCTCATTCCCTTCAAGAATGTATGCAAAGTGATCCGCATTATTTGCGGTATCTTACAAAATTTTCTCTATATTGACAGTGGCAAAACAAGTGCTTGAAGTAGTCAATACATATCCAACTGCACAGCCTCCATTGTATCATCGCTAGAGATGTCCCGATCGGCCGCCGATCAAAATCAGCCGATCATGCCTAGATTTAGGGCTGATCATTTTTGCAGCATGCAGGCAATCACACATACACTGCTCCACTAATGAATGAGTGCTTTATCAGCCCTAGAAGCATAACAGATTGATCTATGGAGCATGAGTTGTTGGCAATTCTAAGCATTCATGAATTTAAACTTTCAGACATGATGTAATTGATGAATATTCCAGTTTGTTTTTAAAAATGTGTAAGAATTACATGTGCATGAATATTAATTTGTCCATTTTCTGGAGTCATTATGGTAGTTATTCGACTCGTTGCACAGAGAACAGGAAGAGGATATAGAGGCTGCTAACAGGTTTAGCAAATTCGCAGCAAATTCAGTCATTTTGGCCCACAATAATCAGGAAAAAGTGCCATGAAATCCTGGTGGGACTGATTTCTTAAAATTAGCAAAATGGGCCATTTTAATTATTCCGGTCAGAGAGAGGCTGATATTTGTTATGATTATAATTGTGGAAAATTAAGGCCCAGTTTGCAGCATTTTCAGCGATCCGATCACAACTGGACAGGCGTAAACTGGAATACTTAACTATTAAATTATATGTAAAACATTATTTAAACAGTTCTGAAAATACAATATTTTCTGATATTTGTCAAGCCTGCCAATAAAGCAGACGTGAAGTATTAGTCTGTATTTACATTGAAGTGGATTCTGAGACAACAAAATTCGAATCCTTCAGTTTCAAGGGTCAAACGATGATTTAAATGGAGAGAATCAGTTGATGCACAACAAACTTTGAGTCATTTTTCAGGAGATTTTGGCTAATGACATCATGCGACTTGCTAAACTCCATAGACACCTTGTCAGCAAGCATGCTGAGGTAGCGGGTAAACCTCCTGAGCTTTTCCAAAGAAAACTTTAAGCATTTCAAGGTCAGAAAAAAGTTGTCAGAGAATGTAAAATTAAATGTAAAGGCCACTGGAGCTTCATATCACGTTGCACTGCGTATTACCATGGCGGACAAAGCACATAACATCGGAGAGACATTGATTCTACTGGCAGCCAAAGATCTGACATGGCACAGGATGCAAAGGAGCAAGTGTTAGACAGCATCAGGCACAGCCCATTTTTTGCACTCCAGATCAATGCATTCACTAATGTAGCCGCTGTTAACATATGTGAGGTACGTGAAAAACTTTCAAGCAGAGTTTCTATTCAGTAGTCCATTGCCCAAACTAGCATTGATTTTGTTGTTTTTTTCTCCACCATTGTAAAAATTATATAATATAAAAAGTTGTAAATTCAATGTCATAATTCAGTTAATAACTTACATTTTTATAATTTGTTTAACAAGAAAAGTGCTTATGTCAAACACTTGTCTGACAACGTGTTCGGATGTGTTTGAGTGGGGGGTATCGTGTACGTAAAAAATCTTTGAAAACCCCTGGATTAGTCGCCAAGTCTTGTACAACCTTAGTTTCTCTTTTGACCACTTTGGATTTGGTGTTTGGATTGGAGGGTGATTTCATGAAAACATACATGAATTCCTATAACAGTGTATAACTTCATGACCATAAAGCACAAACAAAAAGCTAAAAATTAAATGGTGTAGTAGAATACTGGTTTTAACTACGCTTCAGATGTGTGTGCTTCTCATCGGTCAATGCATGTTGATATCAGACACTAGGGATGCACCGATCCCATACCTGGATCGGTATCGGCTCAAGATAATGACGTTTTTATATGGATCGGGTATCGGTCCGATGAGCCTGATCAAAATCCGATACTGTGTGTTAGTCATGTTCGTTACCGTCAAGCTCAAAAAATGTCATTAATACACAATTAAAGTAGTTCATATGACTTGTGCATTTTATTAAAAGCCACTTGAAGACGTGCAATAGCTCTGTGAAGCACAAAAGGGTGTGTTTAATAAGTAAATGTATCAAATGCACAAGCAGCTCCAGCACTCAGTTAGTGAATGGCGCTGCTCTGTTTACACACTCGCGGCTATTTTTAGCCTTCAGGCGTTGCGCAATATATCACGAACAACATCTTCGATGTGGATGCTCAAAAGTTTGGTTCACTTATAATATGCATTTTTATTTTTTACAGAATTTGAATAATTAAACTACTGTAAACATGTCTACAAACACACATACATGAATTCCTGGAGAGTTCAGAATGTCAAAATAGAAGCGTGAGGGTTTAAAAGTTAGGTGTCACAGAGAGACACTTTGTGAGAAAGAGTCCAGTTGAGCAGAGTGTCGAAAAGCAGGTGATTAATATCCAGACAGGGTATAGACACGATGAACAGATAACTCACAACAGTCTTATGATACTTGCAGGCAAAAATGAAGAAACAAGTATGTTTGACATAGTAGAAAGTTCTGGAGTCTCAGAGATAATATTGTTGAGAACAGACAAAGAGTGTGCAGACTATTTATGCGGTCTTTGATTAGCCACTATGATATGCAGGTGCGTGCAATCACAACTCAGGGGAGAGAGAACTGACAGCAGTGAGGAAGAGAGAGACCCGTGGATCCATTTCAAAAGGAGGACTATTGAGATATATTACTATTATAATAATATATTATTATTAAACAAATGATAATAATATTTGAGTTGAATTGGTTCCAAAAAATAACTGTGAATGAAAAGTGAACTTAATTGAAAAAAAAAAAAAAAAAAAAAAAGAGAGATCTGAAGTCCAGATACAAGTTGAAAAACTTGTGCAAAGAAAATGCTTTTCTACTGACGACTTGGAAGACTGGAATTACGGTTAATTTTGCTGCTACATTATTCAGTATACTAGTTGATAATAAAGTTTTTCTTAATATGCTTTACATTTATATTGAAATAATGAGTAGTAAGTGGTTTGTGTTTCTTTACATATTAAAGAACACACCCAATTAGTTCCACAAAATAATGTTAAGATATTCTAAACCGATTATGCATAAAAACAACACTGGTATCGGATCGGCCAATACTGAGATTTCTGGTATCGGAAGAGAAAAAGTGGTATTGGTGCATCCCTATGAGACACATACTATTTTTTGTGCATGTATACTTTAACATTTCTGATCAGACGTTTGTTCCTTTTAAAGCCAGCAAAAAACCTCTTGTAAATAACTCTTACAAATCGGTTGATTGACTGGTGAGTAGGTGGTGCTTCGCTGCGGTTCGATTGCATTCAAACAGATGAGCATTTACACTTCAAGCCTGATGTAGTCACATGCGTTCTTTACCACATTCAACCTCCTCCTCTGAATGTGGTTGAAGTGGACAAATCTCAAAATGTTTTGCACCCCATTTACATATTTCTTTAGCGTTGTCCTGTTTTTAACAGATCACCCAAAACTCACTTCAAAAACCAAGTGTAAACAGACTGTTTTAGCCACACATACACAAAAAAAACATTCCTAGCATTATAAGTGGACATCAGGGTAAAACTAAATAAAAATGTATGATATGGCCTCCTTTTCACTTTATTTCATGGCTGGTGTATATTGACTTACAGGCAAAGCTGCATCTTGGTCTTGCGATTTGCGCTTAACTCCACGCTGCCGAGATGGAGGCGGCATCATGGACTCATCCAGAGCAGTTCTGCTGCCCTCCATAGAGGAAGCCTGCAGCATACTGGGCTCTTCCATGATGGTCTGATCTATAGGGCAAAAAAAAAAATTTACACCTCAGCTTCAATCTCTTGCTTTTCTGTAACACGAAAGGAGACGTTAGCTTGAATGTTAGAGGGCGAGTAAAAAAACAATTTGTTTTAGGATTATCACTTTAACGTAGAATGGTCAGGCTTGTGTTGCGACTCACCAATTACATCACTTCTTTGGCCCAGCACCTCCTCTCTGGGCACCTCTGGGTTCTCCAGCTCCTTCAGGAAGTCCTCCAGGCTGTCAGCCTCTCCACCCTTCCTCCTCTTTCTCAGCTCATCGGGCACCAGTGGAGTCAAACAGCGTGTAAACATCTGAAACGGACACATTTCACATCATGCCATGTAATAAATCCAATTCCAGTCATTTGTGATAACTGCATGAGGATTTTTTAAATCATTTGATTCCAACCTAACTGCTAATGATTCAGAACAATGTGATTCAGTTCAACCGATTCATTATAAAGAACTGACTCCCCATGTTCAAAATGTCTCATGTTCCACAAAAGATAGAATACTTATTTGGAACAACAAGAGAGCAAGTAAATGACAACAGAATAATAATTTGGGGCTGATCTCACTAGGTTTTGGAACAGCACCATTATTTGAGCCCTCTTCTCTATCACACGTAAAAAAAAAAAAAAAAAAACGTCACCTTGAGCAGTCTGCCATTCCAGAGTGGTTGAGCGGGCAATGAGAAGAGCTTCTCCACGCCTCCAGTCTCTTTCCACATCATCAGTTTCTTAGTGGGGGGAGCCAAATCCAGAGTGGTGACGATGTCAGAGTAGTCGCTCAGCTGTGCACGGATGGTCTTGCTGTCCAACTCCTTCAGACTGTCCACAATGAGCTTCCTCTTACGTTTAGCCTTAGTCTCTTTCACTGAGGACACATCAGTATTAACTCTGTTAGTACGGGGGGGGGGGGAGATGGATGATTGGATACCCGGCTAACGATAAGCCTAGCTAACGTTACAGGGATATTCCACCATTTGGGGAATTAAGCTCATTTTCCACCTCCCCTCGAGTAAAACAATAGTTTTTGTACCGTTTTGGAAACCATTCATACCACTTTTAGCATAGCTTAACGTAATTTATAGGTATGACGACAATACTAGGGGTAGAACGGTACACAGAAGTCACGGTTCGGTTCATACCTTGGTTCAGACATCACGGTTCGGTACGATTTCGGTACAATGGAGTGAAATGCAAAACAAAAATATAGATAGCATTTTTATCATTGTCTTGGTTACAGTTTGACAAGAGTTTAGAGTGTGACAAAAGCACAATGTTGTATTTGATTGCGAGTGTACACAAATAAGTAAACACTTTGCAGTTTGAATGATGTCCTGTATTAACAAAATGATGGAGTATGTTTTTGTTTCCAATGTTCGAACGCGCCCGCGCGCCTCTCTCTCTCACTCGCACACACACACACACTACAGCATTACAATCTTGACATCGCAGCCTGTTTATTATGCTGTGTTCACACCAAACGTGAATAGAGCGAAATTTATCGCTATCTAGAGTTTTTTTTTTTTTCCCCTTGTATTCTCTGTGCAAATTCGTGCACCGAACCGTGACACCCGTACAGTTTCGGTTCAATACGAATAACTTACATGTACCGTTCCACCCATAGACAATACAATATTATTGTAAATTATATCACATAAAAAACGGTAGCTAACGTTACTTGAATCAAGCAAACAAATAGCTTTTGTTTCCATCAGACTCGCGTGGTTGACGCTGTGTGCTTCAAGATTCTGACGCAAGTGCTAAGATTCCGATTGGCCAAGAGAAAAAGTGCTAAGATTCCGATTGGCTCAGAGAAATGTCAATTATAAGAATTATCCAATAATATTTCTCAATTCTAGCCTCCATGGCATGCAGATGAAGGGCGGGCAGCATACCCCCCCCACATACAAAAACTCTCCGGTTCTACGCGATTCACGTAAATGACCCAATTGACCAAGAAAACGGCGATTTTCGCCGAAAAGCGACAAGTTTGCAGGTATGTTCATAATTCACAACTAACACAGATGTTATGATCACTGCATTAAGTGGAGGATGGGTGACCCATGTGGTGTTCCATCTATTTAGTGCAACTTGGGAAACATTTTGACCGAATTACTGAAACTACCCGACTCAAACTAATTCATTTACAAACTGGAGAACACTATGGCTTGTGAGCAAATTTTATTCTACACTAAATAGCAAGATCTAGCCAATGTTTCAGAGCAGAGAATTAAGGGGGAGAAAACATTTTATATTTCTGTCGTGGGGCCGCTCATCCCTCAAGCATGGCTAGATTAGAACGTGATGGCTCGTGATTTATTGAATCATAATGTGTGTCACTGCATTTCTTATCATGAAGAAAATTGGCAATATGAAGCTTTATTAATAAGAGATTTTTTTGTGAGTTAAAGATAGATTGAAGTGACAAAGGTGAAACCCTGTGATTAGTGGACAACCCGCTCTAACACCTGAGCCACAAAATACATTTTTGATTTGTTTTGGCTTGTTTTCCAGTAAATATATCTAAACTCCTTTAAAAAAAACATACATTTACTTTAGCAGCTATACTGCAGAATAAAAAAAACTGAGAATATTGAATATAATATAAAAAATGCTAATGTTTTAAAATATCTAAAGATGCATTCACCTGACAATTATTTAGAATTTATTTATAAGTATATTTATACTTACTTTTAGAGAATAGATCTTGAATATAAGTATATTTTGTCTATGATACTGCACTCACAGAATTATAACCAAGTGGGAAAAAAATACATGTATATAAAAAATACACTTACTGTATATTTAAGATACATTCTCTTAAAGTCTAAATATCTTATGTTGCCTCTCAAGTAAATGTATCTTGTTTTAAGGATTTAGACAATTTTAAATGGAAAATTAGCCAAAAACACTTGATAACAATTTAATTTTTTTGCAGTGAATTTCTTTAAAGAATTAAACTTAAAAGTTTTTTCCCTTTTAATTCAGTGAATGTCATTTAGAAATATTTTTAAAAGATGATTTTGTCCTTTATTGCTATTCAAGCATGTTTAATCCAACATTTTATGTCGGGACACAAGCTGAATAATCGTTTAAGAGCTAATTATTAATCGATGCAATGATCGGCGAATAATCGTTGTAATAATCGTCAGATTAATCGATTATAAAAATAATCGTTAGTTGCAGCCCTAGTATAAAGTTTATAAAAATAAAAAAAAAAGTGCGAGTGCACTCGGATTTCGTTTTGCCACAGACGCGGTGGGGAAAAACATAAATTGGGTTCTACATCATTTTATGGGGACGGAGATCGGCTGGAGCGCCCCATTTCAGGAGTGGTGCACTGAGATGGGGAGTGTGGTGGCTTTTGAGGAAATGTCATTTAGAAGACTGGGTAGCTTGGATTTGTTTGTTGGGAAATGAGGCAACTATTTTGAGTTTTTGGAGGGCTCTCGGGGAGGGGCAGTGGAGAGAGAGGTATAGGTCAAAAGGTGTGAGATATATATATATAAAATAATCATATTACTTTAAATTCACAATGTTTGTCAAAATGATCCTTTTCCCAAATGTTGGCTATAGATGCAGTAAACTTGTAACATGTCACAGATCAAAAGCATTAGTCAGCGATCTTTCATTATAGATGCTTCAAAGCAAATCACACTCTTTACCATGATGGTTCCATCTATAATGGTCATGTCCGTAATGCAATATTATGGGCATTTAATACAATCAAAAATACATATCTAAATGAACAACTTAAGAGGGCTTTATTAATTTAAGTTTATTTTTCTATGGTATGGTTGATGTGGAACTGCCCAAAAAAATGCATAATTTAAATGTATAGTATTTTACTGTAATATGACAAATTTGAGTTCTAATTTTTTTAAATGCAAAGACAGCCCAAAAATGTTTTAGGGATGGGTATCACCAGCCACCACACGATACGATAGGTATTGCGATACGTCATAATTTGATATAATGAGTTATCACATTACATAATTTAGGATTCTATATACAGTTGTCAGAACTGTACATACACCTTAGCCAAATGCATTTAAACTTAAGTCAGTTAGGATCACCACTTTATTTTAAGAATGTGAAATGTCAGAGTAATAGCAGATAGAATTATTTATTTCAGCTTTTATTTCTTTCATCACATTCCCAGTGGATCATAAGGGATGGTCTTTAAATAATTTCACTTGGGTCAAATGTTTTGGCTAGCCTTTCACAAGCTTCTCACAATAAGTTGCTGGAATTTTGGCCAATTCCTCCAGACAGACCTGGTGTAACTGTATCAGGTTTGTAGGCCTCCATGCGCACACATGCTTTTTCAGTTCTGCCCACAAATGTCAGGGCTTTGTTATGGCCACTCCAAAACAGTCACTCGCCTAAATACTACCAACAGATCAAATGCAACACACAAAGGGACCTGGTTTTACATCACTGCTACTCTCCTTTCCGGGATGCTTAGAAATCCGTCCGCCCACCTTTCGGGCAAATCGGACCACTCTTCCGTTCTACTTCTGCCCGTTTACAGGCAGAAACTGAAACAGGAAGCACCCGCAACCAGAACGATCCAATGCTGGTCGTACCAATTTAATTCTGTGCTACAGGACTGTTTTGGTCACGTGGACTGGGAGATGTTCCGATATATTGCAAAACAATCAAAGCAGCCTCAACTAGTTGGTGTTTTAACTGACAATTTAAATCTCTCCCTCTGCCTGTCTGTGGTTCCTACATTCTTTAAGACATCCACCATTGTGCCTATTCCAAAACAGTCAAAGATAACTTGCCTAAATGACTGGCGTCCTGCTGCCCTAACTCCCATCATCAGCAAGTGGTTTGAAAAGCTAATCAGAGATTACGTCTGCATCAATGGACACACTAAAGTTTGCTTTCAGAAGCAACCGCTCCAGAGATGAACAGCACAGTTACAATACACGCTGCTCTTTCCCACCTGGAAAAAAGGAACACATATGTGAGAATGCCGTTTGTAGACTACAGCTCAGCATTCAACACCATAGTGCACTCCAAACTTGATGTGAATCTCTGGGCTCTAGGCTTGAACAGGTCACTGTACAGCTGGACACCAGGTGGTAAGAATGGGCAGTAAAATCTCACCACTGTCCCTCAACACTGGAGCCCCGCATGGCTGTGTTCTCAGCCCACTCAAGTATTTCCTGTACACACATGACTGTGTGGCAACACACAGCTTCAATGCCATCAAGTTCGCTAATGAAACCACAGTGGTAGGTCTGATCACTGAAAATGATGAAACGGCCTATAGAGAGGTGCACACACTAACACGTTGAACACAACCTCTCTCTCAACGTCATGGTGCAAAGGGTGGTGCAAAGTCCCAGACACATCATCGGAGGTGAGCTTCCCTCCCTCCAGGACATCTATACCAGGCGGTGTGTGAAAAAAGCTTGGAGGATCATCAGACTCCAGCCACGGGCTGCTCTCACTGCTACCATCCAGCAGGCGGTATCGCAGCATCAGGAACCGCACCAGCTTCTTCCCCCACGCAATCAGAGTTTTGAACTCTTGATTGCTCACGATCAACATACCAGCACTGCACTTAATCTCTCACTTGACTAAATTATATTTTTCTTAACAACACACTGGCAACTGACTATCAACCTGACAGTAAGAATGTCAATACAACCACTATACTTACTGCACATACATATACATTTATAATTTTCATTGTAAACTGTGTATTCCATATTGTGAGTATTGTATAATGTACATTGCATATTATTTGTTTAGTGCATTTTAAAGTAAATATGTGTATATTAGTTTTGTAAATTGTGTTGTGTAAATCTGATGTTTATTGTAATTTTGTATGTGTCTCATCACTGTCATGACTGCTATGCTGCTTGGAACTGCACCCAAGACTTTCACCCACTGTTACACTGAGTGACAATGAAGTGATTTGATTTTGACTGTTGTCTTTAAGCCATTTTGCCACAAATTTGTAGGTATGCTTGGGGTAATGGTCCATTTGGAAGACCCATTTGTGATTGAGCTTTACCTTTCTGGCTGAGGTCTTGAGATGTTACTTCAATGTATGCACATAATTTTCCTTCCTCATGATGCCATCTATTTTGTGAAGTGCACCAGTCCCTCCTGCAGCAAAGCACCCCCACAACATGATGTTGCCACCCCCATGCTTCACGGTTGGGATGGTGTTCTTTGGCTTGCAAGCCTCACCCTTTTTCCTCCAAACATAACAATGGTCATTATGGCCAAACAGTTACATTTTTGTTTCATCAGACCAGAGGACATTCAAGATCTTTGTCCCCATGTGCTTTTGCAAACTGTAGTATGGTGGTTCTGGAGCAGTGGCTTCTTTCTTGCTGTGCAGCCTTTCAGGTTATGTCAATATATGTCTCGTTTTACTGTGGATATAAATACGTTTCTTCCTGTTTCCTCCAGCATCTTCACAAGGTCCTTTGCTTTTGTTCTGGGATTGATTTGCACTTTTCGCGCCAAACTACTTTCATCACTAGGAGACAGAATATGTCGCCTTCCTGAGCGGTATGATGGCTGCATGGTCCCATGGCATTTATACTTGCGTACTATTGTTTGTACAGATGAATGTGGTACCTTCAGGTGTTTGGAAATTGTTCCAAAGGATGAACCAGACTTGGGAGTTCCACAATTTTTTCCCGATGTCTTGGCGGATTTCTTTTGATTTTCCATGATGTCAAGCAAAGAGGCACTAATTTTGAAGGTAGGCCTTAAAATACATCCTCAGGTAAACCTCCAATTGACTACAATTAGCCTATCAGAAGCTGACTGGCTAATTGTCAAAAGGCCTGGCATCATTTTCAAAAATGTTCAAGCAGCTTTTACAGTTAACTTACGCATGTAAACTTGTGACCCACTGGAATTGTGAGTCAATTAAATGTGAAACAATCTGTCTGTAAACAATTGTTGGAAAAATTACTTGTGTCATACACAAAGTACATGTCCTAAACGACATGCCAAAACTATAGTTTGCTGATATGGAATCTTTCGAGTCGTTAAAAAATGTGTTTTAATGACAACCCAAGTGTATGTAAACTTCTGACTTCACTGTATCACAATACAGATTGAATTCCAATTCAAAAGTATCGATACAATATTTTTAGAAAAAGTATTGCGATATATCGATATTTGATTTTATTGACACAGCCCTAAAAATTACCTCTTTTTATAAAGCAACTGCATTGAGTCAACTAGTTATCCTTTTTGATGGGTATTATAGAAATCTATAAAACAGTAATCTGATGACAAAATAACAGTAATGGTAAAGTTTTTGTTGAAATCGATATCGGCCAAAAATGTTGATATTGATTCAATCCCTAAAATACATTACTTAATATTTTTACCAGTAATATCGATGGGCTCCAGAGCGAAAGCTTCTTCCTCGTTGGGCACCAGAGTGGTCTGTTCCGTCTGATCTGTGGTGTTGGGAAGAGGCTCCACTGGTCCAGAGTCTGGACTGTCAGGACCACCAGGAGCTAAAAGAAATTCAATGTATAGTCCTTTATAATTTCTGAATTCATACAGACATATTTTGTGGGCTAATAAAAAGACAAATTGTAGTAAAAAATAATAAATAACTTGAGTTTTGCAAATGTATTATTAGTTTAAAAAGAAGCAGTGAAGCCATTTTGATGGCTTGATATATAGTATGTGACAATTTACTTTGATTTAGCAAAAAGAAAATGCATGTATTAATCTGGTATGGTCAAGTGAAAAGTAGTAAACTTTGTAAGATTTATTTTTATCTTTATGTATTTATATTCTATTTGCAAAGAAACGTAAAGACGTAATTTTTCATTAAATCAAAAATTATTGAAAATGGCATACAAATTCCAAAAATATTTAAAAATGAAAAGATCACATTTCTAAGAACTTGTTTAAAAAAATAAAATAATTCTAGGCAAGATCTCGATCTTTATCATCCTTATTTGTCATGGACCCATAAACAAAATAATTTAACTTATACACTTTCAGAAACTGAATTGATCAAGTGCAAAGGAGCATACAAATATAAAAAACTAATTTTGAGTAATCTCTGTAGCTTTGAATTCAGAACGATTTACTTACGAGAAAAGTTATCGAAGTCATCTTCGTCATCCCCATGGTCTTGTGGCATCATCACGATGCCAGAGATAACTGGGGGATCATCAAATATTCCACCACCATCCTCATTGCTCAAAATCTTATCCACTGAAATGGAGTAAAAACATTGGTTTAAGAATCATCACATCATCAAATAAACAGGTTAAATCAATAAGAACTCACTTAGAATTCCACCATCACTGTTCTCCAGGTTGTTGTCCCCGAAGTCGTCATATTCGAGGTTAGTTGATTTGTCCGGAAGGTGGGCGGGGCCAGGCTCAGCTTCCAGAAGCAAGGTGGCAGCGGAACCGTGGATTATGTCCACCTCAAAAGCATTCTCCTCCCTCATCATTTCACGGTCATCCATGCCAAAGTCACCTAGAATCACAGCAAGAGCATTATGCCATGTAGTACTAGAGACTAATTCTTTTCATAGTGAGGAATAAAAGACTGAGATTTTACCAAAGTCATTGTCAGCCATGAGGCTTATGTTTCCCACTTCCTCTCTCATGGTGATCTCCTCAACACGGCTCTGGTTCAGAGTAAACTGCTGTGCAACATCTATATCACTGAAATCCCCAGACAAATAATTCAGTTAGAAATCAAAAAGGTGTCAAAAGTGCATATAAAAGGAGTGATGAAAATGTATTTGATTCTAGGGTCTTTGCCCTAACCTACATGGTAAATACGATGGCTGAGCGATATAGCACAAAAGTCAATATTTATCAGCCATTTGACGATACTCATCTTGATACCTGCTCATTTTCTCTGATCTAGTTTAAAAAGGTCAATGTTTTTTTCAAACAGAAGCAACAGTTGATCCAAACAGCCATTACAGCAAATAAAATATCGATACAAGCAGTAAAATATAGAAAAAGTTTTAATAAATCAAGGAATGGTTTTAACAGCTTTCCATTTATATGCAGCAATATAACAATAGACCGTAATGAACAGCAATATTTATTTACATTCATCATAGCATCAGAGTTAGCAACAGTTTAAACTGACTCATGAATTAATTTAAAGCAGGGGTGCCCAATAGGTCAATCACAAAGGTAATGCTGGTAGATTGCACGTCATTTAAATATGACCTCCCTTCTCCTCCCTACAGTTTCTGTCTGACTTCTACTTTATTGACGAGCAATTTTATCCAGTCCATCGCTGTCGAGATTTTTGTTATATTCAGTTACCATAACAACTAACTTAAGGCAATTCACGGCTTCAGTGGGCTCCAGAGCACAGAGCATGCTCAGTAGTTTCTTACCATATGAAAATGAGTGCGGTGCCAAGCAAAAAGCCAAAAACTTATCATTTCCATGTTGCGTGGGGGGGAAGACTTATTTTTCACAAAATGCATCTTCTTTTCTAAAAGCATTTGTCCGATCTGCCAAACAAGTTTAGCTATTCCAAAGAAAGGAAACGTGGAGAGGCATTTTCAGACACTTCATAAAAACTATGACAACAATTTTCCTGCCAGAAGCGAGCTTAGAAGAAAGGTGAAAGATTTAAAATCTCAATTAATTGGTCAACAGTCACTTTTTACTCAACCAGGCCTAAAAACAAAGGCATCCATGAAGGCATCATTCCAGATGAGTAACACTACCATTAAATGTAAGAAATCCTTCCAAGGTGGGCAAATGATAAAAGATGCATTTGTTGAGGCAGCAGACTCATTGTTTCGGGATTTTAAAAAACAAACCTGAGATTGTGTCCGCTAACAAAGCTATCGAAAAATATACGTTGTTGTGAAGTAATGGCTGATGACATTACACAGGAACTTGGAAAGGACATAACTGACTGCGATTTTTTCTCACTGCAGATAGATGAGTGCACAGACATTAGCGACACTAGTGCAATAGTGCATTTTTATTAGGATGGTGTTTAAAGACATGACAGGGAAAGAGAAACTGCTAACACTTTTGTCTATGAAAGGACACACTCCGAGTGAGGACATTTTTCGGTCATTTAAGGACTTTGTCAACAATACACAGCTACCAATGTCCAAGTTGGTGTCAATCACCACTGACTGTGCACTTGCTGCTACCTGAGATAAAGGAGCTTCTCCTCTCTACAAAAAAAATGCAGAATACAAACAACTTAAGGATGAGCAATGGCTCATTGATTTGGCTTTTTTGACCGATCTGACACATGCTGAACGAGCTAAATTTAGAGCTGCAAGATTAACAGAAGATGGGGGGTCAACATTATCAGCTCAGTTAATGCTTTCAAATGAAAACTAAAGTTACTCACATCTAAGCTTCTGCGCCACGAATTGGGGAACTTCCAAAACATTGTATCTGAGCTGGATAAGCAAGGGAAGTGACATTAAATTGACAATAAGCGCTACATTGAGCATATTGAAAAGGTCAGGTCAGACTTTGCTTTACTTGAACCAATCGTACATTCATGTGCTTTCCATTTGGAGATGAGCATGAGATTGATTCCCTGGCCTCAGACATGGGAAAGCCATTTCAGATAAACCCATCAACGCTGGGTAAGGTATCAAAGTATTAATGTATATGCAGAGGCGGCTTACGCGCTTACATTACGCTAGGCCTGGGCAATAAAATTATATAGATCATGATAAAGAAAATCCATGATAAGCTTTTGAGGAATCTTAGATATTTACTGCGTGTCACTAAAACACAAGCAGTTCGGCTTTCTCAGGCTGTGTTTCCACTGGGGCAGAACAAATCCGCTCAAAGCGCTAGGAGAGAGCTTGCTCTGCACCGCTGCCAATCCTACGATCCACCTTGCGAGCATGACGCTCAGCTTTCATAGGAATTAATTGAAAACGCTCTCCGTTTTGCTCAACGAGTCAGTGGTAACGCAGGGTCAGACTGGATATACTTGCTAATGCTAGCTGCCTTGCTAACGATTAGGTTACATCGGACACCGAATTGATTCTATCCACACCGCAAGACTTCATGGCAACGGTTGCGCCCTCTCATCGCCTCTAGTGTAGAGCGCGACAGAACAACAGTGATGTGGACTACAGCTCTTGATCTTTCTGTGCTGTAATCTTGAATATTGCTCTCGAGCACCAAACATGCATAATTTCTGCCCTGTCCCGCTCTGCACGCATTGCCTCTTTTCCCTGCATCTGTGTAGACATGAGAAACCGCATGGGTTAACGTGGTTTCAAAGCACCTTTTAGACCATAACGTTTTTTCCCTTCTAAATGCATCTTTATTAATCTGCATGTTACGAGCCTTTAATAATAAACAAATCGATTTCTGTTCTAATTTTGTGAAAATTAATTAGATGTCTGGAATGGATAAGGAAAGACTAAAATTACTAGTTGGTAGACTAGTCTCTCACTTTAATGAAAATATACAAATATATATATAAAAAAAAAACATTTTCTAAATTTTCTCTCGGGACACCCCTGAACCCACATTCAACATCATTCCACAGTCACAAGGGCTTCTATGCCCCCATACTTTGGTATCTGAATCTAAAGAAATATACAAAATATTTAATTTTAATGTAAACATATTCCAACAAATGCTGGACTGCAGTCACTATGCTTCAAAACAAATAGATGATCTTAACATTTATTTTCAATTGATAAATGGTAAAAGACGGTAAAATTGGTAAAAGATCCCGCAGACCCAACTGGCCGTCTCTGGACACCTATAACTTGGTTATACAGAAAATATATACCTTCAATTATTATAAACAATAGAGCATCGATATATCAGAATGCCAGTTGTGAAGGAATCACATCAATACTGAATTGTCTCAACATATTTACAATGTACAGTTTATTTTATAAACAGCTAGTCATCATCCACCAAATTTAGCTAACAGCTATTGACAAAGCTGGCTGGCTCTTCAGATGGTACCTATACATATACCATATATATATTTATATAAAACAAGTATCTGTATAAAAGCATTGTCTGATTGTTCCGAAAGTTTTACAGTTCAGTAAAATGTGCTTGATGGTTATAGGGGTTTGGCAAGGTATTCCTATGGGAGGATATTCACTAGTCAGTAAAAACACATGTGTTAGTCTTGAATGGCCCAGTCAGCATCTGGGAAACACAATTTGGTCAGGCCTAGATTTAAAATGTAGTATTTTCTTTGGACCCTGGGGTTTATTTTATATAATTTATTGCTGTTGGACTCATTCCATTCTGATTGCCACTTATTGTCGATACAAGTTGTTTTTTTTAATGGCCTGATGTCTAGGCTATCGTATAAATGCAGTCAATGTATCATGCTAAGAAAAGTGATTACATTAATCAGTCTTGCATAGTCAGACCTACATCCACACTTTGTTTTAGCCCTGTTCCAAAATTGGAGTCAAATATAATGTAGTCTCAAAGTTTGTAGACAACAATCATAACTGTGTAAATTGAATTATGCTACCTCATCTGTCAGCATGATGCCGGTGAATCACATTGTCTCTTTGTATGTTACTTCATTGTTTTGGCTGATCCTCGCATCCCTATGGAGTGTATTCATGAGCAACGTGAGCAACAGGTAGCCAGCTGCAGTTCACTTAACGGTCACAGGTGTAATAAATAACAATGGTTTCTGAATCTTACATACTGCACCTTTAATACGGACAGGCTACAGTGTAAAAAGGGCAGAAAAGGTGTCCCTTACTCAAGATCAGGGAGAGGCTGGTCGAAATCGTGGAACTCCTCTGGCAAGGTGATGGCATTGTACGCGGCTTCACGGTTATCTTCTGGCAGATCCACAACACCTAAAATAATAATGCAAAACATCCCAGTAAATACATGAAAAAGTGAAAGCCAAAAAACTTCAAAAACCTATGATTGCAGCAAAAATGCCTTTATGAACATAGTAGCTGACATTTCACAATCGTTACCTGGGCGGAAAGCCATTTTGATCTTGATAAACGCTTCATTACAATCAGCCAGCAGATACTTTGCTTTTCTGTGGTAGATCCTCACCACCCCCAAGAGAAGATGACCAGAAGTACGCAGAGCCATCTTCACCTATTAATCAGAGTAACAAAGCAGAAGTAACATATGCATTAACAAATAAAATAAAAAAAACAGCAAGGGGCATCTTCCTATATCATATATATATCTACCTTTGGTGAAATTATGCTTTCCACACTGCTCTCCAAGTTGCATTCAAAGACATGTGCTTTGGTGAGCTTCTTGTCCCAATGGGCCGCCAGCCAGATCTTGGCTAGCGGCCCACGTTTGCTGAGGACGAAATGGGCGTAAAACATTGCCCCAGTGTCTGGTCAAAGCTCCAAGAATGCTCTGCTACACCTGGAAGGAGACATGTGAGCATTTTAACACAAATGAGCATTCAGATTCAAAGCTCAGTAGTACAGCTTTCTTAAAACCTAGTGTGTGTGTGTTAGATCAACATACAGAGACTTCACCCACAAAGATGACTCATTAAGAGGGGTGCATAATTAAAAAAACAATGTATTGCACAATATAAGAATTACCATGTGTTTTAAAGGGTCACTAATATACATGCCTTCCATAGGCCGAGAAATAGCAATATTAAAATTCTCTGATATTTCCAGGTTCTTCATCAACGTGGGACATTGTGCTGCAATTGCATCCTCTCCAAACATCACATGTGAACCATGATTAACTAATCAACCAGCCAATGAACTCAAATTTACATGCAAAATTCAAATATCATGCAAAAGAATATGTATATATACATCTAAGATTACTTTCAACAATTGCACGTCTAGATTTCGAGATCAGAGTTATATGTATTACAGTAATAATATTATGCAGCATTGCCCGCCTTAACAACACCAAAACATGCAGACAGCGAGCTCCAAAACAGTTCCACTCCATTAAAATGACTAATTATTTAATACTACGTTTACCAAAAGACGAACGGGGGCTGTATACACCACTAATAAAAACTAAATGTATATCAAAGTTGCAAAATAGTTGCCTAAGTTTCGAACAAGTGTTTGTTAAATAAGTTGATTAGGAAGCTCCGCTATGCAGCCTTCAAAATCGCCGATATAAATAATAAATAAATAATACTAAGGATGTAAATTATCGTGCTGGCATAAATGTTTAAAATGTAAAACCCAATTAAATTAGTGATTTAAAAAATATTTACAGTCAAATTGCTTTTTCTTTTAAAGCTAGCACTAGCCGTTAGCATTAGCCAACTGTTGATAAGCAATCGAATTTCATTCTCCTGTTCTAAATATTCGACTTAACTAGAATACTTAAACACATGCACGCTAATTTTCATGAACTCACCATCCAATAAATGTTTCTGGTGTTTGATTTTTGCTGGTTTATTCGCTCCCCTCCTGCGGAGAGAAGTTAGCAGCCGTTTCCTCTCATTGAATCCGACAAAGATGGCGCGCACTCTCGGCGGGATGTTTACAGTCAAATTTCGACGAGGGGAGGGGCTTAGTTGGTGATTGACAGGACGCGACTGCCGGAAAGAACGGTAAGGGCGGGTCTTAGTAGGTGACTGACAGGACACTGTTGCTAGAAAGAACGGTTGAGGGAGAGGCTTAGTTGGTTATTGACATGATGCGACTGCCGGAAAGAAAGGTGGAGGGAGGGGCTTAGTTGGTGATTGACAGAACGTTGTTGCCGGAGAGCCCAATGACGGTGCGCTGTGCAGTTGACAGAGGGCGGTGTTGTGTTACAAATCGAATGTTGGTTTTGAAAGGCATCAATGAGCTGAGAGGAAGGGTATATTTTGTGTAATAGACATTTTAATAAAATAAATCTACACTGGGATACATTTATGCAAGGGTCAATGGTAGATTTAAACTGTATTCTCAGGACAATGGGACTTTTTATTTCAGTTCGGGGCAGGTTGACACCGAATTTTTTTTTTTTGTACAATTCAATAATTAAGTGTATTTTTGTATAATAATCTACTATTTTTCAGTTTTTACTGTAACATTTTTACTGTTTTGTCTCAACATTGTTTTAATGCTTAAAGGTGCACGCAGTAATTCTAATCCAATACACTTTTGTCAAATTTGGCAAATATCTCCTCTCAGTCTGCTAGCTGTCTGTTCTGAGGGTGGGCTAAAAAAAATCTAGTATTTGTACACGGCCTTGGCACTGTAAAGGCGACAAAAACAAAGTGGAACAGACCGATCCACACAACACTACTCCAGCCAATCAGCACAGGGTGGTTCTTGCACTGCACAGGATGGGGCGTGGAGCAGAGTGAGAGGAGAATAGCAATGGCAAATCTGGCTGATGCAAACATTCTAAACTCCAAGGAGGACAATTGGAAACAGTGAAAGTGCCCAATAACAAGATTAATGAGAATAAGCAAGTAGTATTCAGCTGGTCATGTGATTCTAAAATGGCAGCCACCATGAGGGCGCCCCTGCCCCATGTAGAATAAAACAGCTTTTATAAGGTTACTGGTATGACTAGAGACCTCATCTCACGTGAGTGCTCATGATTTTATACATATTTTTCAAAAGTAATTTCTTTTGGAGTAAAACTTTTTTAATGGGGTAAAAATTACTGAGTGCATCTTTGTATTTAATGTATTTAAAATATAGGTGGCTTTTTGAACTTTAGATAGTATCTCATATTTAAAGCAAAGGTGTAATCTTTTCTAATATTTCTCAATAAATAGCTGGTTTGTGTTGTGACAGCTTGCCCCCTGTTTGTATGCATGCTATGAGGCATGTTGTCACTAAAAGTAAACACGTTAAAAGAACTTTATCCTTTTTAACTGAGCAATAATGGAAACATGCAACAGTTTTTTTTTTTTGCATACAAAATTGTATTGAATACAAAATTCAACAGGTAGCCAATGATAAAATGGGGCTGATATGTTCATATGTCTTGGTTCTAGTCAGCACTCTAGAATTGTGAAATTTCATTGGGATTCGAAGAAATATAAGTTGGTATCGTCGGTATAACATCCATCCATCCATCCATCCATCCATCGTCAATCGCTTATCCTGTGTACAGGGTCGCGGGGGGCTGGAGCCTATCCCAGCTAACATTGGGCGAAAGGCGGGGGACACCCTGGACAGGTCGCCAGTCCATCGCATGGCCACACATAGACAGACATACACTCACACTCACCTCCACATCCACATCCACACCTAGGGCAATTTTTTTTGGAGACACCAATTAACCTAGCCTGCATGTCTTTTGGATGGTAGGAGGAAGCCGGAGTACCCGGAGAGAACCCACGCAGACACAGGGAGAACATGCAAACTCCACACAGAAAGGCCGGGGCAACCAGGGTTTGAACCCACGACCTTCTTGCTGTGAGGCGACAGTGCTAACCGCTGCACCACCGTGCCGCCGTCGGTATAACAGTGAAAACTAATTCCACGATTCCTGATAATGTCTCCCAGGGGAAGCATATAAGGAGAAAAGCAGAGGCCCTAAAACTGATCCCTGTGGCACTCCGTACTTAACTTTAGTTTGATCTGTCAATTCCTCGTTTACACAGAGAAAGTGGCAGCAGTCTGATAAATACAACCTAAACCAAGCTAATGCCTGTCCACAAATGCCAACATAATTCTCAGGCCTATCCAAGAGAATGTTGTGATCTATGGTATCAAAGGCAGCACTAAGATCTAAAAGCACTAGAAGACAAATGCAACCGTGATCAGATGATAAGAGCAAGTCATTTGAACTGTAACTCTGATTAGTGTAGTCTCTGTACTGTGATCTAATATACACAATGTTGCTTTTGATGTTTCTATAAGCTTATTTATTTTTTAAAAACCATAAAGATACCAAGAGAATTATAGAGAAAAATGTGGCATTATACTTGTATACACAAAAGAAAAACAAAACTGTATAAGTCACTGCACCATACAAACGCACACTTCAAACAAGTATGAAATAAAATGATTTTGTGGTTAATAGCAGAAAAGATTAAATACTTTCTACATTGAATAAGTGATTTAAAGCTTGAACTTTAATATTAAGTCAAATCTACATTTGTTTTTAATTCAATGTAAAAATGTATGCTTTGGCTTATAGGTGAATATTATTTATAGTTGTTTGGTGTCTTTCAAATACATCATCATGTATCAGTCCTAAAGCAGACAACCTTTTCATATTAATTTGTTAATTTGAGTAAATTACACAGGTAAATTAAATCATACAATTTTATTATGCTTGAATTATTAATGAGCTTGCATTGCTTCAATGTTTGCAAGTTAATTTACACTGTTATTAATTTTAAATTTTTTTATGTTTGGTAACTTCCTGTTTTGTGAAATCTGAAGTAAATTTTAGACCCAAAATTACCCATTCATGGTCAAAATTATTAGATGATTGTTACCTTCATTGCGTTTAGTGCACCAAGTGTTCAGGTCTGCGTGCATAATGCTGGAATCTGGATCTTGTTTCTATCACCAGTTATGCAAGGTGACGACAAAGCATGCATTAAGTTTTCCTGTGGAATGCTTTTGTGTGTCATGTGGCACATTACATTTAAATGCTAGTAAATTACATGAAAATATAGTTTGTTAAATTTACTGGCAATTTCTGCATGGAAATTGTTTCCTGGGTTTTCTGAAGTAAACCCCACTCCAAATGTTTTTAAGTCACATCTTATTGACTTGGCATAAAGAAAAATTGGTTTCTTTCTTTAGTTGTAGCTTGCTGCAGGTCTTGATTGGCTTCTATTAAGAAGGAGTTTGCTCAGATACCAAAGGCTAGTCAATAAAGGCCTGAGTCTCTTTCATGCTGCTTATTTGATTTAAAACGGGAGAGGTGATTAAGGGGCATTCGCACTGCAGAACCTGAGCTATTTTCACCCATTGATCTTCTGTGCCTTTGAAACTGTGACTAAATTAATTTAGATCTCGCCAAGGCAGGCTGAAATTTGCAGGAAACATTTTCACATTTCACAGTGGAATTACAGATGCAACTGGAATGTAATGCTTTATTGAAACACTTTAAATTTAAAAAAAGCATAAAGTAGGAATCATATAGAAAATAGTGCCCGAACCAAGGCAGCTGAAGAAGTGGGCGATCGCTGTTGAGCACTGTTACCTGGATAGAAAATAGCTGCCCTGGAGCATCACCAAGATGGCAGTTGACTTTGTTATGCCTCAGGGTCAACAGCGTAATAAAACCTAAGGTGCTACAGGTCTGTATGGATGATCCTCTTGCCCTACTCCAGTGTCTGTTTGGCATGGTAATGAGGAAAGGTGATGCTATTGCTTAGCATATCAGGCACGGTTTGCATTCACCGGAAAACAGCTCTGAGAAATGGGACTAATCAAAATGTGCAAATTAAAACTCTCCATGAATTGATTCAATTTTATCCAGTTGAAATTCCACACACAGGCTTAGGTTCAATTGAAAGATGTGCAAGCTACCTAGGGGCCAAAAACCCATATTAAAAAGGTACAAGATATTACTTTTACATATGGTCTGCCTTGTTAACTCTAAAAGTAAAATCTCTCTTGAATATACAGTATGTTTCACAATGCCAATAAATTCAAACCTGTGCCCACACATTCTATATTAAAGGAATCTTCAATGTTTAATACAATTAAGTTCAATCATAATGCAATGGGATCCAGCTGGTAGATAGCTGTGCAGTGTGTAAAAAGCTTGAATCAGTCGGCCTATTCTCCTCTGACCTCTAGCATCAACAAGGCATTTTCGCCCACAGGACTGCCGCATACTGGATGTTTTTACCTTTTCACACCATTCTTTGTAAACCCTAGAAATGGTTGTGCGTGAAAATCCCAGTAACTGAGCAGATTGTGAAATACTCAGACCGGCCCGTCTGGCACCAACAACCATGCCACGCTCAAAATTGCTTAAATCACCTTTCTTTCCCATTCTGACATTCAGTTTGGAGTTCAGGAGATTGTCTTGACCAGGACCACACCCCTAAATGCATTGAAGCAACTGCCATGTGATTGGTTGATTAGATAATTGCATTAATGAGAAATTGAACAGGTGTTCCTAATAATCCTTTAGGTGAGTGTATATGACACAGCAGATTATTGATTATTAATTTTAAAGGCATAGTTATCCCCAACATTTTAATTTTAGAAGAGAAAAAGAGAAACAGATCAATATTCAAGTCCTTTTTTTACTATCAACTATCTTCCTGCGCAGTAGGTGGCGATATGCACGAAGAATGCGAATCGCCAAAAACAAAAGAAGAAGAGTGTGAAAGTGGAGATTGATAGTAAAAAAAGGACTTAATCATTGATCTGTTTCACACCCACACTCATCATATCACTTCAGAAGATATAGATTGAACAAATGGAGACTTATGTATTACTTTTATGCTGCCTTTATGTGCTTTTTGAGGCTTTAATATTGGTACCCATTCACTTGCATCGTGAGGACCTACAGAGCTGAAATATTCTTCTAAAAATCTTCATTTGAGTTCAGCAGAAGAAAGACAGACATCTTGGAAGGCATGAGAGTGAGTAAATGATGAGAGATTTTTCATTTTTGGGAGAACTGTTCATTTATTTAAACGTTTCTGTTCATTGAACATTGGGGATTTTGTATTATTTCTGCAATAAGCCACTCAATGCCATGCATTAAAGTTGCATGTGTGCATGCAAATTATAGCTTGATCTTGCTTCAAAGAGGTGTAAGAAACAAGACAAAAATGGCGAGAGAAGCGTTCTCTGAGGTTCTGAGCGTTTGGGTGAGTGTGAGATGAAAAGGCACAGCTGGAGATCTAAACATTCTGGTCTGAAATTAGTCTTGATCAAACGTCTGTCATTTATTATGTGAACACATTAAAACTGTCAGCTGTATTTGCATATAAATGGTCTCGACGGCTTGCAAGACCACAGGGTTAGCAGGCCTGATACACTGAGGGCTCTGTTGTGCTGCTGAAAGCTTGAAAACATCTTTTCTTTTCTTCTTTATTTTCAGGCAGGGACCAGAAATGGTTCAAGCTACAAAAACAGAAAACGATTGCAGCTTTTTGCAGGAAGTAGTAAAAAATGGGAACAAAGTCCCTTTCAATTGTTCTGGAGTGATATTGTTATTTATTTCATGAAGGAATCCGCTGAATTACAATTTATTTGCCTAATTGGCCCATTCACTTCCCTTGTAGGTGCATTAATGTACCCCAGATCTTTGCTTTTTAAAGAAAGTTAAAGAAAAAAGTTCAAATAATTTTTTTTTGTGGTAATCAGCATTGTGCCACAAATGCTGTCAACTGAGCTTAACTTCTATTGAAATCTGAATATTCTTTTAACTGTTCTTTAATTCCATTCTTATCGATTTCTTTTAAAAATATATATATTTTTTTACATTTTATATGCATTTGGCAGACGCTTTTTATCCAAAGTGACTTACAGTGCACTTATTACAGGGACAATCCCCCCGGAGCAACCTGGAGTTAAGTGCCTTGCTCAAGGACACAATGGTGGTGGCCATGGGGATCGAACCAGCAACCTTCTGATTTCTTTTCAAAAAGGAGGCAGAGGAACGCTAGTGCCAGAAAGTAAAAATACAGTTTTTGCTCAGAATGAACCCCAAAAGTCCTGTTTTTAAGTCTGTATCATTTTAAATTCAGACTATTTTTACTGGATTCAGTCAAAACCATTTTTAGACATTGCGAATAAAAAAGTCTCATTGAATCACAATTGTATTAGTATGTTTACTAAAGCAAGAATCACCAGTACTATTGCTTATGCTTAGAGATTTCAACCAACCCCTAACCCTAATACCCCTATTCAACTTTGGCACTTACCGCTACCACTAAGTACCATATTAAAGTTGTGAACAAGAATGTACAAATCATACAGCTTCTTGAGGAGAGATCAGGTGTACTAAAACTAAATAACCACAAAACAAAACTGTAAAGCTCAATCTGAACCCTAATGGATTTATTCAGTTGCCTGTGTAAATATTTTGAAGATGAAAAAAACCTTATTCAATGAAATGAAATCCGAAATGGACTTTTTTCATGCAATAATGCTTTTTCTCAGGGCGCTCTTCACTCTTAAAAAATAAAGGTTTTAAATAGTCCTTTGTTTGGTTTTATGGTTCCATGAAGAACCTTTAACATCTGTGGAACCTTCCCATTCCGCAGAAGGTTCTTTGTAGTGCCAAATGTTTCTTTAGACCATAAAAAGTTTATTTGCAATCTCATATAATGTGAATATATGAATCTGGTGGAAAGTTAGTTCATTGCATATTAATGGTGTTCTTTCAACAAGATCTGTTTTGATGAACATTCTCAAAAGGTTCTCAACATTATTCATTAGTGAAACATTATTTAAATATTACTACATTATATACTACTATATATGATCTTGATTTATCACAGTTTTTAACATAATAATTTGTGTTTCTGTTGAATAAACGAGCGACACAATTTTAATACACTGAGATTTATAATATTTTTTATTGGTTAAACAATTTTTTCCCTGATTGACCAAATAAATAAATTGCAATTATTTAGGATATTGAACAAGGAACAAAATGTTTGTAATTACTTATATTCATGATTGTTACACAGGTTCACTTTAAAGAAAACAGCATGTAAAGTGAAATATAAATGATTAATGATAAATTAGGATGTAAATAAATAAAGAAAATACAAATAATTAAGTAGAGTATTGATCATTTCGCAATTAGTCAATAAAGCTATAACAAAACACCAAATTCAATATTTAAAAAGTTTTCAATAGTAATAGGTATTCTCAATATAATGTTATAGAGTGATTTTTTTTTATTGTTAATCAATTTCAAAGACATTTGAGATCCATTTCCAGTTTTGTTTGAGGACCTGAGATGTCTTTTATCACATGCATGCACAGAGAGGAAACTTGATGCTGCAATCCAGCTGGACGGCGACCGACGTGGGTATGCCGCATGTGAATGACCCTCATTGTGAGCCAGTAGGGGAACACTCAGAATATATATATATGAAACATGGTCATATAGTATGAATTAACCCATTCAGGAACCCAGTCAGGAAGGAAGATTATTTGTAATGAATGTGCCTGTGACTTTTGGGAAATACAATGGTCTGAATGCAGGCGGTTGTGTTAAATGACAGGGAGACCATACTTTAAGAGAGGGGTATAAGTATATGTTCGGCCAATGAAATAGCAAGCACTCTTGACAGAGAGGACTCTACATCTTGGTTGTAAAACCTTGCGAATGTGTTTTGAGAAGACCATCCTGCTGCAAAACATATGTCTTGTAAGGACACTGTTCGTCCATGCCCATGAAGAGGCCATGCCTCTGATTGAGTGTACTTTAACACCAATTGGGCAATTCACACCCTGTAACTCATAAGCCAGGGTGATCGCGTCAACGATCCATTGAGACAGTCTTTGCTTGGAGATTGACATTCCTATCGTGTGTCCTCCATAGTACACACGCGTGTGCGCTAAACGTATGTGTGTAGTGCTCACAAAGGGCATAACAAATGCAAGGAAAGTTCCTCATCCGAATTAAATGGAAGAGGGGAAAAGGCTTGAAGGAGAACCACCTGCGATTTGAAGGGTGTGGTTAGAACCTTTGACAGTGGTTTTTGAAAGACCCGGACCAAACTCTATACATGAATTGTCAACTGACAGTGCTTGCAAATCACAGATCTGTTTTTACTGACACCAAAGCCAGCAGTAATGCTGGGTCTTAATGCTGGTTAGGTCTTAAGAGAAAGCAAACACAATTCAACACAATAGGCCAGAGGCTTATAGGGAGGCACCGCAAACACTTTTTGGACCAAAGTTAGGTCCCAAGTTGGGACTTTAGCCAGGCGAGGGGGGTTTAACCGCCCCACCCCCTTAAGGAATTTTATGATTAAATCATGTTTGCCTAAAGAGTTGCTGGCTTCATGTGCGTGATATGCAGATATAGTCCCTGCATAAACTTTGAGCATTGATGGAGTAAGCCCTGCATCCATCCAATCGCTCTTAAAGAAATGCACAAATTATAGGTATGGAGCAGTTCACTGGGTCTTTGCCATGTGAAAAACACCAAGTAGTGAACACATTTCATTTCAGTGCATAAAGGCATCTTGTGGAATGTGCTCTAGCCTGTAAAGTGGGGTTCATAACCGACTAAGCCAATTCTGGTTCCTCTGCAGTGCTCCATTCAAAGGCCACACATGTAGGCTTCACAGATCTGGCTGGAGATGCCAAATTGAGCCTTGTGTTTGAGAGAGAAGGTGTCTCCTCAGCGGTATTTCCCATGGCGGCCCGTCCAGTATTTCTACCATCTCCAGAAACCAGGACTGATTGGGCCATTTCGGCGAAATTAACAGAACTGTTTCTGCTCTGACTTTGCAGATGACAGAATGAAGGAGGCGCACCAGGTGCAATGTGGAACATCGCTTGAGCCTGTATTGGAGAGGTCTCATGTGTAACAGACCTAACGCTCTGAATGAAGGCAGATGCTGCCGCCTAAAACCCAGCATTCTCTGAAATGACTTCAGTGGTCATTTCAATGGTCTATATGTGTTCGTTCGTGAGGTGAGCATGCAGGCTCACAGTTTAGAGATTAAATCCTAAAAAGGAGATTTACTTGGGGAAAGTATACCTTTCGCCCAGTTGACGTTAGACCAGATTTTGTTCACTCAGTAGTGCCTCTGGCTTGTAATAACCAATCAGCGAGGTCAATGAAACAAGCAAACCGTTAATTTCTAATAGGGCGAGTGTTGCATCGATACATTCAGAGAGCAATAGACAGACTAAAATGAAGGACTTTAAATTGATACGCAGTTCCCACGAACACAACTCTAAAAAGCCGACTGTAACAGTGCATTTGGTACACAAAGTACACATCCTTTAGATCTATTGATGCAAACCAGTCCTGAGGACGATGTGCGATAAGATCTGTTTCTGAGTTAACATTTTTCATTGTATGATATAATGAGCTGCTCATCATTGGGAAGCGGTTGTGCATAATGTGTGGGCTTGGAAGCGGGAAAGAGCTCTTTATTTGGGCCTTTGTTTGGGCCACGGCTTGCGTGGCTTTACCATCTGCGACATTTGCCGGCACAGAGGCAGCAGTCGTGGGGTTTTTAGACGGCTGCTGGCCGAAGACAGAGTGGGAGCAAGCTGGTTGTGATAAAGTACTGCTCCTTTTTGGCATAAAATGTCTTATAGCCTCTGAGTTTTGCCAAGTCATGACACAGCACTCAGCGAATCTATCCACAGAGCTGCCAAAAAGGCCAGCTAGAGACACCGGAGCATCAAATAGAGCAGCTTTTTCCACATCACGTACTTCAGTATGGTTCATCCAGATGTGATGATCCAAAACTACCAAGCTGCCATTGACTTGCCAGTCGCCTGTGCAGTGTCTTGGCTCACAACACAACACAAAGTCCGTAGTAGTGCAAAGCTCTTTGTACAGCCTTGCTCGTCCATTTGCTTGAGGAGCTTTGCTTGGAAAACTTGGAGCACTGCCATCACATGGAGTGTTGAACCAGCTTGGCCCACTGCTAAGTATGCTTTTCACACCAGTGTGGATGTCATTCGATACAGCTTGGAAGGATGAACGGTGCATGATTTCCACACCCTGCTACTTGTTGGGCAGAGAGGTGCTACTACCGCCTCTTCAACAGGGGTTAGTTGGGCATAACCTTTGTTTTCCCTGTGGTCCACTTTAGTGAGGAGAATGGAAATAGCTGAGCGAGCTGACTAGAGTGCCCACCAGGATTCTGTTAGTTCAATATGAACGTCCGGGAAGAAAGGGGAAGATCTCTGGATTGGACTGTTTGGTTATCTTAACATAAGTTGTTTATAAATTTGTGTAAGTTTCTTTACTAATTTAAGGAAAATATATTATTAAGACAATATGGAAGGTCTTGCTCTTTATCTGCATGGTTCCTTACAATCAAATCTATCTAATATGTTTACAGCTCACATGAAAAAGTGTATCTGGACTATTCTGAGAACAAAAGCAACAATGATCTTCCATTCATCCATATCCTGTTGGGGAGCAAACTTGATTTTTGGTGACAGGAATTGATCACAAATTAACTTTTGGAGACCAATGTGAAGATCAGATGGCCTGCTATATTTATGTAGTGACCGGTTAGTATTCTATGCTATTTGCTTTACATTTGCCTTGCAGAATGAAAGGTAATTTTTGAAACCCCTTATTTAAAAATTGACATCCCTGTCTATGTCTCACACTACTGTGCAAGTGAGCAAATTCAGTGCTAAGCTAAATGATAGCTAACATTGTGATGTATACAAAACCTTGTTGGCTCAACACTTTTATAATGACTGAAAGCATGAGTGAGTGTCAGTTCACAACAAATCAAAGAACAGATCACATATTATCTGTGGTGAATGACCTGATATTTTTATTTATAAAAAGAGGGGGCACTTGCAAGTTCACAGACATTTCTGGGGAGAATGGCCCTAGCCCTCACCCTATCCAACAGGTCCCAGACGTGCTCAATGGGATTGAGATCCGGGCTCTTCGCTGGCAGTACACTGACATTCCTGTCTTGCAGGAAATCAAGCACAGAACGAGCAGTATGGCTGGTGGTCTTGTCATGCTGGAGGGTCATGTCAGGTTGAGCATACAGGAAGGGTACCACATGAGGGAGGAGGATGTCTTCCCTGTAACGCACAGCGTTGAGATTGCCTGCAATGACAACAAGCTCAGTCCAGTGACACACCGCCCCAGACCATGACGGACCCTTCACTGTCTCCCTGTAGTGCTGTCTTAAGCTACGTACACACTGCCAGTGACTTTATCGCTGCAGGTCGCCAGTGGCTGGCGGTGAAGTCGCTAGTGGGTGTTCCCACTACTGGTTGCCTAGTAACGTTTATAAATGACATTCACGGATGTCATTCCATTGCTGTTGACAGCGAATCTCTTTTCTTGCCACTAAAAACAAACATTTTGTAGGGAAAAGACTAAATATAAATGGAATCAGTACATAAAATGCTTTATATCAAAGATGAATGAGAAACAAGGCGTGCTGTTTGCCAGAGCGGCTGTTTATCTGCGGCGAAAATGCAAATGTCGGTCTGTATGGGTCCATAAAATCCCCGCGATCTCAGATACACCTTTCCACGCAGTATTTTTCTTAAAAATGTCCTTGTACGTGGGAAGAGACATATCATAGAGCACTGGAACATTTCTAACAGCAAGAATTAGCCTTTCATCCATCTTTCCATTACTGCAGGAGCTGAGAGAGAGAGAAGGATCACGTGAGCTCTCCCGTCGTCTCTCCTATTGGCTGTCGCTTCCGTTAGTCGCTCCAAACTTGAACTTTTCTCAACTTTGTCGCGTCGCTGGACACGCCCACATCTAACGCCAACGGTCGCGACAGCTCGTATCGCCGGAAGTCGCTGTGCTCGCATTGAAAATGAATGGTATTGAGTCGCTGTCGCGCGCGATGTCGCTGGCAGTGTGTACGTACCTTTAGGCGTCTCACAGTACAGACATTGCAATTTATTGCCCTGGCCACATCTGCAGTCCTCATGCCTCCATGCAGCATGCCTAAGCCACATTCATGCAGATGAGCAGC
Organism: Xyrauchen texanus; assembly: GCF_025860055.1. Taxonomy (NCBI): domain Eukaryota; kingdom Metazoa; phylum Chordata; class Actinopteri; order Cypriniformes; family Catostomidae; genus Xyrauchen; species Xyrauchen texanus. The sequence continues at coordinate 41,297,603 of NC_068292.1, forward strand.
AACCCTCTGCATCTTTCTTTTGGAGTCAGTAGAAAGGTCTCTTTTGTGTCATACATTTTTATAACTGTGACATTAATTTCCTATCGTCTGTAAGCTGTTAGTGTCTTAACCACCATTCCACAGGTGCATGTTCTTTAATTGTTTATGGTTCATTGAACAAGCATGAAAAACTTTGTTTAAACCCTTACATAAAGATATGTAAAGTTATTTAGAGTTTAACAAAATTATATTTAAAATACAGTGTCCTGAAAAAGACATTTCTTTTTTTTTGCTGAGTTTATGTGTAGAATAGTTTTTTCCAAAAAGGATTTCTGCTTCATTATTAGTTTGTATTTACCAGGATGCCGTAATTTGAGTGAGACGTAGGATCTATTTGCAGGCTTTAATAAAAATTATGAAAAACAAACAAACAAACAAGAACTCAAAACAACAACATACAAGAATTGACAAAGGAATGCAAAAACTAAAGGGAATTTATACAAACAAAAGCTAATGAGGGAATGGAAAACAGATGAGAAACATCAGGAACAGATGACAGTGATGAGGGCAGTGCATTCTGGGTAACATAGTCTGGTGTAAACACTTCAAAATAAGAGTCCTCGGAAACACGAGGGGAGACAGACTGTGACATTATTGTTATTGTCTTTCATATTATTATAATTTTTTTCTTGTCTTATTTATGCCAGGATGCTTTATTACAACCTCACCCAAACCTGTAACGAAACAAATTTCGTTAATGACGAAACGTTTGTAGAACTTTGTTTTTTAATGGAATGGTTTTGTCCTTATTGTTGGGAAAGGGTTTTTAATTCTATAGTTGCCTACTACTAGTAATTTTGCCAGAGCATACAATGCTGCTGTTATTATGACTTTGAAAACCTACAGTACATGTGATATATTTAGAAATTTCTCATAATGGTGATATGTCATGTAATCAATAGAATCTAGTGTTAACCTGTATTAATGTCTACCTGCCTGTTTTAAAGGAACAAATAAACAGTTAAGCCTGTTGCTTTCATGTTCCTTAATGCAGTGATTGCCACCAGTGGTTAAATGTTCCTCTTCTCAGTATTTATTTCCATTAAAAATAAGATTTTTGTGTTGCACTGCCTGATATTGTGCAATTTTGTGTTTATTTTTTAAAATGTTAGTACATTGTGTATTCATATGCACTCATGCATATATTAGTCATGTATACTGTAAAGACAATAAACATGTTAATCATATTTTAAGTCTTGTTACTCCTGGGTGTGGCGGAGTAACAAGTCCGAAGAGAGAGAAAACGGTAAGGGTGCACACACCTGAGTGCTATAATGTCTAACACTGGTTTCTGTTTGCAGTTAGCACTGGGGAGAGCAATATAAGTAGGAACCACACCAGAGGTGAGGAGAGAGAGCCCTGCACACTCACCCACTGAGGCTGTGTTATTGTTAAGCTGTAAAGCTATTTATCTTCTGAGTGTGAAAATAAAACTTACCGTTTGAGTTTAAGTTTCCGTCCTCCGCTTGTCAACATTTATCGAACCTTGGATGGATTTTATTTTGTATTTTTTGTCCACTGGTTTTATTTAAAAAATGTATGTAATTATATTAACATTAACCCTTTCAGTTATATGTGTTAATATAAATAAAAAAGCATAAATGAAAGGGGTTTGGATCAATTGGTGTCATAAAGAAACTTTTTATTAGTGGTTCTTCAAAGAACATTTGGAAAGAGTCCTTTGTAGGGGTTCTTTGTGGCACCAAGAAAAAAATGGTTCTTTAGGGAACTGGTCACTGAAAGGTTATTTGGGGAACCAAAAAATATGGCATTGATTTGACCATGTGGAACAGACTCAAAATTCTGTTTTCTTATCGTCTTGTCACTAGAGACGCTATACAGTACGTGTATTGGCCTGTTCATTCTGCATCCTCTGATTGCAAACAGTGAAGGGAGCTTAAAGAAGCCTTTAAGAATTCAGAACTGTTGACATGCTACCATTCTCTTTACATCATCATAAGTAAGCAATGAGGGTATACGGTATAAACAGCCTTTGACAGTCAGATTATTTCTATATAAACTAAATGTGCATATTGACAGATAGCTGTAATAGGAATCAGCAACACTTTATCTACAGAAAAATCTAGTCCGTGCCAAGTCTTGGAGGATTATAACACAAAGGGACGTTGTTTTTACATCTGTCTATATGCTTATGCAGTCGTATCTAGGGCAGAAAGCACAGTATTATTTTTACTGCAGGTGGCTTCTTGTTAATTGTATCTTGTTTCAGTGTTTGGATGTGCCCATGGCACCATGTAATGTGGTTTCGTAACGGGGTTGAACATGCTGTAGTGTAGTGTAAACATTCCTAGTAAAATAGCCTATCAATATGAATCTTATCTCAAGCAAATGTTTTTGCAAATTTTCACATCTGTTTTGCTTTTTTATATAGCAGTTTGAGCCATTGTCAATACATCGTCTTTCTTGGCTCTAGGGTTGCCAACCCGTATTTTGGCCGAAATAAAGGCGTCCCGTACATGAAATGCTTGCTTCAATTAAAATGTCCCACAAGGTATCATGTTTAGTATTAAAGTGGTAAATGGCAAAAATCACAAGCCCTTTGACATTTAATCATGCAGAATGTGAATTTTCAACCTATACTTCCGTTTTCACTATAGTTAAAATGCTCAAATTCTGAATATCTGAAATTTTAGTTGCAATTTTAAAAAAGCATTTAAACTAATTGTAATTCAATTGTTGATTTTAGGAATCAATATGTGTACATGCAACTGTAAGGAAGTACTGATGTCAAAAATGATCATTAGTAAGAAGTACATAGCTGATATACATATTTTGAATTTAAAATTATTACAGGTATTTGTAATTGCATTTTGAAGGAGAGAATGACAGATCATTGGGAAATTCTACTACTGAAAATGCAGTTACAGATATCAATTATTATGTTAATGTTATGTTTAATATATTTTAGTAGTTGAAATATCATTTTTGATATCAAGAATAGTTATTCCCGTGAGAAATGACAACACTTTTGATATCAAGAATTAACATTTTACAAGTAAAAACCGAATTATTATATATTATTATATTACTATATTATAACCTAAAGTAGCAATTCCACTGCAGATATCAAGAATTAGCATTTGAACTAGTGAGTTAAAAGGCTTGTTTCGCAAGTCATATGTTTTTGAAACAATGTGAGGGTGAGTAAATAATGACATCATTTTGTGGTGAACTGTTCCTTTAAGGTCTGTGTGGAGGAACACAGTTGAAATCTCCTTCGTCTTCTGGGCCCCTGCAAATATTTTTGACAAGCAGAGAGTCAGTTATTAATAATACTACAAATGAGCCAGAACAAAAATATGAGTCAACCTGACAATGAATGTTTATGGGATGTTTGCCATGGTTCAAATTGAGATACACACTCCCTAATTCACCTGCATTGGATTGACAAGCAGCTCAGAGTCGTACATCTTAATAAAGTGGTTTGTAATCCCTGATGTGAGCATGTACAGTGTAACAGACAACTGCCTAGCCAAGCTACATGATTTCATTGCATATACAGCACTGACCCTAATGATCCTAACATACTGAACCTAACTGTGTCTGTGTGTCCTGATGCTTTTGCAAATAATGACAGAATTTTACATTTTAGGATTAGTATCCATTTAAGCTTGGAAACGAGGAAAAAAGATCACACTCAATAATATTCACCAGTCTCAGTTAGGAAATGAACTCCATGAACTACTTACCATCCCTGCAGGGGAAACCACTTGAAAGCATTCCATTGTACACGTGTGCACTTGAACAAAAGTTTATTTTGTTTGTGTGTGTACAGACAGCATTGGGAGCATCGTTATAAATGTTTAGCATTGCCATCAGACAACCAAACTGCTATTCATTTAGCTCGAATTTTGACTGTCAGCCTGATACACTTTGCAGCATAATCTGTCTAAGAACCCTGACTTACACAGAAAGAAATCGTCCGACCAACACTGACCAACAGTTCATTTTGTTTTTACATCAATACTGCAATAACAGACCAGAAGACACCAGAGAAATTAGTGGAAATATTGGTAATCAGAATCATAAATTTGTCAATGTAATGATGATAAAATGGGGCTAATATGATCATATTTCTTAGTTCTCGTCAGCACTCTGGCTGCTGCATTTTGAACCAATTAAAGTTTATCTATTGATCTTACTGGACATCCTCCCAGTAATGCATTACAATAATCTAGTCTTGAGGTCATGAACACATAAATTAGTTTTTGGCATCAGCAACAGAGAGCATCGTGTTGTAATTTTGCAATATTTCTTAGGTGGAAGGATGCTGTTCTACAAACACAGGTAATTTGATTTTCAAAGGACGGATTGGTATCAAATATAACACCTAAGTTCTTCGCTGTTGAAGATGATGTAACAGTACATCCATCGAGAGTCAAATTATATTTTAGAGTCTTATTTTTAGAGGTTTTTGGTCCAATAATTAGTACCTCTGGTTTGTCGGAATTGAGTAGAAGGAACTTTTTGGCCATCCAATCTTTTACTTAATTGATACACTCTGCTAATTTGGAGAATTGTGAAATCTCCTCAGGTTTTGAAGAAATATAAAGTTGTGTATCGTCAGCATAAAAGTGGAAACGTATTCCACGATTCCTGATAATATCTCCCAGAGGAAGCATATACATGGAGAAAAACAGAGGCCCTAAAACTGATCCCTGTGGCACTCCATACTTTACTTTTGTTTGGTTTGACAATTCCTCATTTACATAGACAAAGTGGCAGCGATCTGCTAAATAGGGCCTGAACCAGTGCAGCCAATCAATCAGATTAGGACTGACAATTTTAGCCAGCTCATACCATATTTATGAGCAATATGCATTAGATGATCAGTGAAAAGACTGTTTCAATCTGGTTAAAATGTACATGCCATGTCAACAGCACAGTGTGGCATGTAACAGCAAAGGAATGTTAATGATGACGGACCCTCTGAATTTAATAGCTTTTTAGACTACCATGGCTGTTGTGGAATTTAAATGACCTTGCATTTGCCCTGGGTCCTCTAAACCATCAAAGATTCAATTTGGGCCTGCTTTCTCATCCAATGTTCATAATTTAATGAAAAACATTTAATTAGTGTTACCATCATTCCATTTACTGTCTCCAAAAACATCAATCAAATCTTGTCACTCTACCAACCAAACAGTTCCGTGAAACACATTTGACCATGTTTAACTCCTGAACAAACTGAACATTATCAAACACATTCAAGTCATGCGTCTGAAAGGACTTCTTGAGAATGTAAATGTGACTTGCAATATTAGCAGCAAAGGAAAGAATCAGAAGATGGAAGGAATGCTGCAGACCTCCGCATTGATCTCAGATCCCCTCCTGAAAAATTCCTTCTCTCTCTCTGGAGTCTCTCCAGATCCTTGCAGCTGTACAAACAGTTCAAAGGAACATTTTATGGCTCCCTGCTGATATATTTAATTCAGTTAATGTACATTAATTTCTCAAATATGTTTCACCCATTTAATCCACTCTGATCCACTATACAGTATGCTTTATTTAGCATGACCTTACTGCGCTAAAATTGACTTTTATAAGAATTGCATGGATATCTAGAGACTCTGTAATAGTCCTTCTTTTTTTATAGATACCAAATATACTCTGCAATGAATTAAGGCACTGAATCATATAGAACAATGCAACTATTAACTATAATGCACCCATGGGATATTTTGACATTTAACTTGCATAGCTAGGTTGCATCTATAAGGTGACACTACACTCAGTTCTTGTCTTAAAGATGTTTCTTTGTATCTAAAGATATGGGAATTATATTTCAAATGATAAATTATCATGTACATTTTGCAGCTGCAATCAGTCTTGGATTATTAAATTCAGTGGCTCTCAAAAATGGGCCGCAGGTTTGTTCTGATAGGGCTGTGGACAGCAGGGGTAAACAATGCTAAATGCAAATAATAAAATGCAACTAACCATATAATTGTGCACAGGTAGGACAGCTAAATAAAATGGATCATCAACTTTTAAAAGGAGAAAGTGCCTCATATGACTCTCTGTGGTCATTAAAAATCCCAGGACACTTCTCGTAAAGAGCAGGGGTGTAACCCCGGTGTCCTGGCCAAATATGGCCCCTATCTACCATGGTATTGTATTAATCTCCATCCTTGAATTGGCTACATAACTATACTCTCTCCTCTCCACCAATAGCTGGTGTGTGGTGGGCGTTCTGGCGCACTATGGCTGCCGTCGCATCATCCAGGTGGATGCTGCACACTGGTGGTGGTTGAGGAGATTCCCCCTATACTATGTAAAGCGCTTTGAGTGCCTAGAAAAGCGCTATATAAATGCAAGGAATTCATTATTATCCAGGTTGAGTCCAATCCAACTCTACTGTACAGTATCACTAAGCAATAGCTAGCCAAATTAGGCAGATGCCAATACGGATAGATTCCTTGACATGTCCTCATCCTCAAAAATCATGAACAAAACTATGAAAATGTAACCGGCCCTGCTCCGTATGGGATTCGAACCGGCGTCTCCATGGGAGGCGGGGCGTGCTAATGAGGAGGCTAAGTCACATGTGCGCATCTCTTGAGGCCAAGGGAGTGAGGATTACACATACCGCACAGCTATCACATACCAGCTGGCTCCTGTTACACTCACCCCCCTAAATCTCACTCCCATCTGGATCACAGCACCACTGTAACCAGTCCTGCTCCACCCACTCTGAACGGGATTTGAACCGGCATCTCCGGCATGGGAGGCACAGGTGCTAAAAAGGAGGCAGTAGGCCCAAACATACTCGACATAAGTACGTGAACTAGGGATGTGCACGGATAGTTGACATTTGGTTAACCGCTCAACACTTTACTATGCGAATACCAAAATCACTATTCGGTTATTCTACATGTGCAATACAGGTCTTCAATCTGACTCGAAGTTGACAAGTTGTAACAAACCAGGTTTGGGTTCGTTTTTCAAGTATAGAACGAGTCAGGGGCTGTTCAAACATGCTTTTCTGTGTATTTGCGCAGTTTTTCTATGTTCTGTTGACTGTTGTGCTGCACTGAGCACCTTGTGCAAGTTTGACACATTTTTAGACACCAAGTAAAGTTAAAAATAACTTTATCTTTTATAAATGTATCATGAAACAACTGCGTTGTTTCATTTGTTGCACTGTGCTGCTTTCTGAAGAAATTTAGGTTGCAAAGAGGACTTCATGTGACTGTTACATCATTAAACACGATTCCTGCACACACAAGATTATATTTTGACCGCACAAAAATATTTTGCACGTACAAGAGGATATTCTGAGTGCACAAAAAGTTATTTTGTATGCGCTTGAACTCAGTTTTGTAAAGCAATGTATCTTCTTGCGAAGATTAATTTATTTTTTGCATATGCAAGGTCTCACTCGTTCTCTCTCCTCATAAGTTCTCTGCATGCGCTCGGAAATTTAGACTGGTCATTTTCTTTTCCAACCTTAGTCTAAGTCCCGCCTCCTATATCAGGATTGGCTATTAGAAGCTGCTTACAAGCGTGCTGCAATTGGACAGATGAGGTAGATACAGCAACCATGAACATATCAGTGTAAATGTAGCAGAAGTTCAGTACACACTTTATATACTGTATGCAGTATCACTACAAAATATATTTACCCTGTGGATTGCATACTTACTGTTTACAGGATACTGTAAAGCTTAACTTACCTAATGTAATTTTTTTAAATGTAGTTGCCTGGGATCATGCAATGCTAGGATTTGTTTCTATTATTTTTTTACTTATGCAGTCTCAAACAATTGAGGTACAATATTTTGTACATTTAATTTACCCCAAACTATGACGGGAGATATAATTAGCCTCTGTTATGTTTCTTCCATTTCTTCTCCTTAATTAATTTTGCCAGAGGGGTAGAATGCATAAACTTAATAAAAACAGCATACTGAACATTTCAAGATACCCCACAGCTTTGAAATGCAAATATAAACAACTTTTTTTTATTATCAAGAATAGAAGGTTAATTTTTCAATATTTATAATATTCATAATATGTATAATATACAAGGCTGTCGAAAAAATAGGAGCCAACACACTAAAGAAGGTGGAAAAAATAACATGTTTATTAAAGAAAATAATATTTCATATAATAATAACAAAAAGAAGAAGGTTCGGTGGTTGCTGATCCATGGTAGACTGTAATGTCGTCACATTTATTTTAATAAACTGCTGTCTCAGAATATCTTGTGGGATAGAAATAAGTCAAATTAAGTTACCTCAAAACTACACACTTACATTAGTCCTAAAGAGTTTTACACATAGGAGAGATTAAATAATATAATTTCAGATGAAAGTGGAAGCAAGCAAGTACGTAAGTGTAACTTAGTAACCCAGATAACCAAATACTAGCCAAGTAAACATGACAATACTTGCATTCATGTCTCATGGAAATGTCAGCCTGGCCGGGCAGAGCGCATATACTACAATGACAATTTCATTATTTTTGTTTGAGTTTAATGTGATAATTCATCATTTTAAGATCTGTGTATTTTGCTATTTTGGCTCAAAGCTTATTGTGCCCTTATTACATCAGAAGGCAATTTTTTCAGATATTTCCAAATCGTATAAGAATTTGTGGATTTTCAAATCTGGGACAGCTAGTGCTAAAATCTGGTACGCCATTGCTATCTGTAATACATTGCATTTATGAATCGATTTATTGATGGAAAAAAAATTATTTGTTCTATGCATGGAATTAAAAAATATGTGACATGTTATATTTGTTGTCAGTGTGACTAAAAACTATTTATTTGACTTTGCTATCTAGGTAGCTAGTTAGCTAAACCATAAGCTAGCTAACTGGCAAATCATGAAAAGGTTTTGAATCCTTATCTTAAAGCAAAGAATATTAATGGCCTAAGCCCAAACATTTAACATAAATACTTGTAGCGCATTTAACTTTCCTAATGCATATTTTCTCAATTGAATAACGTAGTATGACTGTCCCACATTACACAAAACATGCTGTCCCACTTTGGAAACAACCTTTTCTAAGGTGGAAAGACAAAGACTGCATCAAGTAGAAAATACATTAACACATTTTCACAATATTATTGCAGCATTTGATGTACAAATACATCACAAAAATAATTTGATAACAATTTTGGACAGTTTTATTTATAACAGATTTATATCTTTAACATTCATTTTGTCTAAATCCTATGTCATTGACCTTTCACAAGGGGTACTTCCAATTTGACGATTTTCCCGCCAACATTTATGACATCACTTCCGCAAAGTCACGTGATTTCAATCAATTGCCCCCCTTGCTTGGATTCAACACCAATCATGTTTATGTTGTAAAAGAAGAGATAAATGCACTGGAGCTTGTGTGTCCCACATTACCCTAACCCACCCTACACTTTCAAAATCATTAAAACTGTTGAGAAAAATAGTGTGCTTTTTATGTTATTAACACAAACTCTCAGATTCAGTTTATGTGCGTTTTATGTAAGACGCAGCTACTTTCTTTTCTCCCTTTTTTAAGAGGATTATTATTCCTGTTATATCTCTGCTGATACAGCCGCAAATCCCATGAAATGTCAACAATTATAATCATTGTACAACTTCTTTTAACCTTTTCTCTTTAGCTCTTGTTCTTTTCTTTTTGTTAGCATTTTATATGTTTCTGCTGAAACAATCTTTCATATAAGATTTTTTTTGGCTGTAATAAACAAACAAATAAACAATAGGTCCTAAATAAACAAATATTATGTGTGGCTTGTCCAAAATACTTTCTACTCCACTTAATCTCTCTGTTGTTGCTTCAAAATACCTCCACACTCGCCTTGTGGTTGTGAAAAGATTGCAGAAGCGTCGCCCCTCCCGGAAATGACGTGAGCCAATCGCAGCGCCCAGTGTACGATGACAGTGCGTGACGTCAGCCGGCGTCGTGCGACGCTACTATGTAACAATCGGAACTTTCCGCTCGCAGATTAAAGCGCTGGAATGTTGCGTTGTATCATTGGCGTCGGAAAAGCGCTTTGAATGGGACGACTCGTCAGTTTGTTATGGTTTTATTCTAAATAGTAAATTATGCATGAGTACATAGGCAGCCAAGCTCCGTGCGTCAAGATTGTGGATTTGTCATCCGAAAATATGCGAGAAGACGCGGATTTGACGGGATTTTTCCGTTTGGGAAGTTTGTGACAGTGTCCTTATGACCCACGCGCAAGAGATGACATCTATCTCTAATCCATCACTGGGAATACTGCCATAATAATCTAACTGACCTCTCTGAATGTTGGTGTCGCCCACATGCACTGGATTTGGGATTGGAATCACAAGGTGGACGTTGCGTGCATCAGATCCCTGCAGGTTTGTGGAGGATGCTGCCCAGCTGGAGCTGAGAAGATCTTTGGATTCACCATCAAACATCTCCATCTGGATCGAAGGACACATGCAGGCCAAAAAACGCTATTTAATTCTCTTCTCGGTTGGCTTATGTCTCATTCTGCTTATCTTCCTGCATGGACCAGCTTCCAGAAGGAGCCCAAACCGAAGGGATGACCCGCATCCACACTGGCCCCACTTCTCAGATCCTTTACGAGCCTTCATACCCTGGGATCAGACCTCAACCGAGGACTATAATGTCCGGACATCTCCAAGACACAAGAGAGATGACAACCATGGAGTTGTCAAGTGTGGTATGGACTCCTGCTTTGATTTCGCATTGTGTAAGAGGAATGGCTTCAAAGTTTACGTCTACCCGCAACAAAAGGGCGAGAAGATTTCCGAAAGCTATCAAAACATCTTATCCTCTGTCGAAAGCTCCAGGTTTTACACTTCTGACCCGGGACAGGCTTGTCTCTTTGTCCTGAACATGGACACCCTGGATCGTGACCAGCTGTCCCCACAGTATGTGCATAACCTCAGAACTAAGATCCAAAACTTGAATCTGTGGAATAACGGGAGGAACCATCTCATATTTAATCTTTACTCTGGAACATGGCCGGATTACACAGAGGATTTGGGGTTTGACATCGGCCAGGCCATGTTGGCCAAAGCCAGCATCAGCACCGAGAACTTCAGACCCAACTTTGACATCTCCATCCCCTTGTTCTCCAAAGATCACCCCAGGACTGGAGGGGAAAGAGGGTATTTAAAGTACAACACGATCCCTCCTTTTAGGAAGTATATGCTGGTTTTTAAAGGCAAGCGCTATTTGACTGGGATTGGATCAGATACTAGGAATGCTCTTCACCATATCCATAATGCAGAAGATGTGGTGCTGCTCACCACATGCAAACATGGCAAAGACTGGCAGAAACATAAAGATGCCCGCTGCGACAAGGACAACGCTGAATATGACCGGTAGGTAGCCTAAATATTGGTCTTCTTGGCCACAAAAGTTGTGGCACTATATAAAAACTCTCATTAATATGTCATAATTATTATGCTATGTAATGCTTCACAGATCGGTTGTTCATGTACAAGCAAATAAGAATATACAGTAGTAGCACTGGACACTTAAAAACTGTGAAAGACATTGCATTTGATAACACAAACTCAAACCAAGTGGTGTTTATTTCAAAGACCAGTATTTTAAACCAAAAAGATTGAATGATCAAACAATTGACACAATGTACAAAATAAGTCACATTTAAAAATGTGTTAATGCCATTGCATTAGATAGCAAAATATTGAACCAAGTGAAATCTGCAAACAAACACTGCTTAAGCTTTTCTCAGCACTAACTTCACTTTTCTGAGCCGTAATTGCTATTACTTTTAGTTTAATCAACTGGTGTCAAGATTTTTTTTTTTAGTGTATGCATCAAGTAATGTCCTCTCACATAAGTCCTAGAAGAGTAACCACAGGTGCTACTCAGCACATGAACTATGGGCATGTTTCACTAACATTTAACAATCACAAAGCATCCAAATACATGTTGTTTTCATTTTTAACTGTATATCTAGTGTTTTATCATTAAATCCTTACAAACTTCTTTTGGTGAAGTGAGTTTGTGCTATCTTGACAAATAAATGCTGCTTGGTTTGAAGTGTTGCGTCTATTACAATGACATTCACACCCATTTAGTGTGTGAATTAAGTGTCTAAGTACTTTATAGGGCCACCGTACACTGTAAAACCTAATGTTGTCATTACTGGAAAAATCAAGTTGTCTTAATTAAACATTAGTTGAAATGTTTTGAGCTCATAACTCCAATATGTATGTTCAGTTAACTTATGTATCTTAAAAATCTGTAGACTTAAGATTTTAAGTGCTAATAACTCAAAATATTGAGTACAAAATTGAGGATACAGGAAAGACCCATAATTCCTTGCACTTGAATTATCGAAATGTTTCCTTGGTCGAAAAGAACTAATGTGGCCATTAAATAGTTATTTTTATTTCTCCAATTTTCTCCCAATTTGGAATGCCCAATACCCACTACTTAGTAGGTCTTCATGGTGTTGCGGTTTCTCCCCTCCATCCGGGTGGCGGAGGACACGTTTCAGTTGCCTCCGCTTCTGAGACTTCAATCCGCGCATCTTATCACGTGGCTGTTGTGCATGACACGGTGGAGACTCCCAGCATGTGGAGGCTCATGCTACTCTCCACGATCCACTCACAACTTCCCACATGCCCCATTGAGAGCGAGAACCCCTAATCGTGACCACAAGGAGGTTACCCCATGTGACTCTACCCTCCCTAGCAACCAGGCCAATTTGGTTGCTTAGGAGATCTGGCTGGAGTCACTCAGCACGTCCTAGATTCGAACTCGCGACTCCTGGGTTGGTAGTCGGCATCAATTCTCGCTGAGCTACCCAGGCCCCCTTAAATAGTTGTTATTACATATTCATAGAGGTTTTATCTCTTTCGTAGTGCTATTAATGTTGTTGCAAATAGTTGTTTCATGTGACATCGACATTAGGTTGATCTGTGTCTCATTTGGCCAAGTTGGACCCTGTTAACTCTAATTCAGTTCACCTTGTGCATGTGCATCTGAAGTACGGGTTTATATGCATTTCAGTGTAGAATGAAGTTTGTTTAATGAATGACCTAGAATCAGTTATAAACTTTATTTGACCTGTGTTATTGTATTATCGAAATTTTAGTCAATTCGACTAATTAAGTAGAAACAACAAAATGTAATTAGAAAATCTGAGTTAAGTCTGCTTGCATTTAGTTACCTTAACTTAAATAGTTTAGTTAGTTCTATATGAACACCAAGTTAGGTGAACTTAATTACACAAGTTTTGGAGACGCCATTACTCAATAAAATTGGCAATTGACTCAAAAGTCAACATATTAGGGTTTTCAGTGTATGTGACTCAAAGTTCATAGATGTTTAACCATTTTAATGTACATATTTGATCTTTTAAGCATTTATAACAAACATTTCATAATGTTATTTGAATGAAAATGAGCTTTTATGAACAGTTACTAAAACTTTACCTGTTTGCTGACAGCTTGGTTGGAAACAAACGGATACAAAACTTGTTTTTTGTGTTACAACCCAAAATGCACATTTGTCTAATAACAATCTTATTTGCCATCAAAAATCATTTAATTTTATGTTGGGATGCTTTCAAATGATGGAAACAATACTAGTTCTTCTTAATGCAGTGAGTTGTTTTTAAAGCCTGAGCTGATGCTTAACATTATAGCATGTATCATTTCAAATCCAAAGTGGAGTGCAGATGAAAACACTTCTTGGTTTTAATGCATTATGATGTACGGTCAGTGAGTAGGATGCAAAAGCTTTCAGTATAGATGACAACCCTGAACCCTGTTGGAATATCTATAGCTTACTTTCAGGATGTATTGCAAATGCTTGGAAACTTTTTCAGACGATTCTGTGTCTCAATTTCAATATCAGTTACACAGTTTTCTTATATTATATGTCAATTGAAGTGTGTGATTACTGTGCTTAATTTGGCACCAAACAGAATTGCAAAAATTATTGTTTTCAAACTTCCTGACAGATTTGGATTGACATGAGGGTCAATAAATTATGACATAAGTTTCATTTTCAACTGAGTTATCCCTTCAGCTTTTAATGCTATACATTCCTGCCATTTATAGGGTCCATTTTGGCCGTTTGATTTGAGGCAGGTGTGAAGAAGTCAAATTTGGCTTCCTCATTACATTGCCTTTAACAGTGTTGAACAAACAGTCATATCTGTGTGTGTTGCAGGGGCCTCAGGCTCCGATTTCCTGATGTGTTTGTTTTCTGGTGACCAGGCACTCATTGAGACATTGCCGGGGGGCTCTCTGATGGATTAGTGGAAACAATGACGCTGGTGCCAGTGAGGGGGAAAGCAGCCTTCCCTCTGTTTTAACAGTGGTTTCCCAGAGCCCCACTCAATCACCCAAGAATGCTTGTGTCCTGGGTGACCCCTCGACTTTAGTAGTGTGACCCCAGTGCCAAACCGCCTACCGACAGGCTGTTCTGGGTGACTCGTGGAGACTCTCACATGCCACTCACCATAGTTAACAAGATAGTCCTGCCGAAACACAGCTGTCTCCTTACTGATACTAGTAATATTTGTCTTATACATGCTACAATACTCATTATAGAGGTGGTTATGTGACCCAAAATTGATTATAGTAATTTTTTTCTGGAGTGGAAAACCAATAAAAATCGGCACATGCTTTAATAACAAGCTCCCCCTTCAGATCACGGTGATTGCTGCATCCTCTGATACAAAGTGCTCCGGATTGGCCAGCAAAATCTCAATAGGCCTTGATTATGGCAGCACCACCTTGACTTTTAATGGGAATGACAGCGAGGCTTTGAGGAAAAGACTTACCATCTCTTCAATGGCACGAACAATCCAAAAACACTTTAAACTCCTGAACAGCCCATTAAAGAGACTGTTAGTCTATCACTCATAGCCTCATTGTCATTCCCATTAAAAATCAAAGATGGCGCTAGCGTGAATAAGGACTTGCAAAGAATTAGCAATGAGTTTGTGGGCACCGTTGCCTGATTTGCAAATATATTAATATATGTTTCGATTGACACTTTGTTTCGTCACCATGATATATATCGTCATACCACCCAGCCCTATACATACAAGTGTATACATTTACATTTACATTTATGCATTTGGCAGACGCTTTTATCCAAAGCGACTTACAGAGCCCTTATTACAGGGACGTATTACAGGGACAATCCCCCTGGAGCAACCTGGAGTTAAGTGCCTTGCTCAAGGACACAATGGTGGTGGTTGTGGGGCTCAAACCAGCATCCTTCTGATTACCAGAATACCAGTTATGTGCTTAGACCACTACACCACCATCATATATAATAACTTGGTCTCGTAGAAAAACGTTACTATACCTACATTTGCAAATAAATTTTATCGTGGATCATTGTGCGTATCACAGCAATGTATTTCGACTCGTTCCTAATTGAATGTTTTTTTCCTTTTTTAATTATTTTCTCCCCTTTTTCTCCCCAATTTGGAATGCCCAATTCCCAATGCATTCTTAAGTTGACGTGGTGCACATCTTATCACGTGGCTTGTGCATCCACGCACACGCCCCACCGAAGTTACCCCAAGTGACTCTACCCTTCCTAACAACGGGCCAATTTGGTTGCTTTGGAGACCTGGCTGGAGTCACTCAGCACACCCTGGATTCGACCTAGCGACTCAAGGGGTGGGAGGCTCATTCCTCCTTTTCTTAAAAAAAATCGAGTTTACAGTGAGGCACTTACAATAGAAGTTAATGGGGAAATTATCAAACGCTAAAATACACACTGTTTCAAAAGTATAGCCACAAGACACAAAGTATATGCATGTAAACGTGATTTTAGTGTGATTTACAAGCCTTTTCTGTGTTAAGTTATAGCCAATTTTACAACATCTTTACCAAGGTTGGGAGGGTTACTTTTGAAATGTATTCCACTACAGATTACAGAATACATGCTGTAAAATGTCATTTGTAACGTATTCCAATAGTTTATTCAAGGTAAGTAACATATTCTAAATATGCCAAACGGGAACAACACTCAGACCGAAACTCGGCATTAACATTTCACTTATAATTAGCAGCACAATTAACTTCAGCACAGGCTACAAAATAAATAATGTTATTGAAATATTGTAAAGTGGTCATATGAACTACACAAATGAACGTTTAAAAAATAATATGCAAAATCGAATAGCTCCGCAACGGATGGCGAAAAATGCGTAAAGAAGTCTATCTTTCACCACAGACCATGTTTAAATTTCGATGTTTCTGGCCAGAAATACCAACATATTCACTTTATCTGGTTTTAATAAGCGGATTGGAGAAAAAATTTTTTTGCCAATAATCAACCCTCCCGGACTTCCTAGGTTGCCTATTAAAGCCTGTAGACTGATTTTCATGCGAAGGGAGCGGGTTGGTTTTGCCGGGAATATCCAAACGATGTGACGTTTACATGCGTGCTCGAGAGCCTTCTACTGAATCCTGTCTGTCTAAGCGGGAATGTGACCGCAGTCGAGCGAAAACTAGAGTGAACATTGGCAGGGCATTTGACTCCTGGGGGACCATCGTTCGATTTTGGGGATCAAAACTGCCCCTGAATTAGCATTCTTCTTATTGGACAGATAAGCTTACATAACTGCAAACATGTGAAATAAATAAGTAAGTTGTCTTCCTTGCGCTGTCTTGTTCAGACCGTTCGCTGTAATATGATTGATGAGTGCTCTTTAAGGATGTCGGACACTGGTTGATAACAATGTCTGTTGGGTTACATCACGCTGGATTTACACTAGTGCCCTGCTCATACAGCTAATCATCTTAAATAAAACCCAATCCTTTATTAGAATGCTTCTCAATTGGGGCTCTGAGGATGTGGCTTATACAGAGGAAGTGGCAAGACAGCTGAAGCTCACATGCAGTTTATATTAGTGATAGATCAATAAATCGGCCAGACTGATTAATTTGGCATATTATGTAATTATATATTAATATTAAACAGTGCTTGAAATGATTCCAGTCTTATGGGGGGTCCCCACCCCTCAAGGTTGTTGGGTTTAGGAGGGGATGGGTTGGTTGGTGGTGCACTTGGTGATCCTGGGGGATATATAATATCAGCGTTGATATTATATATATACCACCCGTCAAAAGTTTGGAAACCGATTTTTTTATTTATTTTTTTGTTGTTCTTGAAAGAAATTGATGATTGTTTTAATCTCAGATGTAAACAATACCTACATAAAAACACTACCTTAAACATTAGTAATGCTGCCCATTTTCAGCAGTCAACCCTCCTGTGTACTAAGAAAGAAATGTGTCATGGAATCCCTAAGAAATTATTCTAATGTGTAATTCGGTACGAAAAAACATTTATTTTTGTTAGAAAAGTTGCTGCTTATTCTTATTTATACTTATTGAAATATGAATACACAATACTCTGTATTTTAGTCACTGAAGTGTTGAGTACACTTACAAGTCACTGGAAACAAATCTCTGTAGAAATTTCTAGAAGAGAGGTAAAGGCTAGTCCATGCACTAAAAATAGTCCTTTTTTACATTAGAAATGTTTCTACTGTCAAGTCTAGTCAAATTTATTTGTATAGCGCTTTTCACAACAGGTGTTGTTTCAAAGCAGCTGTACATGAAATTATGCTATGCTAACAGAAAATGAATGAATATAATCCCAATATTAGTGATTTATGTTTAGAACTATTAGTGGTTAAAATTATTAAATTAAGTAATGTTGTGGGTCAATGATTAAACAAAAGGATTTTGTATGAACATGCATGAAGTTTTAGTGTTATAGTGCTGGAAATACACATAGATGAATTGTCCATTTGGCCAATGAAGGCTTTTGTTAGTGGTTATATCATTTTCTATGTAGTTTAAGAGAGTGTTGTCCCTCCTTTGACCAAGTTGATAAAGGTATCATAGGAGCATCTCAGTCTGGCTGGAAGCTTATGGCAGGTAATTTTGATGAGCTCCATCCTGAGCCCATGCTTAGACAGTGGCTCATGAAGAATCCCATGTCTTTGTGTTTGCATCAATTCCTCCTCTGTGAAGTCCATCTTAGTAGACTGAAGTGAAGTCTGGCTGGCACATGCTGCAGTTGGTCATCATTCAGCAACACAGTGGGAATCAGACATAAGGCAGGACCAGAGATGGATCTGGCAGGGAAAGAATTTGAATAAAATTAGCATAGATACCATTCCCTTTAAAACAGGGTTAAAGAATAAGATAAGTGTTTTTGGTTCTGTACGAACTAACTAAAGAAGCATAACTGTGAAGGCGGATGAAGGGTTTTGCTGGCAATTAATTGATAGTCTGTGTATTCAATTTTAAGGGTGTAGTCCATCATTAGACCAAGGTAATGCATGCAGAGATCAGTGAGGTGCATCGCAGTTCAACCCGCCGTTAATTGTTAAGGTCTATCTTAAGTCTAAGGTTCAGGCAATGGTATATGATGTATCCCATGTCTTGGGGTTGGAATCAGTTCATCCTCTGAAGTCCATCGTAATAGACTGAAGGGATGTTTGGCTACTTACTGAAAGTTTATCAGTAAAGAAATTCATAAAGGCATTACCGCTATGCTGCGATGGAATATCTGGAGCAATAGACGTTTTATTTCTAACCAAATTAGCCACAGTACTGAGTAAACCCCTAGGATTGTTGTGGTTATTTTCTGTGAGTTTTCTTCTTATGAGTTGTTAGAGACACTATCCTTCCATGGGCCACGAAATGCCTCTAATTTTGTATTCTACCACTTACGCTCCATTTTCGGAGCTGCTCTCTTGAGAGCATGAGTGTGATCATTGTACCATGGTGCAGGATTGTTCTCTTCAACTTTCTTTAATCAAAAGGGGGTGACCCAATCTAGAGTGCTAGAGAAGAGTGTATCCATATATTCTGTGACAACATCAAGTTCTTCTGAACTTTTTGGCATATTGAGTATTTGAGACAAGTTTATTAGGAAGATTATTAGTAAAGCTTTCTTTAGTAGTTGGAAGAATAGTTCTACCTGAATGATTACATTGTAAAGATTGAGTTACCTTTGCTAAGCGCAGCATACAAGAGATGAGGTAATGATCTGAGATATCATCTCTCTGCTGTAGAATTTCTATATTATCAACATCAATTCCACATAAAAAAAATTTGATCTAGCGTATGATTTTGGCAAAGGCTTAGTCCTGTCACATTTTGTCTAACCCCAACCGAGTTGAGAATATCAATAAATGCTAATCCCAGTGTATCATTTTCATTATCTATGTGGATGTTGAAGTCACAGATGATTAAAGCTGTATCCACAGCAACCACTAGATCTGACAGAAAATCTGCAAATTTTCCCTGAAAGTGGAAAAAAGCAAAGTGGCCCTGGTGGTCTATATACTATTGCAAGAACAAAAAAAAGGACAAATAATTTTTTATTTATATCTGATGATTACTCCTTATCAGTTCAAAAGAATTAAACTTCTACTGTATCCAGACATTTGAGTAACACTGAAAATATCACTGTAAATTGTAGCAACACCTCCTCCTCGACCCGTCAAGTCAAGTGAAGTCAATTTTATTTGTATAGCGCCTTTCACAACACATCGTTTCAAAGCAGCTTTACAGAAGATCAGGTTTTAACAGATGTTAAAACTGTAATGTCTATAATGTCGATGTGTCATCATTGTGTAATTTGACTGAATATGATTGTGAATTGTGTTTAAAAATAAGTAATTAAATAATAATTGTATTCATCACCCCAGTGAGCAAGCTGAAGGCGACTGTGGCAAGGAACACAAAACTCCATAAAATGTTGATTAATGGAGATAACCTTGGGAGAAACCAGGATCACTGTGGTGGCCCGTTCCCCTCTGGCTAACATCATGAATATAATGTAAATATTATTTATGTATAGTTAAAGTCATGGTTTAAAATGAGTAAACTAAGTAAGTGTTAAGGGTCAGTGTTGAAACAAAGATTTTGATTGAACTGTAATATTAATGACCAATGTCTTTGAAGTCCATCCTGGATTAACTGCAGAAGTTCACATAGATGCATTTGTCCCTTGTTAATTGGCTGATGAAGGCTTTTGTTGGCAATTGTTAGTCTATACATTCCATTTCAAGATCGTAATCCATCAATAGACCGAGGTGATGCAAGCAGAGATCAGGGATGTGAAATGCAGTTCAACCTGGTTGGTAATTTCGGTGTGGTCCATCCTAAATCCAAGGTTCAGACAATGGCATATGAAGTATCCCATGTCTTATGGTTGGAGTTGGCGTCAGTTCATCCTCTGAAGTCCATCATAATAGACTGAAGTGATGTTTGGCCGGCAACAGCTGCATTTAGTCATCATCATTCAGCGACACGTAGCACGTCAGACGTTGCAAATGTTTATAACAATAACCTGAGGCAGTAGACTCATTTAAACTAATATATTAATCTGTTATATTCCAGGTTTAAATCAGACAGAGCTAATCCAAAGTATGATCTGTAATTATTTTGTCTAGATTTGATCAAAAATGACTTTTTTTCAAATAGTGACGGTGCTGTTTTTTACATCAGTAATGTCCTGACTATACTTTCTGATCAGTTGAATGCCACTTTGTTGAATTAAAGTACCAATTTCCTTCCGAAACAGCAAAATCTGTACATGTTCCAAACATTTAGCCACCAGTGTTTGTGTTTATATGTATATGTATATGTATATGTGTATGTGTGTGTGTGTATATATATATATATATATATATATATATATATATATATATATATATATATATATATATATATATATATATATATATATATATATTACACACACACAGTGATGTTCAATTGTAAAGAACCACCTGTTTTCAGCAGGGGGCAGTAAGCAAAGCTCCAGGTTTATAGGCAACAAATCACACTAAGGCTTGTTTGACCTTAACGTCATGCAACTCCGAATGTAGGGATCTTGAGAATTTTTTTCTCCCCGTTACATTAAATATATTTATATAACTTAAAATAGTGACCTAAAATTGCTGTGTTTATGACACGACACATCCAAAGTGAGACAATTCAAAAGCATTCCTCTGACGTAAGTGTACATTAACACGTCCTTAGAAAAGCCCTTATAATTAATCTTTCTCAGACAGATTGACGAATTCAATTTCTAAATGGATTGCTGTAGACTTTAGTCCAATGAAAGGAGTATGATTAATAATATGGAAATAAACAATATATTGCCTTCTAAAGCCACTTTTTGTATTGTCTTGTCAATGCTTTACATGTCTGCCACAATAACAATGTATTGCAATTATTTTGATATATTATATTTTATGTATAATATTATTATTTAAATATAACTATAATTATTTTATCATAAATTAGTTGTTATTTGAGGGCCTATTTATGTACAAATTTTAATTGTTTGACAGCTCTAATATCTTTATAATAGTTGGACATATCTTTAAGTAAATTCAAAAATCCTGTAATTTATGAATATGGATGTATCGAAGGTACACAAACAAACCAACTAGTGGTTTGCCATTTTAAACTTTTAGCTCACGCTTTTGTGAAAAACACAGTGTGTGCACCGGACTGTGATGTCTGTGGTTAAATAAGGTGGAAACAATCCTCTGCCCTTTTTTCCCAGTGTCTATTATGCGGCAAATCCAGCCTTTCTCTGTCACTAATAACAAGGAAGTTGTGATTGTCTGGATTCAGCGACTGAAAATGGCAGCCGTGCAAAACTCCAGAGGACTGTTTCTGACAGTGTTGTAGAGATATCAGTCAGTTGTCTAAACATGTGTGTTCACATGTGCTTTGACTTTTTGTCACTGAATTAAGTTAAATTGTCAATTTAGAGCGTTACATTCCGTTTTTATTAATTTTTTTGTATTGCAAGACTATTGTAACTCTGGATTTGCATGAACTATGCTTTCTATGTTGTCGTCTACAAACATTGAGCCATTGACTTG
Organism: Xyrauchen texanus; assembly: GCF_025860055.1. Taxonomy (NCBI): domain Eukaryota; kingdom Metazoa; phylum Chordata; class Actinopteri; order Cypriniformes; family Catostomidae; genus Xyrauchen; species Xyrauchen texanus. The sequence continues at coordinate 41,319,552 of NC_068292.1, forward strand.
TGAACAGTTTGGTCAAAAACTGTTGAAAGAATTGTCTTAATATGTCATCTTTGATTTTATATGAACTTTCAACTTATTCACGTTTGATTCGCATTCAAAAAGTTCCAGATTAAAACCGTTATTATTTTGTCTTATGTCAGTCATAAAGGAAATACTGATTTGAAGCCACTTGTCTCACTTCTGAAAATGCAGATATGACGACTTTCTCTTCTTCAAGCAGCTGTAATTATGTACTCGAGCTCTGCAACAGCTTTAATAAGATGCACTTCAGCAAGACAGTAGACGTTTCACAAATCAATGGATTCTCCAATCCAGCTTCAGTGCTCAATTACGGCTGGAGTTTTGCACAAGCTCTGGATATTGCATTATAGTGGGACTTTAATATTTTTAGTGCAAGCATTCAGCTTTGGATAATAATGGTAAAACATTCCACTTTATTAATCAAAAGCCTGTTGTTAATGTTGACGACTGTACTGAGCATTTTTATCATGATTATAAACAGCTCAGATTAGAAAATAAATGGCAAATTGCTTGGGCTGTTTGCTCAGTAAGTGGAGAGTTTCCCAGTCGATCGGCTTTTATCGTTTGCTGTCAGTCATGGATGAAGTTGATTTGGATTTCTGTTTGAAGCATGAGCGAATGCCGGAGCACTGAGACGTTTTTTACTCATAAGAAGCATTTGATTCATTTCATTCATTTGCAGCTTCACTTTTTCATTCAGATGATAGTCTGATCTTTAAAGCCTTTGAGGATTTTGACTTTGATTAAATCCCCTTATTCTAGAAATTACTGTGCTGGTTGTAAGTTGTCTTGAGTCGTATTATTGTTGACTACTATTGCTCAAGCTGATGCATGGCTTTAGGAACGCCAACATCATTGGTTTGATTTCCAGAAATGGGTATACAGCTAGCATATATTACTTTAATAAGTCACTTTGGATAGAAGAGTCTGCTAAATGCAAAAAACACCCACAAAATCACAGCATTGAGGTGACAAGTTTTGCATGGGCAACAAGTTCCTCTCATTTTCTTCACACATATTAAAACACATTAGTTTTATGTTTCTTTTTCAGTTGCAGAAGTACTTTTTAGAGCATTTGTTAGAAAATAATATGTAGATGTGGTTTCGCACTGCATGCTCTAAGTTAATGATGGTGGTGTAATGGTTTCACAGTAACATGAAAATAGTATTCACAGGCCGATGTGTCCTGGGTCAAGTTTGCAGCTAATGTTTCAGTCGGAAGTAATGATAGTTTAGAAGTCCTTAGCACTGTGTATGTGGAAACCAGATGGGAAAAGCCATTCAGATGTGTGGGAAAACACACTGAAACCCCTCCTGTTCAAAAAAGCATGAACCAGGTTGTTCAAAACATTGACGATTCATTTTAGTGAACCAGTTAAACGAACCGATTCACAACAGAGTTATTGCTCAAATGTGTTGCCAGAAGTCTATTTACTTATAATTTTAGTTTTTGATGTATTTGCTGTTATTAATTATTGTATTGTTAATAAAAATATTAAGAAGAGTGTCATTAACAATATATTTTCCAATATTTATAATACTATTCATTTCTTAAAAGTGTTGCCAGAAGTATTCATGCGGCATTTCCATTAATTTCCATTATTTTCTGATGTTCCGTTTCAATGTATTTGGTTGTATAGTTTGGATCAAGTACTGTGTTGTTATTATCCCAAAATTATTGTTTATAACAACATTGTTAAGAACTTCATTAACAATATTGTTCCCAATATTGTCCATGTGCTGCATTTACATTTCATTTTTGTTGTAAAATCATTGTTTTCACTTTGCTACTGCTTACATGTGTTTCAAGAGTCAGATGTTGATCTATGCAATTGCTAACAAATTAATTCTACAATATTGTATGGTCAAACAAAGCACAAAGCTGATTTGATCAGAACTTGTGTAGACAAAATGTTATCTGTGTCAACAAACATATAGCACTTTCTGGGCAGGCAGAGCATAATGTTAATGACATAAATGACGGGACTATAAATATGTGGTACTGGCCTCAAGAGTCAATAAGTCCAAAAGTTTGTGCAAATTCAGTGAAAAGGAAAACTGAAAAATTATAGTTTGTAGGTTCAAACCCTTGGCACCATTGTGCAATTGGGTCCAAAAGTAACACCCCTGTAGTAAGTGTACTGTAGCTCGCTCTGGATAAGAAATCATCTTTGAATGACAAACAACAATAACCAGTGGGTGTTTTATTGTTCCTCATGTTGTTTTGCATGTCATTTGCTTTATGCTGTTGCCTACAGTTACTATTCTCTGTAATGGGAGTGGGTTACAGCAAACGTGTTGGCTCCACTGTGGTAAAGCTTAAGACGTGTATTAAACAGCTCTATAAATACATCTCATAGAGCGACATCAGTGTGTCCGCACATCATATGGCTAGCATGTGTTTTTCTCTTCTCTCGTTTGGCTCTGCTTCTTAAATAGAAGTGTCACGTGAGCTTTCAGTTTTACGGTTAGCATTTGATCACGACTGGCCACTGCGGATAGGATCTCACTGCTCACTAGCTGGGACATCAGAGCGGTGGCTGTTGCTTGTGTTTAGTATTTTGTGCTAGATTTAGCGCCATGGTGAAAACATGTCATGATTTACAAATTATCATGCATTATCAGAAAATGAAACTGTGATATCTATAAAGTCTTAGAGTCATCAATGTGTAGTTTGATTAAATTTGATTATAAATTGTGTATAAGAACAAATAATTAAATAATAATTGTATTTAGAACCCCTTGTTAGCAAGTTGAAGGTGACTGTGGCAAGGAACACAAAACTCCATTAGATGTTGGTTATTAGAGAAAAATAACCTTGGGAGAAACCAGACTCACTCTGGGGGGCAGTTCCCCTCTGGCTCTCCAGCATGAATATAATGCCAATATTACTTATGTATAGTGCAGGTCATGGTTTAAAATGAGTAAACTAAGTAAGTGTTAAAGGTCAGTGTTTATACAAAGATTTTGTATAAACTATACGATTAATGACCAATGTCTTTGAAGTTCATCCTGGATTAACTGCAGAAGTTCACATAGATGCATTGTCCTTTGTTAGATGGATAATAAAGCCTTTTGTTGGCAAATAATTGAAAGTCTATGTATTCCATTTTAAAAGTGATACCAGCAGAGATCAGTGAGGTGCATCGCAGTTCAACCAGCAGGTCATTTCGGTGAGGTCTATCCCATGTCCAAGGTTCAAGCAATGGCATGTGAAGTATATGAAGTATCCCATGTCTTATGGTTGGAGTTGGCATCATTTCATCTCCTGAAGTCCATCGTAATAGACTGAAGTGATGAAGTGAAGGCATTGGCTGCGTTTAGTCATCATCACTCAGAGAGACAATTTCTTAGTTTAGGAGCCAAATATCGAAATGATCCACCTCCTTTTGTGGATTTTGATATTCTAGGATCTATTAACAGGCCAGAATTTGGTGATCGTATTGAATGTGATGGAATATAGCGTGGTAGAAGGTCACTTAATTACTGCAGAGCTAGACCATTCAAAGCTTTGTAAGTAGTAATTTATTTTTAAAGTAATACAAAATTTAACAGGTAGCCAATGTAATGATGATAAAATGGGGCTAATATGATCATATTTCTTGGTTCTCATTAGCACTCTGGCAGCTGCATTTTGAATCAATTGAAGTTTATTTATTGAAGTTGCAGGACATCCTCACAGTAATGCATTACAATAATCTAGTCTTGAGGTCATGAATGCATAAATTAGTTTTTCGGCATCAGCAACAGAGAGCATGTGCCTTAATTTAGCAATATTTCTTAGGTGGAAGAATGCTGTTCTACAAACATTGGAAATTAGATTTTCAAAAGACAGATTGGTATCAAATATAACATTTACATTTACATTTATGCATTTGGCAGACGCTTTTATCCAAAGCGACTTACAGTGCACTTATTACAGGGACAATCCCCCCGGAATAACCTGGAGTTAAGTGCCCTACTCAAGGACACAATGGTGGTGCCTGTGGGGATCGAACCTACAACCTTCTGATTACCAGTTCTGATTACCAGTTAAGTGCTTTAGCCCACTACGCCACCACCACTCAGTGTGGTATAACATCTAAGTTCTTCACTGTAGAAGATGATGTAACCATATATCAGTTGAGAGTCAAATTGTATTTTAGCTGAGTTTTTTTTTTTTTTTTTTTTGTCCAATAATTGAGTAGAAGGAAATTTCTGGCCATCTAATCTTTGATTTCTTTTATACACTCTGCTAATTTGGAAAAGTGTGAAATTTCGTTGGTTTTCGAAGAAATATTAAGTTGGGTATCATCAGCATAACAGTGGAAACGTATTCCACGATTCCTGATATCACCTGCCAAGGGAAGCATGTATAAGGAGACAAGGGTCCTAAGGTCCTAAATCTGATCCCTGTGGCACTCCATACTTAACTTTTGTTTGATTTGACAATTCCTCGTTTTCATAGACAAAGTGGTAGCGGTCTGCTAAATATAACCAAAACCATGCTAATGCCAGTCCACTAATGCCAACAGAATTCTCCAGACTATTCAAGAGAATGTCATGATCTATCTTGTCAAAGGCAGCATTAAGATCTAAAAGCACTAGAAGAGAGATGCAGCCGTGATCAGATGATAAGAGCAAGTCATTTGTAACTCTGATAAGTGCAGTCTCTGTACTGTACTAAATCCTGACTGACATTGTTCATATGTACTATTTTTCTGTAGAAATGAACATAGATGGGCGGACACTATCTTTTCTAGGATTTTCAACATAAATGGGATATTTGAAATCAGTCTATAATTAGCCAATTTTCCAGGAAAAGATGTGGCTTCTTAATAAGCAGTTTGATAACTGCCATTTTAAAGTTTCTTGGGACATGTCCTAAGTATAGCGAGGAGTTAATCATATTAAGAAGAGTTTCTGAGATTACAGGGAATATCTCTTTTAAGAGCTTAGTTGTTATTGGATCTAACATACATGTAGTGACTTTTGATATTTTGATAAGTTTTGTTAGCTCTTCATGACCTATGACAGAAAAGGATTGAAGTTGCTCTTTAGTAAAATGATGAGACACTGTTTTCTGAGGTACTATGACAGATGATTGCATAGTTCCAATTGTATTTCTGATTATTAAAATGTTATCAGTATAGAAATTCATGTCATGTCAATACTATTGTGCTGCGACAGAATATCTGGTTCAGTCGATGCTTTATTCCTAACCAATTTAGCCACAATACTGAATAAACACCTAGGATTATTGTGGCTATTTTTTTTTGAGTTTGCTCAAATATGCTGACCTGGCAGCTTTTTAGTGCTTGTCTGTAGCTACAGACACTGTCCTTCAATGCACTGCAAAAAAGCTCTAGTTTTGTATTTTTGCACTTGTGCTCCATTTTCCAAGTGTGATCATTGTTCCATGGTGCAGGGATTTTTTTTCTGAAAATGTATTTAATTGAAAGGGGGCGAAACTATCAAGAGTGCCAGAGAAGACTTTTTGAATTTTTGACTGAGTATATGAGATAAATCTGGAAGATTACTTGTGGAGCTATCTTTAGTGGTCAGAAGAATGGTTCTACCTGAATGATAGCATGGTGTAGATTGAGTAACATTAGCTGATCGCAGCATACAAGAGACGAGGTAATGATCTGAGATCATCGCGCTGCGGCAGAATTTCTATAGTATCAATATCAACTCCATAGGACAGAATTGGTCCTGTCACATTTTGTCTCACTCCAAGAGAGTTTAGAATATAGATAAATGCTAATCCCAATGTGTCATTTTCATTATTTATGTTGAAGTCACCAACAATTAAAGCTCTATCTACAGTAACTACTAGAACTGATAGAACATTTTCAAATTCACCAAGGAAATCAGAATAAGGCCCAGGCCCTATATACTGTAACAAGTGCAAAATACGACAGATATTTTTTATTTGTATCCATCTATCTGTCTATCAGTCTGTCTGTCTGTCTGGTCTAATCTGCCTGTCTGTCTGGATTTGAATTTCATACTTCACGTTGGAAGCCTGACAAGGCCATAAAGACGACAAAACATTGGTTTATCACCTGGTTTTCTGAAACATGTTATTATGTAATTATATTATATGTTTGTTTTGGGTTGTGAATGATGTGGTTCTATCCAAAGCTTGTGAAGTTTTCATATAGTGTTTTAAGGGTAACATAAGTCAACATGTCTGATTACAGACTTTACAGATGTTTGCCAATAAAACGCATATTTTCTTGTCACATTAAATGTGCAGGCTTTCCCCAACGGCTACAGTCTGTTTACATTTAGTAGCAACATCTGCATAATTGATGAGTCTGGATTTTGCTAGCTCTGGTTCCTATTTTCTAGCCTATTTTTGGTTAACTAACTCTCATAGACCCAATGGAGGAGTGCTGTAACTTGAGCAATACTGTTGTTGTGATAGATTTCAGTGTCAACTATTGTTATGTGTAGTTATCCCATATTTAATGAATACGTTCTTAAAACATTCATTCTTCAAGCATTCATATTGTTGCATAGGAGTATGTCTTGTCCAAAGGTTCTGAAGCCCAAAGCTCTATTCAGAGTCATTTTGCATAGGGCTCCTACTTTTGTGATCCATTGCTATGGAGGCCACGTTTGGTCGTATCTTTCCCACAGCTAAACACTCAGGAATGCATAGAAACTGTCTAGAGGGTTCAAATCAAAGCTCAAGACTCACCTGTGCCATCACAAGCCTTATAAAATACTAAATATTGCCATAAAGTGTCCGACACAGCTGAGGTTAGTTCACTTACAGTCTCTGTTGCGGATATAACTCGATCTCTCAAACAGGTGAATATTCACAAAGCCGTGGGTCCAGACGGCATTCCGGGCTGTGCTCTCAGAGCATGCGCAGATCAACTAATGGGTGTTTTAATGGACATTTTCAATCTCTCCTCCCTCTCTCTGTCTGTGGTTCCTACATGTTTTAAGACATCCACCATTGTGCCCATACCAAAACAGTCAAAGATAACTTGCCTTAATGACTGGCGTCCTGTTGTCCTAACTCCCATCAACAGCAAGTGCTTTGGAAAGCTTATCAGAGATTACCTCTGCTCTGTGCTGCCTGCCTCAATGGACCCACTACAGTTTGCTTACAGAAGCAACTGCTCCATTGATGATGAATATATTATCATTTGTATATTTTGTTGTGTAAATCTGATGTTTATTGCAAACTGGTATATGTCTCATTACTGTCATGACTGCTATGTTGCTCACAACTGAACCCAAGACTTTTTTCGCCCACTGTTATACTTGTGTATATGGTTAAGTGACATTAAAGTGATTTGATTTGATATGATTTGATAAAGTGACATGACAACACTTCTGAAAGGTGTTTGACCTTACTAATGTCAATCAACCTCTTTGTGCATTATTCATGAGCATGAAGAACAAGAACAGTAAATCCATTTGAATATTCACAGCTTTGCACCATGTTTTAATGTAAGCTAAATCAACGCTTTCTATATGCATGTGTGGGCAGATAAACGGATGATTTGTGGACAAACAGAACCTTAGAAAACACAGATTAACAGACTTGCGGCTCTGACTAATGGACCTATTGTGTCAGCAGCTCAATTCTTCACAGTGCTCATGCATTCTTGATATTTTCTCAAATATGTGATTTTGACACGTTTGAAAAGATTTTAAACAAATGCAGAGCAGATTCAGTTTTAGAGTTTTTATCAATATAGATTTTAAAAACCTTTATATATGCATCGAATGTTTCTTCTGCTGTACATCCTACAACCATTCCCCAAAATCAGTGAATGTTTTCCTACTCGGGCCGCCACTCCTTTGGGCTGTAGGCCATTGTCATTTGTTTACCAAGTGTTCCAGGTGTTCTGACAGAATGACATATTTGTAGACCTTGGCAGCGCTACGCAGGTGATATATTTGTCAAGGAATGCTGAGCGCAGATATTTCCAGCGCACTGGGCCTGTCCTGTACGTGACCATGCTTCTGCTGCTCCAGAGCCAGTGATGACTTGCTTCCGTGGTATGACAGGGCTTTTGCAATTGTTTCCGCTTGTATGATAAAATATGTTTTGAAGGGAACAAGGAGAATTACGCCGAGCTGTGACCACAGGCAAATCCTGCTCTTTTAATCTTCGGTTCTGCATGTATGTCTTGTGGTTTTGAAGATTACTGCTCATTTGAGTCCTTGGTTATGCACTACCATCCTTTTCTGTTTTACAGCATATATATCCTATGCAAAAAGGATGTAATAGCTTGGAATTTTCAATTTACATATTTTTTTTCAATTAGTCCTTTGTTACCAACAATATATACCAGCTTCTTTGTAGATGTTTTTAAATCACTTTCCATAAAAAATTGTAAAAGTGTGATTTTGCTTATAGTCTGCCCCTGATTTCCAATTTATTTTTATTTGTACTTTTAAAAAGAATGTCGTTTTTATTAGTTTTCACTAAGACTATTACTTTTAGTTTAGCTTAATTTTTTTTATTGAATTTGTGTTTAAATAAATAAAGGTTTAACATTTTTAAACATATTGTGTGTAAAGAACCAAAACAAAAACGTATACATTTGTATTGGATTTTTATAATTTTTTATGCCAAGTTTACACTCCACGATTTTAAGCCCAGTTTTCGCTCGCCAACAGTTTTGTGGAGATCGCCGACAAAAGCCTTAAATCGGAGGCAAATCGGAGCACACTCCCGTGAGCGACAAACGCAATGTATGAACTATCGAAGACGCATCGCCGATGTCAGTGAGATATCTAGAATGTTAAATATCTGGACCCAAATAGTGCAATGTGAAATGTGTCTTGACTGAATACAACTGCAGCATTGACCTACAGCCAATGAGAGAGCAAGAAACGGGGCACGGGAAGTTTCAGTGGGAGGAGTCCTGATTTACTTGCAACAGAACATCAACTAGCATGGCTGGGTCTCATTAGCATTAAGTCTTATTGGACCGAAGAAATGGAGGAAAAAATAGTGGAACATTGGCAGGAGCACCAGTGCCTATTTGATGTTTCTTCTGAACTGTACCACAACCGGGTGGAGAAAGAGAAGAGTTGGAGAGAAGTTGCCAATTCTCTTGGACAGTCAGGTAAGCAAATAGGTAGATATTTCAGTAGGAGGTACTTTTTAATATTTCATATTCGTATCTCATAACACTTCTCGCGTGTACTCTGTTGTGAAATGTAATTTGGAGTCCAGGCAGAGTCGTCGGGGATTTGTCAATAGTGAAATATTTTGTAATGTGTTCACCCCTGGTGCCGATTCATCGTATAATTTGAAAATGCTAAGACTTCCATGACAAGACAGACTTATGTGTAATATGAACACACACGAATTGCTCGCGTGAGTTTGACCCCCGGATTAAATTTGTGTTTGAACTCGCGCTTGCGATAGGCTTTCGCTGATAGGCTTTCGCGACAATGCATTATGCAAAATTCTCGCACATTATGCAAATTTTATGAAGCGATTACACGTTTTCGCTTCACGCCATTCGCTTTATTCGCACCGCCTGCCGCAAATTCGCATCTATTCGCATCTTTGCATTGACTTTATGTAATCGCACCGTGCAAAACGCTCGATTTGCGTTGTATGTGATCACATATAATAGTCATGAAAACTAAAATACCTTTTTTATTATGCTAGTGTTTTATTCTGTGTACGAAAATGCTTTCATTTAGTTTCCATTGTTGATAACGTGGTGCTTCTCGTGAAACCTGTAAAAATAAATGTTTTGGTTTTATTTTACTCAAAAATCTAAAGAAATAAGTAAAAAACTATATTTTGCAAATAGAAAATAAAGCCTATTTTCAGAGCCATTAACGGGTTCCTGCGGATCCTTAAAAAGTCTTAAAATGTCTTAAATTAATTTTTCCAAACTTTAAGGCCATAAAAAGTCTTAAATATTTTAAATGATTCAACAAAAGTCTTTTATTTAGAGAGGTCTTAAATTTGTGGGCGGAAAGACAGGAATCATGATATGACCTAATGTGATTATCGATCTTAAAAATAATACAATTTAATTAAATAAATGCATGCGCTGCATCCTTCAAAGTGAAAACACTGCACAGTTGTATTTTCTCCAAGCACGTGGGGGCTTGTGAGTGTTTCCAGCTGTTGCAGAGCAGTTCACATATAGGAAATGTATGACAAGTGATCACTAAAGATCAACTGTTGATGATGATGAACTGTTGAAAATAGACAGTTCAGACAGTCACAAAACGAACTGGTGCGCACTTACTACGATTACGCACGGCTAACCTGAAGGAAGAACAGGCAGACGCATGTTGTGCACATCCTTTCATTGAGTTAGGCAGCGAATCTTAACAGAATGACAAAATATGATGCATTATTTTTGGATTATGCAATCTTTTGTACATTTTGTAACAGATTATTTTATAACATCCTATAATAATGAATAGAGGATACACTGGAATAAGACGTAACGCAGCCTCCAAATACGTTTGTCAGGCATGTTATTATATATAGAGTTATGTACGTCATTGCCCCTCGAGTACTCAACAAGTAATTAATATTAGAGTACTCGAGTAGACAAAATGGCCAAAATGCCCATCCCTAGTGTGTACACACATAGTTCTGATGTTCAGTTGTTCTGTATGCATGGAATACCCAGATGAACTTCAACAATGCGTTCAACTTGACCCCCTATTTCCAGAATGATCAAATAATTTGTAAAAAAAAAATAGTAGTATTTCAATTTTGACTATTTGATCATATTGCCAAGTTTTAAGTAATTTCTACACTAAATTTCATAAAACTTAGAATTAACCATTTTTATTTCCAAGATGATGCCACTCAGATGCAAATTGATGAGGTCATATGGCAACACTATAGTATGCTCTTGTATCATAGAATAATACCTATTTGTTTCACATGCTATTTTTAAATTGTAGTATGCACAGTATTCACACAGTGCACATTGTCATTTTCATTGGACACTTCACCTTCAATACTTGTGATTGTAAAAATCTGCTTAAACACTTGTTCCAAACATATTTGTGAGTGATTTAGCCCCAAGCTCTTCCTTGCATCTCGCTGAGAAAAGTATTAAGATTTAGAAATGAATATCATTATGTTATTAAATAATTTAGAACTTTAATCGTGCATTATCTGTCCTACTGAATAGTCTTCTTTTGGTTATTGGGAAGTAAAAAAATATTTTACATTCAGAAGGCAATTATATGGTTTAATTACAAATCGCCTACAAGGACCCCGAAGGCATCATAAATTTGGCTGAATGCGCAACAGCTACATGCAAACGAGACTGTTGAAAGGATTAGTTCACCCAAAAATCATCTTTGCCATCATTTTTCTCACCCTCATGCCATTTCAAATTGAAATTGACATTGTTATCCTCTTACTGTCGGTATTATCTCTCAAATCTCATTCTCAATGTATGGCTTCAGAAGACTTGGAATACGTGCATAATTTGCATAGTTTGGTTACTAAATGTTTTCATTTTATAATAAAGAGTAGATAGAAGATCATTTAAAGTTCATTTTGTGTTCCCCAAGCCCCAAGCTTGGAAAAATTAAAAAATGTAAAGCCACATGCGTTTGGAAAAACATGAGGGTGAGTACATAATAACAGAATCTTCATTTTTGGGTGAACTTTCCCTTTAATGTTGCCTCCTTTCAATGGTTTGGTAAAGCCTGAACTATTACTGGACTGGTTCTCCATCCATCAAATTCTGGTATTTCTATTTTGTCACCCTGTTTCTTCATTTCATTGAAGGCACGGTTGTCATATTCTTATAAAAAAAAAAATTATTTCATGATAACCTGATGTCCAAAGCTAGGGCTGTTGCGTTGGGAAGTGACTGCTCACACTTGAATTCAGACACTTATCGTTCTCTCCTAGAGGCGTGGCATCATCAGCTTAGAAATGAGCCACCACTGCTGTATTCTATCAGCATGTGGGTGGTCCATCAAACATGGCCAGTATGGGCTGATCCAACTAGGACCATAGAAATGCACACCTGAGTAGTGCTGGTAATCAATGGTAACGTCATCATTTTGGGTAATTTATGCACAAAAAATAAAATAAAATTACGTTTTAAAGGAATAGGTCTCTCAAAAATTAAGATTCTGTCATTGTTTACTCACCCTCATGTCATTTCAAGCCAGTAAGATTCCCAGCCTAGTCTCGTGACATTTACGTGAGCTGTGCAACGTTTTTGCAAAACTGAAACGTGCTTCGTTACACGTTTGGCTGCAGTTTCCAAGTGAAATGTCCAGCAGGGGGCACCAAAAACAGGCGAAATAAGGTTGTAATCAGACAAGATTTTTAAGGTGAATTTTAGATGGAGGTTTTAATAAGTAAAACTAGGGCTGGGCGATACAGCTAAAAAATGTGTCATGGTATAATGTTTTATACAATTCGGTATCTCTAGACCCTAGCTGCTTTATTCTACAAAGTGCTGCCATGTTGAGATCGCATGACCAGCCGAATATTGTTTGCTTTATATCAATAATCCCTTGTAATTGGGCATTATTCGCAGAATAAATTAATCATAACGGACGGCATATAGTACATTTTTACAGTGTATCAGTAATTGAACTTTTTAACTTCTGATTTTGTGTGGGGTAAAAGGCTCCCATACCACCTTTTTTAAAAAACTGAATTTTAATCTAAACAACCTTCCATTATTATTTCTTTTCATACAAATTATGTTGCTCTATCAATATTCAATAAAAATACATATATATTTTTTTACCTTGATACATTTTGTGACCAGAATAAAGCAACATTTCCTTAAGGGGTGCCTTTAGCCCTGTTGTACCCTTCTGAGTGCACCTTTAAATCCCATAATAAATCCATTGAGATTTTATTGTAAGACTGATGCATTATTGCACCCCCTATGAGACTTAGAATCAAGTATGCCATTAGCCATACAGATCTATTATCTAGAATTAGAGGTTATTCCAAGTCTCCAACCCACCTGCGGTGCAAAAGTACCACATTAGGAGTGGCCAAAGAGATCTGGAGGAATGCATTCCCGCTGGTCTGCCTTAATCCTCTGGGGTCATGGAGAGGCTGTTGGGATTAATGAGGTATGATGGGAACACAGGGGTCCTGTTGAGTGGAATATTATGACAAGTTCCGAGCTCTCAAAAACAGGAAGCACACCCTCTCCAACCCACATGTGAATTCCATAGATGGAACAGCTCCAACTGAGAACCAACTGCTCCAAAACTCCAGCAGAGCGGCAGGAGGCAAAGCCTAGTTAGGGAGCTAGATTTTTTTTTGCTCTTGGTTTCATTTGGAGTCCATTTTCTTACTCTAGTGCAGTGGTTCCCAAACTTTTTACAGTGGCGTACCCCTTCAAACATTCAACATCCTTTCATGTACCCCCTCTCTAACAATAACAATAATTTTTGCCAGTGAGAACTACATGAACTGGGTTTGAATGTTATTTTAGACTGTGATGAAATTGAAAGAACTGTAAATCTCTGAATTGTATTCGTGTACCCCCATTGTCACCTCATGTACCCCCAGGGGTACGTATACCCCAGTTTGGGAAACACTGCTGTAGTGGTTTACTCAACATTAAAGGGATAGTTCACTCAAAAATGTAAATTATGCCATCATGTATTCACACCCAAAGCCGAATGTTAGGGACTGCCTCAGTCATCATTCACATTTATTGTATGGGAGAAAAGTTGTAAAGTGGATGGTGATTAAGGCAAAATGTATTTTGATCTTCACAGAAGAAAGTCATACAGGAAGTTTCAAACTCAAACGGATTAGTGTTGATGTGGCCTGTATTTACCGAAATTTGAATCACTGCCCCCCCAGTGGCCGAAACTGGAAGTGCCGTTGAACGTATGGGCTCGTGCGAGCTCCAGTTTCTTGGTGAAATGTCCACAGAGTGGCACCAAAAGCGAGTTGTATTTTTAGGTGTAAATGATAACAGTCAACCAGAATTCATGTTTTATGAACTCTAATAGAGGTAGACCGATATAACGGATCTAAGCCGATAGTTGCCAACATTAAAAACAAATTATAATTATAATTTAATTCCTCATTGTTCCTCTGAGGGCAGTGTTGGAGGGTTCCACAGTTAGACCAAATTGGTTCTACTGAATAACAGCGGCCTCTAGAGGTGAAATCAAATCAATCACGCGGGGATTTGTATGTATCTAAATCGCGAAAATGTGACTATATGGAAATGTGCCCTATCAGCACATACATTGTATCACTCAACAATATATCTTGTGAAATGAATCCTCATCTGGTAAAAATGCAATTTATATATATATATATATATATATATATATATATATATATATATAATATAATATTATATATTTATAAATATAATTACATAACCCTTTTTCCGATTAATATACTGTATATAATTTAAAAATAAGCTATAAAATGTAATAAGCTATAAAAAAAACTCAATTTGGTAAATATTTATGTAAATATAAAGCATTGTAACGGAGCCTCCGTCATTTCATAATAAAAGTCCCCTTATCTTGTTTACAGATACAAGTCCTGTGTTATGCACCAGATCTTAATTTTCTGGTTATATTTGTTGTTTTTGGTTGAACAATAAATTTCATCTTGTATAGTATTCATTTTGGACTTCTGTAGCCTCCATATCTGTGCCTGTGCTGCAAGAAAATACTTGTATTTGTTTTACATTCAATAGACGATTTTAATACTATCGGCTGATAAATTGGTTATTGGCATTTTCCTTGATCTCAGATATTGTATTGGCAAAATCCACTGTCAGTCAACCTCTAAACTCTTATACCCTTAACCAAATCTTAAACCTAACCATCAGTGGAGTAAAAATGTAATTTTAGAGCAAAAATACAACCTCCAAATTGCACTCAATGTTATTTATGTGAATGTGATTACTTCCTGGTTCCCACAGCACTAGAACATGCGTCTCCACGGTTGTTCGAACAACGTGCCATCAGTAGCGTTAGCGGGAATTGCGTTTATGCTTGAACTGATGCAAAAATGTCTGATGGGGGATGGCTGTTCTATGGGGTGGATTTCATATTTGTATATTTGAAAGCAACATGTCAATTTCCTGCTTGATCAGTGTTGAATTACCATGCCTCAAGCAGCTAGAGTTGAAATTAGAAGACAAATCATGCCAAGTCATTCTGGTTCACACTTTCTCTGGCAATAACCATGGGCAGATAATTACTTTAACAGCAGGTGGGAATAAAATACAGGCTTCCAGTCGAGGTCTTTGGTTATAGTCTCACACAGGGGAGTCTCCAGTGGGGTTGGCAGAAAGAACATTGTCTTTATGAATCATGGCCAATGTCGCGTACAGGATCAAGGCCTCACGCTGAGGGAGCAGATGCTATTAAACCACCTGGTTCTCTTTTATCTTAAAGTAGATGGATAAAAAGGTTGTTGTATAGTTAGTTTTTCGAGAAACAAACATTCAGATTAACATCTTTTGTGTTACATGGAATTAAGAAATTCATTATTGGTTTGGAACAACATGAAGACAGAATTTTTCTTTTCTTTGACCTATCCTTTTAACCAGTCGAGCGAGCGTGCGATGGGTGCAAGAGAACGGTGGAATCAATATTTGGATGTCTCCGCTTGTCTTGTCATTATGGCTTCCTCTGTGATGAATTATGCATGCTGATGCTTCATCCAGGGACTGCTGTAACAGTTGTTGTGGTGACTAGAGAGGGCATGGCGAGCTTTAGCCCATCAGTGACCTTTCCAATCACTCCATCACCCTTCAGAGCTGACCCCTGGGCATCTCACCATTACATGAGCCGAGCAGAGACGACACAATATGCTGTTCTTAGGTTTCGGATCATCTGTGACTCATACTGATGGATCAATCTCACCAAGGCCTCTCTCTTGGGTGGAGTATTAAGGTAAATTAAATCCCGTGAAATTACAGAATTTAGTCGTTAATGCTAATGTTCAAGGCCGGTCGTTATTGTAGATTTAACGCAACAGGGTGATCAGGACCTTGATGCAGTGTTCGGTAAGCTACTTTGAAACTGAAAGTTGGAGTAGTTAAACTTGCAGTCAAGTTACTCTTTTAAACAAGAATTTTACTGCATCACAAACTACTAACAAAAAGTAGCTAACTACATTGTAGCTATTTAAAGAAGAAAATATCAGATGATACAATTTTATTCTGTTCTGTTCAGTTCTGATTGCAGAATTGTGTAAAATCACCTGATAGTACAAACCATAGACTGTAAAAACGATGGACGACGCCCCTTCGCTCTTTTCCATTGGTGAGAACTGAAGCCGCCAGTGTCCCGATATGGCGCTGACATCTTGGGACTTGAGTCTGCGCAGTTGCGATTTCGGGACCAGACCTGCGCAGTAGTGAGCAGGAAGTAAAGCCGCAAAATCAAGGCCCCGCCCTCACTCTCGCTGAATCAATCGCAAGCACACGCCCCTGCACTTTTGACTTTTGAAATTTTTATATTAAATTTAAAGCTCCAATCTCCTCAGTCCTCCAAAGATCCCGAAAAAAAGTAAGTTGGTGCTTCAGTGACTACTTCGCTCAGAGAACCTGTCAATCACAGCTGTCAATCATGATGTCACAGCACCATTTTTATAGCATCAAATAACTAACTAAAAACAAACTTATTTTGAAAACAAACACTTGAAATGACATCAACATGATAGAAACTACAGTAAATGACAGAAACTATCTTTGGAAAAAAGATATGTGAAGTGTAATTTAATTGTTTAGTTGGTCTCACGTCCCATTGAATAACATGGGGAGGCGGGGTTTATGACCTATACTAGGACCAGTCACTGGGGGCCTATCGAGACGTTTTGGCTTCACTTTTGAGGGCTTGTGCGGGACACTTGGTACAAACTAGTCTTCTAGAATGAACGTTACTATAACTACATTTTTGCAAACCGACTTTTACGTGCAAAATGTTATGTTTCGTCGCAGTTTCCCGGTGAAATGAACACTAAAGGCGTATGCATTTTATTCATTTTCACACAAATCACGACTACAGTTATGAGTTTATAACAGGGCTGCAACTAACGATTATTTTTATAATCGACTAATCTAACGATTATTCGAACAATTATTCAACTATTCGGGTGATTATTGCAACGATTAATCATTAGCTCTTAACCAATTAAAAAGGTTGTATTAAAAGTGCTTAACAACAAAGAGGACAAAATCATCTTTTAAAAATACCTCTAAATGACTCACCGAATTAAAGGGGAAAAACTACTTTTTATTGTTTAATAAATAAAAAATATCACTGCAAACAATCCTCTTGTTATCAAGTGTTTTTGGCTTGTTTTCCATTTAAAATGGTCTAAAAATCCTTAAAACATGATACATTTACTTGAGAAGCAACATATAAGATATTTAGACTTGCGTTAAGAGAATGTATCTTAAATATAAGTATATTTTGATAAGTGTATTTTTTCACTTGTTCATACTTCTGCCAGTACAGTAAAGAAAAAATATACTTATATTCAAGATATTTGCTTTAAAAGGAAGTCAAACTATCTTATATCTTGTTTTAAAGATTGCTCGATATTTTAAAATATTTAAATGTTAAAATTGATTAAATATTATGTTCAAAATTCTCAGATTCTTTTCATCTGCAGTATAGCTGCTAAAGTAAATGTACATAGGAGTATTATATATTTATATTGGAAAACAAACCAAAAAAGACATCCGCGGCTCGAGACCAGTCAAGCACACAAGCTGTTATGGGAGGAGAGTGTCAGAAAAGGGACCTGAAATGAAGTAGTCCTTTTCATTTCTCATTTTGTTTTTGGACACCATGGGTTTGGTTTAGGTGTTTGTTAAGGGTAAGGATGTCTGTTTTGTTTGCCTCTCATTTGATTTTAGATTAAAGTTTTAGGTTCGGGAGGCGTGTTTTACTGATTAAAACCTCCATTTAATATTCACCTTAAAACGTTCTCTGTTTACGACACCCTTTCAGTCGCTTGGCGCCCCCTGGACATTTCACTGCAAAACTGCTGCCAAATGTGTAAAAAGGATTTCTTTGATTATTTCGTAATTTTGTTTAGCAGAAATGTTGCTACGGTCATGTAATGTCCAATGAGACCACCCTTAGTTATATTTAATCAGTGTGAGATTCCCTTTATGAATACTAACCATGGCATTATGGTTAAACCATAGTTTAACCATACTTTATCCATGGAATTTGTAGTTAATTAATAATATCCATAAAATTATATTATTCATGTTGCATGTTGACTGCAATATTACAAAAACCCTGTTTACTATACGAGTACTATAGTATAAATAAAGTAATACCATGGCTAATTGTATTAAAACTATGATTTACACACCAAAAAAAAAGTTACTAAAATATTACTGTAGGAAAACCATAATTAAATTTGCATAAGAGTTAAACAAATAGGATGACAACATTAAATTGAGAATACACTCACCAAGCACTTTATTAGGTACACCTGTACGCCTACTTATTCATGCGATTATCTAATCAGCCAATCGTGTGGCAGCAATGCAATGCAATGCATAAAATGCAGTTATGTGTCAGGAGCTTCAGTTAATGTTCACATCAACCATCAGGATGGTGAAAAATTTGATCTCAGTGATTTGGAGCGTGGCATGATTGTTGGTGCCAGACGGGCTGGTTTGAGTATTTCTGGGATTTTCACACACAACAGTCTCTAGAATTTACTCCGAATGGTACCAAAAACAAAAAAACCTCCAGTGAGCGGCAGTTCTGCGGACGGAAACGCCTTGTTGATGAGAGAGGTCAACAGAGCATGGCCAGACTGGTTAAGCTGACAGAAAGGCTACGGTAACTCAGATAACCGCTCTGTACAACTGTAGTGAGCAGAATAGCATCTCAGAATGCACAACATGTTGAACCTTGTGGCGGATGGGCTACAACAGCAGAAGATCTTGTCAGGCACTTTATTAGGACCATACTGCTCTAAATAAAGTCTCAGTGAGTGTAAATGTATACTTAATATACACTAGTAAAGTAGAAAACGCCCTATTTTGTATGACTAATTCGAAATATAGTGATAAACAGCAGCAAATAGCAAAATATTCCACTTAAAAAAGAAGGCAATGTCCCTTTAAGGTTGCGCAGGCTCAAGTGAACTAGTGAATCATTGATGTGATCTAGTTCATTTAAACGAACCGTCCAAACGAACTGACTCTGAATCGGAGTTTCCAATGCTAAATCTAAGGGAATTATTTATTTGAACCAATTTTATGCAAAGGTTTCACTCACCATGAAATCAGAATTGGAGTTTTATGGCTTTTAGTCCATGTCTGTTATTTGTAGTTATCTAAATGCTCCTTAAAGGGAAAGTTCATTAAAAAAAAAAAGAAGAAGAACATTTTGTCATTTACTCAGTCTCATGTTGTTCCAAACTTGTATGACTTTCTTCCGGGTCATCACCTAGACATTATACTGAACATACATTATTTCTTATGAAGCTGTCTATTAGCTTTGAATGAGAAACAAACCAAAGTTTAAGCCAATATTCACTTAATATCTTTCTATAAATTATTAAACATACATTTTTCCACCCAAACAGAGGAAAGGTGGCTCATGTCATCTTGTGTAAAGCAAATCTTAGGCTTGCAGACTATTGCTTAGCCCTTATGTGATCAGATAAATATGATATAAAATAACTAGATCCTTAACACCAATTTTATGGTGTGAAATCCCTGTTTTATATTTAAAATGTGTGGTTGTAAGCCATCATACAAACAGTATGTTTCTCATTAGACAGAAGTAATACAGACAATGAAAGAAGAATGAATGGGTGACAAATCAGTGTGGATGAAACGGGCTTTGAAAGAGAAGAGAATGTGAATGATTTGTGCAGTAATTAGATAAATTAACCTCGGGTCAGAGAGAACAGATGCACGCCGTGGGCTTCCACTCTGAGTTACTGTAAATGTTTAATGAAGCTGCCATTGAACTTGTCCGATCTGGGACTCACATATGAGCTGTGGGAACCCTTTGAATGTGTGGTTTTATTTTTTTAAATGTAAGCTTTTGGAGCGTTTATTTTTGTTCACCCAAAAATTACAATTCTGTAATTATTTACTCGCCCTCATGCCGTTCCATCCAAGCCTGCATGCTGCTATTTTTTCCATGGGACACAAAAAGGAGACTTTTGGATGAATCGTTGCGCAGCTCTTTTCTATACAGTGTCAAAAACAGACTTGTCAGTAGATAATATTAACATGAGCAACGGCGACCTTTGGTGAATGGATGTGGGCGTGTCCAGCGACGCAATAAAGTTGAGAAATGTTTAACTTTATATAAATATTTTCCTAATATTTTAATAATATTAAATTAGAAGAAACAGTGCTGTTTAGACTCTCCATACACACACCACTAGCGACCTAACCACTGCCACTGGCGACATGCAGCGATAAAGTAGCTGTCAGGGTGATCGTGCCTTTTCTGTGTTAGGTCCTAATCTCTGAAACAGTCTCCCTTAGCATGTGAGGTCAGATTCTTCATTAGCCATTTTTAAATCTTCTTTGAAAACGTTTTTTTATTCTGTAACTTTTGAATAAGTCCTTGAATAGTTTGAACTGTGTAAATACATGATGCCGTATTTAAAGGTATTTTTGTGTGTGCATATATATGTATGTGTGTGTGTGTGTGTATATATATATATATATATATATATATATATATATATATATATATATATATATATATATATATATATATATATATATAACTATGTATACTATATATATATATATATGAATATGTATAAAAGCCCTGTGTGTGCTGTGTGTATGTGTGTGTGTGTGTGTGTGTGTGTGTGTGTGTGTGTGTGTATATATATACACACACACACACACACAAGAAATAAATAAAGTAAACAGGGTTGTTGTAATATTGCAGTTAACATGACTGCAGCATGAATAATAATGGATAATTTTGTGGATATTATTAATTAACTACAAATTCCATGGTTAAAGTATGGTTAAACTAGTAATGCCATGGTTCATTCTCATAAAGGGAATATCACACTAATTAAATATAACTAAGGCCTCATTGGACATTCTGTGTGTGTGTGTGTGTGTGTGTGTGTGTGTGTGGGTGTGTGTGTGGGTGTGTGTGTGTGTGTGTGTGTGTGTGGGTGTGTGTGTGGGTGTGTGTGTGGGTGTTATATATAGTCACTCTTGTCTTTGTAAATTTATTTGTTTGATCTGTAAAGCACTTTGGGTCAATTTCTGTTGTTTATAAATGTGCTCTATAAATAAAGGGGCTGACTTGATTATTCTTGCTAAATATTTACAGGCCAATATGGATTTCTTCTATTTTTTCTTCTTCATTATTTTGACTGTTTGATAAGCAAGTTATGCTGATAATTTGGGCCACATTTGTTTTTTAATGATATTAAATAGGTTTTAACCTTCCTTTTGTCCTTCGGGTCATTTTTGTCCCGCATTGAAAACCATTCAAAATGCGTACATACTTGATAAGTGTTCAATGGCTCTAAAGAACCCCATTAATGAAAATCTGTTTTATTGTGGTCCTAAATTGTATAAGAATTGGGAATCGTGATATAAAGAATGTTACTGAAGTAACATGATTTTTAAAGAATTAAAGAAAAAACGTCTCAGTTTACATTTATATCAATCACTTTGGGCATTTTATAATATCTTTATCAACAATTTATGATTGTTTCTGCTTGTAGAAAACCAACTGTGTACATTTTAGAGTTACAATTTGAGTACATGCATCTGTCACAAATGAATCCATTGCAACAAATCCATTCCTTCCCACTATAATGTAAAAAAATAAAAATAAATCAGTGTTACAGGGGTTTAGGAAGGTGCAGTAATAGTTCTTTCTGCCCTCTAAAGTTTACCATTGAGGGCCTTTAGCCCCATTGTACCCTATCATATAAAATCATGTTAGTAACCTTATTTACTAGCATATTACCTGTTCCAAACTTAAAAAAAACACAAACTTTCTGTGTGTTTGTCTGTGTGGACATGTGCATGTGTGCACAAACCCCGTTTGAGAGGTAAAATGCAATTTGTAGGAAAGATGCAGTACCCAGTGGAGCAGGTGGGAAAGTAGAGAACAGAATGGTTACTCTCAGCTAAATTTGGGAATATGTGAATTTTTTTTACGTCAGATTTGATTCATAGATTCATAGAACTATTTCAAGCTGTATATTAACTAGAAAGTCAGAAGGGGAAATGTCACAACTGGTTTTTTCCATATGAGGTCAAGATTTGCCCCTTGTAAGACAACAGAAGGAGCAATTTCTTTTAAATAATAATTTCTCTTAAACAATTATTTGCAAATAATTATTATAAATTTTTTTTTTTTGCTTGTTTGTTTTGATTGTCTTGGCCAATTCACAAGGTTTGGTTCAAGTACCAAAACCTATTTGGCATTTATAACGTAATTATCTGTCCTGGGTCATAAACATCATACATGTTTACATGGTTTTATTCTGATAAAATCAGGGATTTATCAGTGTTACGGTGTCAACCAGATTACTTTGTCATGATGACAAAGTTGTATTATTAGATCTAACTTCACACAGAAAAGGTTATTAAGCGTTTTTATCACTCTGAAATCATGTTAACACTTATAATGTTTACGGCTTGTGGCTATACCTTTGAAACAGTTTGTATTTGCTGGCCCCATTTGCTTCCATTGTAAGTGCCTTACTATAACCATGATTTCGTTTTTTTTTTTTTTTTTATAATGAGGGACAAGTCTAAACTATTTTTGTGGTAATCAACATAATGCCACAAATGCTGTCGATTGAGCTTAACTTGTTTTGCTTGGAACATGCTTTTAAATGCATTTCTCATAAATGCCTGGCAAAAAGAACATCTCTTCACAACAAACTTCCCAGGCTCAGTCTTGGCTTTCTCAAGCACTTGCTAGATTTTTTTGGAAAATGATGACAGATGCCTGTTAATGCACATCTTCAAGGCACGTCTTGTTTTGTGATGTGCTCTCTTTACGACCTTTGGAAATACTGATATTCCCAGCAGACAGCGTTTGGCCCGGCAAGCTAAAACTAGCGCATAGCTGCGAGGAAATGAGCCTTCCTGTTTCCAGCGGGTTAGAAGGGGTAGTTTGGATCACAGATGCATGCTGAATGCGAGCATCGTTGAGTGTGATTGTCGGTGTGTGTGTGTGTGTGTGTGTGTGCACCTCATAGACTGGCATTCCTTTAGTTTGAACTCATGTGCTCAGCGACTCAAAACTCCACAAGGAATTGAAGACTGTGGGAGTTAACGCAACCGCTGCAACTCAACAGCCACTTTTTCAAGAGCGACAGACAGCACAAATTCATTCTCATGCTATTTTATTTATGAGAATGTGTTTCATCTGTAGCTTAATTTACTTTTAGCCTCTCGACTGTCTCATAATACACCACAGAACACAAAGACAGCATCACAAGCTGCAAAAAGCATTTTTAAAATAACATGCTCCATCTTGTTTCAGCCGAAATGCCACAGAACCATTTTATGATTTATTGCATCTAAAGATGCATGTAAAATCCGGTTCACTGCCCATGCTGTGTAAACCTTTTGAAATGGACTCCATGTTTCGTCTTGGGAGGTATGACGTGGATTACAGGAGTTTAAGCTTGGATTTTTCTTTTCATTATATTCTAATTAAATTAGCTTTTTATGTACAGAAAATGTATTGTTAAAGATATGCGAGTAGTTATTCAAAATATAAGTGACAGAGTTTTTAAATTGTTTGCATAATTTTTCTGCCTGCACATGCACTATAAGGACGTCTTTGACCATTGTGGTGTGTCTCGATGCATAATCCAAGTCCACTTTTACAAATGCTTTGCAAGGGGGGCCTGGGTAGCTCAGCATGTACTGACACTAACTACCACCCCTGGAGTCATGAGTTCGAATCCAGGGTGTGTTGAGTGACTCCAGCCAGGTCTCCAAAGCAACCAGATTGGCCCAGTTGCTAGGGAGGGTAGACACATGGGCTATAAGATAACTGTATATGTTCACCCAAAAGTTGTCATCAGTTACTTATCCTCATGTTCCAAACCTGTTTGGCAGAATGAGTCTCCGAAACCACTTTGTAAAACAGTTAAAGGATGGGCAAGGAGGAGGCGAGAACCGGCTTGTCAACATAAATAATATTTTAATGAGAAACTTAAACCAAAAGCACAAACATAAACACACATGACGGACATGCCCGTAATTCTCTCTCTCTCGAACCATCGTCACCGTCCGCCTTTATTCCTCGCGCGCCTCATCAGGCCGATTGGGACCAGGCGCGCGATATTCCGACCCGGCCCCGCCCCCCTCCGCTCCACACTCTTCCATTGCATTTTTTTTTTTCCATTCAATGCAAGTGAATAGTGACTGAGGCTGTTGCTTTGCCTAACATACCCGTCTGTGTTCCACGGTGGAAGTCATATTGTTTTGGAACATCATGAAGGTGAATAAATGTTGACACTCCTCAGAAATTTCCAGAATGCACTGTAAAACATCTATGGGGTAACCAGATGGCCGGGGTCAGAGCAGAACGTGACTGTCTGAAACTCATGTCCCATCCTGCCACAGACAAATGCACCTATTTTAGGAAGAAATGCCTGAGAAGCATAGACGTGTGCAAGCGCACACACACTCTTTTCCAAAACCTAGTGAGCCGCCTTTGTTGGTAGCATTTTAGAGGAATAGGTTATTCAAAAATGAAAGTTCTGTCATTATTAACTCACCCTCATGTCACTCCAAACTCAACATTCTTTCTTATGTGCAACACAAAAAGGTGAATTTTTAGGTCTTTATAAGCCTGTCATGCTCAAAAAGACAGAAAACCCAACCTTAAATCCTCAGTAAAAGTTATGGGTATGACTTATGCACTGTATTCCAAGTCTTCTGAAGCCATGGAAACACTACAACTGGTATATCACCAACCCTTAGCACAAAGTACTGTCATTTTAAAAAGAACGTTATTAACCGTTCTTTTATTTCAGTTTAACCGATTACCATGTGAAAAGGAGGCTGTGGAACCCCGGAACAGAATGAAAAAAAAAATACTGTTTTTGCTCAGAATGAAAACTAAATGTAAAACTCCAGGCTTTTGTATAACATTTAGGTTTTAGTCCCTTGCTTAAGGTAAGGATGCTGCCTTAGACAGAACACATTCTTGTACAAAAAATTAACTGGATGCAGTGCATCAAAATGTAATAGAATGTGTCTCAAGACATGTTTTTAAAAGTTGACAATTTAACTTTTTAACCTGACACATTGTGAAAAATGTCATCTTCACAAGATGGTCAAAGCACAAAGTTGCTGCCTATGTAGAGCTTTCCAAATTCAGTCACTAATGAGGTTACATTCAGGTTAGGATGCTGCCTTAGGGGCCGTTCATACCGGACCCATTCTTACACAACAAAAGATTGTGTGCTAGATTGTGTGCAATGAATGAAAAGGAACATGTATCTTGCGATGCATTTTTTCATGCACTCTTATCTCCCAATTTGGAATGCCCAATTCTCTCTACTTAGGAGGTCCTCATGGTGGCGTGGTTACTCACCTCAATCCGGGTGGTGGAGGACAAGTCTCAGTTGCTTCCACTTCTGAGAC
The DNA here is from genome assembly GCF_025860055.1 of Xyrauchen texanus. Lineage (NCBI taxonomy): Eukaryota > Metazoa > Chordata > Actinopteri > Cypriniformes > Catostomidae > Xyrauchen > Xyrauchen texanus. Next base: position 41,345,156 of record NC_068292.1, read on the forward strand.
AGTCAATCCATGCATCTTATCACGTGACTCGTTGTGCATGACACCATGGAGACTCCGCATGTGGAGGCTCATGCAACCCTCTGCTATCCACACGCAACTTACCACATGCCCCATTAAGAGTGAGAACCAATAATCACGACCACGAGGAGGTTACCCCATGTGACTACCCTCCCTAGCAATCGGGCCAATCTGGTTGCTTTGGAGACCTGGCTGGAGTCACTCAACACACCCTGGATTCTAACTCATGACTCCAGGGGTGGTTGTTAGTGTCAGTACATGCTGAGCTACCCAGGCCCCCCTTGCAAAGCATTTTTAAAAGTGGACTTGGATTATGCATCGAGACACACCGCAATGGTCAAAGACGTCCTTATAGTGCATGTGTAGGTAGAAAAATGACGCAAACAATCTTTAAACTGTCAGTGTAAATGGTATAAAGAAGGCCTACAGTATGTAGGCAGTAGACCATACAGCGAGGCAGCTCACTAGGTTTTTGAACAAAGCCACAGATTCTCTCCTTATTGCGATTTGCAACGGTCGGTCCAGCAGAGATTCTGAGCTCATTAGAGTGTCTCGATGACTGCTCTTACCCCTTTCCTGCTCCGCAGACCCCATGGCTGGTGTGGTCTCTAATTTCTTGCTCTCTTCTCTCGCGTTCTGCCCTCTCTCCGGCTTTTAATAAGGATGGGAAATCTCAAAAACTGGACCGTCTTGTGTTTTTATCCTCAGGTTTGAGACACAAGGAAACTGGATGATAACGAAAAATGTTGGTGCGTACTTTTTAAAGTTTGTCCTCGTTTAACCGAAGGGAACAAATCTAGATGAATTTGCTATAATACTGACGTAACATAATAAACACACCTGGCAGGTTTGTGGATCTTTGGAGTAGATTTTGTAAATGGATGATTGCCAGTTTTGATAAACCAATTAATCTACTGTAACCTAATTGTACTTGACAAGAAAATCAATCTTTACCCATAATCTTTTCAAAATGCTGGTATAAGCTTTTTTACTCTTACAATTCTGTTTAATGGTTTTTTGTTTTATTTTGGCATTTTTTAATAAGGTTTTGATTTAAAGCAGTATTTTTTAATTTGTCATATACTGTATAGCATTGTTCTATTCAGTATTGAATTCCCAGTCTAATTACAGAACTACGGATGATATCAACTCGTGTCTGTTACAATTAAAGACACATTTTGCAGTGAATAATTAATTGGCTCTATTTTGCCCTTTTATGGGCAGACATCTATTTGTATCATCTGTCTCAGCATTGTGGCAAAACATTTCGTAGCCTTTAACCTTTTAACTCAAAGTTACTGTACAGTGAAAGTTATGACTATGAGCAAGTTTTTCGAACTCTGGGGAGATTCGGGACCTTGTTATGAGGTGGACTTTGTGTCCTAGTTTCTTAGCGAATGTGCTTTATGTACGTAAGTTTAATTTGGAGGCTGTTAATTCTCTTGAGTTCAGTTTATGTAGAACATTAACAGGCGAGAGGTTTTTCTTAGATCGGAAATAAATTTGAAGGTGAAGGATGTAACTTTTGCGCCACTAGTGGTTTCAAACAGAATTGCAATCGGTTTGTTTTTAACTGTGTGACAGGACCGGACATAACACTATTGTCTCAGCCATTGGTGTAAGTTTGGGAAATGTTCCATTTGTGTGTTATTTGACATTTACCTGGTTGTCACGATCAAAACTTCATTGCATTGCATACGTACTTTGAAATATGTTCATGCACTGGCACTACTACATTGTATTAGCTGCAGTAGCTCTTCAGGACTTTACAAATGGTATTTTACTCTGTCAGCAGAGGAGGATTATTGGATAAGTGGACATCGGCAAACCAGTTCTGCCTGAGCTATTAATGTCTTATTTTTTTGATTGCACAGAGAGTGCATGCCAGCATTGCACATTTGCCCTGACACACATTGTTGTCTTTGGAAGTCAAATGCCAACCATTTTTTAAAAAGTGAAAGCCAGAGAGACAACCTATGTAGTATGACAGACAGGGTTTTGTGGCAAAAAGAGCATTTTATCTTCTTTTAAAACCATTTCCGTGCAGAAATATGCACATAAAGTGGATAAGATTAGATTAGATTGTGGGTTATACTGTCTGCCTCTTGAGTAAAGCCTTGAATTTAAAGCTGAGTGTTTGTTGGAGTAAATGAGATTGTAACTTCTGTTCCACAGTATGCCATAAATGATGTCCTTTTAGCATTATTCTTGGTTTATTTAGAGGTAGTAACTTGGGAAAAGGTGAATTGCTCTTAATGTTTCACATACAAAAATATAGTGGATAGTGATGTAGCAGATGGTATTATCATGTTACTTTGATATAGATCAACCATGAGATTGAATGGTAACCACATTTTTTACAGTATATCAGGGTATTTACATGGTGCTCCAAGGTATTTCAAAGAATGCCATGCAGTTACCATGGTATATATTCAACAAATCATGGTACAAATATGATGCATGTCCCACTCTGGCATTAACATAGTACCATGTCCAAAAATCATGGTATTACTATAGGACCATCTACAAATAAAATAACTATATTATATAACCATAGTATTACCATGGGACTATGATAAAAAAAAAAAAAAACACGGTTTTACTATTGTAAATGTAAATAAAAACATGGTATTCCCATGCTTTCTTGTGCAAAATTATTACCATGGTGCCAAACATTGGATATTACTATGGAACCATGTCCAAAAACATGGTTTTACTGTGGAACCATGTCCAAAAACATGGTTTTACTAGGGAACCATGTCCAAAAACATGGTATTACTAGGGAACCATGTCCAAAAACATGGTTTTACTATGGAACCATGTCCAAAAACATGGTATTACTATGGAACCATGTCCAAAAACATGGTTTTACTATGGAACTATGTCCAAAAAAAGTTATGACTATGGAACCATGTCCAAAAACATGGTACGACTGTGGAACCATGTCCGAAAAGCATGGTTTTACTATGGTTCATGTAAATAAGAGCATTGTATTATCATGGTATCTTGTACTAAAACATTGTATTGCCACTGTATATGTCTAGAACATTCTGGTAATACCATAGTACATCTTTAATTCTTGCCTGACCATTGGTAACTTGATGAATGATGTGAATCATTTCATGTAATTTTCAGAGTGGAACCAATATAATACAAAAGATCATATCATATCACAACACAATAGTATTGTAGGAAGGACAAATGCGGGGTCTAACAAATACAGATAATGTTTTTACTGAAAATACCTTAGGTAACAGTGGGGATAATTCATTCAACTCACTTTACCTTATTATGTGCAAAACCACTTTAATAACACAGAATGCAGCATCATAAATCTGTATCATAGGGCATATGTCTTCATACTTCATTCCAGATGGCAGGTCTGGATTTAGCATCCACAAGAGGCTGTAACCAACTGGTTTATGAGGATCAGCTTGTGGTATCTGCAAATGCAGTTCTGCATGCTTGATTGTTTATTTCATAGATCTTGAGCATGTAAAATTGTTCAGTTTTGTGTGGGTGAATCTCACAAAACCTGTTAAGAACATGTCCAGGTCATATTTCACCCCAAAAATCAAAATTAAAAAATTATATTTTGCAAGAAAATTAAGCCTATTTTTAGGTCCAATCTCATTTATATATTGTGAAAAACAAATAATATAATATTCATATTGTTAAGTATTTATGCAATATGGTTGTATTTGATGAACTGCTTTTAATTTAGGCTGATTTAAATTATGAGCAATAATTGTATTAAAGTATTTTTTACTGTAATAAAGTAAAAATGTATCTTTTAATTGTAATGATAATCTAATAGTACAAAAAATAAATAAGAATGTATTGATTAATTTATGCTGATTTGAATAATAAACATTATACTACAGTAATTATTACTGTAATACAGTAAATATACATTTTTAAGTAATGTAATTCCAATAGTACAAAAAAAAAATCTCAAACATAACACATTACAGCATTGAGAATTTAAGAGGAAATATTTTTAATTTAGTGAAAAATTATAATTTAATATTTAAGATGTTAACCATTCATTTTTTTTTAAGTATTTTCCGTAATTAATTGCTTTTAATTTATGCTGATTTGAATAAAAAAAAAAAATGTATTACAGTCATTTTTAATGTAATAAAGTTAAAATCTTTAACAGTAATGATAGTCTAATAGTACAAAAAAAATAATAGAATTTGGGAGGAAAATGTGTTTAATTGAATTTTTTAAATGTTGCAATTAAAAAATAACTATACAATATTTTAAATGCAAAATATTAATGCTTTATGAAAGCATTTGTTGAGCTGCTTTTAATGCATGCTGATTTGAATAAAAATGTATTACAGTAACTTTTACTGTATTAAAGTTAAAAAATATTTAACCGTAATGAGATTCTAATAGTACAATAATAATAATAGTTAAAATAACACATTACTAGATTGAGAATTTTAGAAGGGAAATGTGCCAAAAATATGCACAATGCAAAAAAATTAAAAGAATGATATAATATTTCAATGATAAAATATTTATGCATTATGGTAGTATTTGTTAAACTGATTTGAATTTACAAAAATCATTTTATTACAGTAAGTTTACTGTGATAAAGTCAAGTAATATTTATTAGTATTGTACCTTTCACAACACACATCGTTTCAATGCAGCTTTACAGAAGATCAGCATTAACAGAAGATAAAACTGTAATGTCTATAATGTCGATGAATCATCATTGTGTAATTTGATTGAATATGATTGTGAATTGTGTTTAAAAATAAGTAATTAAATAATAATTGTATTAATAACCCCAGTGAGCAAGCTGAAGGTGACTGTGGCAAGGAACACAAAACTCCATAAGATGTTGATTAATGGAGAAAAATAACCTTGGGAGAAACCAGACTCACTGTGGGGGCCCGTTCCCCTCTGACTAACATCATGAATATAATGTAAATATTACTTATGTATAGTTAAAGTCATGGTTTAAAATTATTAAACTAAGTAAGTGTTAAGGGTCAGTTAGTGTAGTCCATTATTAGACCGAGGTGATGCAGGCAGAGATTATTGAGGTGCATCACAGTTCAACCGGCCGGTAATTTCGGTGAGGTCTATCTAAGTCCAAGGTTTAGGCAGTGGCATATGAAGTATCCCATGTCTTATGGTTTGAGTTGGAGTTGGCGTCAGTTCATCATCTTAAGTCCATCGTAACAGACTGAAGTGATGTTTGACTGGCACTGGCTGCTATTAGTCATCATCACACAGTGACGCGTAGCAGTGCAGTCCAACACGAAGCAGGAATGGTGCTGGAACAGCCAGTTCTGGTGACCTCAGGAAAATTCATATTTGACAGTAATGACAATATAATAGTACAAATAATTCTAAATATCATAACACATTACTGTACTTAGAATTTGACTGGAAGATGTGTTTATTTGTTATGAAATTAGTTACATTTCAAGTAATGTATAATAATAATACTCTAAAATAGTATTATTTTCCTTATGCAAAATATAATTTCTTATTTTTTCTTTTAATTTTGGGGTGAAATAAATATGATCTGGATCTGTTTTTGTGAGATTCATCTACAGTGTGTGTGTGTGTGTGTGTGTGTGTGTGTGTGTGTGTGTGTGTGTGTGTGTGTGTGTGTGTGTGTGTTGGGAATTTAAGTACGGGTTTAATCTTGTTCTAATTACACAGTCATTACAAGCAGGTTGGCAGCGTTGGTCAAGCCAGCAGTTGCCATGTGATTTCTCATTTTCAGTAATCTGATTTAAGGCACAGATGCCACCCATGCCAACCTGTTACTATGACAACAATGCCAAATACAAACATAACAAAACAAAAAATGTAGACCATTTTGGGGCCTTTCTTTCATGTCTCAAGTTGCCTGTTGTTTTCAGTCCTGTATCTGGTGCATTTGTCAGCATGATGAAAGGGAAATGCATTGGGTGAATGCCGCCCACCGAACCACAGCGGCAGTTTAAAGACACGTAATAAACGCTAAAGTCATGCTTGCTTTACAGCAGCTGACCCCCTTCACAAAGTAGATACACTGAGGCTTGATACGCAGTTGCTGGTTGCACTGATTGCATTTTTTTCAGGCTTTTGACTATATTCAATACATATCTCTATAGTTATGCAATTACTCTGGAATGCTTTCAAGCCAGAGTCTCTGATTGTTTTCTGGGCAATGTGGTGGAGCTGCATGTGGTCATCAGCGTGTAACCCTGCGGAGTGACTTCTCATGGAGAGAACGCCCCCCAGGAGCATCTGAATTATGGATGTGTTTACTCCAACAGAATGTTTTTTCCCACATCCCTCTCAATCACTTCCTGAACGCAATCAGCAGCACTTCCTCGCCAGCCTGAGTGTGTTATGAGTGGAAGATCCCACTACGCTCCAGTGGCTTCTTCTGTTTGAGAATCAATGCAGCAGTTAGTGGAGTGCGGTTAGGCCTGAGCAGCATCTGGAAACTCACTGTGTTTTATCAGCAGCAGTGTGGTCTTGCTGCCCGGGCTCACGCTTCACAGCCCTAACACAAAACACTTGGGTGGGCGAAATAGCTGAAACAAACGCATTGATCTATCTGTCATTCTTTCGTTCTTTTGTTCATTCTTTCTGTTTAGAATTTGTTTGTTCGCTCTTTCTGTCATTCTATTGTTTATTTCTTTATCATACGTTTGTTTCCTTCTATTGTTTGTTCTGTTTTGTCTATCGATCATTCGTTTGTTTGTTCTTTCTATCGTTCCTTCAGCCTTTCTATTTGTCTATCATTCTTTCTTTCTATTATTCGTTCTTTCGTGCGTTCTTTCTTATCATCATTTGTTCTTTATATTGTTTGTTCTTTCTTTCCATCTTTCATTTGTTTGTTCTCTCCATCATTCCTTCTTCCTTTCTATCTGTCTATCGTTCTTTCTTTCTATCACATGTTCTTTCAGTCATTTGTTCCTCTTTCTTTCTATAGTTTGTTTAGTTGTCCTTTCTATCGTTTTTTCATCCTTTCTATCTGTCTTTTGTTTTTTAGATCTTTTGTTCATTCTTTCTTTCTATGATTTGTTCTTTTATCTATCGTTCATTTGTTTGTTCTTTCTATCGTTTCTTTGTCCTTTCTCTCTGTCTATCATTCTTTTGTTCCTTCTTTCTATCATTTGTTTATTCGTTCTTTCTGTCACTCGTTCATTCTTTTTGATATTCATTCTTTTGTTCTTTCTATCTATCGTTCTTTCTTTCTATTATTCGTTCTTTCATGCGTTCTTTCTTTTCATCATTTGTTCTTTGTATAGTTTGTTCTATCATTCCTTCATCCTTTCCATGTCTATAATTTTTTCTTTCTATCATTCGTTTAGTTGTTCTTTCTATCATTCTTTTTTCTTTCTATCTATATATTGTTTGTTGTTTTTCTATCGTTCCTGCATTCGTTCTTCCTATCATTTGTTCCTTCTCTCATTCATTCCTTTGTTCTTTATATATCTTTTTGTATTCTATCTGTCTGTCATTTTTCTATCATTATTTCTATCGTTTGTTCTTTCTATCGTTCATTTGTAACCCCACAGCCACCACCATTGTGTCCTTGAGCAAGGCACTTAACTCCAGGTTACTCCGGGGGGATTGTCCCTGTAATAAGTGCACTGTAAGTCGCTTTGGATAAAAGCGTCTGCCAAATGCATAAATGTAAATGCATAAATGTAAATTTGTTTGTCCTTTCTGTAATTTCTTTGTCCTTTCTCTCTGTCTATTGTTCTTTTGTTCATTCTTTCTTTCTATCATTTGTTTATTCATACTCTGTCACTCGTTCATTCTTTCTGATATTCATTCTTTTGCTCTTTCTTTCTATTGTTTGTCGTGCATTTGTTTCCTTCTATTGTTTGTTCTGTTTTGTCTATCGATCATTCGTTTGTTTGTTCATGGGATTGCTCTTTCTGCAAAAGATACATGTGATGCTGCCAAATGTGGTATCTTGGACACTTACCTTTTGGAACAGACTTTGCATTGGAGCACACTTGTGATACCTTAAAATGCTGCTTGCATGTGTCACGCCCTGCTTAGCTGCCTAAGACAAATTCTCAGTTCAGCTCTCAGTATCTTCAGGCATCTTGGTCTGCTCGTTTATTTGTTGAAGAGCAAAGGTAAAGTAAGGCCCCAGGAATTACACATTGGAATGCACAGTAGCATTGATTACTTACCAGAGAGATGGAGGGGGGTTGGAGAATGTGGGATAGGTGCAAAGAATGTCTAAGAGAGTATGCGGCTCGGAGCGGACAAGCCCCAGCACTCAATGTAGCCTTGAGAATACCAAACAGCCCCTTAATCCAAGTGCTGACTGAACCGCTGCTCACAGAATTTGCTGTAGTTTTATCCCCACATAGCATGAGACCAAACTACAAAGCAGAGGTCGATAGGTCAAGAGAGTGAACAGGGATTTCTAAGAGCTCTTTCCTACTTGTCTGTGGATAGTTGTTATACATTTTAAGGGGCTAAATATATGTATCCCTTTTTGAAGCCATTTTTGCTCACACTGTATGCAGTATCCGCATTACCATGGTTAGATCAACAAAAACGCTCAGAAATGGAAATTTTGGCTGTTTGGATGTTAATAAATAAAGGTACTGTAAAGTATTCAATGGAAAGGAGGAGGCGAGAACCGGCTTGTCAATATAAATAATAGTTTAATATAAAACTTAAACAAAAGACAAACACACACACACACACACACACACACACAGGACGGACATGCCCGTACACTATCTCTCTCTCCCGCACAATCCTCTGAAGTCGACCTTTATCCCTCTCGGGAGGCTTGATTAGCCTAATACGGGACCGGGTGTGTAGGATCACTACCTGGCCCCGGCCTCCGCCCTGCCACATTCCTCCCTCATTCTCTCAGGCTGGGGAGCCGCCAGCATGACGTACACCCTCGCCCCCTCTTTCCCTGGGGGAGGGCGTGCCCTAAGCCCTGTCTGCCGGCAGGTCATCCCCGTCTACCTGGACGAGGGAGAGGACAAGGGGAGGGAAACAGAAATAATTAAACTGGGGGGGTACTTCCTGTAACAGTATAGTACCCCCCAAAAAACACTGTAAAATTTAAAAGAGTTGCAAAAGGCCAACGCAGAGCGGCAGTGAGAGAGAGAGAGAGAGAGAGAGAGAGAGAGAGAGAGAGAGAGAGAGAGAGAGATGAAAAAAAACTCTTACTCGCTAGTTCTCCGATACGCCGTAGCTTGTTCCTCGGCCACTCCTCCAAGCTCTATCGGACGACAGCCGCACCTCTCCGGGCGGATCAGAGGCAGACCTCCAGCCCCTGGCGAATGGAATGCCCCGCCGCGTTCTCAGGGAACGAAAGGTGTCTCCCCCGCCCCTGGCAGCGGTTCTCCCATTCCAGGCAGTCGGCAGTGAGCCCCTCTCCGCTCGCGGTCGGCGGTCTCAAACCCTGCCGCGTTTCAGGGGCTGGTAGGGAACTCCTCCGCCCCTGGCAGCGGCCTTAACTGCTCCAGACTGTCGGTTAGGTGCCCCTTCTCCCCTCGCGGTCAGCGGCCATCGTCCTCTTTCAGGCGGCTGGGCTCCCCGTCCCCCGGCAGATGGCCGTGGCTGCTCCGTTTGGGTGGACGGTAGTGGCGAGAACTCTACTACGGCGTATCCCTCCTCCTTCCCGGGCTTTTGGCACCAGTGTAAAGGGAGTCAATGGAAAGGAGGAGGCGAGAACCGGATTTCAACATAAATAATATTTTAATAATAAACTGAAACAAAAGACAAACACATACATATGACGGACATGTCCGTAAACGATCTCTCTCTCCCGCATGACCCCCTGCAGTCGACCTTTATCCCTCTCGGGAGGCTTGATTAGCCTAATACGGGACCGGGTGTGTACGATCATGACCCGGCCCCGCCCTCCGCCCTGCCACAGGTAAATTTCCAGTTATTATTTGTACTTCAGACCTTTGTTTTGTTGGACAAGAAAAAATAGCTTTATGCCATTTGATGCACATTTGGATTTTGAACATTGGGTAAAATTGTACAGTTTATACATGGAGCCACATTGAGAGCTCCATATCTCTGGGATTTAACCATAATAGGGCCTTAAAAGTAAAAACACAAAAGTTAAGTTAGTTTTGAACCAGAATCAAAAAGTACAATAACATATCTTTAATACTTTTGGAGTTATAGAGGCTAGAGCTTTGGATAAACAACACAAAAGAACGTTTTACCCATTTTTGGACTTGCACCATTGGCATATAATGCAACAAGGGGTGCTGAAGTCAACTGATTTTAGTAATAGATCTACCTATCTCTACGTAAAAATATGATAATGATGCTGCCACCTTTCTAAGCACATTTTTGACCTGTAGTTTTGCTCCAAAATCATAGGCAAATTGTCCTTTTGACCCAACTCTACAAAATAATGGATTACTCCATAAATATTGATTCATGGCATTTAATATTTTGGCTTTATCATCATTTATGTTTATCTTTCTTCAGAAAAAGTAGTAGTAAAATCTCATTGAATTTTGGTTGATTTGACATGGCATAATCTAGTATGAACATACTTATTTATCATAATAGTGGCTTCCAAGTCTTTCTAGACACTTGATCATACATAATGAGCTAACATTTTTGAGATTGCATATTATATTGTGCACAGTGTTTGAATTATGATGTTAACTAAAAACATTTGGATTAAGTATGATAGAAATGTTCTTGTTTGTATTGCTACAATTTGATTACAGATAAAATATTGTTTCTGCAGTCAGTCAATCGTGGGCTATCCAACATTTTCCATTTTAACAGCACAATGAACCAGAATAAAAATGTTTATGCATTACAAGCTGTCGACAGGCAATGAAGAGGGGTTGAATACCATTAAATAAAGACCTTGAATTGGGTTTAGTTGGTGCCAGGAATTGCCACTCTGATTGAATCAGACAACAAGGTCTGAGGTCTGAAGTCCTTATTTAAAGAACAAAGGTTTATGAAGAGAACGGAAGATCTCCGAACTCATGCATGAGTATTTATGGGTCATGGCGATCCAGTTATGATCAGTGCTAGTTTTGGATGTCCGCTTCACTGTTTCCATTCTAATGGAATGGGCACCTCCTGTTTTCCTGGTCCAGGATGTTTATTTGCATACTTTTGACCTCAGTTCTTAATATGTGCTTCCTCTGTTCCTTTCTCTGCAGGTATGACTATAAAGAAATGCTACACAACTCCACATTCTGTCTAGTACCGAGAGGACGTCGCCTTGGCTCTTTCCGTTTCCTAGAAGCACTGCAGGTACATTTTCCCAGTTTGTTTCCATCATCAGTGCTCCGAGCCAATGGAAAACACTTAAACAGTTGCATCCTGTTCTTCCTCCTGCCCACACACACACACACACACACACACACACACACTCCCTCCCTCTCTCCCATCGTTGAAGTGCCCACACAACAGTAACGAAACAAATAACATGGATTTGTGTCCCAGTTCATACATCCAACATTATTTGTTTTGCTCTACATGGGTGTTTCTTCAACTATGGGCAGGTTTGACCTTGAAATGTTTAATGAAGGTTGTTGAAAAATAAACTGAAACACACTTTTCACCATCTCAATAGAATTTTGAATTAAAGGGTTATTTCACGCAAAAAATGAAAATCCTCTCACGATTTACTTACCTTTTTAAGCCGTCCCAGATTTGTATGACTTTCCCTCTTCAGCAGACTTGAAGTCGACATTCATTTATTGAAACACGAAAAGCATAAACAAAAGACATTTCTAAATTCAAATTGCACTTTAAACGAAAAAAGCAATAAAATAACAAAGTGATTAAAAAATCTTGTTTAACCACCTTATTTAAACATTTACCTTCTCCGACGGCTCCATTTGCCATCACGCAAGCATCCGTCAACGACAACAGGTGGAACATTTTTAATAGCCTACAGATTGAGAGCTATAGACAATTATAAATGTAAAGATAATAATAATCATAATTATAAAGCCTAATAAATTCCCTGTGTTCCCAATGTAAAGCTGGCAAACGTGTGTTCTTATCAAATTTGTGTTTGTATTGCGTTTTGGCAATGCAGTTAATGCTGGCTCAGATGGTAGAGCGGGTCGGCTGCTAATCACAGGGTTGGCGGTTTGATTCCCGGCCCACATGACTCCACATGCCGAAGTGTCCTTGGGCAAGACACTGAACCCCAAGTTGCTCCCAATGGCAGGCTAGCGCCTTGCATGGCAACTCTGCCGCCATTGGTGTATGAGTGTGTATGTGAATGGGTGATTGGGACACAGTGTAAAGCACTTTTGGTAACCTCTAAGGTTAAAAAAAAGTGCTATATAAGTGCAGACCATTTACCATTTAATAGAAAGTAATGTATTACAGAACCTGCAGAGTTGCGTACACAGTGCATGTTAACCGCAAACTGGTCCGTGGAAATAAAGCGAAATAAACTCACAGCACCTCCTGAGATGATCGGAGGTCAATTGCAGCATTCTCATAGACTAAATCATTCTTGAAAACAGTTTTCAGATGAATGAAACCAGAAAAAGAGTTGCGCTGCACGCCGACATGCGCTTGTTCCATGAGACAGGCTCGTTGTGCTGCACACCTCTGAACAAACAACGAATCAGACACAAGCATTGACGGCTTTTCTTTTGTCTGTTCTTAAAAATGTAATGAAGTGTGATTCTTCAAGCACGTGTCTTTGTGACTAACAGCATTTCTTGTCATGTGTCACTCCGAGACGTCGATAAGCAAAATTACTCGCGCATGAAATACATTTGATGAGGAGAGTGCGGACTGGATTCAGCCTCGTCGCATTTTGCGGGTGGCTATTGTTTAATATATTTGCCGACTTCCCAGATCCATTGTTTTGTCATTTCCTGATATTGTCAATCATCATCTGTCAGCAATCGCCATCGGGATCTTTGTAAGATATTGTCAATATCCGATTACATCATCCTATCGCCCAGTCTTAGTACAGAGCATTGTAATCATGCACAAAGAACATACGGTCAACGTGTGTTTAGTATAACTCGCTAAATTCATTCTGAGGCTTCTCCAAATATGAGGGGTAATCCTCGAAGCACAAGAGTTCGGACCTCAGTTGGCTCTGATTACTTTTGTGGAAAACATGACATTTTAATAAAGCCGACCACTTACTACCAATACATTTAATTTTATGGAATTCATAAGAGAGTTTTAATAGTTCAACACATTTTCTCTGAGATTATCTATGCAGTCTATATTGCTGTGCATAGATGTTTCATATCAATCTACTTTCATTGTTGCTAAAGTCATTAGCTATTCTATGAGATATTCAATGGGACTCCTAATTAACCATTGTTTGCTTCAGAAAGTTCATCAAGAGCTGACCAGCATCTCCATTTTTTTGCTCTACAAATGTCCATGAGGCACGTATTGATCAAGGCTCTAATAGAATTCCTACTTTAGGTTCTTATCAGCATTCCTATTAAACGCCATCTAGATCTGAAAAACAAGGAAAAAATTGGCAGGTGATCGCATGTAGAAAAGACAACAGACTTATGCTTGCTCATTGTTCAAGATCACATCAGATTCTCACACAAGAATGCTTTCCAGCCAAAGAAATTACTTAGTGTTGCTTTCTCATATATTAACTGAAGTCTACATAAGCTTAGCTATAAAAAGAGCCAATTGAAAAATTTCATGACACAACAAATAGAAAAAGGAATTTAACTGTGCCTCACGGAGGAGAGCTGGCCAGCGGTCAAGCACATCACTTATCGCTGGCGCTGACTCAACCATCTCTTTGTACCGAAGTTCAAAAGTCAAGTAAATTTGTTTGTAACAGTAGAGATGCACAGGGTGTTCTCTTCTTCATTTCTTCTTCCAGTTCTTTATGAGCCCTCGCAAGGCTGGCATCATCATGTCCTTCGGAAAAGCTTGGTAGGAAAATGAGTTCACATTTCTTAGGATTCTATATGGCTTTTTTTTTTCACGATGGCTCTCCTACTGGGTTGTTTGCACCTCACTTACCAGCATTTACGGTGACATCAGTATACCCCAACTTTCACAACTTTCACCATGGATTCTACTGGAGAAAAGAGGTCATACAACAGAGTATGCTCAGTGTACCATGCTGACATTGGTTTAAAGACAAACAGAATCTCTAAGTTGACAGCTACAATCTGTGATATTTGCTTAAGCTCTGGAAGGCCAGAGCAGGAACCAGCAGAGATCACGATATCTGCGCTGTATTTGATTCCCTCTACCACCACAGATTAATGCGACAAGCACAATGTTCAGCTGTTGTTACAATTATGTAACCAGTGCCATTTCAAATAAAAAATGTACTTGAGTCAAGATAGTATACCATCAGTCTCTGATGTTTGATAGCCAACATTAGAGCCACATTTCTAAAGTTTAGAGATTCATGAATGCCCTTTTTGAAAAATGTGTGTTTATCATCAAAGCGCATTGCTCAAACATCAGAGAGTGGGCCATAGGCTGTAATCAGCTGGGTGTAATGTTCTACGAATTGGTGCTTTGGTTCGGTCTGAAACCAGGAAATGTTTTCTGCGTACCGTTATTTTGCAACTCAAGTCATGAATGGACTCATCTTTATGTTACGATGCAACTTTAAAATAAACATAATTATCTATAGTTTTTAAAACATGTCCAACTTTACAGCTGTGAAGGCGCTAATAGGCTACATAGCCTTTCAGGTCCATCGATGGATAAAGACTCGACAAAACAACTAAAATGCTTCTATTTGAGATATTTGGCCATCATTCTGAAACCCATAATCATTAACAGTTATGGAAGAAAGAACAATATCGCCTCGCTATAATTCTGTGATCAAGTTTCTGTCATTTTTAATGCTGCGTTATTACATAACGATTGTTTACGCTTAACCGGAAGTTCCGCCCACAAAGCGTCATGGGACTCAGAAATATTGTAGATAACCCTGCCTTTTCTCGTCATTAATACTATTTGCGGTGGAAGATTCACACGCGGTCTTCAGTAAGTGTAACAGGCCAAAGAAACGCTTAAAACGAAAAACTCAGTATTGACGATGAAAACCAATTTTACATCAAAATCATCACGGACATATACAAATTGTAAAATAAATATCCTCAATCTTGTACATGCACATCTTTCAACCATCAGAATTTTGTTGCAACTCTAAATACATTTACCAGTACATTTCAGCAGGCTTGGAGCTAAATTCTAGTGGAAGGTAGATCTCCAGAAGCAGGGTTATTGCAAATTAACACCGCTTATTAATGTCGACTGGGTGACATTGACTAGGTTTGACCAGGAAATTGAGCCACTCAGCTGTTCTCACAGAAACTTAATATTAACTCAAATGTGTTTATACCTTGTAAATCACATTAGAATAAAACTGGCAATTATGTAAAGTGAAGTTTTACTTCAACCCCTTCAACTTCATCTTTATCTTGATGACTCTCCTATCTGCCTTCCCATTGCGTGAGGAAAGTTCTAGTACAAGACCAAATAATTATTGCCTTGTATTAGTATCTACCAATCAGCGCGGTTGTCAGGCTGAACTTCAAGCGTGGCCAATCAGATTAAACAACGATAGAGCAAATCATTTAAATAAATTCTAATTTTGAGTTCTTAACAATTGAAATCATAATTTGAAAGATTTTGCTGCCAAATCATTTCATAACACATACCTGTTTGAGTTATGATGCCAAAACATGGTATTTTAAGTAATGTTAAGTTATGATCACTCGATTGCTTTATTATTGACAACCCCTTCTCGGGTTTACAGTGCTTGTAAGCGAATGTAATGCTGGGAGCTTGAGAGAGAAGTGCCTTTTTAGGCGGGAGGGATCTGATATCCGTCTGATGTGTGAGATCGAGTGATCTGACAGCACAAGAGAAAATGTACGTTTACAGAGGTTTAATGATAGGGCCATAATAATCTTCTATATTGAATGCTGAATATGTATAATAATACTATGTCAAATGTCATGTCTGATTTGATTTTATCAGTACATTTCAGTGGGGTTTTAAGTAGGAACATTATTTAACTGGATAACTATGTTCAAAACTTCCATTGCCGAAGCCGCGGTGGAGAGCTGCGGCCTCAAGGTCTTAGGTGCCTCAAGGGGCAGTAACCCTCGCACACCGTGGTGGACACTGGTGGTCAGGGAAGCCGCCCGACTGAAAAAAGAGGCCTTCCGGGATATGTTGTCCCGGAGGTCTCCGGAAGCAGTTGCAAGGTACCGACAGGCCGCTTTGTCACCAGTCCTGTTTGTGATATTCATGGACAGGATATCGAGGCATAGTCGGGGTGGGGAAGGGGTGCGGTTCGATTTGGTGAGCTGGGGATCTCAACGCTGCTTTTTGCAGATGATGTGGTCTTCATGTCATCATCGGTACGTGACCCTCAGCTCTCACTGGATCGCTTGGCAGTCGAGTGTGAAGCGGCTGGGATGAGGATTAGCACCTCTAAATCTGAGGCCATGGTTCTCAGCAGGAAACCGATGGAGTGTGTACTCCAGGTAGGGAAGGAGGTATTGCCCCAAGTGAAGCAGTTCAAGTACCTCGGGGTCTTGTTCACGAGTGAGGGGACAATGGAGCGGGAGGTTGGCCGGAGAATCGGGGCAGCGGGGGCGGTATTGCACTCCCTCTATCGCACAGTTGTCATGAAAAAAGAGCTGAGCTCTTTGGAAGGCAAAGCTCTCGATCTACCGGTCAATTTTCATTCTTACCCTCACCTATGGTCATGAAGGCTGGGTCATGACTGAAAGAACTAGGTCGCGAGTACAAGCGGCTGAAATGGGTTTCCTCAGAAGGGTGGCGGGCTTCTCCCTTTGAGATAGGGTGAGGAGCTCAGTCATCCGTGAGGAGCTCGGAGTAGAGCCGCTGCTCCTTTGCGTCGAAAGGAGTCAGTTGAGGTGGTTTGGGCATCTGTTAAGGATGCCCCCATGGCGCCTCCCTAGGGAGGTGTTTCAGGCACGTCCAGCTGGGAGGAGGCCTCGGGGAAGACCCAGGATTAGGTGGAGAGATTACATCTCCACACTGGCCTGGGAACGCCTCGGGGTCCCCCAGTCAGAGCTGGTTAATGTGTCACGGTATTTAATCCTATGTCTCTTCCTTGTCTCGTGCCTTGTTCTTAGTGTGTGTTGTGTGGGTGCGTGAATGTGTGGGCGTGTTGTTTGTACCATGATTAGCGCTCTGCACAATCACTCCTCTCACCAGCTGTTACTCATTCCCATTCCCTTTAAATTCTCACCACTCTCTCATCTCCTTGTCAGATCGTTGTTTGTGATGTCGGTGTTGTTAAGCTCTTCAGAGTTCCAGTCCAGTTCTCTCGTTGTCCCTGTTTAGGTGTCCTGTTTGCTGTTACCGGATTCGCCGTGTCTGTTCAACACTTCTCTTCACTCTTCTCACCACGATCATCTGACCATTGGAGACTCTGCGCCACTAGACCATCACCCGGACTTTTCCCCTATCTTCTCAATTTGACTGTCAATAAACTAATTGTCAACTTGCAACTTGCTTCCTAGCTTCATTCGTCACAGAACGATCTGACCACAAGATGGAAGCAGCGAGTAACAATTCAGACAGCCTAGAAGAATTACGTGATGAACAGCAGACTTCGTATGGAGAACCAGGAGAAGAATCTCAATGACACGGCTCAGCTGTCCAGGCTCTAGTGGCGCAGGTGTCGGACTCACCCAGCAAATTCAACTTCTGCGAGCTCCCACTGCGCCACCCGCGCCGCTGATTCCTCAACCACCACCAGCGCCCCCTCCCAGTCGGAGCCCGCCTACCGGTTCCAGAGCTATATTCAGGTGAACCTAATTTTTGCCGAGCTTTTCTAACACGATGCTCAATGCATTTTTCTTTACAACCCAGAACATTCTGTGATGAAAGAACCAAGGTAAGCTTTTGTCCTGGCGCTACTTTCTGGGAGAGCGGCCCTTTGGGGAACGGCGGTGTGGGAGAATCAAGATGAATGCTGCACCTCTTTTCAAGCACTCTCCGCGGAGATGAAGCGAGTTTTCGACCGTGCTGTCTCCGGTAGAGAGGCAGCCAGAGTGCTGGCCGACTTGCGTCAGGGGAGAGATCTGTATCAGACTTTTCTATCGAGTTCGGACGCTAGCGGCGGAGAGCCAATGGAGCGAGGCGCAGTGGGACATGTTCCTGCATGGGCTGGCTGATCGCGTCCAAAAGGAGATATCGCCATGGATCTCCCCACCAAGCTAAGCGATTTGATCGCCTTGAGCTTAGAGTGGGCGCAAGGTTATCCAGAATGGAACAGCGAGTACAAACCAACCGCCCCTTGAGAGGATTAGGCGGTCAATGTTCTGGAGGCGGGGCAGCGTTCAGCCCGTCTGTGATCGAGCCCATGCAGGTGGGTCGAGCCCGGCTTTCCGGGAGGAGAAGGAAAGGCGGAGATCCCAGGGACTGTGTTTGTACTGTGGTGGTGCTGGACATTTTGCCTACAACTGTCCTTTAAAAGGATCCGCCCGATAGCAAGTATGAGGCTACTATCGGGTGGGATCTCCGCCAGAAGACCTCATCCACATCTACCCTCCTTCCGGTAAGTCTTCAATGGTCTAATCACCGTCCACGACTGTCGAGCACTTCTGGATTCTGGGGCGAAGGAAATTTCATGGACTACACTTTTGCACTCAACCACCAAGTCCCCTCAAGTCTCTCACTCACCGGATCGCTGTTCACGCCCTCAATGGCCAGAAACTTCCCACCATTTCCCTAGCCACTGAAGACATCACTCTCGTCCGTCAGGCAATCACACGAGACCATCTCCTTCTACATACTGGACACTCCTCTTGCCCCCATCGTCCTTGGTCATCCCTGGCTCACCCATCACAACCCTAAAGTGGACTGGCAGTCTAAGTCTGTGTCAGCGTGGAGCACTCAATGTCATAAGTCTTGTCTTGTTTCTGCCTGTTAGGTCTGTTTTTGTCCCTGTTTTTCAGGAAGAGGCGGTGGATTTATCTAGCGTGCCCGTGAGTACCTGGACCTGAAGGAGGTGTTCAGTAAGTCTCGGTGACTTCTCTCCCTCCACATCGTCCCTATGACTGTGCCATAGAGTTATTGCCAGGTACATCTCCGCCCTAAGGGCAAGTTATATTCACTCTCGATTCCAGAGAGGGAGGCTATGGAGAAATATATTTCTGATTCTCTAGCTAATGGATTCATCCGCCCTTCCTCTTCTCCAGCGGGCGGGATTCTTTTTGTGGGGAAGAAGGATGGATCTCTGCGACCTTGCATTGATTACCGGGGCTGAACAACATCACGGTAAAGAATACTTATCCTCTACCGTTGATGTCTTCAGCTTTTGAGAGGTTGCAGGGAGCATCCATCTTCCGCGAAATTGGATTTACGTAATGCTTATCATTTGGTCGCATCAGGGAGGGGATGAATGGAAAACCGCTTTTAACACCCCAGGGAGTCACTTTGAATACTTGGTCATGCCGTTCGACTTGTCCAACTCCCCAGCGGTCTTCCAGGCACTTTCGTCAATGGCGTGCTCGCGAGACATGGTTGATCAGTTCATATATGTTTACCTGGATGACATATTGATTTTCTTCTTCTCTCCAGGAACATGTGCAGCACGTCCGGCTAGTGCTTCAGAGATTGCTAGAGAATGGGCTTTTTGTCAAAGCGGAGAAATACGCTTTTCATGCACAGTCTGTTCCTTTCTTAGGGTACATCGTGTCGGTTGAGGGAATCGCATGGATCCTGAGAAGATCAAGGCTGTGGTAGATTGGCCAAGTCCAGAGTCTCGTAAGGCCCTACTGAGATTCCTGGGGTTAGCCAATTTCTACCGGCGTTTCATTCGCAATTTCAGTCAACTAGCCACACCTCTGACCGCCCTGACCTCCCCAGAACAGCGTTCAGGTGGTCAGAGCGCAGCTGAGGCTGCGTTTGCCAAACTGAAAGGTTGCTTTGTTTCAGCCCCATCCTGATAACCCCTGATCCATCACGTCAGTTACGTGGTGGAGGTCGATGCATCAGAGGTGGGGGTAGGCGCAGTGCTATCCCAGCGTTCTCCTTCAGGCGACAAGATACACCCTTGCGGCGTTTTTTCTCATCGCTTGTCCTCGGCGAGCGTAATTATGACATTGGTAACAGAGAGTTGTTGGCAGTCAAGTTAGCTTTGGAGGAATGACGCCACTGGTTGGAGGGTTCGGGGTACCTTTTATCGTCTGGACCGATCACAAGAATTTGGAATATATTACGCACAGCTAAAGATTAAACTCAGGCAGGCTCGGTGGGCTCTTTTTTCGGTCGTTTTGATTTTACTCTCGTACCGCCGGGTTCCAAGAACATCAAACCCGATTCTTTATCACGTATTTTTGATCACTCCGAGCGCCCGTCTACTCCGAGTGCATTTTACCAGAGACTCTATTCATCTCTACACTCACATGGGAGATCGAATCGAAGGTCAAGACGGCCTTAGAAGGAGTAGCGCCCGGCTCGGTGCCCACCGAACCGTTTGTTTGTGCCGGAGGGTTACGGTCCAGCGTTATTCAGTGGGGACATTGTTCTAATGTGGCTTGTCATCCAGGAGTTAATCGAACTAAGTTTTTAGTCAAGCAACGATTCTGGTGGCCTTTGATGGTTCGTGGCGTTCACAGTTTTGTTTTGGCTTGCTCAGTCTGCGCCACTGGTAAGAGTTCCAATCGACCCCCAGGCGGGTTACTTCAACCGCTGCGGTGCCATCGAGACCCTGGTCCCATATCGCTCTAGATTTTATCACCGCCCTCCCACCCTCACAGGGACACTACGGTAGTTTTAACCGTGGTGGACCGGTTCTCAGCTGACCCACTTCATTCCCTTGCCCAAATTACCCTCTGCCAAGGAGACAGCGGTGATTGTCATTGACCCGTCTTTCGGCTACATGGCCTCCCGACAGATGTGGTCTCTGACAGAGGACCCCAATTTGTGTCCAAATTTTGGCGAGAATTTTGTAAATTACTGGGAGCGACTGTTAGTCTGTCCTCAGGGTTTCATCCCCAGAGCAATGGTCAATCTGAGCGAGCCAACCAGGATCTGGAGAGAGCGTTACGATGTTTGGTATCCAAGAATCCTTCCTCATGGAGTCAGCAACTGTCTTTTGTTGAGTGCGCCCACAACCGTTACCAGTATCATCCACGGGCCTATCTCCGTTTGAGTGTAGTGTAGGTTACCAGCCACCTATTTTTCCTAGTCTGGAATCCGAAGTCGCGGTCCCCTCGCTCACGCCTTCGATCCAGAGGTGTCACCGCACTTGGACTAGGGCCGGGAGACTCTACTCCAAGTGGGGTCACGCACCAAGGCCAAAGCTGATCGCCACGGTCTAGGCCTCCCGTTATCGTCGTTGGTCAAAAAGTGTGGCTTTCTACTAAGAACATTCCTCTCGTTCCGTATCTAATAAACTTGCACCTAAATTTATTGGCCCGTTAAGCTGTCACCAAGATCGTTAGTCCGGTGGCAGTCCGCCTCAACCTTCCTCCAGCGTACAGGAGAATTCACCCGTATTTCATGTATCCAAAATAAAACCCGTCTTTTATTCCGCATTAACCCGCCGGTTCGGTTCCCCCGCCCGCGACTTCGTAGGCGGGAACCTACTATTCGGTCAACCGTATTCTGGACTCAAGGCGGAGGGGCCGGATTTCAGTACCTGGTGGACTGGGAAGGTTACGGTCCGGAGGAGAGAGGTTGGGTACCGGCCAGAGACATTCTGGATCACTCCCTTATCGATGACTACAATCGGCAGGTAAGGGAGCCTGGGAGCGCCAGGAGGCGTTCCTAGGGGAGAAGTACTGTCACGGTATTTAATCCTATGTCTCTTCCTTGTCTCGTGCCTTGTTCTTAGTGTGTGTTGTGTGGGTGCGTGAATGTGTGGGCGTGTTGTTTGTACCATGATTAGCGCTCTGCGCAATCACTCCTCTCACCAGCTGTTACTCATTCCCATTCCTTTAAATTCTCACCACTCTCTCATCTCCTTGTCAGATCGTTGTTTGTGATGTCGGTGTTGTTAAGCTCTTCAGAGTTCCAGTCCAGTTCTCTCGTTGTCCCTGTTTAGGTGTCCTGTTTGCTGTTACCCGGATTAGCCGTGTCTGTTCAACACTTCTCTTCACTCTTCTCACCACGATCATCTGACCATTGGAGACTCTGCGCCACTAGACCATCACCCCGGACTTTTCCCCTATCTTCTCAATTTGACTGTCAATAAACTAATTGTCAACTTGCAACTTGCTTCCTAGCTTCATTACGTCACATAATGTGGCTTGGGATTGGGAAGTTTGGGGACCCCTGCTGGAGCTGCTGCCCCCGCGACCCGACTTCGGATAAGCGGTTGAAGATGGATGGATGGATGAACATGCATTTCCATTTAAATGTGTATTTTTGAATAGAACATTTAGATGTAATCAGAGACGATATTCATATAGAAAAATTTTTGCTTTAATTTAAAATATTTAAAATGTGTGTAATCAGGGACGGTGTGTAAGCATATGTATCAAACTTTATTCCGTATTTTCAGCAAAGCTAATTATTAGCTAATATTTCAATTTGGTGTCGCCATTGCCCTGTTCTAGGCTGATTTTTAACCCAGTACATCTCTGATGGATCATACAGTGCTACATTTGAAATTTTTGCCTATGTCATTTATGTAATAGTAATTATAATAATAATAAAACTTTAAATCTAAACTTTTCTTGATTAAGACTAATGTATAAAGAATTGTAAACCGAACCGAATCGTGAGATGAGTGAACCGTTACACCTCTAATTAACATAAAATCAAAAGAATGAGCTTTATTGCTAAGTAAACTTACACATACAAGGAATTTGTCTTGGTGACAGAAGCTTCCATTGCACAAACAATACAACTAGACAGGGATAATATATATATATATAAAGCTTAATCAGTATTCGGCGTGACCACCTTTGCCTTTAAAACAGCACCAATTCTCCTAGATACACCTGGATATAGTTTTTCTTGGTTGTTGGCAGATAGGATGTTCCAAGCTTCTTGGAGAATTCGCCACAGTTCTTCTATCCATTTCTGCTGTCTCAATTGCTTCTGTCTCTTCATGTAATCTCAGACTGACACGATGTTCAATGGGGGGCTTTGAGGGGGCCATGACATCTGTTGCAGGGCTCCCTGTTCTTCTATTCTAATCTTTTCTATTTGCGAAAGATATGATTTATATTTCCTATTGATACACTAAAGCTGAAGATATAAATAACCATCTAAAGACAAATGCTTTTGTGAAACATCTTATGTGCCTAAGACTTTTGCAGAGTACTATATGTGTGTGTGTGTGTGCGTGTGCGTGTGCGTGCGTGCGTGCCTGCGCGCCTGCGCGTGTTCAAATACAAATATGTTATATACAGATTAATAACTATATTAAATCTAATTCATTATGGGGCTTTTTTTTTGGCCCGAAGTTTTGAATTTCACGGGCATTTTTACCCAGAGCCCCCTTTAATTTATGTTGTCTCCTTTCCAAATAATAACACTAACTTGTTTTCTAAATAAACTATATCAGTGTCAAATTTGTTGGTTGTGATATAAATGATGGCACAACTGAAAGACAATCTTAATTAAATAAAAATTGATATCAATTATTTTCACAATAAATATTGAAAATGTTTTATTTCACTCTTTATTTACATTATGATTTTGATAGGTTTTGAAAATATAATATTTTTATGATGCATTTTCATATTATACGATTAGAAGTCTCAGTCTGGGACAAGGGCAAAACAATAACATCTGTACTTAAAAGGCATTGCAAAAATTTCTGTTTTAATTAGAATCAACCACTGGAACAGAAAAGTGCCCAAAGTTGAAGAAACCCCTAGATATTACTAGCCTTCTTCAGCTACTTGCCATGAATTGACACACTGTAGAGGAGTTATTTAGAGTTGGCATGATAAATCTCGTCTAGCATGATGGATGCTGACATGCACCGGAATATCCAACTGGCCGACAGCCACCTTCTTTGATTCTACCTACATTCACAATATTTATGTTCTTTGCAGACAATCTCTTTCCAATACTTCACTACATTTTTGACTGTAGCTCTGATGTTTTTCAAAAGTTTCCCTGCTGAAAAAGCAACTTGAACCATCCTAGGCTGGTTTTCTGGTCTCCAAGCCTATTTTTAGAGGGGTTTTGGACACTTTTCAGCTGGTCTGTCTGCTTA
Organism: Xyrauchen texanus; assembly: GCF_025860055.1. Lineage (NCBI taxonomy): Eukaryota > Metazoa > Chordata > Actinopteri > Cypriniformes > Catostomidae > Xyrauchen > Xyrauchen texanus. The sequence continues at coordinate 41,369,331 of NC_068292.1, forward strand.
ATCTTTTATTAACATCAAATAGCTAGCTCCGCCTCTGAAACAACTTTCCTTTTCAGCAGGCGTCATGAATCCTTCTTACTTTTCAACCCCTCACTTTCAACTACCTAAATCCGTTCTGATGTGTAACGCCCACTTTTCATGATCCAATCAATTCCCGATGGATAAAATCAAGTCCCCACCTACATTTGTAACATTGAATATGCTGTTTTATCATATATACTGTACATCTAGTTATGGAAGTAAGCTTTTCATCTTGATTTCAAGCTAATTTGTTTGCTATTTGAGCTCATTTCTGTCTGGGAGCAACACTGAGATACAAAAGTGATCTCATTTGAGATTTTTCACTCCTTTGGGTGAAACCATCAAGTTCTAAGTCAAGTCACCCGATCTATCTTTAGCCATAAACGCGTTGTTCTGCGGTGCTTATGTCGTTATGATGTCGACAGCTGTCTATTGTGTGGGAGTGCGACTGTGCGGTCTCAGGTTGTCTAATGTTGTGCAGATCTGACACTTAACTCAACAGGGCATTATGTATTGTGTTTTGAATCGTGTGGGTGCTGAGGATTGACTGGCGAAGGTTTTCTGGGCTTTTATGATGCATATGTGCATTTAAATCTCTCTCTCTCGGAGCACAGCGTGGATTTAGCTCTCAGCGGCTGGGCTGTATTGGTCTGTATGTATTTCAGCAGATTGGAGGACTGGTTAATGACACTGAAAGGATTAGTCCATAACAGCGGGATGATATTAGAGATGGGGGGGGGGGGTGACAGTTTAACAGATTAAGGGCAGGACAACAGGACTATGTAAACGCACACACAGTTATTCTTGAACGCTTCAAAAAGTTGAATATTTAGAAACATTTTGTCCCATTGTCTCATAATAAATTTCAGTAGACGTATTATGGCACAGTGATGTATCAGATGATAATACCTTGGCATAATGAGCTATACCATGGTACTGCGTTTTCATATGATTACCATATTCATATACCGGGTATTTATCTGGCAGTCCAGTTTACTTTGGTGAATACAATGGATTGGTACATGGAAGAAACATGGTTTATTATGATGTCATGATAAAATCAACATGGTATTACTTTGTTACCACGTCCAAAAACATGTTAGCACTATTGTTCAATGTATAAAGAAAAAGCATGGTTTTACTAGCCATAATGCCTCCCCAAAACATGGTATTGTAATAGTACTATGGAAAGATGTCCTAAAAACACAGTGTTACTATAGTACTATTTACAAAAAACATGGTATTACTATTGTACATCCAAAAAAACATGGCATTACAATGATACATATCCTAAAACATGGTGTTGCTATAGTACTATGCACAAACATGGTATTACTATGATGGTACAAATCCAAAAGAACATGGTAATGCCATGGTACATGTCCAAAAATAATGGTATTGCTATTGTACTATGCCCAAAAACCATGGTATTATTACCAATGTACATAAAAACAGGGTATTACTATGGTACATGTCCAAAAAAACAACAAACATGGTAATACTATAGTACTATTTCCCAAAACATTGCATCATTACCATTGGACACAAAAAGCATGGTATTTCTATAGTACATAGTACCAAAAACATGCTATTACTCTAGCACCGTGTCTAAAAACATGGTATTTATGGTACACTTCACTCTCAAGTGAATGCTTACAGTTATTAGTCAAGTACATTAAAGCAGCTGTGTATTTTCACTGTGAAACATGTTTTCTATTCAGCTGTAAATTGTCCATTGTCAGTTGTTCCTACAGTAGCAGCACACCAGGAGACAACAATACACAGATGGCCTATTGTTTATATTATCTAATGACTACCTGCTTTCTGATTTGCATATCGGTTGGCGTTAATGGTCATTACTGCCAAGTCTAAAACATCTGTTACTAGTTTTGTCTTCACTTGGACATGGTACAATATGGTACATCATTGTACAATAGTCCTGAGACAGCTTTTCTATGGTGTGTTTATGAGTCATAGGTGGGACTTAAAGGAATAGTTCACCCAAAAATACAAATTCTCTCATCATTTACTCACCCTCCTGCCATCCCAGATGTTTGTGGCTTTCTGTCTTCTGCGGAACACAAACAAATATTTTTAAAAGAATATTTCAGCTCTGTAGGTCCATACAAATGTAAAGTGAATGGTGGCCAGACATTTGTAGCTTCAAAAAGCACATAAATTCAGCATATAAGTAATTCTTAAAGACTCCAGTTGTTAAATCCATGTCAGAAGCGATATGATAGGTGTGGGTGAGAAACAGATTTTTAAGTCTTTTTTTACTATAAGTTCTCCGCCCTGCCAGAAGGTGGAGATATGTACAAAGAATGTGAATAGCCAAAAACAAAAGGAGAAGGTGAAAGTGGAGATTTATAATGAAAAATGACTGAAATATTGACCCGTTTCTCACCCACACCTATCATATCACTTCTGAATATATGGATTAAACCATTGGAGTCATGTCAATTACTTGAATGCTGCCTAGATGCGCTTTTTGGACCTTCAAAGTTCTGGTCACCATTAACTTTCATTGTATGGACCTACAGAGCTGAAATATTCTTCTAAAAATCTGTTCGTACTCTACAGAGGAAAGAAAGTCTGGGATGGCATGAGGGTGAGTAAAGGATTAGAGAATTTTTGCTTTTGGGTGAACTATCCCATTCTATAACACTATAACATTCGTTAGACATGTCACGGTGCCATTCATTATTTAGCATAGTGAAATTATAGTGAAAACAGTCGGGCAGACAGGCTGATATTCTTGTAATAAGACTAAAGCCATTGTACAGTGAAGTAGCTTTGAGAAGTCAAGTTCATTTTAGATGGTTTAATAGCAACTTCAGGAATAAAATGAGTTAGTTTACGATTCGGAAACTAAGAAATGTTTGATTGAAAATAATATATATAGAGATACTGTATGTTTATTCTTCTTGCCTTTGAAATCTGAAACATCGGCTCTGTTCTAAATCCTAGTGAGCTGCTTTGCTACATACAGTATATAAATAATCATTAAGCATATTGTCAAAAGTCTGGAAAATATCAAGCCTATATTTCTGATGTATCGCATTGTGAATGGTCTCTGTCTCCATCGTTGACTGTTACCTCTAATCCTCTTTCCATTGTTATGACCCGTGAGGCTTCTGTGCTTTTGCTTTGTGTCCATTTGGAAGCCAGAGCTTCTCTAGCTTCAAGACTTTCAATTTGAAGACGCTCATAAAATTGGAATGACTCTTGTTTTATGTTTTCTTCAGCCTGTTTTAATGTGTCTGTGTGTGCGCAGGCCGCTTGCGTTCCAGTGGTGCTCAGTAACGGCTGGGAGCTGCCCTTCTCGGAGATTATTGACTGGCGTACGGCTGCAGTCATTGGAGATGAGAGACTTCTGCTACAGGTATGTCTGTCCCGCCCACTACAGTATATCACGACAACACGCTACAGTAACCCCTCATTTTCTGTGTTTATCCTCCTTGCCTGGGAAATCTCAAACATTGGCTCTGTTCTAAAACCTATCGAGATCCCTTGCTGTCTGCTGCCTACATAAGCAGCTGCCTTCTAAGTGGCTGTTTACACAGAACATTTTTAAGTCATCCTATGCAGATTTTTAATCATCATTTATACGTGTTTATTAAACATTTAGGCTATTTTGATTTACTTTTCACCCTGTTCCTCACACAATGCTATCTTGTGACATCTTCAGCTATAACTTTAACTGTAGCGCATGATTGTAAAGCGATACACAACATTTAAAAGCTTCTTCAGGTGTGGTCAAATTGCACGAAAGCTCAACTGATTGAGCGTTGCACTTGCAATGCAAAGCACCAGGGTATGAGTCCAGAAGAGCATGTGAGATGACACGTGAGCTGAAAGTCTCATTTGAAGTACCCAAAAATTTTATTTAAAAGAGATTTACTCTTTGTGACACTGTCGGTTAGGTTTAGGTTTAGGGTTTAGGGTTGGGAGGTCGTTTTTGTTGATTTAAAATCTCAATAGAGCATTAACGATTATCAATTCAACTCACTTTTAGCGATACTCAATGGACTTTTCACCTCGGAAATGTTGTGAGACGTGTAAGGAACTGCATAATGTAATGTTACAAAAAAATATCTTCAAAGTAACACAATTTTTATGAGATCAGGCTGACTCTGTGTGGGACTCTCAGCTCTATTAAACCCATTTTATTTGTAATCAAATTTTGCAAAGTGATTAATTAGGAACATTCTACTTGCAGTATGCACAGCAATTCTGTGCATACTGCAATTAGCACAGGTGTGCACAGGAGACTTGACTCGTGATCAAAACTCATGACTACATGATTTTAATAGTTTTGGAATAAGGTGTTATTAAGCTAACATCACGACTCTAAAAAGCATAAAAACATGCACAGTTCATTAGGCAATTAATCAGTTAAATTTAACTATTTCAATTATTATTTCTCCTCATGTTGAATAAATCATGTCAATAATTGATGTTTCTCTTTCTGTGTGTCTTTAAGTCCGCCATCTTGAATTTATTTTATCAGAAAGTTAGTGAGATGGATTATGGGGTTGTTTTTGGAACTATGCATTATTTCATTATGGAATTTTTATGTTTTAGAAATGTATACCGCGGCCAAATGTTTGGAATAATGTACAGATTTTGCTCTTATGGAAATAAATGGGTACTTTTATTCACCAAAGTGGCATTCAACTGATCACAAAGTATAGTCAGGACATTAATAACGTGAAAAATAACCATTACAATTCGAAAAAAATTCTCAGATTATTTTCCTTTACAATTCTTCCCATAAGTCCTGCACCCCTGAGTCTTCTCTTTACTGTTGTACATGAAACTGGTGTTGAGCGGGTAGAATTCAATGAAGCTGTCAGCGGAGGACATGTGAGGCGTCTATTTCTCAAACTAGAGACTCTGATGTACTTATCCTCTTGTTTAGTTGTACATCTGGCCTTCCTCATCTCTTTCTGTCCTTGTTAGAGCCTGTTGTTCTTTATCTATGAAGACTGTAGTGTACACCTTTGTGTGAAATCTTCAGTTTTTTGGCAGTCTCAAGCATTGTATAGCATTCAATCCCCAAAACAATGATTGACTGATGAGTTTCTAGAGAAAGGTGTTTCTTTTTTGCCATTTCTGAACTAATATTGAGCTTAAGACATGCTAGTCTATTGCATACTGTGGCAACTCAAAAACAAACACAAAGACAATATTAAGCATCATTTAATGAACCAAACCGCTTTAAACTGTGTTTGATATAATGGCAAATTATTTTCTAGTACCAAATTATCAATTTAGCATGATTACTCAAGGATAAGGTGTTGGAGTGATGGCTGCTGGAAATGGGGCCTGTCAAGATTTGATCAAAAATGACTTTTTTCAAATAGTGATGGTGCTGTGTTTTACATTAGTAATGTTTTGGCTGCCAGTGAATATTAAAATAAATTATTTAATTGTTTATCCATATTTATATTTGTTTTATTAATATTTTGTATTTACTATTTTGTTTATGCATTATCGAATGTTATATACATTTATAAAGTTTATTAATATTTGATCATCTTATAAATGTAATTTTTATATATATATTATATTGTATTGCATTATTAAGCAAATTTCCAGATGCCGTCTCCGCAAATAATACATGCCATGCTGCCTTGAAATTTGTCCAATCCGAGTTATCTTAGAAGGCATTATAGCCATGTCAAAACTTTGATATGTCACTGTGCCATTCATTATTTAAGTATTGAATTATAGTGAAAACTATATTTTCATAACCATGCCGCCTACCTTTTTTAACCTCCTTTTACATCAGCAATACACAGATGATACCTAAAAATGCTGCCTACATAGGCAGTTCACAAGTTTTATGATCAGAGCCGATATGTTTGAAGTGTTGAAATTTACCTGAATATACTATGTAGCATGCTTTGTAAAGATTCCACATTAATTAATCGTGCACCAATAAAATAGTTCTTATGTCTCATGCTAATTTCCTGGGCACAAGCTTGTGACTATCACTGACCTCGAGAGACTTCAACACTGAGAGCAAAAGCATGTTGCTTTGTAATTGAAATGGGACCTCTTGCCCTCACCTATTAACAGCCCACGGCTCAAAGGCACTCTGGGGTCGGGAAAGTGACAGGTTCTGTCAGGACGCAGTAGCACATTTCTACATTTAATATGCTCTTGTGCCCCTTGGCACTGACTCGCTCAACAAAAGGCGAGTCGAACCGGCCAGTGAAATATTCATAATGGAAATCTACCTCAAGGGGTGTTTGTGTTTAGAATGATTAGAGTTTTTAATAAATGCACACCTGTTGTTACTTATTCCTCCTCTCAGTTGGTTGTATAAATACTGGAACCGTTGATAGACTTGTAATCTAGATACATGTAATCTAGATTATGTAATCAGATTACAAAATCAAGTACTTGGATTAGTATTAGAATTAGATTCTATTTATATATTTTTTAAAGATTACAGTTAAGTTAACTGTCATTGTCAGGGAGTGGTGTTGGTGTAGTGGGCTAAAGCGATGAACTGGTAATCAGAAGGTTGCTGGTTCGATCCCCACAGCCACCACCATTGTGTCCTTGAGCAAGGCACTTAACTCCAGGTTGTTCCAGGGGGATTGTCCCTGTAATAAGTGCAATGTATGTTGCTTTGGATAAAAGCATCTGCCAAATGCATAAATGTAATGTAATATTGTGTGGAAAAGAGGAGTGTGGGCAGCATATGATACAAGCTACTCATAACTTTGTAAGGGATAATGTACAGTCAGCCTGTTGTTATTGCAAAATAAAGCCTGACAGGGTGAGCAGGACCCCGACGCACACGGCTATTAAATATACTACACGCTTATTACACAGCTTCTAACCAAGTAAATAAATACATGGACATAAAATGTTGATTTGCATTGAAATTATGTAATTATGTGACAAGAAGGAAATCGCTGAAGTGCTGAATTCAACCTCCGGTTTGCTTTGGAGTTCTGTTGATGAGCAGTTAAACTACAGTCAAGCTACTCTTTTAAATAGTAGTTAGCTACTAGAGATGGGCGGATCAATACTAAAGTATCGATACTTCCGATACTGATGTTGTATCAAGAATATCGATCCTCACATAAAACATTTTTTTTAACTAGTGATCTTATTATTTAGATAACATGAATATGAATGCATCTTATAAACTTCGAAGTGGAAAAAAATATTATATGAGTGAAATGTTGCATGGCACGCTCATAGTGACGGCGCAGAAATGCTAAAATACTCTAGCAGTCAGACAGTGCTCACCCTTTCAGTCACAGCGCTCATTCAAAGAGGGAACAGTGTTTTTACAGGTGTATTTAAATTCAGGTGTTAAAACATTGATAATGATCTTTAATCCTCATTAATAAATGATACCCTTATGTAAACTACCCATGGATTTAATGTAGTAATGTAGTATTAACCATGACTGTAGTAACCATGTTTTATTTGTATTTTTTAGGCAGTAAACAATTTTTGATGCAGTTAACCATGGTTTTGCTACAGCATTACTGTAGTATCCATATTGTAACTTGGTTTTAGTAATAGTAACCATATAATAATATCTATGGTTAATTGTGTGGGTTTATGTGTTGCTAATACATATATTTGAATATAAATATATTAAAAAAGATTAATAATTTAAGTTACTAATTTTATCTAAAGAATTTGTAAAAATTTAATTTATTAGAGGTATCGGTATCGATATCGCCGATACTGGCCTAAAAGTACTTAGTATCGGATCGGAAAAAAAATAAGTGGTATCGCCCATCCCTGTTAGCTACAAAACAAACTACTAACATAAAGTAGCTAACTACATTGATGCTATATAAAGAAGAGTATATACAGTGAGGAAAATAAGTATTTGAACACCCTGCTATTTTGCAAGTTCTCCCACTTAGAAATCATGGAGGGGTCTGAAATTGTCATCGTAGGTGCATGTCCACTGTGAGAGACATAATCTAAAAAAAAATCCAGAAATCACAATGTATGATTTTTAAACTATTTATTTGTATGATACAGCTGCAAATAAGTATTTGAACACCTGTCTATCAGCTAGAATTCTGACCCTCAAAGACCTGTTAGTCTGCCTTTAAAATGTCCACCTCCACTCCATTTATTATCCTAAATTAGATGCACCTGTTTGAGGTCGTTAGCTGCATAAAGACACCTGTCCACCCCATACAATCAGTAAGAATCCAACTACTAACATGGCCAAGACCAAAGAGCTGTCCAAAGACACTAGAGACAAAATTGTACACCTCCACAAGGCTGGAAAGGGCTACGGGAAATTGCCAAGCAGCTTGGTGAAAAAGGTCCACTGTTGGAGCAATCATTAGAAAATGGAAGAAGCTAAACATGACTGTCAATCTCCCTCGGACTGGGGCTCCATGCAAGATCTCACCTCGTGGGGTCTCAATGATCCTAAGAAAGGTGAGAAATCAGCCCAGAACTACACGGGAGGAGCTGGTCAATGACCTGAAAAGAGCTGGGACCACCGCTTCCAAGGTTACTGTTGGTAATACACTAAGACGCCATGGTTTGAAATCATGCATGGCACGGAAGGTTCCCCTGCTTAAACCAGCACATGTCAAAGCCCTTCTTAAGTTTGCCAATGACCATTTGGATGATCCAGAGGAGTCATGGGAGAAAGTCATGTGGTCAGATGAGACCAAAATAGAACTTTTTGGTCATAATTCCACTAACCGTGTTTGGAGGTAGAAGAATGATGAGTACCATCCCAAGAACACCATCCCTACTGTGAAGCATGGGGGTGGTAGCATCATGGTTTGGGGGTGTTTTTCTGCACATGGGACAGGGCGACTGCACTGTATTAAGGAGAGGATGACCAGGGCCATGTATTGCGAGATTTTGGGGAACAACCTCCTTCCCTCAGTTAGAGCATTGAAGATGGGTCAAGGCTGGGTCTTCCATCATGACAATGACCCGAAGCACACAGCCAGGATAACCAAGGAGTGGCTCTGTAAGAAGCATATCAAGGTTCTGGCGTGGCCTAGCCAGTCTCCAGACCTAAACCCAATAGAGAATCTTTGGAGGGAGCTCAAACTCCGTGTTTCTCAGCTGACAGCCCAGAAACCTGACTGATCTAGAGAAGATCTGTGTGGAGGAGTGGGCCAAAATCCCTCCTGCAGTGTGTGCAAACCTGTTGAAAAACTACAGGAAACATTTGACCTCTGTAATTGCAAACAAAGGCTACTGTACCAAATATTAACATTGATTTTCTCAGGTGTTCAAATACTTATTTGCAGCTGTATCATACAAATAAATAGTTAAAAAATCATACATTGTGATTTCTGGATTTTGTTTTTTAGATTATGTCTCTCACAGTGGACATGCACCTACGATGACAATTTCAGACCCTCCATGATTTCTAAGTGGGAGAACTTGCAAAATAGCAGGGTGTTCAAATACTTATTTTCCTCACTGTATATATATATATATATATATATATATATATATATATAATAACAATTGGATATTATTTAATTTTGTGATAAGAAGTTCTGATTGCAGAATTCAATAATATCACGTGATGTTTATACATTTAATTAAGGTGACATTCCAATCTGTAAATTAAGCATGGTTTTACTACAATAACCATGGTTTAACCATGGTGTTTGTAGTATTGTAGTAAAATCATAGTTACCATAAACTTACCCATGGCACTGGGCACTACAGTCATGTGACTACAATAATACTATAGTAAAAATATTGTTCTATAAAGATTAAGCAAATAGGGCGACCAAAATTTTATTGAACATAAAATGATACTTGCAATGCACTTATTAACAAAAAACAATTTTATTAAAATTAATTAAAATATTATGGAAAATCTGCAGCAATTAACGGAAAATTTTCTTTTTCTTTAAAGTCTCTGTAAAGGGATCAATGGAAAGGAGGAGGCGAGATCCGGCTTTTCAATATAAATAATGGTTTAATATAAAACTTAAACAGAAGACAAACACACACACATGACGGACATGTCCGTAAACTATCTCTCTCTCGTCGCACCACCGTCTGTCATTGGCCTTTATCCCTCTCCAAGGCTTAATTTGTCTGATAAGGGACCGGGTGTGTATGACCACGACCTGGCCCCGCCCTCCGCCCTGCCACATTCTCTTTAAGGCTCAATTGAATCAGTGAATCATTTATGTGAACTAGTTCAGTTATTTGAATCAACATAAAAGAACCGACTCACTAAACCATATTTATAGATACCAATGCTTAATATCATCAATATGGTTTGTTTATTTTAACCAGTTCATTTACATGAGTGGTTTTCCCAGCGCTATACGAGCGAGAGAGGGCGGTTTAGATGAGCGTGTTTGATTACTCCCTCTACATCACTGCTGAATTTACAATACAACGTGACAATTGTAGTGTTTTATGGCTTGTTACTAAATAACCTACTCTGTTGTGAAAATATATTTGAACCATTGTCACCCTACTGAAAATGTGTTAAGTTAGTAGCTTCGCTAATTTTAGTGAACTACTCCCCAGCACTGGACATGAGGGTGAGTAAATAAGGGCAGAATTTAGATTTAACTTGTATTTAACCTAGAATAATTCCCTCAATGTCTATAATGCAGAGTGCTCTATCGAATTGAAAAAATATCTTTATTTTAACGTGCATCTCTCAGATTGGAAAGGCTTGTTGAATCGAAAAACTCAATATCACACTGCTGTCTTCTCCTCACAGATTCCATCTACAGTCCGTTCCATCCATCAAGATCGCATTCTCTCTCTCCGCCAGCAGACGCAGTTCCTGTGGGAAGCATACTTCTCCTCTGTAGAGAAAATTGTTCTCACTACACTGGAGGTAAGCAATTTCTTGATCAATTAACATCACTCACTGCGTTCAAGGCGTGCAGCTATTAAGATCTAAAAGTTGTTTGGATGAATCTTTCGAAAACCTGGGTCGCATTTCACTCCAGAATGAAAAGAGAAAAATCTGATGTTTTGCGTTAAGAAATGTATTTTCGGGGCCATTCAGATTTTTTGCATTTATTTTCATGACAATCTTCCCCCTCAAAAGTCATTACCGTAATGCGAAAAAATCTCCTTCTTCATTACCGTAATGAGAACAGTGTCCGAATGTTTTACTTTGTTTGTAATTCCCATTATTCTCAGTGAGGATTCTCATTAGATTCTGATTACTCTAATACAGTAATGACAATCACCCTCCCCAGACACATTGATTTATCTAAATCGACATGAATTAACAGCTGTATGACAAATACTAGCATCTTGGAAATTAAAGTACTTTGCCATTGTTATGGCACTCAGATCCAGTAGTGGTTCTAGCTTGTATGGCGCCCCTGGCGAAACTCCCTTCAGCACAAGCCTCACCTCAAATAACGTTTTTATGGAAATGAAATCTTTTTCACATAATAATGTTTCTTCAAATTAAGCTTCAATGCAAAGTCACTTTTTTTTCTTTCATTTTTCTTTTTTTCTTATTGGGTAAAATATGACCTGGACATATCCTTTGCAGTCCTTATGTGGTTTACCCTTTCCATTTCATTGCTCTATTGCGTCTCTACCTCTGAATAATGTTACAAAAACACTTTTCAGTCTCCCAGTAGACTAAAACCAATAAAAAACAGAGTATACAGTGGCCAGTCATACAGATTGGAACGGGACAGTTTTGTCTGGCCAATCAATCATGTCGAGAGCTTTTCCTGAATAAAAGCGGAGCTACACTGATGACCGGGGCTCTGATTTCACACGATTTTCCCTGGAGGAAGTGTTGGAGCTTAGAAATGTTCTGGGTTGCTGTTACCGTGTAAGAGGACACCCAGGTCAGGTCTTGAAGGGTGGATCTGAGACACGGAGCAATAACTTGTGCCAAAAAAAAAAGACAGTTCCATTCTAGATGGCCACAGGTTTATGTCAGGAAGGGGCCATTCGCACCAAAACGTCCTTGTGCTGAAAAAAGCTAGACGCATTGCCAAGGGCAAAGATGTCTCGAGATGCGTTTTTAGAAGTTAAAGTTATTTTTAACTCAGCGTGGCACTCCTGCGCAAGATATTGAGGAAATAAAAGTAGCAAGACATGGCGCAATAATCAAAGACATCTATCTAATGCATGCATACATAAGAAAACAATTTAAAAATAGTACAAACAGATGCAAAATATGCGTTTGTTGTGAATGGCCCCTCAGGCACGTTAAAAGTTTATAAGCTCAGAAATATTTTAAAACTAACTTTTTTTAAAGATCGATCAATGGAAGGTCTTTATTCACAGACCTTTCGGTTTTGTAGATGTCCAAATGGTTTTTAGTTCAATGACGTTTGGACTTTTTCTTTAGATCATCCAGGATCGGGTGTTGCAGCACAATGCCCGCAGCACGCTGATGTGGAACCGGCTGCCAGGCGGACTCTTTTCCCTGCCACAGTACTCGTCCTACTTGGGCGACTTCCCCTTCTTCTATGCTGAACTTGGTGAGAGGCCTTCATTCTGTTTAACTTTACCATGGTGCCACGCCCAAAAAAAACAAGCTAGTGGGTTATTCTCACAAAACATGTCAGAAAATGTTCTGTTCACATTTAACCCTAAATCAATACCAAAAATATGAAATAATATTGTAATATTTGTTAAGAACTTTGGCATTGTGACATTTTCTAGATGCTTAATTTTACCCCCCCCCACACAATAAGTGCACAATAACCAAATAACCATGATTACACCAAATAACCACAATCATATGATTACTTATTGAGGCTGTGGCTCAGGTGGTAGAGTGGGTCGGCCGCTAATAGCAGGGTTCAAATCCCGGCCCACACGACTCCACATGCCGAAGTGTCCTTGGGCAAGACACTGAACCCCAAGTTGCTCCCAGTGGCAGGCTAGCGCCTTGCATGGCAGCTCTGCTGTTGTCTTGGTGTATGAGTGTGAGTGTAAAGCGCTTTGGTAACCTCTAAGGTTAAAAAAAAGCGCTATGTAAGTGCAGACCATTTACCATTTAATAATCGTGACATGCCTAGGACATTTTCTTGACAGGTTTTGTAAGAATCACTTTAGGACTATGGTACTTTTTGGTGCTGTTTGTTTGTTGGGGAAAGTGTATTCATTTTTGTAACTGAGATAGTCACCATAGCACACCTCTGCTCTCCAAGCCACTTGATTTTGAGGTATCATTCATATCCGTAGCACAAACATGATATTTAGGTGTTGGATGTTATGACTAGCATGAGAACTGAATGTTTTGTTAAATATTCTATTCCTTTGACAAAATACAACCTCTCCATCTTGTTTAATTGTATTGATTCTCTTCTCCACAGGTGTCAAACCACAGCAGAAATTTACAGCCGTCATTCACGCAGTGACGCCTCTCATATCTCAGTCACAACCGATTTTCAAGCTGCTAGTGGCTGTGGCCAAATCACAGTACTGTGCTCAGGTATGACTCTCAATCCATAAACTCTAAATTCTTATTAATCTGTATAAAACACAGGACACATTTTTGCATTACAAACTGTTAAAGGGGATACAACAGATTTGAAGAGAAGGCTTGTTATAACAGCATTGACTCCAATACATCTCTACTAATTCATACAGTTGAGCATATGTATGATTATCCTGCCCTAAAATGTGGCTGATTGGTATATTGTTTTGAAACGAACGTGGCGTGAGATGCTGAAAAACAGCCTGAGACGAGCTGTAAGGTCCAAAGATCTAGCATATGTCTTTAGATCAACAATTTAAAATATTACACAGATGTAATGAAAGAGTACAGTATGTCCTGTGGGAACAGCCCCTTGTGGGGCATTTCCACTGCATGGTACAACTCGACTCAACGCTGCTCGCTTTTTGGGGGTTTTCCACTGTGGATAGTACCTGGTACTTTATTTAGTACAACCTCGGTCGAGTTTCCAAGCAAGCCGAGACGATTCTAAATGTGATGTCAAAACCCTGCAGATCACTGATTGGTCAGGGGGAATCGTCACTACCAGCGTCATTAGATTTTCGACATAGGACATCAACCCGCTAGTTTCAAAGTTAGCTACAGTGATAGCAGTATCATTTGTTCACACGACTTTCGATTTGTAAAAAGAAAGGGCTGTGTGCAAAACCACGTTGTGGTCAATAAACGAGGTGCAGATGTTCCTCTTGTTAACGACGAACGAAACGATGCGAAAAGAAAAAGTCTTTCAGGAAGCGTCTGAGCTGTTGGCCGCACAAGACTACCACCGGACCTACCAACAGTGTAAAAGTAAAAAAAACAGAACACAGAACCATCAAGGAAAAGTGGAAGTGGTTCGACCAATTGGACGCTATCTAGACCGGCGACCAATGGGAGGGAGAGTTCCCTGGACTCAGTCCAATAAAACGTCATTGAACTAAATATCATTTGGACATCTACAAAACTGAAAGGTCTGCGAATAAAGACCAATCACCATGCAGCAACTGCTTTATGCAGCACAATGTGCTAATAGCTAACAACTAGCGGTCGTGTTATTGTTTATTGTTATGTGTCGCGTTTAAGATGATATCACTGCAGTAGAGGCGGGGAAACTATGACGATCAGCCTATAATCCCCACCCACGTTGAGGCGGCACTAAACAGCAGTGGAAATAAAACTGCCATTAGTTATTTTCAGCAAAGCTCTACTGAGGCCTAGAGGTCTGTAAGGGCCTTTAAATGAAGCACAAACCTGAGACTGTGTGACCCGACCCGACTGCTACAGTCAGATTTTAAGCCCAGACCCAAAGTTGCCCACTCTCTTTATAATTTCCTCTCCAAGCAAGTAAATTTGTTGCAATAGGCTGTATTTTATGTAAGCATCGTAGGCAACAATCATAACATACACAGTTTAAACAAAGAACACGCCCCCTCAGCACACCAGAGCAGAAGGGCAAAAAACATTGGCTTACCGTTTATAAAACATCGAAAATTTACTTTGTGCACCGTAGAACATGTTTGGTCTAAATGGCCCCTAACTCATCTGTTTGCACGGATCTGTAAGTCAGAGCGTGTGCGAAACAAGTTAGGTTTGCCTATTTCATTTTTCCATTATTTACAGACCTAAAGCCAAATTCGTACATGGAAAAACGAACCCGAACCCGGCCCAAAACCTGATGGTTTGTTGGGTCCTATTGGGATGAGATCCACTGGTCTATTCTCTTTAGACAACAGGTGTTGTGTGGACTGGACTTCTGAGATTGTTCTCAGCATTTGAAATTCTATCCTTTTTCTTGTGTAAGATCATTGTCCTGTGGAACTGTGACAAGCCCCTGCCAGCAAAGCACCGCTGGCCAGCCACGTCTGTCCCGGTCATCGTAATTGAGGGCGAGAGCAAGGTAAACCTCCACCTAGTGCATTCAGCCGAGCTGCTCTCTTTCAAAATGTTTTTCTATTCTCAAATGAAGGTCTGTTTTGATGTTGAGAGTTTTCCATGTGTCGATTATGTGTCCAGGTGATGAGCAGCCGTTTCCTGCCATATGATGTCATCAAAACAGATGCGGTCTTGAGTCTGGATGAAGACACAGTGCTCTCTACAACTGAGGCGAGCCATGACTGATAATGTGGACTTGATATTATTTATCTGTTTTGGAATGACTGATCTCTGGGCTTTTGTGTGTAACTAGCACTTATGGTAGCGTACTTGTTCCCACAGGTGGATTTTGCCTTTACTGTTTGGCAAAGTTTCCCAGAGAGGATTGTGGGATACCCCGCACGCAGTCATTTCTGGGACGTCAACAAAGAGCGCTGGGGCTACACCTCCAAATGGACCAATGACTACTCCATGGTGCTCACTGGAGCTGCCCTCTACCACAGGTTCTTTAAATATATATATATAGAGGTCCACCCTTATTATCAACATTTTCCTCTGCATCTTAAATTAAAAATTTCTCCACGATGCCTGCCACGATGCATTCTGGAATTGCCTCGTGTTATGCTGTCATCGGTTGGAACCAGTTATAGTCAACATTTTTGACATACAATATTTTCTCGCTGTAGGTATTATAACTACTTGTACACCCACTACCTGCCTGCTAGCCTAAAGAACATGGTGGACCAGCTCTCCAACTGTGAAGACATTCTCATTAACTTCCTGGTGTCTGCTGTCACTAAGATGCCCCCTATCAAGGTCACTCAAAAGAAACAGTACAAAGAGACGATGATGGGACAGGTGTGTACATCATTTAATGTAACATAATTGTGTTATTTAGCCTTTAGAGGCTTTAGATACTGCTGACACCTACCAAAAATGGCCTGTAATTACTTTAGTTTCCTCTAATAGCATTGTTATTCGCATAATAAGTTTTGTTTTGTGTGCTGTTGATTACCTGCACTATTTCTGGAAATCTTAGAAGGTTTTAAGGGGTTGTTTTGACATCTATTTTGTACCAGGGATGCACCAATCCGATAATTGAATTGGTATCAGCTCTGTTACTAACGTTTTTAACCGGATTGGGTATCGGTCTGACAAGCCCAATCCAATTTTGTTAGTCATGGTAATTACGGTCATGCTCCAGAAATATCATAAAAGCAACATTAAAATAGTCCATATGACTTCTGCATAGCTTAGTGAATCTCAAAAGGCTGTGTTTAATAAATAAATATATAGTGTGCATGCACAGCGTGCTGAAAATAAGCAGCGCACTGTTGTGCACACATATACATAGCACGCACGGGCTGAAGACGCTATGCTGTTTTTAGTTCACATGAACTAATATCATAGATTCTTTTCATTACTAAGATAAAAACCTCCGCGGTGCTATCATAGGAAAGAACATAACGGTCAACTAATGTGTTACGACAGTAAGTCACCGTTTGCGGATTGCATACAAATGGGCAGTGGTGGCTCAGTGGTTGAGGCTCAGGATTACTGACCAGAAGGTCAGGGGTTCAAGCCCCAGCACCACCAAGATGCCACTGTTGTGCCCTTGAGCAAGGCACTTAACTCCAGGTTGTTCCGGGGGGGATTGTCCCTGTAATAAGTGCACTGTATGTCGCTTTGGATAAAAGCGTCTGCCAAATGCATAAATGTAAATGTAAATGAATGGAGAGAGCTGTAAAATTATTTACGTTAAACATGTAGCAAACAGGTGGTAAATTCAATAAGTGATGAGCTGTTTCCTCACAAAAGCAGTTTATTCAGTACACTGAAGCATCTCTTCCATAGACATCCATTAAAAAATAATGGCCTTTTGTCTTCCTTGCCAGTGTACTGCCATAGAATGTCTATGGGACAGCTGTGTTATGCTATTTTATGCTAAGCTTTTAGGCTCCCCTTATTAGAAGGTTTCTGCTAATACCTGATGTTGTTGCTTGATAGGTTGGTTCACTTATAACATGCATTGAGATCGGAACCAGTTGAGCAATTCACCAGATCTTGAATGAAAATCATAGGAAACTTCTGTGCCCACACACAGACATTCTTACATCACCGTCTTCCTGGAGTGTCAAAATAAAAGCCCTTGGGTTTTAAAGTTGAGAAAATACAACTGAAATACATTGCTATTGTATAATAAAATTATAATATTTATTCTTATTTTTATTGCTGTTTTTTATATTAATAATAATAGCAACAACTATTTAAAAAAAAAAAATGTTGTATTAAATTAGAATAATAATTTGACTGGCTTCCACAAAAAAAGTCCAGATACATGTTGGAAAGAAATGTGTTAAGAGAATTGGCTTCTATTCTACTGAAAACTTTCATGCATGAGCACAAAAACGTTTTCTGTTGATGTACGAAAATTTTAGTTTCTGCCTTTTATAAATCCCGATTTGTTCCTCACTTTTGATGTAGGATCAAATCTATGGAATTTAGGATTAAATCTGATCATGTGTATGTTTTATAAATGAGGCATGAGGAATTGGATTGGGAGTGAAAAAATGGTATTGGTGCATACCTATTTTGTACCTGTAATTTCTTAGTGTTTGTTTTTGCATTGGAGCCTACAGTAGCCATAGATCTTTCTGGCAAAAGCTGTGAAATTTGGCACACTGGTTTTAGAGGGTCTTGTTATTCATAGTGCCAATGTGTGGTCAATCTCTCAAACCCTCTAGTGCCACCAGCAGTCCAATTTTTTCCAAGCCATTTGCATGTACCCATTGACAAATTTGAATGCCAGACTGGAAGTTAGGCCGTAGCCTTGCAACGCTTTGATGTATTGATATATAACTTACTATGTATCATTGCCACAATGCCCTGATCATACAAGACCTATTGGTCAAATGTTATAAAAGTTGAAAAAACTATTTATAGTCTTTGAAATTTCTATATGCCCACCTATGCTATGACCAAACAAAGCTACTCCACCTTACAATGACCATTCCAAAGGTTTTTTTGATTTATGTCAATGTCATTTCACTAATAAGAAATGCTAGACTTTACAAATAAAATGAAAAAACTATCATAAAAGTAACCAAAAGATGACTTGCAATACCCGGATGACCGGTCTGCTATATTCTTAAGAAATATCAGTCCACTAGATGGTGCAATTTACCAGTCAGAATCAAGTATTCCAGAGAGCACTGTAATAATTTTTTGAGCTGTGTCATAATCAGTTGCTGAAACACATTATAGTACAGTTGTATAGTTTGTATAGAAGGGTAAACATTGGACCCCAGCAATAAGACATCGAAAGAGATGGATGTACAAGATTTGTAATTGGACAAATAGTGTCTGCTTCAAATAACCCTATTTTTCCTCCGCAGGCATCACGTGCATCACGTTGGGCAGACCCTGACCACTTTGCCCAGCGGCAGACGTGCATGAACAAATTTGCCAGCTGGTTTGGCACCATGCCCCTGGTCCATTCACAGATGAGACTGGATCCCGTTCTGTTCAAGGACCAGGTATCGATACTGCGCAAGAAATACAGAGACATCGAAAGACTCTGACGAAGCTGAAACCACCCTTCTTTTAAATGAGGATAAGGCATTTCAGAAACCCCCCCAGAACCCTGCTTCAGAAAAAGAATGGGGTGACAACGGGAGGCATGGAGAGCCTCAGGCAGGCAAGAAATCAAGATGGGGGACCATTTAGCTTGACGAAGACCTGTCTGTCACAGAACGTCTGAATTTAACAGAAATGTATCAAATCTTTAATGAAAATGGTTGAAATTCAGACACTACAACATTGTAAGTGAAGTCCAATAAAATTTTTCGTTGTTGTCATTTGAATGACAAAGAAACGCCAACATTGGCTGCGTTCTGTCTTCCAAACCCCCTCTTGTGATGCTTTGCCAATTACGATGGTGACCATGGCAACCTAGCCCGTGATGGGCAGCCATGCACACAAATCTATGTGCCACCGAAATATGGTCTACCACAGACCAGTTTTAGCTTCTGGAACAGATTGCGTTCGATAACTTTGGCTGAAGGGGTTACGGTGAGGTCACCCGCAAGCTGCACATGCATATTTATTCCGTTTACCTCTGGCAAGCGCTACTCCCCTCTTAAAGATGCAGGATGGTGGCCTGCGGGGAAAAAAGCTGGCGTGCAAGACCGCCTCACACTACATCACAGTGCCTGAACTTTCAGATGGATTGTATCTGGGAGTCTAAAGGGGGTTTTGTATGCATGCAAAACACCTTGTTCATGCTGCTTATATTTGGATTAAGTGTATAGAAATGGGAAGTGTTTCACAAATTTGCCCAAAGTTTCTTTTTCTTCTTTCTATATGAGCCTTTTGGTTTATTTAGTTGAATTAACATATATTTTGGTATTTTTGGATGATTCAGATTCAGTGCTACAAACATCTCACAGTTTCTGTCTGTTTTTTATCTCCTAATTGTCACAAGTTCAATGCCAAATCATTGGCCATGTTCACACTGCAGCTTGATACAGGTGTCACTGCTCTTGAGAGCGTTTAATCCCGTTCGAGTGATAACCGTACAACTGAATTTACTCTAGGTTGTGACAACCGCATTTACATTAAAGTATAGTTCACCCAAAAATGAAAAGTCTTTCATAATTTACTCATAGTCTGTGTTGTGCGAAACAGTGGAACACACAAAACAACGTGACTGTGCACCTCAGTGTAAATATCATCTGCCTCATAGTGCCGCTATTTGCACACCAATGGTCTGGTGAAACCACAGGAATAAACAACAAACTAGACAATAGGTGTCGCTGCACTGGCGTGGGGTGTAAGAGGGTGTGAATGCGTGGTGTTGTCCTAGCGACTCCGGTTCGATTCCATCATTTGTCCCACTCTTTTTCCCATCTGATTTCCTGTTTCCACTCTTAATATTTATTTTAATACTACTTGCATACTAATAGATAAAACGTATATAAATGTTGATTTCATTGCAGTGATTTGGTCACGGTAAAAGTCGGGGAGTACAGAGAAGGGTCTGATCCGGAGGTGGGGTCTGTCGATCTCATTCGTTCCTGCGACTCGGCGACGCTTGTGTGTAGATTTCATCACTGTGGTACTATAGTAGTAATATTGTAGTAACCATGTTTTTTGGCAGAAACCATAGTTTAAATGCAATTAACTATGGTGTTACTACGGTAATATGGTGGTAATATAGTAACCATGGCTAATTTTGTGGTTACTGTAAATTTAAAAAAATTAATTTAAAACAATTTAAATTTAAAGTATCATAAAGGTAGTCCATGTAGTTCGGACGTCATAGCAACAACCCAAAATGTAAGTAATTTGACTGTGAAAATCTTGACACTTAAAATGTCTTTAAATCTGGGTTCAAACTGCTTTTATAAGCAAAAGAAAAGAAAAGCATAAACAAAACATGATGCATCGGTTGATATTGTTTCTCTAATATCAAATGAAAGGTCAGACGTTAGAAATGAAATAAAAAGGTTCAAAAGTAGCATGCGCCTCTCATAAAAACGGTGAAAATTTTGACATCCATTGCACAGTCATAAGCTCTACGACAGACGCTCATTCAAATTGGCCTGTGCAATTTGCATTAAAAAACTTTGTGTTCAAAATTGCCTTTTAAAAGACGAAAACGGCAAAAAACAAATGACGCATCTGTCAATGTCGTTTCACTAATTAATGCTAGACTTTACAAATAAAATGAAAAAGTATCATAAAAGTAAGCAATGCAGTTTGCGCATAAAAGCAACAACCCAAAATATCATTTTTCAAGTGAAAATCTTTGCATGTTCATGAGCACTTTGAAAGAAGCCCATTCTTATTGGCTTGCAACTTGTGTTTTAAATAATGCTTTTTAAAAACAAATAAAAGCTTAAATAAAACACGACGATGGACGTTAATAGGTCTCCAATCCCTAGTTGTTGTTTTTTGTTTGTTGTCAAAAATAGCGAACATTAAACTGGTTAAACTGTTGCCATCCATTTTTCACGTTTACAGCCACAAGATGCCAAAACATTTGCTAATCACAGTCAACTTTCGCAATGTCAGGAGTTACTCCAATTTTCCATTAACACACAACAATTTAGTGGATCAATCCTCCATTTAAATGCGATTGTCACTCCGAAATCTTTGCAGTGTGCACGTGGCCGGTATGTTTTTCTGTGATTACACGCTCAATGTCCAGTCACACATGATATGTAGTTGTAATGACAAATTTAACACTAGTTTTGCATTTGCACGCAGTATGGATGAAGCAAATCTAATCAAACAAATCAAATGTATTACATATTTGAACAATACTGGATTGTGTAGATGGGAGAGGACATTGTTCATTCAGAGCTTCAGGTCTAGTTGAGTTCTAGTCTTCCATTGATTTTCAGTTAAGAAAGAGGTATAATCCCAGGGCGTGCTGAATGACTCCAGCCAGGTCTCCTAAGCAACCAAATTGGCCCGGTTGCTAGGGAGGGTAGAGTCACATGGGGTAACCTCCTCATGACCACTATAATGTGGTTAGTTCTCGTGAGGGGGGCGTGGTAAGTTGAACATGGATGCTGAAGTGGATGGCGTGAAGCCTCCACATGCGCTATGTCTCCGTGGCAACACGCTCAACATGCCACATGATAAGATGCGTGGGTTGATGGTCTCAGATGCGGAGGCAGCTGGGATTGTTCCTCCACCACCCGGATTGAGGCGAGTCACTACACCACCATGAAGACTTAAAAAGCGCATTTGGAATTGGGCATTCCAAATTGGGTTGGGGGGTTTAAACTCAATGTCGCTCATATCCATCTTTAGATTTTAATGGATTAAACAGGTTGACCCAACGAAAACAGATTTAAAAGTACTGTTGTCCAAAATCCATCCATGTCAGCATGGATCAGAGTCAGAATAGATGCCATATTTAATGTGATAAATGATATTCAGTCATTGAAGTTCTCTGTTAATACAGTATCGTTGTATATGAATATGGTAATCAAACAGTACCATGGTATAGATCAAAGTACAATGTTTGTTTGTTTTTTCCTTCTGATACCATCACTGCACTATGGTGCTGCCACTGTATTTTTTTGAGTACCACTTCGTCAGTTTGAGTCAATTTGACCCAGAAATGCATTTTGAGTGTGTTATGCACTAAAATAAAAATGATTTAATTTTTATGTTTCTACTTCAAACTGCTGCAGATATATATATATATAGTTATATATAGTTATATTAATTTTAATGTTGGTTGAGATGTTCCCTTTTACTTTAGTGCATAAAACTAAAAATGTGTTTCTGGGTCAAAATGACTCAAAATGACGGAGTAGGGTGCAAATATTTGGATTCATTAAAATTGCCTTTACTTTGAAACGTTAATTTTCTCTGGATTGTGCGAGGCTCTTCTTCATTAGGAAAACATGGAGTAAGAAACTGCAGTTTTCTTTTTGAGTAAAGTTAAAAACCGACTGCACAACAAAGAGAAATCAGTTTGGTCTCAGTGTTATTGAAAGCACAGAGGTGAAGTCAGTGCAGGTAATTCTAGATAACTGGACGTGTCTCCACATAGCTTGATATGTTGTGATGCCGCTCCTCCAAGTAAAATCAGTGTTAAAATGTTGGTGTAAATATCAAGACACCTATCTTGGCATCATAGCGCTTTCTAATTGCTGTGATAGTCGTTTCACTGATGGTGTGAATCGGTGAGAATCCATGGCTAGTGATTCTCCAAATGTGAGGTTCACTTTATATGAGCGTTTCTTAACTATGGGCACTTTTAATCTATTTTAAACTCAATAGACACTTCATACTCTCACAAAATGTATTTGTCCTCTAGCAATGTCCAACAGAGTTACATGCGTCACATGAGAATTCAATGTCCTGAAAAATTTGAGGCAGAAATGACTTTTTAAACTACTTTTTACACATGACTTTTTACTGCCAATGAAATGGCAGGATTTATTTTTATTTTTTTTCAAATGTGTTAAATATTAAATATTTAAATGTTTTTTGTTTATTTGAATCTTTTGTTTAGGTTACCATAGTTTTTAGAAATGTAATAGTTCAGATTTTATGATTTGATTTTTTATATTTTAAGGAAAAACAGTGAAATCTATACAAATAAAAGGCATTTAAAAAGCATGAAGGCATGATATAAAGTGTCCATGACAGCTTAATGGCCTTCATATAACAAAGAGAAGTTCAAATCTTTTAGGAATAGTGAAAATAAACCCCTGGGACATAAAAGTGCCCATACTTTAAGAATCACACATAGAGGGTTCAATCAAGTTTCTATATATGTCCTGTTACAAAGCTTCTTTTTTTTGGTCTCAAATGACTGTGCCTTTCTCGAGACACATCAGAGTTATTTTGTTAGCCTTCAGCACAACACAATCTCTTCCTCTATAACGGCAGTCATATGTTGGTATATTCAGTCTGTTATTGTGAGCTAACGTAATTGAGTTAGCTTTTTTGGTCAAACACTGGAGTTTTTATTACAATGGTTACAGACATTCCTGCCTGTGTTGTAGGAATACATCTCCATCACTCATGTTTGCATGTGTTCGTATGTGTATTTACCAGACATCAGTACTTCATTGTTTTTGTTTTTTTATTTCTCTGCTTCATATTTGCACCCTGTAAAGACAATATTTCACGTTGTTACGAACAATAAAATAAAAATGTTTTTTTTTTTTTTTTTTAAATATAAAAAAGGTTTTTATAAAAAAATAAATGATATTTGATAAGTTTGTCTGTTTTTTAATTATTATTATTTTTTGCGCATCTAAATAATTCCTGGCAAAATATTGAAACAAATTAGATTTATTTAAATATGCATAACATTGAAAAGTATAAAATTATTTCTGTTAGGGAAATGTAGTTGCTTTGCCATTTACCAAACTATTGTTTAAAACGTATTAATAAAAACAAAATTCATACTCAATTTAAATTAAATACTTCATATTTTTTATCATTAAGTATTGATACTAAATATGTAAACATTTATTATGAATTCACAACATGTTGGTCTACAACATTTAAAGATTTCTCAGTTGAGCTGAATTATATATATATATATATATTAGGGCTGTCGATTTAATGCGTTAATTTAGTGCGATTAATTTGACTAAAATTAACGCGTTAAAAAAATGTATGCCATTAATTGGAATGCCCCCGGACCGTAATATGCAAGCTTGTAGTACCACCTGTTTACTCCAGAGGGCAGTAAGTGAAACTTCAGCTGCGTAGCAATGCGCAGTTTTTATAGTGAAGAAAAACACCATTAAGCAGCAGAACTATACAAACATGCGTTATGTTCTTGCGTTAAAAAAACTTGATGGAGTGCAAATCCGAACTAAGGGATCTCAAGATGTGTTTTAAGTATTAAACTATAATTAACTTGACACAGTGACCTTAACATTTTATGTTTATGACGCAACGCATCCAAGATGCTACACAAGCATTTCTGAGGCAGATGTTCATGGACGGGTCCTTAAACAAGCCCTCATAATAATTCTCAAACCGATTGACAAATTCACTTGTGTAATGGATTTAGGTTTAATACATATAATATAGGATATAGTTTAATACATATAACACATCAAGTGTTTTGAACGCAAGAATGTAACGAATGTCTGGTTGTTTTCTTCACTGTATAAACTGCGTGTTGCCCATACTGCTGAAGTTTCACTTACTGCCCTCTGGAGTAAACAGGTGGTACTACAAGCTTGCATTTCTCAGGAATCTTCCTTATTACAGTGATTAATTGCGTACATTTTTTATCAAATTAATCGCACTGAAATAACAGCCCTAATATATATTTAGTGTATTTTACATTTGCCGCAGTTTTATACATTTCCATTTTTAATTCCTCTTTAAATTAACTTTCGAAATACAATTCTGCATCCTGTTTGCCAAATCAAATCAAATTCTTTTCATTTCTGAAAGGCACACAACTCTGGCTCACTAGAGTTACATAATTCAGACACAGCCAATCCAAAATACTCCTGCATTCATGCTGACTTGGATCTGAAATGAATCAGTGTTTACATAAATCTCCCTTGATCAGTTTAGAGATGTGTAAATAACAGCCAGGAGCTGTTCACTCCCCTGCCTTTCATTCCTGTAGATTTACTGTGTGTCAGTAACATTGCAGACCCGACAATACTCTGAACCCTGGTCACCCCTAATCGGCCAGAAATCAGAGCGTCAGAGAGAAGCTTTTAATGAAAAACATGCTAATGCTTGTAGCTGCGGGATGAGTCAGGAGGTGATAATGCAGGAATCATAATATTACAAAATAGAAAGCATTATATCTAAATATGACTGACTAAAGTATGTGATCATTTTGTTGCAATGGAACAGGTAGGCTTCTATTTTAATTTGAGTACACAAAAATTAATTTTGTACAAAAACAGAATTACACAGACATTGTATGGATTCTAACTGGGGGCTTTGAAAATGAATCACTCTTCTGAGTCAGTCCTTTTCAACGAATTGTTCAAACAGATTAGCGAATCAATGTATGGTTCAGTTGGAATAAATATAAAGGCAACATAAAAGTAATCCATAAGAATCCAGTGATTTAATCAATGTCTTTTGAAGTGATATGATAGGTGTGGAGAAAAAACAGATCAATATTTAATTCCATTTTTACTATAAACCTCCACTTCCAAACTGCCCTCCTAAGCACTTTTCTCTGCTACAAGTTCATATGTTTTTGTGATTCAGATTTTTTTGTGCATATCGCCACCTACTGGGCAGGGAGCCGAATTTATAGCAAAAAAAGGACTTATATATTGATGTTTCTCAACCACACCTATCATATTGCTTCTGAAGACATGGAATAAACAACTGGAGTCTTACGGATTACTTTTATGCTGTCTTTATGTGCTTTTTGGAGCTTCAAAGGTTTGAACCCTGTTAACTTGCATTGTATGGACCTATAGAGTTGAGATATTCTTCTGAATCTTCATTCGTGTTCAGCAGAAGAAAGAAAGTCATACATATCTGGAATGGTACATAAAAGTGCTTAAATGACGATTTCGTTAACATTTGTTTACATGTATTTTGGAGTACCATGTAAGTACCATGGCACGTGAATATGCCACGTTATTTCAGTACTGTGGTAAAGTACTATGTACCATCTGATAGCATCACTGTGCCATGGTACTGCCAGACTACTTTTCTGAAAGGTTTGCTAGTTTTAAAAAAAATTTAGCCTGTGCTGTCATGTGATTCGGCCTAATGAAATGCTTTGTAACCCATAGTTATCTTAACACATTAGCTCAAGAAAAGCCCCCCCCCTCCCTCCAAAAAAAAACCCCTAAGCACCTTGTAGCAAGCACTGTAATTATTTGCTTTCATTGGTAACTGAAAATACTTATGCATAAACTAATGACATTGTTTAGAAGAAAGCATATTGACTCCATATTGCTTCATCTCACACAAATACGGCAATAAATCATAATCACTTTTGGTTCAGGAAACCACAGCTGCTGTTGACAAGCTCTGTTGTTTATTTTGGGGCAATTTAATCTTCCTCCAACAGAATGTTTTTTTGGTAGCTGTAAGAAATGTCTGTGATAGTCAGACTGCTGTATGGTTCATCTGAGATCACAGTGTCCATTTGTCCAGAACAAGAGCAAATATAGCTCTGGAATATGATTGCAGAGAACAACAATCTCAAATGAATGGCAGAACTTTGGCTCCTAATGAGAGAAGTGACATTTTGATTTGAGAGGATGAATAAAATAGAAATTGTCATGTGTCAATGTAAATGCTTTAAGGTGCATCAAATATTACACGGCTCTCTGGAATACTCAATTCTGATTGTTCATTGGCGCCATCCAGTGGTCAGATATTTCTCTGTAACAACCGCACATCCGGGGATTTAGACGTTTCAGACCGCTCATCCGGGTTCTGCGAGCCATCTCTCCTGCTTCTCAGCTCATTGTGCGATCTCTACAAGTAAGCTCAACGTCAACTCAATGTTTCATGTGCATTTATTTATTTATTTGTTTGGTAGCTGTGTAATAAGAATGTAGAATGTAGAGTCAGCCGGTTGTTATCACAAAATAAATCCCTTCAGGGTGATACGAGACCCCTCCGCTTCGTGTCTGGGTCCTGATCACCATGCTGGGGTATATTGTGCAATAACAACCGGCTGACTGTACATTATCCCTTACCTATTTTATTTTGTTATGTTTTGTTTCACTGGCTAAGTAAGGGATAATGTAGAGTCAGCCGGTTATTATTGCAGAATAAACCCTGACAAGGTGATCTTGTTTCAAGGGTTTTATTTTGTGACAACGACCAGCTGATGGTACATTATCCCTCTAAAAACACAGTTACTTACCAAATAAATAAATGGGGACAATAAATGAGCATAAGTTAAAAGTGTTTTAATTATGTGCGAAGAAATATATCTTTCAAACCAGATCTCTCTCCTTTATAATCAGATCTCTATTGACTCTAAAACCCTATAGTAGTGCATACAGACAGTGAACCTCAATAAATATGGGCCCCAGAGGAACACAGAAGAGGTCACAGGTGAGTAGAGGGGTCAAAAAAGGTCAAGAAGCTGAATTCAGGTATGTCTGTGTTATTTACCACAGACTCTATACCACAAACTGACTATAATTCATAAAGAATGTCAGTTTATCCCTCATAGCCGGCTGAATTAAATCAGAGCTATAAGTGAGCTATTCATTTATTGAACGGGGGAGCTAGGAAGATAGATCGCTGCTGTTCAGCATTCAGTGGACTCTGGGAAGGTCTCTAGTTCATCTCTTACATGTCCTCTTTTCAAAGTACTGTTGTCATAATAACAAGCATCCAAAACAATGCAGAACTTTGTAAAAATATGACAATTGTTAAAATTGTAACATTGTAAATGACAATTCTTTCAATAATTATTCTTACAATAATAAAGAAAAGCAAGCTCACACACACACACACTCACATAAATAAAAACACACAATATGTGTTATATATATATATATATATATATATATATATATATATATATATATATAATAATCAAACTCAATTAAAACTATACTACTCTATCCACGCGCTACCCCGAGAGCCCTCCAAAAACTCTATATAGTTGCCCCATTTCCCAACAAACAAATCCAAGTGACCCCATCTTCCAAATGACACCTCTTCAAAAGCCGCCACTCCCGAAATGGGGCGCACCAGCTAAACTCCAACCCCTCAAATTAATCTGCCTGACAATCAGCACACTGGTCAGAACCCAATTCTCTATGTGACTATTCCCCACATCAATGACTGCCCCATCATCCAAAACACAGAGTCTGGGGCAAAACAAAACCAGAGAACCCAACACATCACAAACAAAACTCTGAACCTTCACCCAGAATTCCTGGATCTCAATACACCACCAAAAAACATGGGCCATGTCTCCATCCTCTGATTGGCATCGCCAGCAGGTGGGTGTGTCTTGAAGACCAAGCCTATACAATCTATAGGGGGTCCAATAAAATATATATAAAATATTGAATTACGTAAGGCACACCCTTGCATTTCTAGATGCAGACTTGATGTTTTTTATAATCCTAGCCATCACTCCCTCCTCAAATACCAAATTTAAATCTTTCTCCCATAATCTCTTGAGAGTAGTTGAAGCTCTGTCCCCCAGACTCTGAGTTAGACGGGAGTAATACACTTATGCCTCATGACCTTCTCCAAAAGCAGTAATCACCCCTTCCAGAGTGTCTGCCACTTTAGAGGGGTGTGTGCTACTCCCAAAAATAGTACAGGTGGAGCAATTGTAAATATCTATAAAACTGAGATCTAGGAATCCCAAAATGTTGAACCATATTTTCAAAGGATCTCAACACTCAACTATCGTATAGATCACCGAGCGTATTTACCTCCCTCACAATCCACTCTTGACCAGCAGAAAGGAGACTTATTAATACAACATTTTGGGTTCTGCCATAGGCTCGAGGCAATATTTAAATAAATGTCCGAGTTACACACTCTGGATTCTTTTCACCATACCGCATGCAATTGTATAAACCTAGTTTAAAGTCAGTGCGGTGTGTCCCTGCAGAATGGGGCCAGATACATACTGTGCTCTCATTAGTCTACACATTAAACAGTGTGTCTGCTCACCTCCGTCACCTATCAAAGAGAAGGAAATAAACTGAGGAATGTAATGAGATGTGACTCAAAGAAAAGGGCCTGACATTTTCCAATATTAAGAAAGAGGAAACAATGAGCGTGGTTGAAGCATCTTGTCATATTAAGTTTGTCACTGTCACCTATAAAAACAATGGAACTGCAACTTATTTTTTAATTGCCATTGGCTGCCATTTATTTTAAAACAAACTGTGGCTCCAGAACATATTTTGACTCTCAGAGGGAAAGTTCACCCAAAAATGAAAAGTCTCTCATCATTTACTCACCCTCATGCCATCCCAGATGTGACTGACACAAATGTAGATTTTTAGAAAATTATCTCAGCTCAGTAGGTCCATACAATGCAAGTAAATGGTGACCAGAGCTTTGAAGCTCCAAAAAGCACTTAAAGGCAGCATCAAATTAATCTATAATACTCTAGCGGTTACTACGTGTTCTGAAGTGATCCAGTCGATTTTGGGTTAGAAGAACAGACCCATATAGAACTCCTTTTTCACTGTACAGTACATCTTGCCATAGCAATCTCTTGGCACAATCATGATTTCAAGCTTGATTACACTTGCTAGTACTTGACGAATGTCCAGAGCGCTTGATGGCACTTGTAAGAATAATTGAGATTGAAATTATGATCACAAAGAAGACCGCAGATGTCATTATTTATAGTGAAAAAGGAGTTATATTTTTCTCTGTTCTAACACAAAATCGATTACATCGCTTCAGAAAACAATTATTGAACCACTGGAGTCATATGTATTACTTTTCAAAATGAGCGTCAAAATGTTTGACTCCATATAATAATAATATAATAATAATAATAATAATAATAATAATAATAAAAACCTTCGGGCCTCAAATGTTTCGCCCCAGAGACTCCCCAGACTGGCATAAATGTGATTATTCATAGATGTATGAAGTCAGTTCCCCTCAAGTTCACACAGTTCAGCTGTCCTAGCAGAATAACCACAGGTGGAGTTCATCACATTAACTACGGACATCTACAAGTGTCCAAAATATGTATGTCATCATTTGGAATAGTTTATCTATTATTTTATGATTTAAAAACTAACAAACATTTATTGTAAATTGTTTTGCCTTAAACATGTGTTTGTGCATAAAATAAATGCTCCTTGATTTGATAATGTTTATATACAAATGCAATTATATTTTTCCTCTTTAGTGTGTGGTCTACCTTTTGGGACCACTGCATTATATAGTAAGTAAAATCCAAAACCTCTTTATCATGGTCTCATTATGTTTAAATCATTAGTGTCTGCTGCCATCTAGTGAGTAAATTGAGGATGTAACACAGAGAATCTCATTGGATGAATCTCAGAAAACACGTCCAGGTAAAAGAAAACCCATGTTTACATGAGATTTAAAAATCATCAGATTATGCTCTTAAAGGTGTTTACCTGCTGCCTGAAATCTGGGTAATGGTCAAAAATGGTTTATGAACTTAAAGACGTTTAAGGTGTTTACAAGACCTTTACACATTGTCTTGGATTAGCAGGTATAACTGGTGTAAAATTTAAATATTCCCAATGTGTGTTATTTGAGCTGCGAAATCTTAAAACACAATTTAAAGACATAATTTAGTGTTAATGGAAAAACTAAAAATAAAAAAATTAAATAATTGGCCTTTTTCTTTGAGGACAATAATTGTAAATGGAAAGACTATACTTCAAAATCAATCTTATTTTAGATACTTACATATCTTTAAAACAAGATACACTTGGCCTACATGAGAAGTGAAATTAAGTACTGTGAAATTATGTTTTAAGGGAAAGTTCACCCAAAAATGAAAATTCTCTCATCATTTACTCACCCTGATGCCATCCCAGATGCGTATGACTTTCTTTCTTCTGCTGAACACAAATGAACTTTGAAGCTCCAAAAAGCATATAAAGGCAGCATAAAAGTAGTCAATACGACTCCAGTAGTTAAATCCATGGCTTATGATATGATAGGTGTGGGTGAGAAACAGATCAATATTTGATGTACACATATACTCACGTATAAGTCCTTTTTTTACAATCAATCTCCCTTTCACTTTCATATGCCCTCTTCTCTCCTAAGAGTTCTTCTTCATTTGTTTTTGGTGATTTGCATTCTTTATGCATATTGCCACCTACTGGGCTGGCAGGAGAATTTCTAGTTAAATTTGTATCTGTTTCTCACCTGCACCTATCATATCACTTCTGAAGACATGGATTAATCAACTGGAGTCTTATGGATTACTTTTATGTTGCCTTTATGTGCTTTTGGTCACCATTCACTTGCATTGTATGGAGATACAGAGCTAAGATATTCTTCTAGAAATCTGGGATGGCATAAGAGTAAATGAAGAGAGAGTAAAAGATGAGAGAATTTTCATTCATGGGAGAACAAGCCCTTTAATGCTGTACAATTATTATAAACAATTTAATTAATACGTTTTGGTCATGCAACTTCAGGTATTTTGAGTAATGACTGCATGAAAAAAATGGACCTAAAAACAGGCTTTATTTTCTTTCTACAAAATATATTTTGATTTTTAGGGTGAAAGGTGACCAGAAATATGGCCGACATATAGGCAGCATTTGATGTCAATCCTACCACCTCCTTGTTGTAGATGCCAGTTTATGTAATCTAGCTGTAAATATGACTCAGCAGTTTTGCTGCGTGACAATAGCCAGCATTTGCAATTTGATTGCGGTGTTTGGGCTTCATAACTGGGTCTGACACCTTAAAGACTAAGGGACAAAAGCTTCGTCCCTCTGAAATAATCTGATTAGCTAAGGATCATATCTTTGTGTGTGTGTGTGTGTGTGTGTGTGTGTGTGTGTGTGTGTGTGTGTGTGTGTGTGTGTGTGTGTGTGTGTGTATGCATTAGAGGTACAGAATAAAAAAAGAATGAATCCCTCCTGTCATAAGCAGTTAAAAAGTTCAAAACAATTTGACATGCCATCAGTTCTGACATGTTTAATTATATAAAATGTTGCAATCTCTTTAAAACATCAATAGCAAAAATACAAGACACTCAAACAAACATCAGCAGTGGTGAAAATTAACCACTGACAACACATGTGCGTGTATATCTGTGTAAAATGACAAAATGCCTCTCTTTTATTGCTTTTGCATTCTATGGAATATGGAAAAATGGGTGTTTTAACTCAAGGTTTTATTCTTCTGTGATTCATATAGTAATGATAATAATAATACCACAGACAATCATTTTGACTCATCCTTAGTTTGTTAAAACAAGCAAAAATGAGTTTATATTAAGGCACTTACTATAGAGTAAGATGTTCTGGAGGGTTTAAAAGCTGAAAGTGACCTTTGTATTTTTGTTTAAGCGCATACATTTATTATTTTGTGCAAAAATGTGTTATTTGAGCAGCAAAATTGTCAAAATGTTCCTTATAACAGGTAATGCATTATCACGTCTCTTTCTGGTATCCTATATCCTATCTAAAAGTTATGAAATTAAAAGATTATATTTTACACAGACAATGTTAGTGAGTTACCTACCACAATAGTCTCATGTAAACACAGATGATTTTTCAGTCTTGCTATGCTCTCAAAAGAATTGCCCCATTGACTTTAATTGTAAGTGCAGTTATGTAATCGCAATTCTTGCTTGTTTTAACAAATTGAGAATTATTTTCTGTTGCAATAAACAACATTTCAGAAAAGGAGTAGCAAAGGAGTTGTCATGACAACATCCACAGTATATAAATCTCTTATGGGCCAACTATATAATCAATGAATAAAGCTTTTGTATCATTCACATTTTATATCTTGCTCCTCATAAGAGTAAACATCATAATTTACATTTAAACATTTATTTTTATGTTTACGTTTATTTTCAGTTAAAGACTGTAACAACGCTTGTACAGTTTTAGAAAAAGACAGAGATCCTTCAGATGTCTCTTAATATTTAAAAGCACGAGATACCATAATCTCCCATCATTTATCTGTATGGAGCTTTGGTTTTAAGCTCAACAAATGCAGCAACATTAAAAAGTAGTGCAAGTACTCTTACAGTGGTAGTCTGATCTTTATAGTTATTTATATTTAGACAGGAAAGAGTCTGACATCATAAAATCACATACTGCATAACATTGACAAAGGCCCAGTAAAGCAGGAACCTCATGTTTGTTTCTCAGCTTAATAGCATCTATAAACTATCAGGTTTGAGTTCGGTCCTCTGTTCGTCCATTCTTCCGCCCTGGACCTTCAACAACAAAGAGAAGAAATCTTCATCGTCCATCGGTCCTGGAGCTGCGCTGCGCTGCTCTTCCAAACGCCCCTGGGCCTAAAAGCGTGAAGAAATTATTAAATTAGTGATAAAAAGAAAAATAAGCATCGCACAGGGACATATTATGGAAAACAAGATTCTTGGTCAAGCTGTGTTTCAGCTGTAGATTTAAAAGAACTGTCTAATTAGACTAATTAGTTCAAGAATCGGACTGCACGGGTCGCACTGTATTTCGTGCTATGGATGCAGAAGATCCGGGTCATGGGAGTCAGTAGTTTGGGAATCGGACACTAAACAGAACCGGCTCAAAACAGTCGTTCGATACGTTTACATGGGCAGTTATAATCAAGCTACCACAGTCTTCATTTCTCTTTCCAAGTACAAAAAACCTAGAGTTATATATATGCAGTAAATATGCAATTGGTCACCCTACTCTCTAGATTTCGACATTGTCCATCAAAAAATGTTGGGCACTATTTTTTGGTTCAAGAAACCTTGAGTAACATTAAATTAGAGATGTCTATACTACTGATATTGAACCAAATGTTATATAAAAAACTCAATGACATATTAATTATCAATATGATCTCTAGAACACGATTAGAGCACTTACTTGTGAAATCACAATCATGTTGTATAAATCCTCTTTTGGTGTTGGTGTGGGAACCGTTGGGGTAACCTCTGTGACCTTACAGCTGCTCTTCCTCTGTTTGGATTTGGGTTGGGGTGGTGGGGGGGCTGGAGGAATGTTCTGGAGCTCTGCTCGCTGGTCATCAAGTCGACGGCTCTGTGAGATTGCCAAATAATCGAAGAACTCTTCCTTCTGCAGTGACGTCATGGAGGAGAAGACCACTGTTTTGAATGATACGATTT
This sequence comes from Xyrauchen texanus, assembly GCF_025860055.1. NCBI lineage: Eukaryota > Metazoa > Chordata > Actinopteri > Cypriniformes > Catostomidae > Xyrauchen > Xyrauchen texanus. The sequence goes on from NC_068292.1 coordinate 41,403,944, forward strand.
GTTAGCTACACTGAACATACACAACAAAAGACATCCAACAATTCGCATTAATTATTTTGGCAGACAATTTCATCTTAAGTGACATGCAGTACATTCAATATATAATGTACACATTTCTACACTGTAAACCCTAATTTTGTCATTACTTGAAAAATCAAGTTGTTCTGTAACTTTATTTGAAATGTCAGATTTTGAGCTCAACTCATATTTTGAATTTTAGGTGTTAATAACCAGGGTTAGGGAGGTTACTTTTAAAAAGTATTCCTCTACAGATTACAGAATCATGCTGTAAAATGTCATTTTTAACATATTACATTAGATTACTCAAAGTCAGTAATGTAAACTAAATATTTTGGATTACTTCTTCAGTACTGGCACATTTTTACAAGGAAACAAGGATAAACAAGGAAATTAAGTAAGAAAATTCACTTAAATTTGTCTTGCTTTAAGGATTTTTTTATATTTTTTACAGAAAACAATATTTAATTTCTCATTAAGAATATGATTTTTGCATTACATCTTTGCTCTAATATCAAAGGTCTTACTTATTTAGCTTAAGGCTAAATTGGTTAGCATTTCTTGTAAAAATAGCCTAACATCATAAAAATCACTTGACAAGGCGTGTAATCATGTATTAATTGGATTTATGTTTCATCTGTCAAAGCCTTTCTAACTGTTTTCTTGTTAAGCTGTAGAAACATGATGTAGCTCCTCTATTAAAGTCCCTGTAAAGGCAATTCTAAAAAAAAAATTCTAAACACATTATAAATGTTAGAAATGTATTGCTAAAACATATTACAAAGACTGTGAACTGTGAAGGACTGAATTGTGGAGTTAGACCGTTAAACAGTTTTTCACCATTGCTATTTTCCGGATTTTTTGGGCGGGGCTAAAATGGGGGCTCGATGACGCACTGGAGCCCCTGAGCTCCTGGACACGCCCCTACTTGATGACGCACTGGAGCCCCTGAGGCTGGCCGCTCCCTAACAATATAAATAGAGCACATTCGCATCAGTTTGGCGCTCAATCGCGAGTTACTGTCAGTACTATTATTAGTTACTACAGCCTACAGTTTGCTAGTTAGCTATGCCTTCGGCACAGAAATGCGTACTACCTGGATGCGATCATGTACGAAACAGATCGGTGTCGGCGTGGTTTCAGCGCAGCCAGCGGACACGCCCCCAGCGTTTGAGAGCAGAGACCATTGCTCATTTTTTCAAGATTTTGATAGCTTATTTTATGTACTTGCCGACTTTTTTTTACCATTCAAATTTGGCTGGGTGGCTAATAACACATTTTTCTGTGATATGACAAACTCAGAACACATACTTAATTTTGACTTTACAGGGACTTTAAGCTCCCAAGGGACAATTCCTCATTGACGTCATATCCACCTTTTCACTCACAACAGTATGAACTTGTATGAATGTAACACATCTTAAGAAAGTGTTTCACTGCTGTTTGAAAGCTCCTCAGATTATATCAATTATATGGATAAATGTTTAAACATTAAATGAAAAAAAGAAAAAAAATATTTTTTCAGTAATCAAAATACGTAAAACTGTAACTGAAGTGAACTACAGTTACTAATATTTGTATTTTAAAATGTAATCCCATTATGTGTATTCTGTTACTCCCCAACCCTGTTGATAACTCAGATGATTGAGTACAATATAGAGGCTATGGGTAATACCAATAATCCCTTGAGTTTGAATTATTTAATTATGTTTCCTTGGTCAAAGGGAACTTATGGGGTATTTAAATAGTTGTTATTAGGTTATTAGGTGCATTTAGGTTTTTAGCTCTTTTGTAGTATTATTTATGTTGTTTTGTTGCAAATAGTTAATTCGTTTGATGTCTCCATTAGGGTGATCTCCCTTGCAAAAACCGGGAGTTCATTGCAAATTTGCCGCAAACTTGCTCCAAAATCACCACTGATCATTTTCACATGCAATTGAGCTTTGCGGCAAACATGCTGCAATTTGTCCATTGTCGCCAAATGTTTGCTGCAGATTCACCACTATCAGTGAAGAGACGCAAACTGGCAAACATTTGAGGCAATTCACAAGCTCATATTCATGTGAAAATTACTACTTGCAAATGTGTGGCAAATTTGCGGCGAGTTTGCCAGAACTCTGGATTTTTTGTAAAGGCTGTACCAGTTTGGTAAAGTTGGACAGTGATAATTCTATTTCAATTCACGAATTAGCATGATAAACTGAAGTACAGGCAGGTTTGGGGAGTAAAAGAATATTGCTGCAACATATTTATTGTCCTGCCTTTGCACCACCTGTCTACACTTGAATAGCACATTGCACCTTTCTGCTTTTTTGCACTTCTGGTTGGATGCAAACTGCATTTCGTTGTCTTTGTACTTGTACTCTGCACAATGACAATAAAGTTGAATCTAATCTAATCATCTTAAAATACAGATTTACACTCATTATTACACGTGCAAAAAAAAACGGATTTACATTTTAAAATACAAAATATAAGTAACTGTATTCGACTACAGTTACAATTTAAATGGTTTGTAATTAGAATACAGTAACATTCAAAAAGTATTTTGATTACTGAAGAGATTACTTTGTATTTTATTGTCATTTGTTTAATTTCATATTTAGTCCTTTCAGTAAGTTTGGAGCAGAAGAAATACAAATAAACCTTGTGTAATATGTTAGCTTTACGCTAAGCTAAAATGTTATTTCTAGCCAGTTTACATGCACATGTTACCAGACAAGATCATGTTTTTTATCAAGAAAATTTACGTTAGATTATAATTTCTTGTAAGACTTTTGATATTAGGGCAAAATTCATATTCTTGATAATAATTGTTGTATTGTTTTCCTGTAAAAATATCTAAAAATCCTTATAACAAGATCAAGTTGATTGATCTTGGTATAGAAACAACATTGCATAAGATATATGGGTTTTTCAGAGAATGTATTTTTAACATGTGTGTTTTGTCTCACTGTACTGACAGAGTTTTTATAGTCAAAACAAGTGAAAAAATCAACCAGACCTTAAGAAGTAATCCAAAGTATATAGAATATGTTACTGACCTTGAGCAATCTAATGGAATATGTTACAAATTACATTTTACAGCATGTATTCTGTAATCTGTAGTGGAATACATTTCAAAAGTAACCCTCCCAACCCTGAGTACAGGTTTATATGCATTTCAGTGGAGAATAAAGTTTATGTATTTATGTATTTTCTTTATTTGAGCTTTATTATAGTATGAATTAAAATTAAGTAGATACAATACTTAAATAGCAATTCTAAGTGGTATACTTGCATCTAGTTACCTTAACATAAATATTTAAGTTCATTAGTTAGGAACACCAAGTTAAGTGAACTTAATTACACAAAGTCCTGGAGACGCCATTATTTTGTTTAATTGATGGAACAAGTTTACTTTGAGTAAAGTCAACTTATTAAGGTTTTCATTGCAGTATGTGTTTACCTTGGGAATCGAACCTATGACACAGGCATTGAAACCGCAGTGTTCTACCACTTGAGCTACAGCAATGTAAGCTAAACAATGAAAGCCAAAGTGGCCATATTGGTTACGGAATATTCAGTATACAGTATATGTAACATGCATGACATGCATGTAATAAATACAGTGAACAAAAAAGTTTACATGTGTGAATCCATTTATAGATAACATACTGTATGAATAGCATGTTAAATAAAATCTAAATAGTTCTGACTCTAAATGTTGCTTGGCAACTGTAAACGTCCTACAGTTAGACTCATGAACTGTATTATGTGGCACAAGAATAGTTTATTCCAATGTTCTGATCAATACATTAAACTCTTTCTTGAACATTGGTGGTGGTTTTTATCTGCTTCATGTCTGCCTATGAACACCCCTTACCCATGGTAAAATCTGTTATCATATGAAAACTTTACTTTAGCATGGTATCACCAAAGTACTTTTTGAATGGGTGTATGTTCTTCACCTTTCTGACTGTGCCGAGGGGTGCTGGGTTCAGAGTAACATCTTCTCCGGCCCTCCAGTCTGAATGAGCAGCGCTGGTCATTGAGTCGTCGGCCCTCTTGTAACATGTACAGCAGCTCACACAGAGCATCAGGAGAATCTGCAGATAACCGGTGAACCTAATGACATGAGCAATGTATGATCATTACATCAAATTGCTTCCTGCAGCTCATCATGAATCTTCCTTTAGTCTGTATTTATGTAAAGTCAATTGAATAAGAGCAATATTTTAAAGGGGCCAGTTACAAATATTATTAATAAATATTATAAACAATGTTTAATAAGACAAGCAAACTGATCAGTGGGACAGATTACACGGTTTGTTCAAATCCCTAACCCTAAGTATAAGCATTAACAATTACCATAGCCAACACTACTAACAATGTTATATGAAAATAAAATTGACCCTATTTACCCCAGATTTTCAAGGCACGTGAACTGTCGGAAGACACACAAACTTTTGCATCGACTTCAAACACCTGGCATGGACTGTACAACAGGATATCATAAAGTAGTTGTAGTGTGCATGTGTTGAATGTGTCTGCACAGCCTTCTGGACAAAAGAGTATACTTTGAAAGTCTAGAGCACGTCAACGTAATCGAGAAGTTAAGGCTAGGGTATACTTTGTTTTTCAGCATGCTCTTTCAGGCTCAAAGTATGCTCTTTTGACTGGGAGCCCATACGAACACGTTCGATGCATGCGACTACATTGTGATATTCTTTTAGCAAAGTGAATAACAGGTGCGTGGGATGATGACACCTGATCTCATTAACATTATATGACTGAGGCAACGTTTTTGCAAAATTAAATGGCATGGTTTATGACACTTATTTAGGCAGTTTCGAGGTGAAATGTCTTCTGTGTGGTGCTAATAGCGAGTTAAATGTTCTCCCCAACAGATGAGGTTTTAAGGTTAGTACTCTATTTAGTTTTAAATAAACAAAATGGCATTCCTACCCGAAAGCCTACACCTAAACCTAACCAATAGTGTCATAGAAGCAAATGTGAGGTGAAAAACGTCATCAACATCATTTCGTGGTGCATCTAAGTCTAAAATGTATCGTCTTTCAAATTATGTGCCATAGCAAATGTGTTAAGATGTCTTCAGATATTGTTGTGTTTGGAACACTTACAAAATAAGTGTTTATTTATCGAAGGGAATAAAAGTTTCACCAGGAAACTGCCGTGTTACGTACAAAGAGCCATGTAAAACTAATTTAGCAAAACATTTTGTTATAGCAAGAAACATGAATCTATGAGACCAGGGATGCTTGTCATTTCTGAAATTGTGCAAATGAGGATGGAGCAATCTAAGCAAGACTGATTTGTAAAATGAAATGTCTTTGCTCACTCAAGTGTTACTTCTGTGTGCCGGCTCAGCGCAGCTGTATTACATGAGCTCTTGACATTATGTTGTTGAAACAACCTTGTGTGCATCAGGTACTTTGACTAAAAAGTCTTCTGCATAAGATGATCCTGTGTTTCCTTGCTCAAGCATCCTCGGTAAGCTTTCTTGATCGGTTTCCTGGCCATGGGTTATAGGAAAGAGGAGCGAGGAATCGAGGATGCACAATTTAAGAAATGCAAAGCACCCCAGGATGGTGCAAAGATGCATACTGTCCATGACAGTCCTTTCGTACCGTGCTGGTGATGAATTTGCGTAACCCTGAAAACCAACATGTACTTTACTTTAAGCGCTCAACTGACCATTTGCTATTGGTCAAAATAAACTTTTACCAGATATATGCATTTTAATTTTACACTCTTCTGGGAAAATGGACCAAAAATATGATTACATTACATCTGGGAATCCAGATTTTTTTCCAATAAAATGCTGTCTGAGAATGCCCCTCCCCCAATGCCAACTGCAAAAGACTAGCAAGTCGCAAATCATTGTTCCCAGATAAGATTTTAAAGTTTTTGTTTTTAAAAAAAGTGATGAGTTCCTTTGGAATGTCCCGCCTCTACTTCCTAATAAGGATGTACGTCAACTGCACTCATCAAGGGATTTAATGGGATCTTTAAAAGATTTCAGCACAATATTATTTGGAATCTTTACCATTTGCTTTGCATCATCAGGACTCAGTCTGTCTTTGGGTCGTAGTTTAACTTGAGCATTTGGTTTATCTTGAGTCGATGCGTCTGTCATTTTCTCCACTGGTTCCTGTATCTCCTCTTTTGGCATCTTCTCAGCTACCCCCTTTGTCCCATCTGACAATCTCCCATCTGTTTTCATCATATTTACACACCCTTCATGATCTTCCAACTTTTCCTCTTGTTGATGTTCTACATTTACGTTCCCCTCCTCATTTACTACTTCTTCTAGTGCTCCACTTTCGCTTTTTCCTGCATGGACATTGTTTTCATCTTGTTGACTTCCCTCTGCAGCTTCTGTTATGTTGCCAGTTTCATCTTTTCTGTTTGCCTCACCCTGTCTAACTCTCAGTACTGTGCTTCCTCTTTCTGTGCTATTTATCATATCTGAAGGTTCATCCCCCTCTTCGAAAATGAGAAGGGGTTCCAGTTGCGTGTCCGCTGAGGTTTCAGCTGTGACCTCTGTGGATTCCATCGTAGCTTCCACAGAACTCTCCATAAATCATGTAGAAAATATGAGAGGCTATAAAAACAAGAATTAAGAGAATCCTTATTTCCATATATTAATAAGGCAAGACACTTTAAGGACTCAGTTATGAACAGTCGGTGTACATTAGTGTATATATAATATCTAAAGTATTGAATGATTACAATGTCTTAGCACTAAAATGAATGGGTGTTTCTTTAACTGCTTGCACTTTTGTTTCTTTGGTAGAAAATAAACTACCTTGACACTTTAATGCATTTATTGGGTCATTAGTGACCTGGGACTTCATTCCACCCCCTGAACATCATCCATTTTTTGGAGTTATGTTTACACCTCTTTAGTATTCCTCAACCTTTCTCTTCTGAATAGTGTAAAAAGAAAGAAAGAAAGAAAGAAAGAAAGAAAGAAAGAAAGAAAACATATCATATTTGTTTTACTGCTTTATTACCAAAAGTGTAGACTCATGATATGAAATGGTATTGCTTTTTTTGTACTTCTATAATTCAGATTTTTATGATTATTTCATATCTATATAAGTTAATTATCACAGGATATCTATTGCTTAGTTTATTACAAGACAAAGTAATAAGAGTAATATATTCATAAAAATGAAAACTATATCATGTTCATGTGACAGTGGTGAATTGTCAGTATTCCATATGCGTGTACAGATACACATTAAACATGTTATTTGTTACTCAAGGTGGCGCTGATGTTTCAGTAATTGACTAGATTTACATTTGGCATTGCTATTTGATGAAGAACCAACGAGGAAGTAAACTACAGCAAGTGTAATACATGAACAGTATGATTTGGCTATTGTCATTTGGGTGTACTACTGAAATTATGCAAGTTGTACATCTATTTAAACTCAAAAAGGACCTGAGAAAATACAACTCATGTGTAGCTTATGTGTAGCTTACTGTATGTGTAACTCAATATGTGTTTGACAGACAGTTGCGTCTCATGATATTGAAGTGTGGAAGTAATTAATCCTGTTCTAATTTGTTGTATCATCTCTTTAATATATGAAAAAAAAAAACTATATATTCTGTTCTATTATTTTCAATTTTCTCATCACTTCCTGTTCCTGTTGCTGATGGCACGCTGCACACGTGTTCATAGCTTGCTTGGCTGCTTAGTATTGCTTATTCTTAAACGTTCATCATGTTATCTTTTGACATTTTACCGCGTGCTTCGGGTTTTTCTCCTTTTACTGTTTCAGTTACTGCTGTACTGCTGTTTCACCTGTGTGTATTATACCGCACGCACCCATTTTTCTCCTATTTTCTTTATTTTTTCCGCTTTTTTCCACAGTGTTTAACATGGATTACTGCATCAATCTCACACATCTGCTGATTAGGAACCACATCGATCTCAAGCACTTGCTGCACAAGAACAACCAAAACAACAAACAATTGCGGTAAGTCATAGCATCCGCGCATGTTATTGCTTCCTGTATTACATGCCACATGTATACTATAGTTTCTTTCGTCAGCAGTGAGGAGTTTACATGCGGTAATTGTAAGGAATTAATCAAGCTGATGGAGAAGATTAATGAGTTAGAGACACGCATCCGAACACTAGTGGAGATCAGTGAGAAAGAGAAGCTGGAAGATACTGTTGCTGAGTGGTGTTTGGAGAATAACATAGGATTTAGTATATAGTATATAGTTAGTATATAGTATATATTTAGGATATAGTGCAACGATGGCGCCGCAGATGGCTGCATCGGTGTGGAGCTCTCCAATTCTTTTGTTGTTTTTGTTTGTTTGTCCTGTGTTTAGTAATCATTTCCAGTCAATTTTACCAGGGACGAACTGCTGAACATTCGGCAGCACATACCAGATAATCTTTTCCCAGTTTTTGAATATTCTGACATTCTGCTGGACATTTTAGTCGGAGGCACAGCTATGTTGTTTAAAAGCGTTACGAGACGCAGGCAAGGGAAACGAGCCAGCGCGCTGGTTAAACTCTGTCAGCGCGGCGTTCGAACAGCACTGCCGAGCATTCATCTAGAGAATCTCTGCTCTCTTCCCAACAAAACTGGCGAACTACATCTCCTTACTCGTTCTAATAAGGACTTCTCAAACTCTGCTGCACTGTGCTTCACTGAAACCTGGCTGAGTGAAGCCATTCCGGACAGCGCATTATATCTGTCGGGCTTCCAGCTGTTCAGAGCGGATCGCATTGCGGAGTTACGAGAGGTGGTGGAACATGCTTTTATATCAACGAAAGTTGGTGTACAGATGTAAAAACGTTAAAGAGGATGTGCTGTCCTAATCTGGAAGCGCTCTTTATTAACTGTAAGCCATTCTACTCGCTGCGGGAGTTTTCTTTGTTTATTCTGGTGTGTATTTACATTCCTCCAAACGCGTCTTGGAACATAGCGCTGCAACAGCTGGCTGATCAAATCACAGACACAGAACAACAATACCCGGACTCAGTTATAACCAAATACAGACAGCACATTACATGCCCCACCAGAGACAGGAATATATTGGATCACTGCTACACAACAATAAAGGATGCATATCGCTCTGTCCCACGTGCAGCTTTGGGACTCTCTGATCATTGTCTGGTTCATCTTCTTTCGACCTACATTCAGAAATTAAAATCAATAAAGCAGTTGTAAGGACTGCAAGGAGATGGACTAATGAAGCAGAGCTGGAACTACAAACCTGCTTTGACTGCTTTGAGTGTTTTTGAAGCTGCAGCTACAGACATGGATGAGCTCACAGATACTGTTACATCATACATCAGTTTCTGTGAGGGCATGTGCATCCCTAATAGGACATTTTTATCATTCAACAATGAGAAACCATGGTTCACAGGAAAACTCAGACAGCTTCATCATGCCAAAGAGGATGCTTACAGGGGTGGGGATAAAGTCTTGTATAATCAGGCCAGGAACACGCTGAATAAGGAAATCCGTGTGGCTAGATGAAGCAACTCTGAGAAGCTGAAAAACAAGTTTTCAGCTAACGACCCAGCATCAGTGTGAAGTGGCCTGAAACAACTTAATAATTACAGGACTCCTACCCCCAACCCTGTGGTGGACCAATGACTGGCTGACAACCTGAATGTGTTCTACTGCAGATTCGAAAGGCCCAATTTCACACCCCACACACACTCAGATCTTCACTTCACACAAACATTAACACGTACTGCAACCCCCTCCCCCCCCCTCCTGCTACACAACCTGCACTCAAGATCTGTGAAGATGATGTGTGCCGTGTCTTTCAGAAGCAAAGGTCAAGGAAGGCTTCAGGCCCAGATGTGCCTCCGTTCCTGTGCTAACCAACTGGCCCACATCTTCACACAGATGTTCAATGGATCACTGGAGCAGTGTGAAGTCCCATGCTGCTTCAAACGCTCAATTATTATCCCTCTCCCTAAGAAACCAAAAATCACAGGATTTAATGACTACAGACCTGTCGCCCTGACATCTGTGGTCATGAAGTCATTTGAGAGACTGGTGTTGGCCCACCTGAAGGACATCACTGGACCCTTTCTGGATCCCCTTCAATTTGCTTATCGAGCAAACAGGTCTGTGGATGATGCAGTCAACATGGGATTGCATCATGTCCTGCAACATCTGGACAGACCGGGACAAATAGGCAAGGATCCTTTTTTTGGACTTCAGCTCGGCTTTCAACACAAATATCCCAGCTATTCTCCGGACTAAGTTAAACCAACTCCCTGTTCCCATGTCTATCTGTCAGTGGATTACCAGCTTTCTGACGGACAGGCAGCAGCTTGTGAGGCAGGGAAAATTCACTTCCACCACCTGTACCATCAGCACTGGTGCACCCAGGGATGTGTGCTCTCCCCACTACTCTTCTCCCTCCACACCAATGACTGCACCGCCAAGGGTTCCTCTGTCAAGCTCCTGAAGTTTGCAGATGACACCACTGTCATCGGCCTCATCCGAGATGACGATGAGTCTGCATATAGAAAGGAGGTTGAATGGCTGGCTGACTGGTGCAGTCAAAACAACCTGGAGCTGAACATGCTCAAAAGGGTGGAGATGATTGTGGACTTTAGGAGGAACACCCCAACATTGTCCACACTCACCATTCTAAAAAGCACTGTGGCAGCAGTGGAGTCATTCAGGTTCATGGGCACTACCATCTCACAGGACCTGAAGTGGGAAACACACATTGACTCCATTGTGAAAAAGGCCCAGCAGAGGTTGTACTTCCTTCTCCAGTTGAGGAAGTTCAACCTGCCACAGGCGCTGATGGTGCAGTTCTACACAGCAGTCATTGAGTCTGTCGTCTGCACTACAATAACTGCCTGGTTTGGTGCAGCTACGAAATCAGACATCAGAAGATTACAGAGGATAGTTCGGACAGCTGAGAGGATTATTGGTTGCCCCCTTCAAGAACCCCCTTCACAGTTCTTGAAGGGGGCAACCAATAATCCTTCCAGACTGAGGAAAAAGGCTGGTAAAATCACTCTGGACACCACTCACCCTGCCCACTACCTTTTTGAACTGTTGCCTTCAGGCCGATGCTTCAGAGCTCTGAGCACCAGAACCGTCAGACACAGGAACAGTTTTTTCCCTCAGCTATCCATCTCATGAACAGTTAAATTGCCCCATTGAGCAATAATTATGTGCAATACACAGTTATGTCTATTTATATTTATCCAACATATCCACTTCTGCCATTACATACATTGCACTGTACATAATATACTGTATTTGTGTTCTTTATATAACAGATTTGTAATAGATTTGCACTACGTGTGTATGTGGGTATGTATGAAGTTGAGTGTATGTATGTATATGTATAATTATTTATTTGTATTATTCTTTTTTTGTTTTTAATTACCTATGTCTTGCTGCTGTTTTTGAATTGTTTGTATTGTTGTACACTGGAAGCTCCTGTCACAAAGCCAAATTCCTTGTATATGTAAGATTCTGATTCTGATTTATAGAAAATTGGAAGAGCTTTTGGGTTAGACCTGACCTGCTAAAGAGAGACAGACTACATACCTCCAAGGAAGGTGTGCGCTCTCCTCTCTAGTAATTTCGCTCATAGTCTTAATACTGATAATATTTGACTAACTGGGGCCCAGGTCAGGAAGCAAATAAACTGGTTAATCCAAACGTCTGTTTGCTGCCTTGAGACGTCACACAGGTCACATAAACACATAGAGACTGTATCACCTAGATATCACAAAGAGACTGTGTCTGTCCCCAGAACTATCAAACACAAAACTCCCACAAAATCATTTCGAAAAAATTTGATTATGATCAAACTTGAAAAAAAAAGAAAATGGAAGATAAACATCATATAAAGCTAGGGCTACCAAACATTACATCTCTTGCTGCCAAAGCACTAATTGTAAATGAAGTTATTGTTATAAACATGAGCCTTGTCTGAATGGTCGAGGAGGAGGTGTTGCTAACAACGTGAAGTTTTTGGTGTTTCTCAGAGGACAGGAAATAAGTTGAAGTCTTTTGAACTAATAATGCTTAATATTTATACCATCAGATAAAATTAAACTGTTATCTTTTGCCCTTGCTACAGAATATAGATCTCCTGGGCCTTACTCTGATTTTCTTGGTGAATTTGCTAATTTTCTATCAGATCTTGTAGTTAATGTAGATACAGTTTTTAGTGTTGGTGACTTCAACATTCACATAGATAATGAAAATTACACATTGAGATTAGCATTTATCGAACTCTCTTGGAGTCAGACAAAATGTGACAGGACAAACTCATTGCCATAATCATACGCTAGATTTAATTCTGTCATATGGAGTTGATGTTGATACTATAGAAATTCTGCTGCAGAGCGATGACATCTCGGATCATTACCTCATCTCTTGTTTGTTGCGATCAGCTAATGTCACTCAATCTACACTACACTATCATTGAGGTAGAAGCACTTTTTGACTACTAAAGATAGCTTCACTTATAATCTTACAGAAAGAGTTAAATTGGTTAGGAATAAAGCATCGACTGAACCAGATATTCAGTCACAGCACAATAATAATGACTTCATGAATTTCTTCACTGATAACATTTTAATAATTAGAAATAAAATAGGAACTATGCAATCATCTGTCATAGCACCTCAGAAAACAGTGTATCATAATTTTGCTCACAAGCTATTTTAATCGCTCGCTGTAATAGGTCATGAAGAGCTAACAAAAGGTATCAAAAAATCAAAAGCCACAATATGTATGTTAGATCCAATACCAACTAAGCTCTTAAAAATTGTATTTCCATTAATCTCAGAACCTCTTCTTAATATTATTAACTCCTCGCTATGCTTAGGACATGTCCCATGAAACTTTAAAATGGCAGTTATCAAACCGCTTATTTAGAAGGTACAGCTTGATCCTGGAGAACTGGCTAATTACAGACCAATTTCAATTCTACCATTTATGTCGAAAATACTAGAAAATATAATGTCCTCCCAACTATGTTCATTTCTAAAGAAAAATAGTACATATGAACCATTTCAGTCAGGATTTAGGCCCATCACAGTACAGAGACTGCACTTATCAGAGTTACAAATGACTTGCTCTTATCATCTGATCATGGCTGCATTCGACACCATAGATCACAACATTCTCTTGAATAGGCTAGAGAATTATGTTGGCATTAGTGGATTGGCATTAGCATGGTTTGGGTCCTATTTAGCAGACTGCTGCCACTTTGTATATGTAAATGAGAAATTGTCAAATCAAACAAAAGTTAAGTATGGAGTGCCACAGGGATCCGTTTTAGGACCTCTGCTTTTCTCCTTATACATGCTTCCCCTGGGAGATATTATCAGGAATCATGGAATAAGTTTCCACTGTTATGCTGTCTATACCCAACTTTATATTTCTTCTAAAGCCAATGAAAATTCACAATTCTCCAAATTAGCAGAGTGTATCAATGAAACCAAAGATTTGATGGCCAGAAATGTCATTCTTCTTAATTCTGACAAAACAGAGGTACTAATGATTGGACCAAAAACCTCTAATATAATTTGACTCTCGATTGATGTACTCTTAGATCATCTTCTACAGCATAGAACTTAGGTGTTATATTTGATACCAATCTGTCCATTGAAAATCTAATTTCCAATGTTTGTAGAACAGCATTCTTCCACCTCAGATATATTGCTAAATTACGACACATGCTCTCTGTTGATGATGCCAAAAAAATGAATTAATGCATTCATGACCTCAAGACTAGATTATTGTGATGCATTACATTCAATAAATGTAAACTTAGATCAGCAAGTTCAATAAATAAACTTAGATCAAAATGCAGCTGCCAGATTGATAACTAGAACCAAGAAATATGATCATATTAGCCCCATTCTGTCGTCGTTACATTGGCTACCTCTTCAATTTCGTATTCATTTTTAAATTCTTTTAACTACATACAAAGCTTTGAATGGTCTAGCTCTGCAGTACTTAAGTGACCTTCTATCACGCTATATTCTATCACGTTCATTATGATCGCAAAATTATGGCTTGTTAATAATCCCAAGAATATCAAAATCCACAAAAGGAGGTAGATCCTTTTCATACTTGGATCCTAAACTATGGAATAGTCTCCTTAACACTGTTCAGGATGCAGACACACACACTCAGTTTAAGTCTAGACTAAAGACTCATCTTTTTAGCCAGGCATACAACTAATGAATCCTTCAACTCAATTAGGGTGCTTTAGTTAGGTCTGCCGGAACCAGAAACCAGAAACATCCATCATGATCTATAACTCTGCATAAAATTGAATGGCATCTACGCTAATATAATTGTTATTGTTTCATGTCACAACCTTGGGATTCAGATCCAGCTCCATGTCGGACTCCACTGCTACATGTCGCTGAAAGATGATGATAAACTACAGCCTGTGCCAGCCAGACATCACTTCAGTCTTTTGACTTCAGAGGATGAACTAATGCCAACTCCAACTGTAAGATATGGGATACTTCATATGCCACTGTCTGAACCTTGGACATATCATGGACCCCACCGAACCTCACCGAAATGACCTACAGGTTGAACTGCGTTTCACATACCTGATCTCTGTCTGAATCACCTCGGTCTATTGAAGGACTACACTCTTGAAATGGAATACATAGAATATAACTGAATTGCCAACAAAAGCCTTCATCAGCCAACAAACAGGGAAAATTGCATCTATGTGAACTTCTGCAGTTAATCCAGGATGAACTTCAAAGACATTATTCATTAACCTTAAAGTAAAAAAACAAACTTTTTTTTTTTGTTTTTTTTTTTTAAACAATGGACCATAACATTAACTTAATTTACACGTTTAAAACCATGACTTGCACTGCACATAAAGAACTTATATTGGCATTATATTCATGATGTTAGTCAGAGGGGAACTGACCCCCACAGTGAGTCTGGTTTCTCCCAAGTTTATTTTTCTCCATTCACCAACATCTTCTGGAGTTTTATGTTCCTTGCCACAGTCACCTTCAGCTTGTTCACTTGGGTTCAAAATACAATTATTATTTAATTATTTAATTTCTATTCACAATTTACAATCATATTTAATCAAACTACACAATCACTCTGACTTTTAGATTTATAGATTACAGTTAAATGTTTTGGTTAATGCATGGTTTCCTTTAAAGATGCTTTGAAAAGATGTGTGTTGTGAAAAGCACTATGCAAATAAAAATTACTTGATTTAATTGTCTTGAACTTGTTTTGAAAATTTGACACCATCTGCATGGGGGTTACGGGTTAAAACACACTTTTCACACTCTCACAAGTTTATTTTTCCTCTATGTCCATCAGTGGATATAAATGAATCATAAGAGAATTCTGTCTGTGGTAGAAATGATGCCAGTCATAATACATGTAGAAGTTGATGTACAGTAAATAATTTAACACAATAAATATTAAAATATGGTTTATAATTATTTCACTTTTTCTTTAAATCATCAAAGTTTAAACATGATGGATTTCCAGGCACCGATCAGCCACAACATTAAAACCACTTGCCTAATATTGTGTAGGTCCCCCTCGTGACACCAAATCAGCGCCAACCCGCGTCTCAGAATAACATTCTGAGATTATATTCATCTCACCACAACCAACAATCATGCCATGGTCCAAATCACTGAGATCTAATTTTTTCCCCATTCTAATGTGAATGATGTGAACATTAACTGAAGCTCCTGACCTGTATCTGCATGATTGTATGCACTGCTGCCACACAATTGGCTGATTAGATAATTGCATGGATGGTTGTTGGTGCTAGATGGGCTGGTTTGAGTATTTCTGTAACTGCTGATCTCCTGGGATTTTCACACACAACAGTCTCTAGAATTTACTCCGAATGGTGCCAAAAACAAAAAACATCCAGTGAGTGGCAGTTCTGCGTAAGAAAATGTCTTGTTGATGAGAGAGGCCAACAGAGAATGGCCAGATTAGTTAGAACTGACAAAGTCTACAGTAACTCAGATAACCACTCTGTACAATTGTGGTGAGAAGAATATCATCCCAGAATGCTGTTCTGAGATGCGGGTTGGCACTCTTTTGGCGGCACGAGAGGACCTAATATTAGGCAGGTTGTTTTAATGTTGTGTCGCTGTATATTAAGGTTAAAATGATGGGTCCTAGCAAGCAGTAAAATAATGCAATCTAAAAACATACGTAAATAAATTAATGAAGGCATGGTGTGTGGTAAATGTGATTTTCATATAAATAATCAGCTAGCTTGAATTAAAAAGCAACCTCTTGGACTTACATTTAGAGTGACCATAGTTGAAGAAATTGTATAACTTTTTTCATCTCTATAAAAGCATAGTATAAATGAGAATGCATCATATGACAACAAATCATATTGAGATCAAACATGTTATCAACGCACATACAACAATAACTGTATTTAATCCAATCAATTAACCTAGATAATTAGACCACTATATCTATCTGGTCAGTTTTCCCAACAAGGCGGATGATATTTTATATCCCTGCTTACCTTCTCAAATTTAGAGTCAAAATAAGGTCCCCTAGGCGGAATGTCAAGTATAGCCCACATACATCTCATCTCCTTGTATGAACATGCAATAACAGCCACATTTCCTAGCCAAACTATATGAGTGTTTTTCACAAAAGAATTTGAAAGAGCTAAATGCTAACACGATGTATCGACAACTTCTCTACCTCACAGACTGACTGCTCCGTCTCTTCCTGTTTGAATAATTTGGCCCTGATCCACCCTTTTTATTTAGCCTTTATCTGTTTAACAAATTGGAAAAAATGTATGCATAAAAATACAATATAAAAAATGTATGAAAAAAATCATTGCTACTTTTTACTTGGCTCAAACTAACTTTGTTTGACAGAATATTTTTATAAGCAAAGGTATGGGCAATGTTTGCTGACAATCTACAGCTTTTGAGTTGGGTGAAATTCTTGCATGTTGAAACAGGCGGCCTGTTTGTTTAACACAGTCTGTGGTTTTGCAGATTTCCTGTTGACTGCCAGCAAAAAAGAGAAGTAACACTCGGTGACACAGAGTAAGACATAAGCTTCAAGGAGACACAAACTGAGTATCTAAAACAACAACAAAAACAAAACAATACATTTATAATAAGATTCTTAGCATTCACATTCCATCTAGCACCGAGTCTTGCTGTTTTCCCCATTGATTACAGCTAATAAACGCCTCAGGCAAGCTATGCAGAAAAGGTATCTACTGTAGTATGTTGAGTAACTCCCTGCATGAAAGAATTTCACATTCTGTAACTTAGATAAAGTGGTGTTTTAATTTGCAAGGGTAAATCTTGTTAAAACTGACAAGAACATGTCCAGGTCACACTTCACACCTAAGTCAAAAGGGGATGAAAATTATAATGTATTATTTGCAAAAAGTAAATAAATCCTATTTTAGGTCTTTTACGCTTTATTACATTGTGACATTATTTTCATTAAGATCCGTAACACTCTTTTCCAATTATCTGTTGTCCAATGTCTGTTTCTTTGCCCACTCTAACCTTTTCTTTTTGATTTTCTGTTTCAAAAGTGGCTTTTTCTTTGCAGTACTTTTCTTTACTGTTGTACATGAAACTGGTGTTGAGCGGGTAGAATTCAATGAAGCTGTCAGCGGAGGAGATTTGAGGTGTCTATTTCTCAAACTAGAGACTCTGATGTACTTCTCCTCTTGTTTAGTTGTACATCTGGCCTTCCTCATCTCTTTCTGTCCTTGTTAGAGACAGTTGTCCTTTGTCTTTGAAGACTGTATTGTGCACTTTTGTATGAAATCTTCCGTTTTTCTTGGCAGTTTCAAGCAATGTATAGCCTTCATTCCTCAAAACAATAATTGCCTGAGTAGTTTCTAGAGAAAGCTAAAGGCATGCCAGTCTATTGCATACTGTGGCAACTCAAAAACAAACACAAAGACAATGTTAAGCTTCATTTAACCAACCAAATAGCTTTCAACTGTGTTTGATATAATGACAAGTGATTTTCTATTGCCAAATTAGCAATTTATAATGATTACTCAAGGATAAGTTGTTGGTGTGATGGCTGGTGTCTATATTTGATTAAAAAAAACAAATAAATAATAATAATAATTCAAATAGTGACGGTGCTGTTTTTTACATCAGTAATGTCCTGACTACACTTTGTGATCAGTTGAATACCACTTTGGTGAAATAAAGTACCAATTTCCTTCTGAAAAATCTAAATCTGTACATTATTCCAAACTTTTGGCTGCCATTACATATATATTTACACACAGTGTATATATTAATAACTAATAAAATAATTGTATTTGCATTGCTATATTGTCCCAATGCATAAATCCTTTATTTATGCAAAATATAGTTATTATGTATTTACTTTTAATTTTGATGTGAGAAGAGACACGTTCTTGGCAGTTTTCATGAGATTTACTCACAACAACCTGAAATGAACTTCGTATTTGTGCATTTCAATTCTCTAAGGAGCAAAAATGCACGAGCACATGACCAGAAACTAGATTAGATTTGATTTAATTTGACCTCTGTGTTTTTTTCCCCTCATACTGTTAGTGGCTCTTGCAATAGGACTGCAGCTACTGCGTGGGTCACAATGACTCATATCTTGACTTTTGCATGTACAAAATGTCTATTATTCCATGCAAGGGCACGTTTTTGTCTGTCAATCGCTAGGGGACTCCAGTGCGGTGAAGCACGGACACACACTCACTCACACTGAGTCACACAGTCAGCTAGATTAATGTACCGCTCAGCATGTTGCAGCAGCAACAGCCCATCACAGGCAACGGGCCCAGCGCAAGCCGCGGCCTCGGGTTGAGCGCGCACACCGGAATGCACCCCCTCAACCCGTTGCACCCGCCCTCGCAACACCGCGCCGACCGAGGAGACCCCGGGGGCCACGAAGGCACCGAAAACGGACACGACAACCGCCGGGACATCGGGGATATTTTACAACAGATCATGACCATCACCGACCAAAGTTTAGACGAAGCTCAAGCAAAGTACGTTTGAAACTATTGCTTTTTAAAACTTACATGTTTAGCAACGGGGCTAATGGTTGCGTGAGGCATCATCTGAAAACAGAATAATTAAAGTGTAACACTCTTCAAGACATGCTATCATCTTTATTATAAGCAAATTGATTTTTGTTTCGTCAATAAATATATAAAGTGTTATATTATTATTGGTACGATTATGATTAGCCTCCATGCTAAAGTTAGCGAGGTAGCTGCTATTGTTTACGTGTCTTGTGACTTCAAACAAAATCAGTGTATTCGGTTTTGGTGCTATATAAAAATCTCAAATAATAATTATCTGACGTTAAATCTATTATACTCTAGATAGTGTTTATTTCATCGAACTTTTCTTTTTATAGTTATTCATTCCCAGTGTTGGGTGTAATGCATTACTAAGTAAATAATTACTGTAATTAAATTACCCTTTCATTGAAAAATAAACAAGCAAAGTAAGGGATTACTCTTAATTTTTCAGTCATCTAATTACAGTTATTTATGATGTAATTGCGTTATATAGTGTATATAGACTATCGAACAATTCTATATAAAACAATAGTGAATTTAACCTTTAATGTTAAAATATATGCTTAAATATTTGGCCAGTTCATGAATAATTTATTTGACTTTATGTGAAATTATTTGAAAGAATTAAAAGAACAATTTTATGTCTATCCTAATATTTTTCATTTGGTCGAGGTTGATAAGGGTTTTTGAAAGTAATTAGTAATGAGTAATGCAATTACTTTTCAGACAGAGTAATTAGTACAGTAATGTAATTACACTGTAAAAGATGTAATTAATAAATGAGTAACTTACCCAACACTTCATTCCACGAAAAATAAATCACTGCCTTATGTTTACAGTAAATTAGTATGGCCGTTCAGCGAGACTTTCATTATACATGATGTTATAAAGTATAAATTCATTTTCAGTAACACAATTACAGTGTTTATAGTCTTGTTAGCAGCCTCTTATTGACAAATCACTACCCTGCTGGTTAAATTACACACTTTTTGTTTGTTGTTTTGTGACAGAAAACACGCTTTAAACTGTCATCGGATGAAACCGGCTTTATTCAGTGTGCTGTGTGAAATAAAAGAGAAAACTGGTGAGTAACAGGCATGCATTATATTCTGAATGTGGTACATATATATATATAAATAATCTATATGAACTCCTGTATATTAATATATCCTCAAACCGTATTATTTGCCTGTGCTACCACATTATTTGCATGTGTTTGTATAGCACTATTTGCACAACAATAGCATAATGGTTATGTATTTGTCTGAAGACCAAGTTTGCAGCTCTTACAAATCCAATAAATCTCGAAAATAGTACTCTATAGTAATCTAATCTCAAAACAATTTCACTTCCTATCATATGCATGTTATACCTAATTATTTTTGATAGTTAGAATATGAACAACTGTTTGAACAACATTAACAAATGTTCACTGGCTTGTCATAAAACAGCTTGCAGCTCTTAAAAGCCAAATAAATACAATTTACCCCAAATATTCACCTATATCATCTCTAGTATTGCAATATTACTTTGAAGCCTATAGTTTGCATGTTATACCCTTTAATTTACTTGTTAGGATAGCAGTTATACATTTAAAAATGGTGAATGGTTTAAACGAGACGGAGTTCACAGCGCCTAAACACTAAATAAATACAGATTTTTTTCTAAATGTTGACCTGTATTACCTACAACATATTAAAACACTCTCAAACCCTTCTATTTGTATGTGGCATCCCATTATTTGCATGTTAGAATAGCACTATTTGCATAACAATGGTGTGTTCTTTGGTTTGTATGAAGATTAACTAAGTTTTACGGAAATTGTATGGAAATCCTGTTAGAGGAAATGTTTACTGTGATGGTCAGTAATTAAATGTGTTTTTCTGTTTTGAAACAAGACTAAGCAAGGCATTTAACCCAGGTTTGTCAAGGCAGATTTACTTGTACAGTTGAAGTCAGAAGTTTACATGCACTTAGGCTGAAGTCTTTAAAACAAATTTTTTAACCACTCCATAGATTTCATATTAGCAAACTATAGTTTTGGCAAGTCATTTAGGACATATACTTTGTGCATGACACAATTCATGTTTCCAGAACAGTTGTTCACAGATTGATTGTTTCAATTTTAACTGACTACATATATTACATACATACATTTACACACATTAAGTTAACTGTGCATTTAAACAGCTTTGAAAATGTAAAGCCTTTATTAGGGATGTCCCGATCCGATACCTAGATCGGTATCGGCTTCGATATTGATGCTTTTAGACGGATCGGGTATCGGTCTGACGAGCCCGACCCAAATCCGATACTCTGTGTTAGTCATGTTCGTTACTGTCAAGCTTAAAAAATGACATAAAAGAACTGTTAAAACACCATTAAAGCGGTTCATATGACTCGTGCATTTTATTCAAAGCCACTTGAAGACACGCGATAGCTCTGTGAATTGCAATAGGCTGTGTTTAATAAGTAAACATAAAAATGCACGCGCAGCTTCAGCCCGTTAGTGAATGATGCTTCGGTTTACACACACACGCGCGCTATTTATAGCCTTCACACGTGCACAATATTGGAGCGCTACAAACGAACATCTCGGATGTAGATGCTCAGCAGTTCGGTTCACTTATAATATGGACTTATAATAAGAAGCGAATTAAACTTGTAACGCTTGGACCGGAGAACTCGAGAACTCGAGGGAAGAAAGAGCTTGAAGGCTGAAAGGCTGTATCACGCACATTTAATGACAAGTGCACAGGCAATGCAATCTTCTCATACATGAGAGCTACTCTTCCTTTGCGTCACAAAACTTATAAAATAAAATATACAGAAAAAAGGGTAGAGCACGTCCAGCATCTACAATGTCCTCATCTCATCTCCAACCATGTCATCACGCATAGTACACGTCATGAGTGACGTAACCATCTCTCTTAAAGGGGCACACTGCATTATAATGTGATAAACATGAATACACAGTAACGATCGTTACAAACTGTGAATAAAAAGGGTGAGGGTTTAAAAGTTAAAGCTGTCATGGAGAGACTCACAGCAGAGATATGAACTCTGCAGGGTTTATTGAGCAGAGGATTGAAACAGTGATGTAAACATTGTGAGTAAATCCAGTTAAGCAGAGTGGCAAACAGCAGGTAAGTAATATCCAGACAGTGTATAGACACGACGAAAGAGATAACTTACAACAATTTTATGATACTTGCAGGCAATAATGAAGACACATGTTTGACATAGTATTTCTGAGACTCCAGAACTTTCTACTATCGATGAGAACAGAGAGAGAGAGAGAGTGCGTGCGTGCGTGCATGCATGCGCGGGTGAGAAAGCGGGGTATTTATGCAGTCATTGATTAGCCACTAATGATATGCAGGTGCGTGTAATCAGAACTCAGGGAGTGCCAGTATCCAGTATGCTAGTTAATAATAAAGTGTTTCTTAATAAGCTATACATTTATATTGAAATAATGTGTAGTTAAAGGTTTGTGTTTCTTTACATATTAAAGAGTACACCCAATTATTTCCACACAATAATGTAAAGATATTATAAACTGATTATGCAATAAAACAACACTGGTATCGGATCGCATCGGCCAATACTGAGATTTCCGTTATCGGAATCGGATCGGAAGTGGAAAAAGTGGTATCGGGACATCCCTAGCCTTTATATAGTTAGCCAATTTGCTTCTGATTGGAGGTGTACTTTATTGGAGGTGTACCTGTGGATATATTTTAAGTCCTATCTTCAACTCTTCTTACTTCAAACTCTGCCTCTTTTCTTGACATGATGGTAAAATCAAAAGAAATCGAGACCTCAGAAAAAATATTTTGGACCCACAAGTCTGGTTTATCCTTGGGAGCAATTTCCAAATGCCTGAAGGTACCACGTTCATCTGTACAAACAATAGTACAAAGTACAAACATCATGGGACCATCCAGCCATCATACCGCTCATTCTCTCCTAAAAATGAACAGTTTGGTGCGAAAACTGTCCCAATCACAGAACAACAGCAAAGGGCCTTGTGAAGATGCTGGAGGAAATGGGTAGACAAGTATCTATATCCACAGGAAAGCTAGTCCTATTTCGACATAATCTGAAAGGCTGCTCAGCAAGGAAGAAGCCACTGCACCAAAACTGCAATAAAAAAGCCAGACTACAGTTTGCAAGTGCACATGGGGACAAAGATCTTAACTTTTTGAGAAATATCCTCTGGTCTAATGAAAAAAAAAAATCAACTGTTTGGCCATAATGACACTTGTTGTGTTTGGAGGAAAAAGGGTGCAGCTTGCAAGCTGAAGAAGAACACCATCCCAACCATGGAGCATGGGGGTGGCAGCATCATGTTTTGGGGGTGCTTGGCTGCAGGATGGACTTCACAAAATAGACGGCATCATGAGGAAGGAAAATTATGTGGATATATTGAAGCAAAATCTCAAGACATCAGCCAGGAAGTTAAAGCTCGGTCACAAATGGGTCTTCCAAATGGACAATGACCCCAAGCATACCTCCAAAGTTGTGGCAAAATGGCTTTAGGACAACAAAGTCAAGGTACTGGAGTGGCCATCATAAAGCCCTGACCTCAGTCTGATAGAACATTTGTGGGCAGAACTGAGAAAGCATGTGTGAGCAAGGAGTCCTGCCAAACCTGACTCAGTTACACCAGTTGTGTCTGGAGGAATGGGCCAAAATTCCAGCAACTTGTTGTATGAAGCTTGTGGAAGGCTTCCTAAGACATTTGACCCAAGTTAAACAATTTAAAGGCAATGCTACCAAAATCTAACAAAGTGTATGTGAACTTCTGACCCACTGGGAATGTGATGAAAGAAATACAAGCTGAAATAAATCATACTCTCTACTATTATTCTGACATTTCACATTCTTAAAATAAAGTAGTGATCCTAACTGACATGAAGACAGGGACATTTTCTATGATTAAATGTCAGGAAGTTTAAATGTATTTGGCTAAGGTGTATATAAACTTCAACTGTATGAAAGACAAAGCTAAATGGAAAATCACTCCTATTTGTGTTGTAGGTCACTCAAAGCCATCATGTTATCACTTATAAATATAAATATATTTGGTCTTTTAAAGATTTATTTTTAGAAGTCTTTTAGATTAATAATAAGTTTTATTGATGTGCAAGTGTTGTACTAATATATATATATATATATATATATATATCCAAGATTGGGATTTGTTTTGTGTCCATATATGTACAAATTACAATCATAGCAAAAATATAATATAATTTGTATGGGCTATGAAACTGGTTAATTGGTGAGTGTTAATTTGGTCCCTGGTTGTGAATCTTAACTCATAGAGGGAAGCTATGGTGCATTCAAGAAATATGAAAATCTAAATAATTTGGCTAAAATTATCTATTTGGCTTGGTTATCTATATTTTTTCATTGTATCATGAAATGTCCACAATAACATAACCATGTAAGTTAATTATTGTGGTATATTGTATTAAAGAGTACTGGCATACTGTATGTCTATTGCATACTTGCTTTATATAAAGAATTGTATTGGATTCAAATATCTACATATTTAATAAATGTAAATATAATACGGTATATATTCTTTAGGTAAAAATGCACTTCAGGCTGTGTTGTATTATGAGCACTAGAGTGCAGTTACTATGTTAAAGTTACACATTTTCATTAACACAAGCATTTTATTTTCATTTAATTCATTAGAAAATTAAATAATTCATTAAATGGCATCCTTCCACTAGTAGATATAGTCCCTGACATGTATACAATAACAGAACCTTATTCTACAGGTAAGTGTTGTTTTGAATTTAGTTACATCTTCTATTTTAGAATGTTTGGAATCCAAATAGAGGAATGGATGCTTTAATAATAATAATAGAATATATATTTTTAATAAATTCTTGTTTCAGGTCTTTCCATGAGAAATGCTCAGGAAGAGGATCCTCCAGACTCACAGCTCGTACGATTGGACAATATGCTGCTAGCCGAAGGTGTAGCCGGTCCAGAAAATGGGGGCGGAGCCGCTGCGGCGGTATCTGCCGCGACCAGCTCTGGCGGGATGTCACCTGACAGCTCTTTGGAGCACTCCGACTATAAAAGCAAGTTGAGCCAAATTCGGAACATTTACCACACAGAGCTGGAAAAATACGAGCAGGTACATGTTGCTGCCATTGTGCAGGGTAGGCCTGCCCACAGTGAAATCTCATTGGTCCAAAAACCTGCTTCACATTGCAGTATATTATGAATCAGATATTGTTTCCTTGCAATGAGAACAGAAAAAATACTTGATGCTCTATGTATAACATTGCATCTCATTTATTCTTGTACGATACACAATTTAGGTACTGTGTTGTACCTAAAGCCAATCCAGTTAAAAACCACTGGTGTAAAATGTTCATTGAGAACAAAGGAGATAGTCTCTAATCTCATTGCTGTTTACAGGCCTGCAGTGAGTTCACCACACACGTTATGAACCTGCTGAGAGAACAGTCTCGCACCCGGCCCGTGTCTCCCCGTGAGATTGAGCGTATGGTGGCTATCATCCATCGCAAGTTCAGCTCCATACAGACGCAGCTCAAACAAAGCACCTGTGAAGCCGTTATGATACTGCGCTCACGATTTCTGGATGCCAGGTGGGTGAAATGCCATTCGGAACCAATTACATTTCCCTAATCGGTCATATTTTCGAATGCAATGATATATTCAATGAGAAAAAAGTAGGACTGGAATTGGTTTCATCCTACGGGAATTATTGCATTGTGAAAAGTGAATGGAGCCAGATAATTGGAGGGGTGAGGTTGGAAAGTAAGAGGAATTGGTGACATCAGATTATCTAGAAAAGCATTTTTTTTGTTTCCTTGCGTTGACAGGCGTAAACGACGTAATTTTAGCAAACAGGCCACGGAAGTCCTGAACGAATACTTTTATTCACATCTCTCGAACCCGTACCCAAGTGAAGAAGCCAAAGAGGAGCTGGCCAAGAACTGTGCCATCACCGTTTCTCAGGTAAGAAATCTGCTGTCAGATCTATGTTTATTCTAACAGACTAGTTTTCCTTCAGCTGTGTAGAAGTGCTTGACTCTTGCTGCACTATGTGAGTGTGTGGCCCTCAGAGAGATATCAGTTTCATGTTGGCTTTGAAATTGGAACAGGTGTCCAACTGGTTTGGCAACAAGAGGATTCGCTATAAGAAGAACATTGGGAAGTTCCAGGAAGAGGCCAATCTGTACGCCATGAAGACGGCATTAGGAGCGACACAGAGCGAGGAATCGCCCCACACTCCAAACTCTACTGGTTCGTTTGAGTCTCAAAGGGGCCGATCAGACCGAATGCGTTCTTGTGTTAACATTTTTTTGGGTATCTCAAAACATGTTTTCAAAAGTTGAAATCCTTTCAACTTGATACAGTGTTTTAAAAACCTGTTGCCCCTGTGCAAGATCTTGAACAAAACAGCGATATGCAGCACAACGGTCAAAAATGCCTGTACAGCATATTTTACAAAGAAAAATAAGTCCAAAAGGGCACAGATAGTCAGAAAAATAAAAGTTCGGTGTGAACGGCCCCAAAATGTGTTTTGATGTTAAATATGTCCTTTAAAATAGGCTGGGTAATAAATTGAATAGTCACAATATATTTGAGGTGATTTTGCTGGCGATAGAAAATTTTGCAACATTGTGAATATTTCATTGATATTTGAGGCACTTTTTGTGGATCTTTAAAGGGATAGTTCACCTAAAAATGAAAATTCTCTCATCATTTACACACCCTCATGCCAGGGTGACTTTCTTTCTTCTGCAGAACACAAATTAAGATTTTTAGAAGAATATCTCTGCTCTGTAGTTTTATGCAGTGCAAGTGAATGGTGACCAGAACTCAGAAGGTCCAAAAATGACATGGAGGAATAAAATTCATCAATCTGACTCCAGTGGTTAAATCCATATCTTCTGAAGTAATATGATAGGTGTGGGTGAGAAACAGTTCAACGTACAAAAGAAAAAGTGTACTGTGGAAGTAAATTAATGACCAATGTCTTTGACAAAAACAAAGTATTTTTTTTGTATTATAAATATCCATCTTTGACCAGCCCCAACCAGTAGCTGGCTGAGTGTGAAAGTATAGATTTACAATTAACAAGGACTTAAATATTGATCTGTTCTCACTCGCCTATTGTATAGCTTTTGAAGACATTGATTTAACCACTGGAGTCTTATGAATTACTTTGAAAGAATTATACGGCCTTTTGGGCCTTCAAAGTTCTGGTCACCATTCACTTGCATTGTGAGGACCAACAGAGCTGAAATATTCTTTTAAAAATGTTCACATGTGTTTTGTAGAAGAGAGTCATACACATCTGGGATGGCATGAGGTTGAGTAAATAATGAGAGAATTTTCATTTTTGGGTGAACTATCCCTTTAAGTTGCCTAAAGAGTGTGTCATTAGACTAGTTTCACGATCCTTCCTTGTCCGTCCTTCAAATGTACAAACTCAACACAATTTTTGAGACTGAAGTTTAAATCAGAGATGCTATTTCTTGATACTCATACTCGTGAGTTGTGACATGAGTAACAATTGACAAAGTGGTCTAATGACAAGCTCTTAAGGAGACTTAATTGCCAAATAAATGGTGCATTAAAGGCATAGTTTCCCCTAAAATGAACAGAAAGGGAGCACAATCATTTTTATTCAAATGCATCCCTCCTCCCCGGATATCAGCACCAGTGTAAAGGGATTAAATGAGAGGAGGAGGCGACTGCAGCTTCCAGTCGGCCTTTATCCCTCTCTGAGGCTTGATTAGCCTGATTAGCGCCCTCTGCCCTGTCACAGTAACATTTATATTGTATATTTCATGTACACGATTTATTGCATACATACACTAACTTTGATTTTTTAATAAAAAAATTTGTATTTGTTGATAAAATACAGGAAATAAATTTAGGATTTATTCAGAAAAATAAACAACTAATTCATCAATTATCAAAATAATCATTAGTTGTAGCACTACAAGCATTTAGTCACCTTTCTAGTCTTTCCCATACAATGCAAGGACATTTTCATCATTTACATTTTTAATCGCCAGCAAAATCACTGCAAATATATAATGTGAATATTCGGTGTGTCACCCAGCCCTACAAGCTAGGCAGCTCAGTAGGCAATGTCATAGATGGTCTGTATACGGCATTAAAAGCATTGTGATGAGTATTGTCATAGCTGACTGTGCTTCATTCTTCTCATCGTGACAGGCTCAGGGTCATTTTCGCTCTCGGGGTCAGCTGACTGCTTCTTAGGAGGTCCTCCAATGAATGGGGAGCAGCCTCCCTATCACATGAGCGCTCAGGTATGAAGAATGTCAAGAAAGTACTTTAATACCGTTTACTTGATAGACATTTTTTACAAGTCAGTAAATAAATGTTATTGTAACCCAGTGTTTTTTAAAAATATATGGAACCAAATTGGACAAAGATAACATTTCTATGAACTTGACCCATGTGTTTTAAACTAGATTTTTGAAATATTTCTTATTTTTTTCACCTCAGACAACCTTATTGGTCAATGATCCCTTTGCAGTTATTTTGTCTGCATATATTTAAATGTACTGTTCACTATATTCTAAAACCTTTTCAAACCATGAGAGTTCTGACAAAAGGGGCACAAATTTGCAATAAAAATTGCACACATTTCATGTATGTGCATTAACTTAGGATGTTATTTCGATGTTAAGTCACAGCTGGGTAAAGATGTTAGCTGTAGTGTGGTTAAGAGAATTATTGTAGAGGATGACTATGGTATTTATGGTTTTAACACCAGTTTTCTCTTTCTGCAGACTAATGGTAACTGGCAAGATCAAAACACGCCACCCTCTGCCACCTCACCCGGAAGCGATCACTCTGACAACTCTGACTGATGAACTTGACTCCATCCATTGACGACTGGCTCAGATTTGGAGGACTACAGTAATGAAGAAAGAATGATGGTCACTCTATTACCTAACTGCAGTTTTTTTTATATATATATATATATATATATATATATATATATATATATATCTCATTATTGTACTTTTCATTGGGCCTCATTTATCAAACACAAGCAGGATTAATTTTAGTAGTTTGTAGAACCATTCTTACAAATTTTCACATTCAGTTCAGCGTGAATGGAACAAAGTTTTGTGTAAATCGTAACACTATTCTTATATTTTCACATTCAACTTAGTACGGAACAAATTTGTGGAAATCGTTGGCAAAATCATACTTGAATACATTTTTGCTTTCAATTTAGTGGAATTGGAGTTGAAATAATTTCTTGTGTGAATCGGAAAACAACTATGTAAATTGTCGCATTGTTAAATGCAAGCAGATTGAATTTGGGTAAATTAGTCATAAAACCATTCATACATAAAATGACACATTTAATTTAATGTGAGATAAATCGTTTGTAAAAACATTCATACATACATTTTCGAATTCAATTAAATGCAAGCGCGTTTCTGTGTAAATCGGTCATAAAATGATTTTCACGTAAATTTTCACATTTAATCAAATGCGAGCGAGTAAGGCGAACGTGTAATTCACGCAAAGCCATTTTTGTTTACGTTTTGACATTTAATTCAATGCGTGCAGAGCAAATTTCTGTGTAAATTGTTCAGAAAACCATTCTTACATAAAGCTCATATTGAATTAAATGTGAGCAGAGCGAATTTATGTAAATTGCTCACAAAGCCATTCTTGCGTGAATTTACGCATTTATTTAAATGTGATCAGAGCAAATTTTTTGGTCAGTTGTTCATAAAACCATTCTTGCTTAAATGTTTGCATTTAGTTAGGTGCGAGCAGAACAATTTTCTGTATAAATCGCTCAAACTATTCTAACGTAAATTTCGTTCAGATCAATTCAAGAAGAATGAATTTCAGTGAAGATTGTTTGTAAAACAATTCTTACGTATATTCTAATGGAATTAAATTAGTTTACAAAATATTTTTTTAATTTATTTATTTTTTTAACAATTTACCCACATTCATTCTGCTCATGTTTCATGAATTGTGTCCCATTGACCGTTTGGAGTGAGTTCCAGTGTATTTGCGTGAGAAAGAAGGGCTGAATGACGAAACGTTTTTTAGTTGCCATGTATTTTCTTTTATTTACTTTTACACTACACAACTTTCACTTTGTTACTGCAATATCTGGGTGTTGAAAGAGGGAGTTTTTTAAAATGCATTAAGACTGCTTTCATTATATCTATATTATTATTGTTATTATCACTGCTCTATATATTGTTTATTAAAAGCTCTGATAGAATTGGCTTGGGTGAAGGGGGGGCAATAGAGAAAAATCCAAAGATTGTTTTTGTGTGAGTGTGTGCGTTTCTCTTTTTTACTGGGTTTGTGTAAGTACCAGTTATATGAATGAGGTGTGTTTGCTCTTTATTTACAGTTTGAATGAGTATCAACAGTGCTGTCTTTTTCTCTGTACAGTGAAACAGCTGTATTCTCTACCTCTTTTACAATAAAGACTGTCTGTGTGCACATTCATCATTTCTGCTGGCCAATGCAACAGTGGTCTTAGATACAACATAATACGAATGTTTTCATTTATTGATGCCATTATAAAAATACGCCATTTTCATGCAAAACATTGCATTTTTATTATTGCGACAAACATGATTTATTTAAATTATGAAGTGTTCATACTTCATGGTAGTATTTGTTGTGATGCCGTTAAGCTGATTAAAAAAAGAAGAAATCAATAACACTTTACAATATGTTTGTAACTATGAACTAACAATGAACAAAACCTTAACTGCATTTATTAGTTTTGGTTAATGTTGATTTCAACATAATGTATAGGAATACATTTTTAAAATTAAGTTGTGTAAGTTAACATTAGTTGGTGCATTATGAACTAACAATGTACACTCATCAAGCACTTTATTAGGAACACTATGGTCTGCCACCTCACCTAAAGTGCCCGATGTGGTCTTCTGTTACAGCCCATTCTGAGATGTTATTCTTCTCACCACAATTGTACAGAGTGGTTATCTGAGTTACTGGCCATTCTCTGTTGACCTCTCTCATCAACAAGGCATTTCCATCCACAGAACTGCCACTCACTGGATGTTTTTTTTGTTTTTGGTACCACTCTGAGTCTGTTTTGCATGAAAATCCCAGGAGATCAGCAGTTACAGAAATACTCAAACCAGCCCATGTGGCACCAACAATCATGCCACGCTCCAAATCACTGAGATTCAAAATTTTCCCCCATTCTGATGGTTGATGTGAACATTAACTGAAGCTCCTGGCCCGCATCTGAATGATTTTATGCATTGCACTGCTGCCACACAATTGGCTGAACAGGTAATCGCATGAGTAAGTAGGTGTACAGGTGTACCTAATAAAATGCTCGGTAAGCGTATAATAGTGTTTTGATAAATAAACATTTATAAATGCTTAAATTAAGATGAATAAATGCAGTTAAAATATTATATTCACCTCATGATACCTAATACATGATCATCATTTGTAAGTTAACAAATACAATCTTATTGTAAAGTGTTACAGAAAGAATAACTGTATTACAGTAAAGTATAAAGAAAAAAGCCTGGACACTTTATAGGGAACTTTAAAGGGAACATTTCTCTAATTAATGGTTCTAAAAATAGGTTTAATTTGCTTTATGCAAAATATTATTTTTTTTCTTCAACATTTTGGGTTGAAATGTGACCTGGACATGTTTTTGAGATTTCCTAATATAATATATTTATTTGAAATTGTTCACCCAAAAATGAAACACTATTTGCAGTGTCTCTTCCTCTAATAAAGCTACCATATTAGAAAACTTGAATTATCATGGGCACATGTTGTATGGAGTACTTTTACTGTGCTTTTGTCCAATTTTTCACCGTAACAGACATGGTCACTATTAACCTTTTTAGTATGGAAAGGAGCTGCGTAAAGATTCTTCAAATTCCTCTCTCACATGCAGGTTTGGATAGAGATGCTGGACTCATTATTGATTCTCTCATTCTGGATTTTAGAATTGCAGTTCCTAGTACTCTCTCTCTCAGAGTCAAACTGGGATGCATTCAGCCCAGTTCCTGTGCTTTTACTCTCTGATTTGCTGGGCATTTCTTTAGGGTGGGGCACCACCACTTTTTCAACATGCTCATTGGCTATTTTCTCTGCAGCTGTGGCAACGGACAGCTCTGGTTGGTTGCCACTGGAGCGACGGTTCAGCGCGTGCTGAGTACAAGAGAACGAGCGCTGCCTAGGTGCTGGATGAGGAGACAGGAAGTGAGGTGTTGCCGCTCGAGTAACATCCTGGGTCATCTCCCTCTCCTCGTTCTCCGCATCTGATGTCACTTCCTGAAGAGTACTGATAGGCCGAGATGGGCGGCCATGAATCCTTGGGCTTACCAATGCCGTCGCTGATTGGTTGGGTGCTGGACGCCAGTTCTGGGGGGAGAAGCATTGTGCTCTACCCATCTGCCAATCACTGTTGAGAACAAAATGTGAGTTTGATATGGCTGTGTTTCAATACAAAGGCTATGTTTGAAATAGCATATAACCATACTATGCATACTACTTTTAAGTATGCATTATGTTTATTGTGCACAGGAAGAACACTTTCTGTAGTCTGGTTAAAATGCACAGTATACAACCAGATTACACTGTGTGGAATATTGTCAAAGGTTATTTTTAAATTGGATTAATAATGCAAACGAATCAACATCCATTTTTATTTCCAACAGGATAATTGCATGCCAATTGCAAAATATGAACATGCTACGTCATGAGCATAGAATAGTATTCAGTGTACAATATACTGGACAGTTTTTTGCACTTACTATGCTAGTATTCCAATCTGAATCTGAGCACAACAACCATGTGAATCTGTATGCTTTTTGCATACTGCATGCTGTTTTACATACTACTTTTAAAACTTAGTAAGCTTAGTATGCAGTAAACAGTTCGCTAGCATTTCGAACATGCACACAGATTCAAAATATAAGCATAATGGTTGGCCGAGCAAAACTGCATATTGACAGTAAATTAAGTTGTGTTCACTCACCTAGGTGGAGGTGTTGCCATCCCTCTGGAACCTATGACCCCTGAAAAAGAGGCACTTCTTCCAGGTAAAGATGGAGGCGAGGCAACCCACGGCGAATACGCATAAGTACGATCGTCCCAAAGCATCTCAGTGGCTGGATCTAGAGGGACCTGCCCCCTCTGAACTCTGTGAGCCAATAAGAGCTCGAGGACTTGGTGATGTGAGCCCTCCCGTGCCACATCCAGTGGCCGCCGCCCTTTGCAGTCAGACAGCTCTTGATTAGCCCCATTAAGAATGAGGAATCGTGCCGTATCATAGCAACCGTGGAGAGCTGAGAGAAACAAAGCTGTTTCACCCTAAAGGAAAAGATTGTTTTTTTAATTCTATGTAACCAGGGGTGTAGGTTTTGATAAATAATCAAAACAATTAGGGGGGTGCTTATGCTACGCCTACATCATATGCCGGAACTCGACTAACGGAAGCCAGTGATTATAGTTTATAAAGATATAAATATGGATATTTTTCTTACAAAAATGCATTGCTTTGCTCCAGAAGGCCTTTATTAACCCCCTGGAGCCGTATGGATTACTTTTGTGCCACAATGATCAAAGACATTTATATAGAAAACCATTTTAAAAACAGCACAGCCAGACACAACAATGCATTAATTGTGAATGCCGCACACCTGTGTTCTATAGGTGTCTGCAAGGGCGTAGAACATTTGGGGGTTGCAGCGTGAAGCATTTACCCATGTTTCCATTGATCATGGTATAAGTAATGGGGGGTTGTACTTGCTTGTTTTGATTATTGAGGGGGTTACCTCCCCCACATCCCCCCTGGAATCTACGCACCTGGGTGTCTGTATATACGTAGACTACTTTACGACAAACTTACATTAATATTCCGGGTTCAATACAAGTTAAGCTCAAGCATGTGTGGCATAATGTGGATTGCCACAAAAATTCATTTTGACTTGCCCCACCTTTTCTTTAAAAAAATAAAAATAAATTATAGCCAACCACAAGACATAAACAATATGTGTTAACATGATTTTAGTGTGATAAAATCCACGTATTAACCCATATAAAGGTATGACCAATTTTACAACTTTGTCAACAAACCCTAAAACCTTCAAAATGACAATTGAATCAACGTTACAGCTCAAATTATACATGTGTTTTAACAAAATAATTAATGTAAGCTTAAAAATAACTATATCATACCGCCCACTCCGGGATGTATTAGTTATGTACATAATGTAAGACTAGCCTATCTTACCTTATGCTCCTGCAAGTCTACTGCAGCACCGTAGCGAATGAGAGTCCTTGTCAATGGGAGGTGATTTACTGAGCATGCCCAGTGGAGGGCAGATCTCCCTGGATCAACAGAATGTGTGAGAGAGAGAGATAAAGAGAGAGAGAGAGAGAGAGAGGAGAATAGATCCAAGAAGCAATTAATCAAACAGAGAAAGGGTGACCAGGAAATAGATTGTTGTGGGGTCAGGAAATAGAGAATGAAGCCAAAAAATGAAGTGAGAGCATCCAGGAATGTGTTACAAGAAGGGGAAAAAGAAAGCCAATGATTGTGACCATGAAAGAGAGAAATTTATGAGAGAGAAACAGAAGCATGGAAGGTTTATACATTATTTCCACATTGCCCGGGCGCTACAGCACATTAACTCTGTTCTGAATCAGACGTGTTGATGAGGGGAGCTGGAGTGAGGAGGAGGGTGGCAGTGGGGAGTACAGGAGAGGAGGAGACAAAGGGAAAATGAGAAAGGGCAAAACACATTACTCCCCAACTGCAAAGGAAACAACAACGTCCAAAAACCGCCTCGATCATTGGCAATCACAAATATTGTGCACATAATTACTGTACACTGTACTCAAAATGAATAATACATGTTTTCTGGAGGACCAGAAAGGTGAGCATGTTCAAAGAAATACTTTGAAGTTTTTCCCAAAAAAGAAAATTCTGGGATTATTTATTCACCCCCATGTCTTTCCAAACCCATATGCTAATATATTTTCTGTGGAAGTCAAAAGGAGACTTTTTGTAGAGTTTTCACACTGTTCCCTAAAACAACAATTCAAATTAGTGACCACATCGCCAAGCTCCAATAGTTATATACATTGGCAACCAGAAGTTTGGAATAATGTACAGATTTACATTACTTATGGAAAGAAATTGGTACTTGTATTCACTAAAGTGGCATTCAGCTGATCACAATGTAAAGTCAGGACATTAATAACATGAAAAATTACTATTACAATTTGAAAAAAAGTTCAGAACTTCCAAATTTCCTCCATGTGCAGCAATGACAGCTTGTCCAAATACTCAGGTGACATTTCAGCCCACACTTCCTGTAGCACTTGCCATAGATGTTTCTGTCTTGTCGGGCACTTCTCACACACCTTACAGTCTAGCTGATCCCACAAAAGCTCAATGGGCTTAAGATCCGTAACACTCTTTTCCAATTATCTGTTGTCCAATGTCTGTGTTTCTTTGCCCACTCTAACATTTTCTTTTTGATTTTCGGTTTCAAAAGTGGCTTTTTCTTTTCAATTCTTCCCATAAGGCCTGCACCCCTGAATCTTCTCTTTACAGTTGTACATGAAACTGGTGTTGAGCGGGTAGAATTCAATGAAGCTGTCAGCGGAGGACATGTGAGGCACTTATCCTCTTGTTTTGTTGTCCTTCGTCTTTGAAGACTGTAGTGTACACCTTTGTATGAAATCTTCAGTTTCAAGCCTTCATTACTCAAAACAATATTGACTGATGAGTTTCTAGAGAAAGCTGTTTCTTTTTTTTTTTTTTTGCCATTTTTTACTTAATATTGACCTTAAGACATGCTAGTCTATTCCATACTGTGGCAACTCAAAAAACAAAGACAATGTTAAGCTTCATTTAACGAAAACCAAATAGCTTTCAGATGTGTTTGAAATAATGGCAAGTGATTTTCTATTGCCAAATTAGCAATTTAGCATGATTACTCAAGAATAAGGTGTTGGAGTGATGGCTGCTGGAAATGGGGTCTGTCTTGATTTCATCAAAAATGACTTTTTTCAAATACTGATGATAAAAAACATCAGTAATGTTCTGACTATACTTTGTGATAAGTTGAATGCCACTTTGGTGAATTAAAGTACCAATTTTCTTCCAAAATTAGCACACGTAAAGATGGAGGCGAGGCAACCCACGGTGAATACGCATAAGTACGATCATCCCAAAGCATTTCCATTATTCAAAACTTTTGGCTGCCAGTTTATATAGTATATAAATACAGTATTTACAGTATATATATATATATATATATATATATATATATATATATATATATATATATATATATATGGAATTTCCTACAATCGGTACATCAAGCTTGAAGTACCACCTGTTTTCAGCAGGGGACAGTAAGCAAAAGTCCAGCTGTATAGGCAACAAATCACAGCTGAACAGAACGCAACTCCGAATGCAGGGGTCTCAAGATGTGTTTTCAAATTACGTTTAACTTGACGCAGCTTCCTAAAACTGCTGTTTAATGGTGCAATGCAACCAAAGTGAGAAGTTCATAAAGCATCCATCGGACACGTGTACAGAGATGCATATTTGAAAAGCCCTTGTAATAATCTATCTCAGACAGATTGATGAAATCAGTTGCAAAATGGATTGCTGGAATGTAGACCAATGAAAGGCTCATGTTTAGTGATATGAAAATAAAAAATATATTGCCTTCTAAAGCCACTTTTTGTGAGGCCTAATTAATGTTTTATTATAAGTTAATAATAAAGTAAAAGAAGTTCATTTAAATTAATGCAGAGAATATATCACGTGAAACATGTGCTGGAGGGTTTTAAATTGAATGTTGATTATTCTTGTGACTTCTGTATAAATTACAAGGAAACCATTTTTCATTTATTTTTTCATTGTATACATACAAAAACATTTTGGATTGATATGGGGAGGAAGAAATAATTAGGAAGAATTTGTTTAGAATATTGTTTTACAGTTGAATGGAACTGAAATAATGAAATACTTTAATGATCATGGTATAGATAAATATAAAGTGGATCTCATACAATTGTTAATATTAATGGGTAAGTTTCACATTCATAAAATGAAATGGTCAGGCTCCAAACCAAAGTTTCTTCACTTTTTTAAAATATACTTGACATAGTATGACATTGTTACATAAGTGGCACCCTTTGTCAGGATCCTGTCACCTTGGTCAATCATGTTTATTGGTTGGTGACGGGATCCTGACATCCATGTTCTGTTGACTGAGACTCTCCCTTCCCCAGCCCATCTTGCCCTGTTCCAGTCTGTTTTTGGGACGTTTGTTTCTCCCCTACAGGGTGTGTTTTTGTTTAATGTTTTATCCTAATTCTGCGCTTGAGTCCTCACCTCTCTAACCCATTCCGTGACACCCTTTATTTCCCAGAGTCACTATTTATTTTCCTGAAATACAAGTTACCTTCACGAATTGATAGTATAACTGACAAGCAACCTTTAACCATATATCACTGCAAAAATTAAGTGTGAAATTTGAAGTCTGAAAATTAAAGTTTGAAATGTAATTAGCTCTTTATTGAAAATCTTCCCCTCCATTGCGGCTCTCATATATCATTCTCCATTGAACATACTCAAACTGTACAACACAAGCAAGAACCAATGTCAAAAGCATCATATTTGGAACGACATGATAGTGAGTTTTTGAATTTTCTTTTTTGGTGAACCATTCCCTTATTGTACTGTATTCTTGAAGACCACATTTATTGGAGGAACTCAGTCCACATGCATCAGAAATGTTCAGAGATTGTTAAAGTATCTCTTACCCGTATGGTCAGTGTTATTAACCGGCACGCCGGCTCTCAGGAGCTCCAGAACCACTCGGTCAAGGCCACTCCTGACAGCTCGGATCAGCACGACTGATCCATCCGGACCGCACCACTGCACTGGAGCAGTCTAAGACAGAACAGGACACATGGTTAGCTCTACAGAGCCAACTCTAAAAGATCAAATCCAAGTTTTGTCATCACATGCAGAACAATACAGCATGTAGCAATGAATATTCACAATTAAATAATATTTCCTTGATAACAGTTAAACTTAACCGTATAATATAATATGTTTTTTCTACATAAGCTGAATGTTAAAAGGGTGTAAATCAGGAAAACTAACATTTCTAGGTGGTCTTTGTGGTGTAGGAACAGCATTCCTCTCCCATCCTCTAGGGGGAGCTACAGGTGAGAATAAAAAATTTAAAGTACAGTGGCCATGTCCGAATACTCATACTATCCATTCTAAATAATATGCAATATGAGAATGAACGTGTCTCATTTCATATGAAACAGTATGCCAAAGTGTACTACTTCTGAAGGATTTTAAAAGGCTATGTTTGGAATAACATACACTTCCATTTCCAGTTTGGCGAATTACCTGAAAGTTATCTCAGCTGCTATTTATTTATTTATTTACCTCTTTCTTGACTCATCATTTTATTGGACTGCCAAATGTTATGACATTTCAACACAAAATGTAACTTATAATACAAAGCAACCATATTTACGGTATTTCAAAGTCGATAATTGGATGCTGCTCACATGCAATGTGATGAGGTCATGCGGCAAATAATCTAGCATACAACTGTGCCATTTATTATTGCATACTGCTTCACTTATTAGTTTTACAAAATGGTAGACAGTATCCAGTATATACATTATTCAGTATTCAGTAAGCTAGTGTACTCCTCCTCACTGAAGTAGGTACAGAGTTCACCTAGCATGCGGGGTTGCTGGTGGTTGGTCTGGAAGTGTTTTTGGTCTGG
Organism: Xyrauchen texanus; assembly: GCF_025860055.1. NCBI lineage: Eukaryota > Metazoa > Chordata > Actinopteri > Cypriniformes > Catostomidae > Xyrauchen > Xyrauchen texanus. Next base: position 41,442,928 of record NC_068292.1, read on the forward strand.
TGATCTGTGGTCACAGATCGTCCTGTTGATGTCCTCAATAGAACTCTGGGTCACATCTGTGTCACTTCCGATGTCCAGTTCCTTCCTGAAGGGCCTATTATTAGTGTAGAAGACAGAGTCAATTCTTTACTTATTAGTGCAGTTTCCTCACACTTCAAAAGCATTTGAGCAACTCAAGGGCTCTGATCCAAAAGTGAACTGCCTCGCTACTTACTGCCTTCTAAAGGGTCATCACACAAACACTTTTTGCATCCATCTACAATTCTATGTATACGTGTGCTAGACGGACACCTTTGACCATTGTGTCGCACCTCGCTGTTTTTCCACATCTTGCACAGGAGTGCTGCATTTTTTAGTTGATGTGTTAAGTAGAAAATAACATTACATTTGCATTTACATTTATGCATTTGGCAGACGCTTTTATCCAAAGCGACTTACAGTGCACTTATTACAGGGACAATCCCCCCCAGAGCAACTTGGAGTTAAGTGACTTGCCGTGGGGCCGTGGGGCTCGAACCAGTGACCTTCTGATTAACAGATATGTGCTTTAGCCCATTTGTCTTTGAGACCAAGCCTATACAATCTAGTGTGGGTTCAATAGAATCGATGTAAAATCTTAAATTGCATCAGACGCACCCTTGCATCTCTAGATGTAGACTTGATGTTTTTTAGAATCCTAGCCATCACTCCCTCCTCCAATACCAAGTTTAAATCTTTCTCCCATAATCTCTTGAGAGAAGTTGAAGCTCCGTCCCCTAGACTCTGAATTAACAGGGAGTAATACACTGATGCCTCATGACCTTTTGCAAAAGCAGTAATCACCCCTTCCAGGGTATCTGCTGCTTTAGGGATGCGTGTGCTACTCCCAAATACAGTACAGAGCAGGTGGTGCAGCTGTAAATACCTAAAGAACTGAGATCTGGGAATCTAAAAATCTTGAACCATATTTTCAAAAGATCTCAACACTCCACTCTCATAAAGGTCACCAAGCATATTAAACTCCCTCACAATCCACTCTGACCAGCAGAAAGGGAACTTATTAATACATAATTTAGGGTTCAGCCATAAGGAAATTTAATTATTTACATTTTTGAAATAAAATGGCTAACTCCTTTGTCTTGCTAAGGTTAATTTCATAGCTAGCAGTTTACATATCCTAAATACATACAATTAAATAATAAACTCAGCAAGAAAGAAACGTCCTCTTTCTTTTATTTAGCAAACATGTGTAAATATTTGAATGAACATAAAAAGATTTAACAACTAAGACATTAACTGAAAAAGTTTCATAGACATGTGACTAACAGAAATGGAATAATGTGTCCCTGAACAAAGGGGGGCTCAAACTCAAAAGTAACAGTCAGTATCTGGTGTGGCCACCAGCTGCATTAAGTACTGCAGTGTATCTCTTCCTCATAGACTGCACCATATTTGCCAGCTCTTGCTGTGAGATGTTACCCCACTCTTGAACCAAGGCACTTTGGTAGATTTCTAGGGGGAATAGCCCTAGCCCTCACCTGCCGATCCAACAGGATGCAGACATGCTCAATGGGATTGAGATCCGGGCTCTTCGCTGGCCAGAACACTGACATTCCTGTCTTGCTGGAAATCATGCACAGAACGAGCAGTGTGGCTTGTGGCATTGTCATGCTGTAGGGTCATGTCAGGATGAGCCTGCAGGAAATGTACCACATTAGGGAGGAGGATGTCTTCCCTGTTATGCTGTTGCCTCGAGCCCGGACGAAAGTCAACGAGCGTGCCGGGGGGCGGGTGGTTCGCGGGGGCGTACCCGGTGGAACCGAGCCATCCCCAGATCTCCTCTCCCAGCTGGGTCATCCTCAATCCCGTGGGAAGAAGGAACGATGCAGGGGGCGGCTGGAGTGGTGTTCCTTCTGTTGAAGGAAAGCCGCGACCGCAACGTTGCCATGGTCATGTTCTCGCAGTGAGAATATGAGCCCTCCACAAACGCTGCCTCGGTGTGATCGCAGCCCAGACACACGAGACAGTGCCTGTGGCTGTCAGAAGCGGAGAGCACTCTAACGCATCCAGGAACTACACAGGGGCGGAAAGGCATATTTATAAAGACGCGTCCTGAAAAGAATGTTCAACGCCAGCTGTGTTATTGCTCTTTTAGCGAAAATCAACTCTTTTAATTGCGCATTAGGTAACTGTAACGCACAGCGTTGAGATTGTCTGCAATGACAACAAGCTCAGTCCGATGATGCTCTTACACACCGCCCCATACCATGACGGACCCTCTACCTCCAAATCGATCCCGCTCCAGAGTACAGGCCTCGGTGTAACACTCATTCTTTGACAATTAACAAGTCCAACCATCACCCCTCATGAGACAAAACCGCGACTCATCAGTGAAGAGCACATTTTACCAGTCCTGTCTGGTACAGCGAAGGTGGTTTGTGCTCATAGGCGACGTTGTTGCCGGTGATGTCTGGTAAGGACCTGCCTTACAACAGGTCTACAAGCTCTCAGTCCAGCCTCTCTCTGCCTATTGCGGACAGTCTGAGCACTGATGGAATGATTGTGCACTCCTGGTGTAACTAGAGCAGTTGTTGTTGCCATCCTGTACCTGTCCCACAGGTGTGATATTTGGATGTACTGATCCTGTGCAGGTGTTGTTATACGTGGTCTGCCACTGCAAGGATGATCAGCTGTCCTTCCTGTCTCCCTGTAGTGCTGTCTTGGGCATCTCACTGTACGGATATTGCAATTTATTGCCCTGGCCACATCTGTAGTCCTCATGCCTCCATGCAGCATGCCTAAGGCACGTTCACGCAGAAGAGCAGGGACCCTGGGCATCTACCTTTTGGTGTTTTTCAGAGTCAGTAGAAAGGTCTCTTTAGTGTCCTAAGTTTTTATATCTGTGACATTAATTTCCTACCGTCTGTAAGCTGTTAGTGTCTTAATTACCCTTCAACAGGTGCATGTTCATTAATTGTTTATGGTTCATTGAACAAGCACGGAAATCATTGTTTAAATCCTTTACAATAAAGATCTGTAAAGTTATTTGGATTTTTTAAAAGTACAGTGTTTAGTGTCCTGAAAAAGGGATTTTTTGCTGACTTTATTTTCACACTTTGCATAATTTGGCAACATTACAGCTGGACTGGAAAAGACGCCTGATAAAAATATTCAAGTAATATTAACCTTGAATTTTCTTTGTTTTATTCAAACATCACTTGTCTCATATTTCTTCTCAAGCATGCTCTTTGCTGACACTTTTGTCCACTTGGTTAACAGGTACACTATGTTTTGGAAAAAATTTGTTAGGGGCAAAATAGTTTTGAGTGGTTGAATTTGAAAAATGCTATACAACTGTGGGATAGTCGTACATTTTGAAAATAAACAAATAAATAAATAAATGACAGAAATGATGTAACTTTTTGTTTAGATTATCATATTTTACAGTAGTCAAAGTCAATGTTTAGTTTTCCTTTGAATTTTTGTTAATGATAAAATCAGCGCTGCATGGTCCTTTCTATGAACAGTCTCACTCACCGCATTCGAATCGCATCCTCGCCAACGGGTTCTTTACGTCTTTTCCCCAACTCTTTTCCTTTCTTCTTTTTCTTTATCCCATTTCTGTCCTTCTCTCTTCCTCTTTTCTCCTGGTGGTCAGCACGCCGCATCCAGGCCTTGCTGCCGTTATTGTTGTCTGTTACCGTTGACCTGTGACGAACTCGCTCTCCACACTCTCGCCGCTTTCGTCTTTTCTTTAACCACAGGAACACCACTGCAATAATCACGGCCACTGCCACTCCAGTTGCCACGCCAACCACAGGCCACATCCAGGTAGGGGAGGCTTCGTGAAAAAAACAATTACATTCAGATTCTAAATAATGCAATTTTTTATTGTATTAGATGCTAAAGCTCTTCTCAAAGAATAGTTCATCGTCAATGACAGCAAACATGACTCAACACATTAACACACCACTTTTGAATGTGAAATTAAATGCAAATGAGATTTGAGAGCTGTGAACAATGAATAATAAGTGATTTGGGATTTACATTTGGCCTGTTTTTTACACAAAGCTATCATATGACTTCAGAAAGCCGGGAATATAGCACACACGTCATATGAACAACCTTTTAAGTTTTGTTTATTTTAGAACTCCTTTTTGGAGCTTTACAGTTTCAGTAATTGTAAACAGTTGTCATATGGAAAAGAGCTGTGTGAAGATGCAAGCTTCAAGCTTCTTTTGTTTTGCACGAAAAAAAAATTGCATGCAGGTTTGTTGTGATTAGAGTGGGCAAATACTGACAGAAAATTCTTGGCTGAACTACACTCAAATTTTAACTCTATTTTAAGATTTATACATTTAAATTTCATAACAAAATTTCATCCAATGGAATTGAGAAATGTTAAATAAAATAACATTTTAAATCTAAATATTTTTTATATGTTTTATTAATTTAATTTGCTAAACATTTCACAATTCAGTTGGATGGAATTTTGGTATGAACTTTAAATTTGTAAATCTTACAAAAAAAAAATAGGCTCAAATATCTTTTGAGTGTATTCCTTTAAGAGTCCAAAACGTTTTTGGGACCCCTGAACATATGTTTGGGCGAAGTATGATGAAAATATACCGTTGTGTTTCTCGTTTGGGAGATTCACCTCCTCTCTGACTCCTATTTCCTCATCAACTCCCCGCATACTGATTACAGCTGCCTGGATCTCTGTGATCATGGGAAATGTGGCATGATTCTGTGCCAGCATGGCACGCAGGAAGTGTGCAGCTTCAATGGCATACTGGAAACAGGTGGAGAGAAGACGGGAACACGGTCTGTTGTCCAACTGCAGGAATAACACTGATCTGCAGTACATAAAATAGATGCAGTCAGCAAAACAATTACAAAACAGGTGATGCAAGCATGATATCTACTGTAGTCACAACAAATACAAAGCACTATTAAATTAGATTGATGATATTATGTAGGCAAACTCTGACATTCACAACCAAAACCATTTTTTAAAAATCATAATCCAATAACGGCTTATTCAGAAATCCACAGAAACTTTGACTATCTGTGAATTTAATAAATAAAAAGCTACACATGTGTAGGATATGACCTCTTTAAAAAACAAGATAAGACAATATCACTTGCCCTTCACTATCATAAGATGGTGTTTGAGTGTACAGGTCAGCGAGCTGTCGAATATCTACTGTAAGAAGGTCTTTGTTGGTCTGGAAAGGTGCCATGCCTCTGAGTTTAACACTGGTCTGAAGGACAGTGCTTAAAGCCCATAAAATAGAGCTGTTCTGGAATGGACCCCTCTGGAATGGAATTCTAGTGTGTAATATAAGCGTCCCTTTGGCCCAGATGGGGTACTGGTTCCTGTAGCAGTCCGAGCCATCCCATCCACAGGGGGCAGTGTTGCAGCCCTGATCGCAGTGACTGTTGTCATAGTGATTCCGGCAGTACTGAATATATCCTGCACTGAGAGAAAAATATAGTTGGATGGGTTTGGAACAACATTAGGGTGAGTAAATGATTAGATAATTACAATTTTTGGTTAGCAAAAGATTATACCGCAACATTTTACTTGATACCTGCATTATAAAGGTTCTTATTATATTGCCATGAATTCACAAGGCACCACAGAATGAACCTTAAAGGGATAGTTCACCCAAAAATGAAGATTCTCTCATCATTTACTCACCATCATGCCATGCCAAATGTGTATGACTTTCTTTCTTCATTAGAACACAAACAAAGATTTTTAAAAGAATATCTCAGCTCTGTTGGTCCTTACAATGCAAGTGAATGGTAATCAGACCATTGCAGCTCCAAAAATCACATAAAGGAAACAAAGAAGTAATCTGTGGGGGTCTCATGAGCACCATGCAAGGGTTGGACGTGTGAATGGCGAGCTCTGCGCACTTTAAATTGTGTGTAAGAGAACGAGGAAGGAGAGATATGGTGAAATTCTTACCGAGCCTGCTCAACATAACTGGAGTTTGTTTTGTGTGGAATAATTTATTTGGGACAGTTGTGGATGAATCTGCTTGTTCTTGGTTCTAATGCACCTTATCGGTTGGAGATTGTTTTGTGGAATATTTATTGCATGTGTTGCACTCTTGTAATGACCGAATGGACTAGCTCACTGAACATTCGTTCGACTGCCTGAAGAACTGAACGGCACCCCTTTTTTTAATTTATTTTTTGTGCCGTTCCGCTAGTGGCTGGAGTTTGTTTTTTGGAGGAACACACCTTCGGGGCAATCTACAAGTTTTTTGTGTTTTTTCTGCTTATTGGTTGGAGTAGGTTTTATAGAATATTTCTGTTTGTAATTCTGTCTCACAAAATTTGTATAGAAACACCGGACTTGAGCAATCTGATGGCAAAGTTGTCGAGGGGGCTCTCGTAGGCATACATGGACTTTCTTGAGTTTAGAGGGATGGACGCCGGTTGGCGCTTTCATGCGTGGGGATAATGCACACGTTTTTCTTTTTTCTGTTTGTTTAGTTCTGAGGAAAGCTTGGGATTTGATTGTTGAATGTGGTGGTTATAATTGTATTTTTGTTATACAATAATTTTTTTCTAATATGTCAAAATGTCAAATATTAATATGAGTAGATTGGCTCTCTCCATGTGGAATGTGAATGGGTTTAGGCACCCCATAAAAAGAAGGAAGGTTAATTATTTTCTTACTGTTAGCTGACATTTTTGGGAGGATATGGGGTGGGCATGCTTTCTTTAGTGCTGGCTCAAGTAAGAGCAGGGGTGTCATTACATTGATAAATAAACATCTATAATTCAAATGTCTCAAACAAAGATAAATTAGGAAGAGTCATTATTGTTTTAGCAGAAATTCAGGGTCTTACTTTGTCTAATATATATGCACCTAATGTTGATGATCGGGGCTTTTTATAGATCTTGAAGGGATGTTGCAAGCCGCTGGCACCCCTCATGATATAATATTGGGAGGAGACTTTAATCTATTGATGGAGTTAGTCCTTGATCATAGTGAAGCAAAAGTGTGTAAGCCTCCTAGAGCAACAGTGACGCTTCACAGGATGTGTAAAAATCTTGGTTTTACAGATATTTGGAGACTTTTGAACCCATCCGGAAGGGATTATACATTATTTTCATCAGTCTATAAGATTTATTCTAGAATAGATGATGATGTTAGAAAGTATATCTTTTTATGTAAGTTTTATTTATTTATTTATTATTATTATTTATGTTCTAATTGTTGATGACCACTGTAGTGCGTGTTTGTGTCGGGTGAGGTGTGTGGGGAATTTTGGGGTGTATATAATATATAATATATATAATTGATTCTGTATTTTATGTTATGTTTGTATGATTTAATGTATGGAATCAATAAAAACTGTTAATAGCAACAACAACAAAACTAAATCTAAAAAGACTCCAGTGGTTAAATCCATATCTTCATACAGTTCGAATCACATCATCAAGTTTGCTGATGACACGACCGTGGTGGGTCTCATCAGAAATAACGACGACTCAGCATACAGAGAGGAGGTGCCAACTGGTGCTGAGTCAACAACCTGTCTCTGAACGTGGATAAAACAAAAGAGATGGTTGTTGACTTCAGGAGAGTACAGCGTGACCACTCTCCATTGAACATCGAAAGCCCCTTCGTGGAGATCATCAAGAGCACCAAAGTCCTTGGTGTTCCTTGGCGGATAACCTCACCTGGTCCCTCAACACTGGCTCCATAGCCAAGAAAGCCCATCAGCATCTCTTTTTTTCTGCAGCTTTCTGCGAAGGCTGAGAAAAGCCCATCTCCCACCACTCACCCACACCTCATTCAATAGAGGGACTATCGAGAGCATTCTGAACAGCTGCTTCATTGCCTGGTTTGGGAATTGCACCGACTCGGTTCGCAAGACATGGAGCAGATAGTGAAGACAGCTGAGAAGATTGTCGGGGTCTCTCTTCCCTCCATCACAGACATTTATATCACATGCTGCATCCACAAAGCCAACAGCATTGTGGATTACCCCACGCACACCTCACACAAACTCTTCACCCTCCTGCCATCTGGCAAAAGGTACCGAAGCATTTGGTCCCTCATGGTCAGACTGTGTAATAGTTTCTCCCCCAGACTCCTAAATACCCAGAGACGGGATTGACACCAACCCACATACACGCCACACACACACACACACACACACACACACACACACACACACACATACACGCATTCATACTCAATTGAACACCATTCCACATTCTTAAATTGCTGTTAATACACACTAAATACTGTATTGACCATCTGCATTTTTTGCTGCTAACTAGCATGTTATGTTTACATTTTACAGTATTTATTATTACGTTGTAATATCTTTTTTTGCACTTTATTCCACACCAGAACTGTGTACTGGTCGGTGCAGCGCAGTCCTTTACTGTACCTATTGTCCTGTTTCAGCAATTATTGTACTGTCTTGCGCTGTTTCCACATGTTTGCACATGAGCACGTATTTAGTTCTGTGTAGTCTCATGTAGTTCGGTGTGGTTTTTATGGAGCACCATGGACCTGGAGGAAATTTGTTTTGTTTTACCGTGTGCTGTACATGCTGTAAATGGTTGAAATGACAATAAAGTAACTTGACTTGATATAATAAGTGTGGGTGAGAAACAGATCAAAATTTAAGTGTTTTTTTCTTCTTCTTTTTTTCTCTAAATCTCCACTTTCACTTTTACATCTGAAAGTCACATGTGGTGCCTGTTACATCTGAAAGTTAAAGTTAAAGTGGAGATTTAGAGTAAAAAAGACTTAAATAGTCATATGGATTAATTTTGTTTCTTTATGTGATTTTTGGAGCTACAAAAGTCTGATCACCATTCACTTGCATTGTTTGGACCTACAGAGCTGAGATATTCTTCTAATAATCTTTGAGTTCTGCTGAAGAAAGAAAGTCATACACATCTGGGATGGCATGAGGGTGAGTAAATGATTAGATAATTTTCATTTTTGGGTGCACTATCCCTTTAAAACCAGTTGTATGCTCTTGTGAATCATTGTAATCACATTTGTAATTTATGATACCAAACTGTTCATTCTAAAGATATTTATAATTATAAATTTTACGACTTCATTATATTAGAAGACTTGATTCTAAATGGTCAGTCATACAATTTTGTGGTCTATGAAATATTGATTTGAGTTTAAAATATTTTAATATGTGCTGAGAAAGAGGCTGTGGCATGATACGAGTACAAGGAGCTGTTTAGGAAATTGGTTGCCTGGGACAATGATCAATTATACAGTTTAGAGGATTTGATACTAAAAATAATTATTGTAGAATGCTGCAACTGACCAATCAGAATAAAGTATCAACAGTAAATAAATATATTTGTATTTACAGTTATTTATGAAAAATATAATGCATTAAAATGGGCATTATAAGACAATAAGAATACCTTTATACTGCATTAAATGGGAGACTGGGCTAATTGTCACACAGAGAAATTGCCATAATAGCTACAGTATATCTCAGTAGCAATAAGATTTAGAGTCAATTGTTCAATTGCTCAAATGTGTTTTCTCCAACAGAGGTTTTGTATGTTGGTTTCAAACACCTAGTTCAAAACCCCCATTTTTTGTGAATTCTCCCATCCAAAGTAAATTTTAACTCTCATGATACTTCACCCCAAAATGTGTCTTCTTCATCTTCATGCCATCCAAGATGTGTGTGACTTTCTTTCTTCTGTAGAACACAAAAAAATATTTTTTGAAACATATTTCAGCTCTATTGGTCCCCACAATGTAAGTGAATGGGTACCAAAATGTTTAAGCTCCAAAAGGACATAAAGGCAACATAACACTTATCTATATAACTCCAGTGATTTAATCCATGTCTTCTGAAGATATATGATAGCTTTGGGTGAGAAAATTTTAGAAATCTTCACTTTCACTTTTACATTCTACTTTTATTTTTCCCAAAACAATTTTTTTTCATGCATATCACCACATACTGGGCAGGGAGGAGAATTTATAGTAAAAAAAGGAATGTCTGTTTCTCACCTCATCATATCGCTTCGGAAGACATGGATTAAATCACTGGAGTTGTATCAATAACTTTTATGTTGCCTTTATATCCTTTTGGATCTTCAAAATGTTGGTACCTATTCACTTGTATTGTGAGGACCTACAGAGCTGAAATATGCTTCTTAAAATCTTCGTTTATTTTCAGCAGAAGAAAGAAAGTCATACACATCTGGGATGTCATGAGGGTGAGTAAATGATGAGAGAATTTACATTTTTGAGTGCACTATCCCTTTAAATGTGGCACGGTTGTCATGAAAGGTAAAAAAATCAAACTGTATCTTTTTATTCTGGGCAAGATTGGTAAATAATATTCTATAACTTTTTAGAGCCAAGACTTTAAGATATGTGGCTATGCAGAAACTATCTTTTAAAACTAAACCCACCCTGAGAAATATTCACTGGAGTAAAACATGTGACAACAAGATGCCCTCATTATTTAAATGTGTAATTAGTGTCTGCAGTCATGATTTCTCACATGCAAGTGCCTCTGTCTGTCAGACAGTCAAATCCATCTCTCAGACAGGCAGAACTTGAGCACTCCTGGTCACATACTGCGTTTGCAAACTTGGCCTGGCATGTTTTACCTGCCATGCAGCTGCTATAGGGATCACTCGGAGAGGCTTTTTAAGGGAAAGCAAGGAGAGATAGTTATTAGCACACTGAATACATGTGGCAACTCTTAAATGGGTAAATCTCAGGAAACCTGTCAAGAAAATGTCCGGTTCATCCAAACCCATATGTCTTTCTTTTCCAATGTGTTAGCCTCAGTACCTTTTCACTTGGACAAAAATGTAAAAAGGTATGAACAAAAGCTGCAATGAAAGTGAGATTCTGCCTAACATCTCATTTTGTGCTCCATGGAAGAAAAAAAAAAGTCAAACAGGACTGTAACTAAATGAGGGTGAGTAAATGATGACAGAATTATTATTATTATTTTTTTTTTTTTTGGTGAACTGTCCTTTTAAAATGGGCCAAAAGTTGTTAAACTGCAGTTTAAAGGCTGTTAAGCATCATCCCAGTCTGAGGGGGTGGAACCTTGACCAGGAGAAACAGGAAAACAAGGGCATGACACAAACAGGACATTTGCAGAAGAGACAGCAACAGGAAATGGAGTAGAATAGGAGTGGATATAGGTTGAAGGTCATTACCGTAGCGATGATGGCTGTAATGGAGTGAGACAATAGGGTGTGAAACTAAATGAGTAAAACAACCCGTAATGGCCACAAATGAACAAAAGAAAAGAATTTTGCCCAGCAAAACGCCATAAACCCTAAAACATAGACCATAAAATTACTATTTTAACTTTAAAGCTCAAATAATACTTAAGTTTGAACAGACTAATTAATGTAAGTGCTATTATAAAATTATAAGCTTCATTTTTGCCTTTAAACCCTCCATAAATTGGCCCCATTCACTTCCATTGTAAGTGCATCACTCTACCCTCGATTTCTGCTTTTCGTTTTTAAAGAAAAGGAGGAATGAGTCAAAATAATGTTTTTGTTGTAATCAACATTATGCCAAAAATGCAGTCGAATGAGCTTAACTTGAATCGAATCCAGACTATTCCTTTAACATGATCAATGGCGCAAATTTGCACGCATTTGATTAGTAACCTAGAAATACAGAAGTGCAGAATCTTAAATATATTTTTCGTTATATGTCATTGCTTACCTTTGCTTTAAATTGTCCCTAAAAGTCCCTGATTTTCTCAGACTTTTGGACCCCACTGTATATTATTCTATTTTTGGAACATACATCATTTTATTTATATTTATTGTTTATATAACATTATATATATGTTTTATATAAATCTATATTATATTAAAATTCTCATATTATATATTTACAGTATATATTGGATATTTATGTTATACTTATTTTAATAGAATTAAAGATGAGAAATGTTCTAACTATAATGAATATTACAAATATTTTGCCCTCCAACACTTTAAATAATTTCAAATAATATAACACAAATTTAAATAATAACTTCAGTCAATATTCTAAGCAATTCCTCTCTAACCTCATTTAGCCTTCAATCGGTATAGGTCGTTAGAACATTCCAGTTGTGTTCTATTCAGAAGTAATCATCCCTAAGCCGTGTTCCGTTCAAAGACAAGGAGCTTTTTAGAACTGTATAGTATTTCATAATATGGCTCATTGTTGTGTTTTTGTTTTGATTCTAAATTCTGTTTGGAATGACTTTACTGCAGGGCTCTCATAATTGTTCTCCATTCAAATGTGCCATCCGAAGGCATCATTTATGCCATTTGGAACACAGCTCAGTTACATTTAACTATCCATCTGAGAGATTTCCTTAAAGCACAGGAAACTGAGTTTGACTCACCTCGAGACAATCTGCTCATTGACCATAGTAGGAAGGTTAATGTCACAGTCAGGTGCATGGCACAATACTTTGAATAATTAAGTCTCCTTTCCTGATATTTCACCACACTACAGTCCTCTTAAATATGAATCACCAAAAACCAGGACCTGGTGTCTTCTCAGTTAAGGCCCGGTCTGCCTTTCTGATGTCTTCTTGGTGGTTTTCCTCTGATGTATGCAGCGTTATCAGTTCAGAAATACTCTGTACACTGTTTGAACGTTCATGTCTACACCCTCAACGGTTCCCTCCCCAAATATGTCCCTCATTCTTTTTCAGAAGCGCTGCGGATATCTGGACGACTTCCTGCCACTATGTGGAAAAGAATAGGAGTGAGTGTGTACGAGTGTGTGTGAGAAACTGAAAGGTCACTATTATTGCAGAATTATGACCTATTCAAGACTGTTTATGAATTATAGTGCTGCATGAATTGTGTTGAAGGAAATGTGACAAGACAATTGAACAATGTCGCACAAAAAAGACCTCCCTTTCCTTGTGTGCAAACTAGACATACTATCAAACTTTAATATCCATGTGCGGCAAGACAAATGTCATGTTTATTTGTGTTTCTTTTTTTCCCCCCAGCATGTTGTCTTTTGTAGATAGACAGACTTTATTACACTCATTAGAACTGAAGAATAACCAAGTAATCAAAAAGCGTGAAATAGTTCACCAACCAAAACTGTAATTGTTTATATTTTAAAGTAGCTTTTAAGGTTAAAAGGAAAGTTCACCCAAATATTTTAATTCTCATAATTTACTCACCTTCATGCCATCCCAGGAATGTATGACTTTCTTTTTTCTGGAGAACACAAACAAAGATATTTAGAAGAATATCTCAGCTCTGTAGGTCCATACAATGCAAGTGAATGATGGCCAAAACTTTGAATCTCCAAAGATCACATAATGCCTGCATTAAAGTAATCCATATGATGCCAGTGATTAAATCCATGTCTTCAGAAGTGATATGATAGGTATGTGTGAGAAACAGATCAATATTTAAGTCCTTTCTTCAATATCTACATTTGATCAACATTTGACAGTAGGTGGCGATATGCATAAAGAGTGCAATCGTCAAAAAACAAAAGAAGAAGAATGTGAAAGTTGAAAGTAAAAAAAAAGGACTTAAATATTGATCCGTTTCTCACCCAAAGTGATCATATCACTTTAGAAGTAATTTAACCATTTAATCGGTCGGCTAAGTAACGTTGCCTTGTTGTACCAACTCAAAAAGGCACCAAAACACTTTCCCGGACTTTCAGTTTCATCACACCACATTGGTGGAATGACCTTCCCAACTCCATCTGTGAAGCTGACTCACGACTTAAAACGACTTAAAACACATATTTTCCATGATTTAACCAGTTTTTAAATCTTGTTGCACTTTAATCTGTTTGATACTAGTGATCTGAAAGTGTCTGCCAAATGCATAAATATAAATATAGTGAACATTTGTAATATGGCACTTTTCGTACCACTGTCTCTTTAAGATGATTCGCTTTGGATAAAAGCGTCTGCCAAAGGAATAAATGTAAATGTACTATGATTCTCTGTGCGTTTTGGAGCTTTAAGTGCCAATCACCATCCACTTGCATTGAAGGTGAATGGACCTGCAGAGCTGAGATATTCTTCTAAAAATCCTAATTTGGGTTCTGCTGAAGAAAGAAAATCATACACATCTGGGATGGCATGAAGGTGAGTAAATGATGAGAGAATTTTCATTTTTGGGCAAACTATCCCTTTAAGGCACATCAGCTGTACAGGCCTATGCAGTAGACACTGAAATATAGCCTGTCTTAAATTAGTTTTTCTCTCTTCAAAATGTAAAATATAATTTTACATTGAATGGTTTTAATTATTAGTAGTTTAGCAACTTGATTCATTCTCGTTGTTAAGGGTTCATGGTAATTTTAATGCATCAGTCTGTAGAGTAAACGTACATTCAACCGGATGACTGCAATGGAGATATAACGGGAGATACTTCGGCACGATTAATTGGAAAACCGATATATCGGTCTACCTCTAGTTTATATTCAGCTGATCTGTTCGCCGATGAAGTTATTTAGTGGTGGATACTGTTTGATGCAGATACACATAACTCGCTCTTGCTTTCAAGAAACAGGAAAGATTCCCAACTTTAATTAAATACATGTGTAGGACGTCTGCTTGTAGGGATGTACATGCAGATTTCAGATATAAAATTGGTGAATGAATGACTAACATTGTTCGCTGAAATTAAATGTCCTGTTAAGTCAGTAGGGACATTAGAATGAGCAATAGCTTCACTGATATGACGTCATAGGCTATGCTGATGTTGCTTGGTAATGTATGGTCTGGTTGCAGCGTTCCAATAACACAACATAATACATATTCATAACGTAGCCTTCAGTGATTAGCCAGCTGACTAACACATACAAGGGTGTAGATTTGGCTTGAATATTGGTGGTGGTGGGGGGTGTTACCCATTTTACCCATGTTTACATTGATCATGGTATATTGGGGGGGGGAATCTATGCCCCTGAACAAACACCTATCGATGTGTATCGTTCAGCCAAGTTTGTAGGCTTATTTATCCAACGTCTCCTAATTCATATGAATTAGTTTTGCCCTCATGGGTTTTCCCTTGCAGTTCTTACTTTTGGTTTCAGATTCAGGAGTTGTGCAGCTTGAAGGCACAGAAAGTTGCTGTGCTTTTGTCCCGTTAATATTTTGTATTAAATCGACGTGCTGACAACACTGAATCTTTTAAATCCTGACATTTTAAAACCTATTTTCAGTAGGCGTTGCACAAGGTACGTATTGTTTACTTACCCTTTAAATGCCATATTGTTGCCTGAATGATTTGTTGGCCAATCTTTGTACTTACTCTATGTTTACATTATTCTGTACAGTCCACTTATATAACTACAGCTTTACCTTTAAAAGTGAATTACTGTCATATAAAACGCATTGATATGAAAGAATTAAGCATTGAACATAAATTCAAATATGTTTGAGAATGAAAGTGAAAGTGGTTTAGAAGCACTTACAAAAAGTACCATTGTATTGCATTTTTGGACATGGTAACACCATGTTAATGCCATTCTTGTGGACATGGTACTGTATCTGTTTTATATATATGTATTTTTTACTTGTATCATGGTAACACTATGCTTTTGGACATGAAACCATGATAAAACCATATTTTTATTGACACTACCATGGTGCAACTACCGTGGTATTCTTTGAAGTACATTATAGTACGATTTATACATTCTGTCACAAAAACATGGCATTACCATGTGATTGGGCATGGTACCATGGTATTCCCATGGTTTATTGGGGGGTCATTGGGTGATACCATGGTACTCGAGTTCTATGTAAATACCATGATATATGAATATGGTATTCATTCAGTACCATGGTCCAAGGTATATATCTAAGGTATATAAAGTATCATAGAGTTACCATATAATCCCATCATTGTACTGCCAATGTACTTTTAAGGGTCTTCTGTATGCCACATATAAAGTTTCTTTACTTTTCTTTGCTGATTGCAAAGTTTATTTAATCTGTGATTTTTGAAATATGTGCTTGCTTTAAATGCTGTTTTCTAATTCACAGAGTTGGAGATGAAGTATATGATGGCCGTCCCTCTATTCGTTGTGTTGGTGTTATGTGTTGAAGTGTGTGCGGTGATGTGCATTGGTGCTCTACAACTGTCGCCGTCCTTCATCAATAACACATTCGTCACGCTGTGGGCTGGAGGACTGATCAGAACTTGCCTCCTCCTCTTCCTTGCCTTCACCTACTCTGGCAGCCCGTCGTGGATGAGAGGGTTCGAGGGTGTGCAGACCGCTGTAGTTCATGGTCTTCTCTACCCAGTGTACATCACCATCCTCTGGGCTTGTGGCAGGTCCACTGTAGAGCTTGTATGGGGTTGGCACACCTGGCAAGGGGTAAGATGCGTGACGTCCATGTGCTTTGACACCTTTAAATGGGATACAAACACATAGAAGTGTGTTTGTAAACCCAGTATGTCTTTCTTTCTTCCATTAAACACAATTGTTTTTTATTTTTGATACAATAAAAGTTGATGATTGTTTATTCTGCCAAACTCCAAAAAGACAAAAAAGCATTATAGAAGTAGCCCATATTTCAAGTCTCTAAAGCCAAATGTTAGGGCTGAAACGATTTGTCGACATTATCGACAACGTTGACAATAAAAAATTGTCAACATAAAATGTAGTTGTTGAATAGTCTGATTTCATTTAACACAACATGAGATCTTTTGAAACGCTAATAATGACACGGTAGAGCTGCACTTCAGCTCGCACTTGATTGAGGAGAGGAAGAAAGAACAGCTCACAGTCCAGACGCACTCCAAACTTCCTGATTAAGGTGATGCAGATTGCAGAATATTATAATACAAAATTAGTAAATACAGAAGCAGTGTCGTCGTGAAATAAAGCGGAGCCGTACCTGGTGTTCCGCCTGAGCAAAACTTGCCTGTCAGAGCGTCTAAAAAGGAAACACTGCGCCATTATATACTGTATTTAATGCATCCTTTATTACAGTTCAAATAATAAGGAAGTGGGCTGTATAAATAAGCACAAACTCTGAAACTGGCATTTGTCTGTGTGGTCAGAGCCGCTTATGAGTCGTGTGAAAAACAGCACGAGAGAGTTTCAAACTTTTAAATTAATTAAACAATTAAAATCCTAGTAGTTTTTCCCCTTTAATACAATGATTGCCATTTAGAGATATTTTTAAAAGATGATTTGCCTCTTTATTGTTAGTAAGCACGTTTAATACAACCTTTTAAGTCGGGCGCAAGCTGAATAATTGGTTAAGAGCTAATGATTAACCGTTGCGATAATCGCTCGAATAGTCGAATAATCGCTCTAATAATCGTTAGATTAACCGATTATCAAAATAATCGTTAGTTGCAGCCTTAGTGAAAGGAACAGACCACATGTTAAGCTTTTGAACCTCATTCGCTCTTGTGTATATTTAAAGAATGGAGTTGTTACAGGGCTGTGTAAAAATATAAATGTTCTGATGCATCACAATCTTCATTTGAACGATCCCGATGTTGATTCTTAAATCCTAAGATTGATCTTATACTTACCCAGGCTCAATGCAAGTAAATCACTCGCATATCTAACCAAATTTCACTCTATGTGATTCAAAATGTCTGTGATTGGCCACTGGCTTTTAAATGTTCAGATTTCACTCTGCAGTTATTGAGTAGTAGTTTAGCACCGAGGTCATTCCACTTTGTGTTACGACTAACAGTTTAGTTTGACTTGTTCCATGTAATGTGTGTCCAAAGACGAGATTCACGTGACCCATTTGTCATTGAAAAATGTCTCTTTTAGTTGTTGACCATAGATAACAAAACTATCTATCTATCTATCTATCTATCTATCTATCTATCTATCTATCTATCTATCTATCTATCTATCTATCTATCTATCTATCTATCTATCTAAATATATATACACACTGGCGGCCAAAAGTTTGGAATAATGTACAGCACCATCACTATTTGAAAAAAGTAACATTTCATCAAATCTAGACAGGCCTCATTTCCAGCAGCCATCACTCCACAACATCTTATCCTTGAGAAATCATGCTAAATTGCTAATTTTGTACAATAAAATAGCTTGCCATTATATCAAATGCAGTTGAAAGCTATTTGGCTCCTTTAATGAAGCTTAACATTGCCTTTGGGTTTGTTTTTGACTCACCACAGTATGCAAAAGACTGGCATGTCTTTAAAAAAAAACAGCTTCCTCTAGAAACTCATCAGTCAATAATTGTATTATTTAGATTTGAGAACGATATAGTGAGACATAATACGAAGTTGAGGTCGGAACAAATTTAGTGTAAATTATAACATTTTCATTTGGTCTATTGATTTATTCCTTTAATGTCTAAAAGGTCTGAAGATACAGCGATATTGTGTATGTACATGTATGAAATTCTTATTGAAATGTGATTTTATTTCAGCTTCTGCAGGGGTATGCGGTGTTGGGTTTGTCTTTATTGCTGTGGAAACGCTATGTGCCCAACGTCCTCCCCACACCCAAAAAGCAGAAAACACAGCCAAAGGGCAAGGCCTCGCTGCAAAGACTGCTTGGATACATGAAGCCTTTCACAGGGCGCTTTGCAGCCGTCTTCTTCTTTGTGGTTGTGTCTTCATTAGGTAATACCAGGGTTCCTAGTTATGCTTTTATTTAGATATTGATGTTTGTGAGTGCAAACTCTATAAAATGATCAAGAATGACTGAAAAGTCTTGGAAATTCATTGATCAAAATTTGTAGGATCTGTTAAATACTGTGCTGGTGTGTTAAATTCACAATAATAAATAAACAGCTTTGAGATCATCTCTATACTAGCTTTATGATCCGTAAATAATTTACAGTAGCTCTCCAGTGTCATTTACAACTCATACAGTCTTAAGAAACTGAAATATCATCTACCGATATATTATGTTACTTTTACTTTCACTTCGGTGAAGATTGCTTTTGCCAATTGCTTGGGCCTTAAAATCATAGCCAAGTTTGCAAACATTCTAATCGAGGCTGAGCATTATCTTGAATTTACCATGGATAAAGGTTCCTATCGGATAAGTTGGAGTGCATTAAACACCCTTGCCCATATTAAAATCACTGTAACGCAACAGCATAAAAGATGTATGTCTTAAGGTCAATATTAGGTCAAAAATGGCAAAAAAATCAAACACTCATCAGTCAATCATTGTTTTGAGGAATGGAGGCGATACAATACTTGAAATTGCCAAAAAAACTGAAGATTTCATACAAAGGTGTCACTACAGTCTTCAAAGACAAAGGACAACTGGCTCTAACAAGGACAGAAAGAGATGTGGAAGGCCAGATGTACAACTAAACAAGAGGATAAGTGCTTCAGAGTCTCTAGTTTGAGAAATAGACGCCTCACATGTCCTCCGCTGACAGCTTCATTGAATTCTACCCGCTCAACACCAGTTTCATGTACAACAGTAAAGAGAAGACTCAGGAGGCCTTATGGGAAGAATTGCAAAGAAAGCCACTTTTGAAACAGAAATACAAAAAGAAAATGTTAGAGAGGACAAACATTGGACAACAGATAATTGGAAAAGAGTGTTACGGATCTTAACCTCATTGAGCTTTTGTGGGATCAGCTAGACTGTAAGGTGCGTGAGAAGTGCCCGACAAGACAGACACATCTATGGCAAGTGCTACAGGAAGTGTAGGGTGAAATGTCACCAGAGTATATAAATGAGTGAATCTAATCACTAAATGAGACAAAAATGTCTTTATTTTCTACTTGTGCATGCTAACTTTAAATGATATTTATATTTATATAATATTTTTTATACTGTAATAATTGTGAATGGTCTGGTGTAACCTGCTCTTTCGGGGTGTCTTGCAGGTGAAATGGCGATTCCTCATTACACTGGTAAAATGACAGACTGGATCATGAACGAAGATGAACCTGAGGCCTTTAATCATGCTATCACTGTCATGACTCTGATGACTGTTATGAGGTGAGACCAGGGCCATACAAAACAATCTCACATGTTTTTGGCTTGAATAATATGTAGTGTTTGAAAGGTTAGTTGAGGCATCTGTAGGATGAACATGAAATGCTATAAAGAGAAATGTGCCTGTTTTCTGTAGTGCGGTGTGCGAGTTTGTGTGTGACCTCATCTACAACGTCACCATGAGCCGAATACACACATCCATCCAAGGTCTCGTCTTCCAGTCAGTGCTTAAACAGGATATCACATTCTTTGATAAAGCTTCAACAGGTAAAATTCTGTAAAGAAATTCCATTAGTGCTGCTAGCTTCAGATAGATATGTATCTGTTTGTTTGTTTTTAGATTCCATTTATTGTCATTGTGCCAAGGCAAGTGCTTGTACAAAGCCAATGAAATATAAAAATATCCAACCAGAAATGCAAACAGCAATATTTACTAAAATAAATTGTGATAAACTGGAAACTTTAAGAGATGCAGATGGTAGACCGGTCAGTGCAAATAAGTAAACAGTGTATACAGAAGGTGTTTGACAATGAATGAGTTAGAAATGGCTGGTCATTTTGATTACAAAAATAACTGAATATATAGTATAGTCATGTATGTTGAAATGTGCAAAAATGACATGCGAATAACATGTTAAAGAGACAGACGCGTTGAGTTAAGTATAACAGGAGATATTCAGTAATGAAGTAATAGCATAATAAATCAGTAAATATGCAACTTGCATGATTACTTTTTTTGTTTGATATAATTGCCATATTCACAGAAAGATATTAATCCCATTTTCATCATAATCATCAATATCAGGCTTAGATGGAACCTGCACAGACTTGTCCACATTTTCTGCACAAATGTTTCACCAAAATCTACAGTACGTAATTCTGCGGATTGTATTGAAAGATATTGGAGATAAGAGTAATTGGTAGACACACTTATTGACAGCTTAAGCATAACCAAATTAGCCAAAATATATTACAAAAATAATATTTTATTTTTTTGGGGAGGGGGGGGGTGTACACATGAACTTTGTGAATTGTGGGCGTCCAATTCTTTGGAAATCTGTAGTGTCTGAATCTATGTACTGATTATCATTGTCCCATGTCTGCCAAACATGTTGAGTGATCCAAACATCATCTGCAGCCTGAAACTGAACTTTTGATCAGAGTGAATGCACTTCGCTGCATAGAAAGTTATTGGATGCACCATTGACCTAGTTAGTGAATGACTTAACCTCCAGTGTGCTGTCTGTCTGCACTGGTCTCAGAACAGTTTGAAATGCACCTTATTCTCATCCTAACTCCATATAAAGCCTCTGAAAGCAAACTTTTTCAGCTTTTGCATGAATACATTTATTCTCAAAGTGAAAATGCATTGAAAATAGATAGGAATGCATTTACTAATGGTAATGGAAAGGAGGAGGCGAGAACCGGCTTGTCAATATAAATAATATTTTAATGATAAACTTAACCAAAAGACAAACACACACACGACGGACATGTCTGTAAATTATCTCTCTCTCCCGCACCACCATCCGCAGTCTGCCTTTATCCCTCTCGGAGGCTTGATTAGCCTGATAAGGGACCTGGTGTGTATAATCACGACCCAGCCCCGCCCTCCGCCCTGCCACAAATATATAACAACATTTATGTTAAAATTAAGCGAAATTACCCACATATGTGTTATAGTTGAAAATTATTCAAAATAACTAACAAGTTTTTTTACCTTTTAAATAATGTCCCATTTTCCACATATGTGGACTTCGTGTTTATCTGCAAAAATTAAAGGATACTTCAAAGCGGCATTTCAAACAAAACTAGAGACGCTACTCTTTACAACCAATCAGGTTTCAATAAAAAAACATAACGGGGTTTCTTACCAAAGGCACTTTTGTTGGCGCTGCACCCGTAGAAGCGCTTCACGGAAATCAACATCACGCTTTTGTGTCACGTGACGCGGTGTGCCAGAAGTTTAACCCTCTTACAAACAGTATATAGTTGGTTTTATTTCATTTAAATTATGTATTCCGTATAGCAAAGCCACAATACAATGTCACCCATAAGGAAGTGGGGTCGCACAAGGTTTAACTCAAAACAATAAAACAATTCAGTTTTGAACTCAAAAGTAAGAGAAAGTTCTGAATACTCATCAAGGTTAATTTATTTATTTTACCCCTACTCAATACAATTAATTATTTTGAGCATTAGGGTTTACAGTGAGCACAGAGGTGAATCACAAAATTGCAAACTTTGATTTGAAGCTAAAATTGTCTGTAAAGGTACAAGACTATGTACTGAACTTTTTTAAAGAGGGAATTAACTTCAATCCCATGAATCATTGGAATGACGAAATCAAAGTAAAAACTGTGGAAAAATATAACACAATTTATTTAAAGTTGTTGATTAAAGAAGCAATATATGTTATGTTTATTGCAGAATATTCCTATATATATATATATATATATATATATATATATATATATATATACAAATATGCAAGTAATTTGAAAGTGTAGGGAGACACTCCCAGTGCGTCATGGGAGTGGGCGTCGCTTCAGAGCTCTTTTGCAGCACTTTGTTCACCATGATTGGTGGATTGTTTCTCTTCAGTATCATGGTTAGGGTTCCTTCACCAGGAATTCTACTATTAACCCGATTGTTTAAAAATGACATTGAAATAATGCCGACTGATGGTTTCAACTGAAGCATATCCCATCAATTAACAACCTCAGAGCTAATGTCTTTAAAGGTTTATAAGTAATCGTTTAAAAATCTATTTCCCAATGGACAAAATGAATGGGATTTTTACTTCTGGATTCAGACTGTTGTGCTCTATTGCTTGAATACAAATCTTTCACTGTCCTTCTCTTCAGGGGACATTGTGTCTCGTATCACAACGGACACCAACACCATGAGTGAGTCTCTCAGTGAGAAGTTGAGTCTTCTTATGTGGTACTTAATGCGCATCATTTGCCTGTTTGGCTCCATGATGCTGCTGTCCACCAGACTGTCCATTTTCACCGCTCTTGGCCTCCCTGTCATCTGGATCATTCCAGAATTCTCTGGCCAGTTCTACCAGGTAAATCACACCCAGATTGATTTTAAAGTGACAGTTTACCCAAAAATAACAAATTATGTTTTAATTTACACACCCTCATGTTGTGGGCTTATGCTAGCATCAGTCACCATTCACTTTCATTGCATAATGTTTCCATACAATGAAAGTTAATGGTGACTGAGACTGACACAAATTGAGAACTGTTGTGTTCACTTGTGAATGTATTTTTCCAACAGAAACTTTCTGTACAAGTGCAAGATTCTCTCGCCAAGGCCAACGATGTTGCCACGGAAACATTCTCTTCCATCAAGACAGTCAGGAGCTTTGCTAACGAGGATGGAGAAACTGAGCGATACAGGAAGCGCTTAGAGGAGACGTATGCTCTGAACAAAGTGGAAGCCGCAGCTTATGCTGCCTCTACATGGACCAATAGTGTAAGTTAGCACTGGCAATATGGGTATGTTTGTAATAGCATACTACCATACTACTCACACTTTTTTTGCTTAGTTTAAAATGATTAAACTAAGTAAGTGTTAAGGGTCAGTGTTTAAACAAAGATTTTGTATGAACTGTAAGATTAATGACTTTGAAGTCCATCCTGGATTAACTGCAGAAGTTGGCTGATGAAGGCTTTTGTAGGCAATTCATTGATAATCTATGTATTCCATTTGAAGAGAATGATCCATCAATAGACAAAGGTGATGCAGGCAGAGATCAATGAGTTGCATTGCAGTTCCACCGGCAAGTAATTTCTGTGAGGTTCGGTGGGGTCCACCCTAAATCCAAGGTTCAAGCAGTGGCATATGAAGTATCCAATATTGGCATCAGTTGATCCTCTGAAGTCCATCGTAAAATACTGAAGTGATGTCTGGCTAGCACCAACTGCATTTAGTCATCATCACTCAGAGACACGTAGCAGTGGAGTCCAACATGAAGCAGGAACCGAGCTAGACCATTCAAAGCTTTGTATGTAGTTAACAGAATTTTTTAATTAATATGAAATTTAACAGGTAGCCAATGCAATGATGATAGAATGGGGCTAATATGATCATATTTCTTGGTTCTAGACAGCAATCTGGAATTGAGTAGAAGGAAATTTCTGGCCATCCGATCTTTGATTTCATTGATACACTCTGCTAATTTGGAGAATTGTGAATTTTTATTGGGTTTAGAAGAAATATAAAGTTGGGTATCGTCGGCATAACAGTGGAAACTTATTCCATGATTCATGATAATATCTCCCAGGGGAAGCATGTATAAGGAGAAAAGCAGAGGCCCTAAAACTGATCCCTGTGGCACTCCATACTTAACTTTTGTTTGATTTGACAATTCCTCATTTACACATACAAAGCGGTAGCAGTCTGATAAATAGGACCCAAACCATGCTAATGCCAATCCACTAATGCCAACATAATTCTCTAGCCTATTCAAGAGAATGTTGTGATCTATGGTGTCGAATGCAGCCATGATCAGATGATAAGAGTAAGTCATTTGTAACTCTGATAAGTGCAGTCTCTGTACTGTTATGGAGCATAAATCCTGCCTGAAATTGTTAATATATTCCATTTCTCTGCAGAAATAGAAGGACATTAGCTTTTCTTTTTTTTTTTTTTTGGAATTCCCAATGCTCTCTAGGTCCTCGTGGTGGTGTAGTGAATCGCCTCAATCTGGGTAATGGAGGACAAATATCAGTTGCCTCCGTGTCTGAGGCCATCAATATACACATCTTATCACGTGGCTTGTTTAGCGCATTACCGTGGAGACATTGTGTAGAGGCTTCACTCTGAGGCATCCATTTACAACTCGCCACGTGCACCACCGAGAGTGAAACACATTATAGTGACCAAGAGGAGGTTACCCCATGTGACTTTACCTGGCCAAATTGGTTGCTTAGGAGACCTGGCTGGAGTCACTCAGCATGCCCTGGATTCGAACTCTCGACTCCAGGGGTGGTAGTCAGCTTCTTTACTCGATGAGCTATCCACACCCCCGGACACTACATTTTTATTATTTTCAACATGAATGGGAGATTTGAAATTGGTCTGTAATTAGTCAATTCTACAGGATCAAGCTGTGGCATCTTAATAAGCTAACTGCCATTTTAAAGTTTCTTGGGACATGTCCTAAGTATAGCGAGGAGTTAATATTAAGAAGAGTTTCTGAGATTACAGGGAATACCTCTTTTAAGTGCTTAGTTGGTATTGGATCTAACATGCATGTTGTGGCTTTTTATTTTTTTATGTTTTGTTAGCTCATCATGACCTATTGTCATGTGAAGGATTGAAGTTGCTTGTGAGAAAAATTATTAGACACTGTTTTCTGAGGTGCTATGACAGATGATTGCATAGTTTCAATTTTATTTCTGATTATTTCAATATTATCAGTAAAGAAATTCATGAATTCATTACTTATGTGCTGCAAGGGAATATCTGGTTCAGTCAATGCTTTATTTTTTAACCAATTTAGCCACAGTAATGAATAAACACCTAGGATTGTTGTGGTTATTTTTTACGAGTTATGCTAAAATATGCTGACACTATCAAGAGTGCTAGAGATGACTGTATTTATATTTTCTGTTATTACATCAAGTTCCTCTAGACCTTTTGTCTTACTGAGTATGTGAGACAATTCTGGAAGGTTATTAGTGAAGCTATCTTTAGCGGTCGAAAGAATAGTTCTACCTGAACGATAGCATAGTGTAGATTGAGTAACATTAGCTGATCGCAGCAAACAAGAGACGTGGTAATGAACTGAGATGTCATCACTCTGCGGCAGAATTTCTATAGTATCAACATCAACTCCATATGATAGAATTAAATCTAGCATATGATTATGGCTATGAGTTGGTCCTGTCACAAATTCACCAAGGAAATCTGAGATACTGTATAAATGTGACTAAAAATCCAAAATAACCATATTTATGTCCATATTTATAACTGGATGCTGAATTAAAGAGATAGTTCGCCCATAAATGAAGATTCTCTCATCATTTACTCACCCTCATGCCATCCCAGATGTGGATGACTTTCATTCTTCTACAGAACACAAACAAATACATTTAGAAGAATATTTCAGCTCTGTAGGTCCATACAATGTAAGTGAATGGTGACTAGAACTCAGAAGGGGACATAAAGACAGCATACAATTAATCCATAAGACCCTAGTGGTTAAATTTGTATCTTCTAAAGCGATATGTTAGGTGTGGGTGAGAAACAGATAAATATTTGTTTTTTTAAATATTAAAAAATCTCCATTTTCACTTTCACATTCAGCCATATACTGGTTAGGGCTGGTCAAAGGTAGAGATTTATAGCAAAAAAGGGCTTAAATGTTGATCTGTTTCTCCCTCACACCTTTTTGAAGACATGTATTTAACTACTTGCATGGATTACTTTTATGCTGCCTTTTTATGCTTTTTGGACCTTCAACGTTCTGGCCACCATTAACTTGCATTGAATGCACCTACAGAGCTGAGATATTCTTCTAAAAATCTTAATTTGTGTTCTGCAGAAGAAAGAAAGTCACACACATCTGGGATGGCATGAGGGTGAGTAAAATTGTGAGAATTTTTGGGTGAACTAACCTTTTTTTTTGGGTGACCCCATTTTTGGTTGAACTAACCCTTTACACATGCATTGTAGCAAGGTTATGTAACTATGATACTGCATACTGTTTGAAATGTTTATTACTGCTTACTGAACATACATAGTGTGCAGTATACACTGTGTAGTATGTAATAAGCATTACACTAGTGTTCCATTCTGAACATAATCTAACATAATCTAAGGGATAGTTGACCCAAAATTGACATTTTGTTCCATACACAAAAAGCGAAGTTAGCCTCAGTCACCATTCACTTTCAGTACATCTTTTTCCTTATAATTAAAGTGAATGGTGTCTGAGACTAACATCTCTTTTTGTGTATGGATTAACATGAGGCTGATTTTCATTTTTTGGAAACTGTCCGTTTAAGAACGACTTAGTATTTCAGGACAGCACACATGGATTTAAGTGTTTCTAATAAAATGTGCCTTTTTTCAGATGTCCAGTCTGGCTTTGAAAGTCAGTATACTGTATTATGGAGGGCGGCTTGTGACAGGAAGTGATGTCACTAGTGGTGATCTGGTGTCCTTTGTGCTATATGAGCTGCAGTTCACGTCTGCTGTGGAGGTAATGTTTCACAGAATGTCTGATGCTATCACTATTACTCTTGCTCATACTTATAGAGTTAGGGATTTAAACAATCCCCTAATACAATTTGTATAACTTTTGGTGCATACCTCATCGCATCACTGGACACAAATGATACCTCAATTTGCAAGGCGAGCTTTGCATGGGCAAACACCACTCACATTTTCTTCAAACGTTTGCTATTATGTCTCTAAACACATGCTACTTTTATGACAGGTTCTGATGTCATACTGGCCACATGTAAAGAAGGCTGTTGGTGCATCAGAGAAGATTTTTGAGTATGTGGACCGTAAGCCTGATATTCCTCCTGATGGATCACTCGCTCCTCAAGCTCTAAAGGGACATGTGCACTTCAACAATATCACCTTTGCCTATCCAAAGAGACCAGATACAAATGTACTGAAGGTGTGTATTGAAAATGTCCAGCAAACAAATGTATTATCTGTATTTGATAGTTTTTTGATATTTTGATATCTCACGCAACCTGTCAAGAGTATGTCAGTCATATTTAACTCTTGAGTTTATATTTTGTTATATAATATTTTAAAATGTAATATATTATGATAGTTTCATATATATTATTTTATAATATTTTTGTAGAAAATGAAGCCTATTTTTAGGACCATACATTTTTTTTCTTCATTATTATTATCTTTTTATTTTATTTTGATATAATTTTCATGGCAATTTAGCACATTACCTTCCCAAATTCTCATGGTAATGCATTCTCATTCATTTTGCCGCTATGCAAAAAAATAAAAAAAATAAAAAATAATATGATATGAATTTTTTTTTAAACTTGAATTAAACTGAAACTAAAACTTTTTTTTTCTTTTGATTTTGGGGAGATATTATTGTGTATTTTATTGTTTTTAAATGGGCAATTTTAAATAGTTTTTATTGCGGTTTTACTTCTATTTCTACTTCTTATCTATATACAGTATATATATATATCTTTATCATAAACTCGGAGAAAAGTCGTATCAAGAATTTCACTACTTGTCGCACTGTGTATGGTTATGTATGTGACAAATAAAACTTGAAACTTGAAAATTACCAGGAAATATTTTCCTAGAGGTATTTTGTATCACGATTACTACTACTTGGAGTTAGAGGTTTGTTTTAAACCACTAACCATACTGTAAGAATCAAACTTTGCACAGTAACTCATACTGCACTGTTTGTGCTACATACTTGAATGAATGCAACATCCTGGCAACTACTCAGAACACATAGCAACTGCACAGCACAGCTATAAAACCACTCAAAACATCTGTATACTGTATGTACTCAGAAGATATAAAACGTGCTACTACAGTAGTTTGTGTTTATAATGGCTCTATGTTTTTTGCTGGTGTTTTCCAGAATGTTTCTCTCGAGCTGAAGGCAGGTCAGATCACTGCTCTTGTGGGGCCGTCAGGTGCTGGGAAAAGCACTTTCGTGAGTTTACTGGAGAGATTTTACCAGCTTCATAATGGAGAGATTTTACTGGACCATAAACCACTGCTAAGCTACCAAGACCAATATCTGCATGAGAAGGTAATCTTACTTTATTCTAGTGACCAATGTGTTACTAGCGTTTTAAAGTTTTCAAAATACTGTATGTGATCATACTAGTAGGGTGAATCTCCGGGTCAATTTGGACTAGTTTAAGTATTTTAATATTTTGTGAGATTTTTGCATTCATCGTTTTCAGTTATTCTGTTTCAATGTTTAATAAAACACATTAAATGGTTTGGAAAGATTATTTGGACTCTTTGATAATCTTGTTTTTGTTTTGGAGAAGCATGTATCCATATGCGATAACTTTGGATTGCTTTGTGCTATCTTTATTTCCTGGTATAGTTCACACGTTGGAGAACAACTCCAAATTATAATTTATTTGACCAGCTATACTTCCTGTCTAAAAGGTATAATGTTAAACTGAATAATAAGTGAAAAGTTTCTTTTTTAGCACTCATATTTTGTGTTGTAGTATAAGAGTCTCTGAGAAGAATCCAAATATATTTTCTTACATTTTGAAAGGTTATCAAAAAAGCGACAACATCCCATTCATTTTCAATGAGAGGACAGCGACTTCCGGCAACACGAGCTGTTGCGACCGTTGGCGATGGGATAGCTCACGTGATCCTTTTTTCTCTCTCTCTCAGCTCCTGCAATAACGGAAAGATGGATGAGAGGCTAATTCTTGCTGTTAGCAATTTTCCAGTGCTCTATGTTATGTCTGTTCCCACGTACAAGTACATTTTTAAGAAAAATACTGCGTGGAAAGGTGTATCTGAGATTGCGGGGATTTTGTGGACCCAGACAGACCGACGTTTGCATTTTCGCTGCAGATAAACAGCTGCTATGGCAAATAGCACGCCTTGTTTCTCATTCATCTTTGATATATAGCATTTTATGTACTGATTCCATTTATATTTAGTATTTTCCCTCCAAAATATTTGTTTTTAGCTGCAAGAAATGCGATTCGCTGTCAACAGCAATGGAATGACATCCGTGAATGTCATTTATAAACGTTACTAGGCAACCAGTAGTGGGAACACCCACTAGCGACTTCACCGCCAGCCACTGGCGACCTGCAGCGACAAAAAAAAAAATATATATATATATATATATATATATATATATATATATATATATATATATATATATATATATATATATAATCTTTTTTTTGTTTGTTTATTCCTTAAACCGTTTTTAGTCCCCGATGAAAATAATGCTATATTATAATAATAATAATGTCATAATGCTGCATTTTTAATAGTCCTAAAGATAGCTTAATTTATTATTCAAAATATAACTTCTCATTTCTTACTTTTGAGGTCCGAGACATGTCCTTGACAGTTCTCGTGTGATTCACCCAATCTTAAGTGAATATAAATGAAGTTGATTTGCTGATGTATTTTATTCTCCACCCTTTTTAGATTAGTGTGGTTTCACAGGAGCCAGTTCTGTTCGCTCGGTCGGTGCGAGAAAACATCAAATACGGCAAAGAAAACGCCTCCGATGAAGAGATGTACGCTGCTGCCAAACTCGCCAATGCACATGAGTTCATTTTGAATTTACCTAAAGGATATGACACAGGTGAGTCGTAAAGACTTTTACCCGTCTAAATATCTCTACAAAGCTCTTCTGATGCTCTAATATTTTACTTTGCATGGCTAGATTAAGTGTACACATACTACTTATAGTATGATATTCATCCAAATAGTTTCTGTTGGGACTGACTGATTTAAAGTTGGTTGAGAAAGTTAAACATTTTGTTTTGTGTTTTTTTAGATGCAGGAGAGAAGGGCGGTCAAGTCTCCGGAGGTCAGAAGCAGCGTATCGCCATCGCCAGAGCTCTGATTCGACAACCGCAGATTCTAGTGTTTGATAATGCAACAAGCTCGCTTGACGCAGAGAGTGAACACAGGGTAAGAGGAGAGCAGGGGCATGTAGATGAAAAAATATCAATTGCAATATTTTCAGCCATTATGTATTTGTTCAGAAATGGCTTAAAACGGTGATTCTTTTTCAACCTTCATTTCAACTGCACTGCCATTGATTCAATATAGTTTCATCTAAGAGGAATACTGTTAAAAAAATGTTCCACACTGTTTTTCAGTAAACTGACACATTGAATAAGAAGATTAAATCATTTTTCATTTATATGCACTAATATAAGTATAAAAAGCACCAACATGTTTTTGCATTAACCCTTTATTATTATTATACATGCCATTTCATACTCAAGGTGGCTCTGATGATTCAGTGATTAACTTAATTTACATTTAAAGAAGCAGCAACATGGAAGTAAACTATAGCAAGTGTAACACATGAACAGTACGATTTGGGTGTACTACTGAAATGATGCAAGTCTATTTAGTCTCAGAAAGTACCTGAAACTTATGAGTAGCTTATGTGTTATTTGTAGCTCAATATGTGTTTGACGGCCAGTTGTGTCTCATGAAATTTCAATGTGGAAGTAATGAATCCTGTTCTATATATGTTGCATCATCTGTTTGATATATAAATATATCAGAATATATTCTATGCTTTGAAAATTTGACACTATCTGGGTATTTTGTAGATCAATCTGTGATAGATATACATGCTATAATAATGTTTGGTGAAATACACATGCATTTTATACATGAATACCATCATTTACAGGTGTACAGCGCTCTTAGAAATGACACGAGGAAGTGCACGGTGCTGCTCATCAGTAACGGGCTGAGCGGGGTTGAGAAGGCTGATCACATTGTCTTCCTGCGAGAAGGGGAAGTGGCCGAACAGGGCAGCCATAATGAACTTCTGGCAAAGAATGGATTTTACGCAGAGTTTGTGAAACAACAGAATGCTTCTATCAGTCGCAAAACAGAGGATGCCACAAACACTGATACCTGATGTACGTCTGCGGCTCTATATTTAATCTCAACCACCAAGCAGGGATAGCTGAACCTTTTTATTCATTCTATTAATACATCAATACGTCATCTGTTCTTTCATGTAAATTCTAGTTTTTTTAATTAGGTGTAAATATCAAAAACTGCAAAAGGGTTATGAGAGAATTTCACAAAAACATGTCCAGGTCACAATTCACCTCAAAATCAAAAGGAGAAATTTTGATTATTTTTCAATCATTTTGAATGTACTTTTTAAATTTTTTTTATTTCCATTGTCCTCAGTGGTGGTTCTTGGTATTGTAATACCGTAAAAGAAATACTGAAGTACAATGTGTTTAGGGATATATACACTGGCGGCATTCAACTGATCACATAGTATAGTCAGGACATTACTGATGTAAAAAACAGCACCATCACTATTTCAAATCTTGACAGGCCCCATTTCCAGCAGCCATCACTCCAACACCTTATCCTTGAGTAATCATGCTAAATTGATAATTTGATACAAGAAAATCACTTTTCATTATATCAAACACAGTTGAAAGTGATTTTGTTCGTGAAATGAAGCTTAACATTGCTTTTGTGTTTGTTTTTGAGTTGCCACAGTATGCAATAGACTGGCATGTCTTAAGGTCAATATTTGGTAAAAAATGGCACAAAAAAAAAAAAACTCACCAGTCAATCATTGTTTTGAGGAATGAATGCTATGCAGTATATGCATAATAAAGTCTTCAAAGACAAAGTACAACTGTCTCTAACAAGGACAGAAAGAGATGTGGAAGACCAGATGTACAACTAAACAAGATGATAAATACATCAGAGTCTCTAGTTTGAGAAATAGATGCCTCACATGTCCTCCGCTGACAGCTTCATTGAATTCTACCTGCTCAACACCAGTTTCATGTACAACAGTAAAGAGAAGACTCAGGGGTGCAGGCCTTATGGGAAGAACTGCAAAGAAAAAGACACTTTTGATACAGAAAAACAAACAAAATGTTAGAGAGGGCAAAGAATCAGACATTGGACAACAGATAATTGGAAAAGAGTGTTACGGATCTGAACCCCATTGAGCTTTTGTAGGATCAGCTAGACTGTAAGGTGCGTGAGAAGTGCCCGACAAAACAGACACATCTATGGCAAGTGCTACAGGAAGTTTGGGGTGAAAGGTCACCTGAGTATCTGGACAAACTGACAGCTTGAATGTCAAGGATCTGCAAAACTGTCATTGCTGCACGTGGAGGATTTTTGGATGAGACCTTTTTGAAGTAGTTTATTTTTTTTTTCAAATGGTAATAGTAATTTTTCACGTTATTAATGTCCTGACTATACATTGTGATCAGTTGAATGCCACTTTGGTGAATAAAAGTATCAATTTCTTCCCATAAGAGCAAAATCTGTACATGATTCCAAACTTTTGGCCGCCAGGGTATATATACATTAGAAAACATCTACATTATAATCAAGAAACACATCTTACTCAATAAACTCTTTGTGCATTACAATAAACAGACATAATTAGGAAAATAAGAATACAAGAGTACACATTAAATATTTAATTGATTTGCAAATATGTACTCTATAGTATGCCAAAAAGTAACTATTGCACACATTATACATCACCAGTAGTAATCTACTTGTAGTATAGTGGTATCTTAATGGTCATAAAAATACGCTTCATTTCCTGAATTTGTTTTTCTTTCTTTTGTTTTGGAATTAAATATTACTCAGACATGTTCTTGGTTTCGTGAGATTCACCCATTTACTGTTAGACAGAGGGGCAGTCGCTCAA
The DNA here is from genome assembly GCF_025860055.1 of Xyrauchen texanus. Taxonomy (NCBI): domain Eukaryota; kingdom Metazoa; phylum Chordata; class Actinopteri; order Cypriniformes; family Catostomidae; genus Xyrauchen; species Xyrauchen texanus. Next base: position 41,476,314 of record NC_068292.1, read on the forward strand.
AGAGCAAACAAAATAAATTTCTACGGCAGGGAGCTTTATTTATGTTTATATCTTATGGCTGTTCTGAGTTGTACTTTGTTTCATAGATACAAAGTAATGTAAAGGTAGAATTAAGAACTTGTTTTCTATGTGTGTGCCGTTTGTTTCATGTTGTAAAAAAAACATGTATTGCTTTTTCATTAGAAAACATTATATAGTATTTTATTATATTATGATCATGTGCAATTACAGATGTATGAAAATATATTCATCAAAGTTTCATTATTCAAGTCAATAGAAAAAGAAAAAAAGATTAAATGTATTTTTATTTATATGAATTGACCAATCTATTTAAGCACAAAATGGCCACTAACCTATACATAAAACAACAACACATTTTTGACCTTTAACGCTATAATAAAACATGGATATGTGTACAGAGTATTGTAATGATCTAATTATAATCAAATTATTTTCATTTATTAATTCAATATTATTCTATTTGATCGATTTAAAAGTCTGGAAGAAAAATCTGGAACTTCGGGGTACATGTTATGCTTATTTAAATAAATAAACAAGTTAAAGGAATATTCCTGGTTCAATACAAGTTAATCTTAATCCACAGCATTTGTGGCACCCTCCGAAATTTGGCCCCATTCACTTCCATTGAAAATGCCTCACTGTAACCCACATTTTATTTTTATTTGTTTAAGAAAAGGAGAATTTTTTTTTTTTTTTTTTAAGATAATCAACATTAAGCTACCCGCGACCCTGTATACAGGATAAGCGGTTGACGATGGATGGATGGATGGATGGAACATTAAGCTACAAATGCGGTTGCTTGAACCTGGAATATAACTTTAAGAATAAATTCCTTACATAAACTTACAGCATGACTACCATGACTCTTCTCTCTTTGGAGGGTGATTTACGCCATTTGGAACGCAGTCTAAATGAGTCGATTTTATCATAAAACCCTCGGTAGATCGTAACCGACCGTGAATCATGCCAGAGTCACTCAGCAGAGACAGGCCACTTCTATTAAAATTAATGGGAGAAATTGGAACCCCCCGCCCCCAACGGTCAAAGGACGTAGAAAGAAAGTCCCGCCTTACAGGTAAAAGAGCCAATCACCTTTTAGATGCAGATATCGCCTGTCAATCAACTCCAGAACGCACATGCGCATTAGCTATACAAGACAGGATAATTTCGTTTTTAAGGGTAATCTGAAGTAAAGTAGCACACTTTATGACACCAGTGATGTCAGATTTTACTGATGATTTGAATTATTTACTTTGAACGTAATATTTCCCAAACGTTCTGGAGATCTCGTTCTTTCCCCATTCAAGTAGATAGAAGCTGCACATGTACGCCGCTGCCCGGGAGCGTTTCAAAGATGGCTGCGTTCATACACGAACTTCCTCACTTCCGCACTTCCGCTGTGCTGTATATGGGCGTATCCATCGCTTGAGAGGCTTTTATATAATCCAATAAGAAACCAGACATAAAGGCGGGACACATTTTGATTGGCCAGTCCCGATGCTATATAAAAACCCGGGAGCGGAAATTGATAGGCGCCATTTGCACGTTGGACGGCGAGGGGTGCTCGAGCAGAGCGAGTTTAATGACAATAAAACGGAGGCGAAAACGCAGGATACCGCAACGTTAAACAATCGCAATCCATTCATATGGAGGTGGCCGTCAACCCGTCTCTTGACAGGTAGTACTGCTGAGCTTTCCGAGCATATAAACTAATCCTATGTGTATATCCGATCACAAAGGATGAGGGGGAATGCGTTTGTTTACATGGCGTATTTCCTCCTAAATAGGGGGTGGAACGGGAGACGGGGATTAAAGCTGTATTTTGTAACCTTAAATGAGTTTCTGCCATTTGAACAGCAGCATTGCATCGAGCATCCCTTTGTTGTGGGGTCTGAACTGCATCAGTTCTCTCCGCCATCTTCAGCATTTAAAAGGCTACTGCACTGTAACACTTATAAATATTCACCATGGTAACCACAGTGCACGACAGAATACTATTGTTACTGGTGTAAAATATAATATATTATTACATACAGCTATAAAACTGTGGTAACTTGGAGTTTTAGGAACTTCTGTCAATAAAAATAAAGATTTTGAATGCTCTCTTGAATTGATAATGGTTTTACAGTAGCAACTATGCTATTTAGGTGAAACCTATAGTTACCATAGCTGTCATTTTAAACTCTTGTGTTTTTAAACAACTTATGTGCATTAGTTTCATCTGTTTATATTGTGCATAGAGGTAATGGCATATTTTCATTGTATGGATGTACTGTGATAAATGGACTATATATATATACATTTTAGTATCTATGCAAAGACTGTTCTGTGCATACAGTAAGTTAAACAGAATAGGCAGGGCAGAGTAACTGACAAGATGATACTTAAAATGAAGTGTTACAGTATCTTGTACAGTGTAGGAATTTGTGTGGCTGCTAATGCACCATAATGCAGTGCAGTATATGTCTCTGTGGATATGACATCTGTCTGTCTGTATATTTATCCTAGGCAAGAACATTTCTGGGTCATATTTCACAACAAAATCAAAAGAAAGACATTATATTTTGCTTGCAAAATTATTTTCAGGATGTTTTCAGCATCATTTCAGAATTGCAAAATAAATATATATCTTTAAAAAAGAGCTTATATTATATAAACTCAAAAGTATTTTAACATCATTATAGTATTTGGTGTACTGCCATTATGTTGATTTAAATAATTGTATTACAATAATGAAAATTGGTTGACGAAATGTGCTTATTTGTCATGCAAATCTTAATGGTAATATGTCATCTGGGCATTTTTATTTATTTATTTTTTTTATTTATTTATTTTTTTTTAATTAACCCATTTGTCTTTATGATTTGCACTGCATGGCTGGAAGTTTATATAGGTACAATGTCATCTAAACAATTCAATATTTAATATGCATTACATTTTTTGTTATTTTTATATATATATATATATATATATATATATATATTTATTTTGATAAACACATGATGATGAAAGCCAAAATAATATTTTAAATAATATGTATAGATATTTACTGAGTAATCAATCATTTTGTAGAGGGGGGATGAAATGTCATTAGAAACCTTAGGTGATGGCATCATTATTATTTTATTTTTACACAGAGATGCATTGGTCTATTACTCAAATAAGTTGACTATAGTACCATTTGTTGCATTATATGCCAATGGTGTAAAACCAAAAATGGATAAAACACATTTTTGTGTGTTGGTTTTATAAAGTTGGAGTTATGATGGCTTAAAGAAATATTCCGGGTTCAATATTAACTAGGCTCAACCGACAGCATTTGTGGCATAATGTTTATAACAAAAAATATTTTCAACTCGTCCCTCCTTTTCTTTAAAAATAAAAATACTTCGAGGTTACAGTGAGGCACTTACAATGGAAGTCAATGGACCAGCATTTGGAGGGTTGAAAGGCAGAAATGTGAAGATTATAATTTTATAAAAACACTTTTCTTCTGTTAAACTCATGTATTATTTGAGCTGTAAAGCTGTTTAAATTGTAAAAATGTTTCAGTCTTTTAGGGTTTTAAGTTTGCTGACATTACATTGTCATGGCAACAAAGGTGTAAAATTGGCTATAACTTTACACAGAAAAGGTTAGTAAGTGAATTTATCATACTGAAATCATGTTACATGCATATTGTTTATGTCTTTGGCTATACTTTGGAAAAAGTGAGTATTTTATCTTTCAAAAATTGGCCCCCATTCACTTCCATTGTTTGTAAGTGCCTCACTGTAACCCAGATTTGTGCTTTTTTTGAAGAATAGGTGGGCTAAGTCAAAATAACTTTTGTGTTAATCAATATTATGCCACAAATGCTGTCGATTGAGCTTAAGTTGACCCTGCAGTGCATCCGGAAAGTATTCACAGCGCTTCACTTTTTCCAAATTTTTGTTACAGCCTTATTCCAAAATTGATTAAATTAATTATTTTCCTAAAAATTCTACAAACAATACCCCATAATGACAACGTGAAAGAAGTTGGTTTGAATTCTTTGCAAATTAATTAAAAATAAAAAAACGAAAACAATCATATGTACATAAGTATTCAGAACCTTTGCTCAATACTTTGTTGTAGCACCTTTTGGCACCAATTACTACCTCAAGTCCTTTTGAGTATGATTCTACAAGCTTGGCACACCTATTTTTGGGCAGTTTCTCCCATTCTTCTTTGCAGGACCTCTCAAGCTCCATCAGGTTGGATGGGGAGCGTCGGTGCACAGCCATTTTCAGATCTCTCCAGAGATGTTCAATCAGGTTCAAGTCTGGGCTCTGGCTGGGCCACTCAAGGACATTCACAGAGTTGTCCCTTAGCCACTCCTTTGTTATCTTGGTTGTGTGCTTGGGGTCGTTGTCCTGTTGGAAGATGAACCTTCACCCCAGTCTGAGGTCCAGAGCGCTCTGGAGCAGGTTTTCATCAAGGATGTCTCTGTACATTGCTGCATTCATCTCTCCCTCGATCCTGACTAGTCTCCCAGTTCCTGCTGCTGAAAAACATCCCCACTGCATGATACTGCCACCACCATGCTTCACTGTAGGGATGGTATTGGCAAGGTGATGAGCGGTGCCTGGTTTCCTTCAGACAGAAGAATTCAATCTTTGTTTCTCATGGTCTGAGAGTCCTTCAGGTGCCTTTTGGCAAACTCCAGATGGGCTGTCATGTGCCTTTTACTGAGGAGTGGCCTCCGGCTGGCTACTCTACTATACAGGCATGATTGGTGGAGTGCTGCAAAGATGGTTGTTCTTCTGGAAGATTCTTCTCTCTCCACAGAGAAACGCTGGAGCTCTGTCAGAGTCACCTCCCTCTTGGTCACCTCCCTGACTAAGGCCCTTGTCCCCCGATCGCTCAGTTTGGCCTGGCGGCCAGCTCTAGGAAGAGTCCTGGTGGTTCCAAACTTTTTCCATTTACAGATGATGGAGGCCACTGTGCTCATTGGTACCTTCAATGCTGCAAAAACATTTCTGTACCCTTCCCCAGATCTGTGCCTAGATACAATCCTGTCTCGGAGGTCTACAGACAGTTCCTTGGACTTCATGGCTTGGTTTGTGCTCTGACATGCGCTGTTAACTGTTGGACCTTATATAGACAGGTGTGAGCCTTTCCAAATCATGTCCAATCAACTGAATTTACCACAGGTGGACTCCAATCAAGTTGTAGAAACATCTCAAGGATGATCAGTGGAAACAGGATGCACCTGAGCTCAATTTTGATTGTCATGGCAAAGGCTGTGAATACTTATGTACATGTGATTTTATTTAAATTTTTTCTTCTTTTTATATTTGTTATAAATTTGCAAAGATTTCAAACAAACTTCTTTCACGTTGTCATTATGGGGTATTGTTTGTAGAATTGAGGAAAATAAAGAATTTAGTCAATTTTGGAATAAGGCTGTAACATAACAAAATGTGGAAAAAGTGAAGCGCTGTGAATACTTTCCGGATGCACTGTATATGGTTAAATCCCAGAGACATGGGGCTCTCAATGTGGCTTTATCCATAAATTGTAAAATCGTAACCATTTTCAATGATTAACTAAATGTGGGTCACATGGTATGAAGCTTATGTTTGATTTCTATTATTAAAAACAAATAACAAAGGTCTGAAGTACAAAACATTTTAGAACCTAAATATTTAGCTTAAAAGAATAATGAAAAATCGAAGTTTTTAAAAACATAACTGATTATGGGTGTCGGAGACTTTAAATCGTTGAGATCCCAAAATTGGTGGAATGGTCGCAAATCAACCCCACCACTCGGGCGTGTGCACACACCCACCCATCCAACACTAGGTGGCGCTATGATTGGCAAATGTATATATTCTTTAATATTTCTGGAAATGTATGGGCTAGAATCAAAATTCTTGGTGATTACTCTGTAAATATTTACATTTCTTAATAATGACAGATTTAAAATCATGTCTTCAAGCACTTGCATCACTCAAAAATGACCACCCAGCCCTTGTAAATATTCTAACCAAATTGTCAGCTCTGGAGGCACAGAATTATATTATTTACTTTTGTTGGGTACCTGGCCATTGTGGAATCCTAGGAAATGAACAAGCAGACACTGCTGCTAATGAAGCACCTTCTACAGATCTTAAAACATGCTCCATACCACCGTTAGATATGAAACCTACCATAATCTCTTACATCATCAACAAATGGCAAACAGAATGGGATCAATGTGGCGTAAAATCACTAACTAACTAACTCTGTAAATAATGATCCATGGCATTTAAAATGTTGGCTCTATTAATCATTTATGGTTATCTTTAGACAATCTGAAAATTTCAGCCAGGGAAGTTACAAAAATGTAGTTGATTTGATATAAATTATCCCTATACATTTCTATGTGCAATATTATCTACAATACCCAATCTAAGGCAAAGTTCAGACTGATTATAGATGGACACATCGATGAGTTTTGCAAATAATATTTAACCCCATTGAATTTATAGATATGAATAAATCTGAAAAGAATAATTTGAATTGATAATTTGTGTTGGTTTATAGCATGTTTATTCCTGCTCATCCACTCCCCCAAAGTTAATTGCTGTTTGACTTGTGTTTTATCTGTGTTTTTCTGGTGGTGTCCACCACAGCACTCTGCGAGTGGGGCTGTCTGTCATGAGTGGGATGGAACAAAGTTCCGGCAAGCGAATTCGGAAACCCTCGCTGCTGTACGAGGGCTTTGAGAGTCCGTCTCTGCCCTACGTGCCTCCGCCCGGCCCTCCTCCACCCCAACAGGCCCAGGTCAAGGACCTCAGTCGACAGGGGCGAGCGACCAACCAGCTGCAGTTCCTCCACAAGGTGTTGGTGAAGGCGTTGTGGCGGCATTATTTCGCTTGGCCTTTCCATGAACCGGTGGACGCGGTCCGACTCAACTTACCTGTGAGTGAATGTTCACTTTCTGAATGTTCAATGACTGAAGGCACCTTTAAAGAAATGGGTCATTAGTTCATCACCTTAATGAAGATACACTAATATGCTAATGAAGATAATAAATATACAAGATAATCTGATTAGCCATGCAATGATGCAATTTCCGGTTTTGCTTTCAGGACTACCATAAGATCATAAAACAGCCGATGGACTTGGGCACCATCAAGAAACGACTGGAGAATAACTATTACCGCAGCGCAAGTGAATGCTTGCAGGACTTCAACACAATGTTCACCAACTGTTACATCTACAACAAGGTGTGTGTGTGTGTGTGTGTGTGTGTGTGTGTGTGTGTGTGTGCGCAGACTTAAACAAGTTGCCATGGAAACATTCTGCAGTAGTTTTGCATTACTTAAAGGTTAGAGCAAGAATCTACAGCCTTGAACTTTTGTTATATGAAATTGCTGTAGCTTTATTTGTGGTTAAATTCCAACTACAAAATCCAGCTCTAAAATCCTGTTTTAGAGTTCAAGTTAAAGGAGATCTGTCTGTCTATCTATGTAAAAGAGGATCCATCAAAGTTGCTTTTTGATGCAATTTTAATGTATGTAATAAAATTATTCTGTCAATAGTTGAATCAGAATTTTGAATAATTTAATTGAAACAGGCAGTTTTTAACCGGTACACAAAACAATTCGATTCTAATGCTATTTTAGCTACTACAGTTGAAGTCAGAAGTTTACCTTAGCCAAATACATTTAAACAAAGTTTTTCCACAATTCCTAATGGAATTAATCTTTTCTATTAATTGTAGAAAATATTCCCTGTCTTAGGTCAGTTAGGATCACCACTTTATTTTAAGAATGTGAAATGTCAGAATAATAGTAGAGAGAATTATTTATTTCAGCTTTTATTTCTTTTATCACATTCCCAGAGGGTCAGAAGTTTACATAAACTTTGTTTGTATTTGGTAGCATTGCCTTTAAATAGTTTAGCTTGGGTCAGATATTTTGGGTAGCCTTCCACAAGCTTCTCACAATAAGTTGCTGGAATTTTGGCCCATTCTTCCAGACAGACCTGGTGTAACTGAGTCAGGTTTGGCAGGACTACTTGCTCGCCCACGCTTTTTCAGTTCTGCCCACAAAGGTTCTATCAGATTGAGGTCAGGGCTTTATTTTGACCACTCCAATACCTTGACTTTGTTGTCCTTTAGCCATTTTGCCACAACTTTGGAGGTATGCTTGTGGTCATTGTCCATTTGGAAGACCCATTTGCGAAGCTTTAACTTCCTGGCTGATGTCTTGAGATGTTGCTTCAATATATCCACATAATTATCCTTCCTCATGATGCCATCTATTTTGTGAAGTGCACCAGTCCCTCCTGCAGAAAAGTACCCCCACAACATGATGCTGCCATCCCCATGCTTCACGGTTGGGATGGTGTTCTTCAGCTTGCAAGCCTCACGCTTTTTCATTCCAAACATAATGATTGGCATCAAACACTTACATTTTTGTTTCATGAGACCAGAGGACATTTCTCTAAATAGTAAGTTCTTTGTCCCCATGTGCACTTGCAAACTGTAGACTGGCTTTTTTATGGTGGGTTTGGAGCAGTGGCTTCTTCCTTGCTGAGCAGCCTTTCAGGTTATGTCGATATAGATACTTGTTTTACTGTGGATATAGATACTTGTCTACCTGTTTCCTCCAGCATCATCACAAGGGCCTTTGCTGTTGTTTTGGGATTGATTTACAGTTTTCGCACCAAACTATGTTCATCTCTGGGAGACAGAAGATGTCTCCTTCCTGAGCGATATGATGGCTGCGTCGTAACAAGGTGTTTATTACTGCGCTTCTTAGAAAGAAATGAAGAACATTTGTGTCTGAAATGGCATTTGTTTGCACTCTTTAATATAGGCTGTAATTTTCAGGTAAAAGATAGGGATGTGGTCAAATGTAGGATGTGCAAAACTAACAGTTGATCAGTCAGTGCATTGTCTGAGCTAGGTGACTAGTTAGTACCAAGGAACCCATGTATAAGGCTGCTTTATATCCATTTATATTCAACAAATAAATATAGGCTATACAATATATCATTTTAACTTATCAAACTAATTTTGTTATTTTAGAATTTAAAATATATTACCATAGGCTATTACTATTATTATAATGATTATGACACAAGATGATTCACCTACAGTCCCAATATCATTGCATGTTATTTGCATATACATCCTGAGATAGTCTGAGATCCTATGCAACGTTCTCATAGACTAAGTTTCTTACAAACTTCTCCCAGATAATTGACAGATGAAAAATAGTGAGAACTCAAAATTTGCGTATGTTCCACGAGTGTTCCACGAGACACTATCTCGCTGCAGGCATTGGCGCCAAAGTGCAAATTCTGAACACAAAAGCAAATCAGACACGTGCATCAACGGCATTCCTTTCAACTTCAAAATAAAATCAGGTGTGTTACCTCAAGCACGCGTCTTTGTGTCTAGCTGCATTTCATGTCAACAGTGGTGGATATATATATATATATATACATATACACACACACACATCTAACAGCATGGGTAGTCATCGCATGAATGCCCATGCTGTTAGATGTGTGTGTATATATATTGTAGTTTGCAACCCAATAGTTTGAGAAGCCTTTTTACAGTTCAACTATTTATTGAAGCATTGTCAGACAGAATCTGCAGTATAACTTGTTACAAATACTCTCCACAACACTTCTCAAATTAACTTTTGGATTATGCATAATAGAAGGAACATTGATTACAGCAGAAGATTTTCATGTCCAACAGTAAACAAAGGGTGCTTTGATGGATGTAGCAGCGGTGTATTAAAGGACAAAACGTCTCTGAGAGAGAACCTGTTACTTGGAACACTGCACAAAGCATCCTATATTTATTGATTAATCATTGTTGCATTAAGATGTATTTTATTTATTAAATAAAAATATATTTTTCATTAGGGAGACAATTTTAAAATCGTTTGGCTCTAGAATCGCAATTTGTAACCGAATCGATTTTATTCCCCAGTCCTACTATATAGAAGCGAGCATTGTAGGACCATCTCCAATTCAAAATAAGAGTCCCCCTTGTGTTTTAGGCTTGTTTATAGATAAAAGCACTGTATTCTTAAAAAAAAAAAAGTTATTATTATTAATGTCATTATTAATGTAATTTACTTATAAAAGCCTTAAAGGTTACAGTAGCCTGTTTATTTCCCAAATGCCTGTTTAATTTTAAGGGTCAGAGAAGGGGTGCGAATTGGTCATGATTAACCGTTTTTGGTGCAAGAAACCTTCACTAACAGGACAAAATTACATTACTACTGAAGTTTAGAATATGGCCCGTTAAGAGAATGTTTTCTTCCAGCCTACAGATGATATAGTGCTGATGGCACAATCTCTGGAGAAGGTCTTCTTACAGAAAGTTGCCCAAATGCCCCAAGACGAGATTGAGTTGCTCCCTCCGGCTCCGAGGGGCAGAGGAGCCAAGACTGTCAAAGGACGCAGAGGGAGAGGTGAGTTATGGAGTGATGAAGCTGGAGGAGAAACTGATAGTTGATAACAGGGTTGCAGGTCTCTTCTGATAGGGTCATCATGGACAGCAGGGAAAGAACAATGCTAAATGCCACTAACCATTGAATCGTGCATAGTTTACATGGCAAAATAAATAGTCTTATCAACTTTTTATAGTGAGGACAAGCACATAACATGGACAGGTTGTGTGACGGTCTTCAGGAAAACCATGAGCAAAACTATGCAAAGTTGAAGAAAATGTGACGGACTACATTTCACCATCAAGAGACAAAGTAAACCAATTAATACATTTAAATATAAAATTTTATTGGTATTTGTGTATACTTTACAATAAGCAGTTTTGATACTGTGTGTTTCGCCACATTACTGTTTGTCCAATGTAAAATCTGTCCCGAAGCAAAACTATTTTAGAAACACTTGGGTAAAAATTGTATGAGCAAGGGGTGGACGATATAAGTAAACATTTAGATTGTGCTTTTCTTAATTTTTATTTGGGGGGGGGGTGTATTAACAATATACGATATATCATGATATATACCTTTTTTTTTTTACGTTTACTTTTGTTCTAAACAGAAGTAATGGTAGACCTGTATCATTGGAATGTATCAATATCCATTGGAATGAAATTGCCCCCTTCACCCAAAGCATTTGCTTTTGATCAAGAACCCTTCCACCCGTGGCTATATATTATGCAAGATGCACGATAAATAAAGGCTTTATTTAATAACTCCTGGGGTAATTTATGCAATGCGAAAGCTTGACTGCGTCTGCAATAGTCAATATAGGTTGACCGCTTGATGTGGACCCAAACATGTCCATGCCACACACTGCACCTACTCCTGCATTTGACTTCTTTGGGAGTCGTCCCATTCTGTGCATTCATTTTTTTCCATGTTTCTTCTTCACTGTCCAATTCTGTTGTGTACAGGTTGAGTGCCGTGCACACTGATATGTACATACCGTGATATTCACGGTATAGCAAAATCTCTAACGACTGACACTTTATACATCATGATATATATAATCGCCATTCCGCTCAGCCCTTGAATGACCTGTTCACTGGCTAAAGTCATTGATGTTTAATCTTTACAGTCTTATTAATGCAAAAAGTTTGGCTCTGATACTGTACCTTATTTCCATCAGGTGGAGGAAGTTTTATAAGTGATCACCAGGTGCCTGCAGTATCCCAGTCGGCTTATTCTCCTTCATCTCCTGATACACCAGATTCTCGGTTCTCCACCCCTCCACTGACCCTGCTGAACAACAGTGTTCCCCCTCCATCACTGATCAACACACATCCCACTCAACCCACTGCAAAGGTACGTACACAACTACCTATAAAACTTACATAGTCACAAAATCAATATATAGTTACATTTCCTATTCATCACAAGTCTGACATTTATGCAAAAACAGCTTATAATTTTGTAAGACTTGAGCTTACAGCAAAAGACGTGTAAAAACAGTAAAACTAGTATTATAAATGGGATAGTTTTAACGAGGTCTGGGCGATATGGCCAAAAATATTATCACAATATTTTTTTAAAATCATTCGATATTGATATTAAGCAGCAACATTTAAATGTTGAAAAAAGACCTCTGAATAAAAATTGTGGACCTCCACAAGTTGTTCATCGTTGGGAGAAATTTCCAAATGCCTGACCAAGTTCATCTCTACAAACAATAGTATGGAAGTATAAACACAATGTGACCATGCAGCCATCATACAGCTTGGGAAGGAAACTCATTCTGTCTCCCAGAGATGAATGTAGTTTGGTGCGAAAACTGCAAATCAATCCCAGAATAACAGCTTGTGAAGATGCTGGAGGAAACTAGTAGACGAGTATCTATAACCACAGGAAAAGGAGTCCTATATCGACATAACCTGAAAGGCTGCTCAGCAATGAAGAAGCCACTGCTCCAAAACCGCCATAAAACAGCCAGAATACAGTTTGCAAGTGCACATGGGGACAAAGTCCTTACTTTTTGGAGAAATGTCCTCCTGTCTGATGAAACAAAAATGTAACTGTTTGGCCATAATGACCATTGTAATGTTTGGAGGAAAAAGGGTAAGGCTTGCAAGCCGAAGAACACCATCCCAACCGTGAAGCATGGGGATGGCAGCATCATATTGTGGGAATGCTTTCCTGCGTGAGGGACTGGTGCACTTCACAGAATAGATGGCATCATGAGGAAGGAAAATTATGTGGATATATTAAAGCAACATCTCAAGACATCAGCCAGGAAAGCTTGGTCGCAAATGGGTGGCAAAATGGCTTAAGGACAACAAAGTCAAGGTATTGGAGTGGTCATAACAAAGCCCTGACCTCAATCTGATTGTTGTGGGCAGAATTGAAAAAGAGTGTGTGAGCAAGGAAGCCTACAAACCTGACTCAGTTACACCATGTCTGGAGGAATGGCTCAATATTCCATTGGAAGGCTACCCAAGTTAAACAATTTAAAGGCAGTGCTACCAAATACTGATACTGAAGCTTTTGAGAGCGTCCGATCACTGTGTTAGTCATGTTCATTACTGTCAGCTCAAAATGACATAAAGCACCATTAAAACACAATTAAAGTAGTTCATATGACTGATGTCAATAGCTCTGTGAATCACAAAAGGCTGTGTTTAATAAGTAAATACATATATATAAATATATACACAAATAAAATGCACGTGCGGATGCAGCGCGTCAGTGAATGGCACTGCTCTGTTTACACATGCTCGTGGCTATTTTTAGCCTTCACTGTGCATTTTTAACCAGAATTTGAATAAGAAGCTTAAAACTACTCTGAACTTGCCTATAAACAGACAAACTTACAGGACTTCCTGGAGAGTTCAAAATGTCAAAATAAAAGCGTGAAGGTTTTAAAAGTTAAAGGTGCACGATTTAGATAAATAACAACATATTCCAATAGTAATATGTTTACAAATGATAATAATATTTAAGTTGAATAAGTTCCAAAAAAATAACTGTGTGAATGAAAAGTGGACTGATATCTTACAACTAAATTGAACAAAATAGAAATCTGAATCCAAGTTGAAAAAAAAACTTCTTCTTTTCTACTGATGACTTGTACTGGAATTACTGTTAATTTTGCTGCTACATTATCCAGTATACTAGTGTTTCTTAATAAGCTTTACATTTATATTGAAATAATGTGTAGTTAGAGGTTTTGTTTCTTTACATATTAAAGAATACTCTCAATTAGTTCCACACAATAATGTAAAGATTTTCTAAACTGATTATGCAAAAAAACAACACTAGTATCAGATCTCAGTGCATCCCTAGTAATAAGTTCAGCACAAGTACTTTGTCCTATTTAGTTCTTAATGAATTCGCTATGTCACGTTTCTCTCCACAGAAGAAGGGCGTAAAGCGTAAAGCCGACACCACCACTCCCACTACGCTTGGCTTCTCTGCTCCCGTCCGTATGGGAGGTATGGGAAAAGGTCACGGTTCAGGCGGAGAGATGCCCTTCTCACTATCTTCCATGCCTGTAGACTGCACTCCCAGCATAGGCGTGGTCAGGGGTGTGAACGAGCCCTCCCACCTGCAGCCCGTCTTGGGGCGACCGCTGTCTCGACGGCCAATCAAACCACCATGCAAGGATCTGCCCGACTCAGTGCGACCCCATCAGCCCTCGCGACGCGGGAAACTGAGCAAGCAGTTGCGATACTGCAGCGGCGTCCTTAAAGAGCTGCTGTCCAAAAAACATGCAGGGTACGCATGGCCATTTTACAAACCAGTGGATGCATCAGTGCTGGGTCTCCATGACTACCATGACATCATAAAACACCCCATGGACCTCAGCACTATCAAGGTGATTTGTATGCACTATATATGCATTAACAAACACATGTACAGAATGTACTGTATACCGCCTATTTTATTAAACAGTATGTAAAACAGAATGCATGCAATGATGAACATTTTAAACAGTAAAATGTAACATTGTTGTCATATGACCTCCGCACATTGCATGTTTCTACTTATCATCTTGTAATGGTTATTTTAAGTAATGCACCGATCAGGAAATTTGATGCCAATGCGGTTCACTGACATTTTAACATTGGTTGACCTCTGTCATCAACAAGGCATTTCCATCCACAGAACTGCCGCTCATGGATGATTTTTGTTTTTGGCACCATTTGGAGTAAATTCTAGAGACTGTTGTGTGTGAAAATCCCAGGAGATCAACAGTTACAGAAATACTCAAACCAGCTCATCTGGCACCAACAATCATCAATGTGATTATCTAATCAGCCAATCGTGTGGCAGCAGTGCATAAAATCATGCAGATACGGGCCAGGAGCTTCAGTTTATGTTCACATCAACCATCAGAATGAGGAAAAAATTTGATCTCGGTGATTTGGACCGTGGCAAGATGGGCTGGTTTGAGTATTTCTGTAACTACAAAATCATCTGGTTTGTGTCTGACAGAGGAAGATGGATGAGCGCGAGTACAGAGATGCTCAACAGTTCAGTGCGGATGTCAGACTCATGTTCTCCAATTGCTACAAGTACAACCCACCAGATCATGATGTCGTCACCATGGCACGCAAACTACAGGTAGAATCTGTCCTTAAGCCGTTTCCATACAGAAATGTGCATTTAGCACTTATTGTGCCCCTTTCGCCTCCCAAATGTCCCTATTTTTTTTTTCTTTGAAGTTTTGGTAAAATTGGGAGAGTATGAGACAATTAATTGAAATAAGACCGCTTACTGTCATTTTAATTTCCCAAATAAAAGCAATCAGAAGACAGAATTGCAATCAAAAGGGAGCTGTTCCCTTCTGATAGGACAGTGATATTGGTCCTGAAGTTGCGTCTATTGTAGGTTGCCACCGGTTCCGACCCAAAGCGAATAGTCATGGCCCAGTTCAAGCTGGCAACCTGGACGTAGTGGGGAAACTTTCAGTCATAGTATAAGGACCATCAATCGATGTGCACACAGCATATACGCAATGTAAGGCTGGCACCAAGATGTCTACACCCAAAATGCACCATTTCTGGTAAAAGTCAAAGAACTCTGTAAGAACCAAGACAACACTCCCTACTTTTTAAGGACCATAAAACGCAAATCTCAGATCTGCTCCATCTCACCACTGGTCACTTTTGGATGTAAAGGTGGACCCTACAACAGCTATTAAAGAAAAATATATACGGTGTAATATCAGGGTTTACATATGATCCATTCCTGATATTCAATAGGCTATTTTTAACAATCATCTGATCTAAAGCATCGCCATCACAACTGCATTATGTGCCGCATATTTGTCCAGCAACTTTTAACGGCCAACTGATCATGATTGTCATCTAAACTTAATTTTAGCATCATAATGCAATTGACATTTTCTGAAGAAGCTCAGCAAATGTGATCTGAGGTAAAGAGGGTTAGATTTAAAATGGTTAAAAATGTTCAAAAGCTCATTTTCTGAAAGTGAACAGAGCATTGGACAAATAGTTCTGATAGTTTATAGTCTTGAAAAAAGTCTAGAACATTCTGAGAATGTCATTCAGCTGACTTTATTCATCTACAGAACAGGGTAAGGCTAATTTAAGTTTTGTTAAGAAAAGGCATTTAGTAATTATTTAATGCTTAATTCAGTTGGTAGGCTAATTTATTTAATTTAATACAGGGAATTTTGCTGGCATTTTTTCATAAGTGAAACAATAATTTTATAGAATTGGGCTGTATGTTAGTTTTCCAAAATAGCACACCGATGCTTTCTCCTAGTATTGTGTATTTATTTTTAATTTAAAACATCTTTGTGCACGGAATTTTTTTTTTTTTTGTGTTATGTGCTAATTCCATGACTGCCGTTTATTATTTTGAATGGTGTGTTAAAGCAACTTTAATAAATAAACGGATGGATTAAATTAATTACAAACAGTGGCCATTAATTTGTTCTCCGTTCAGATGTCGATGTGCATGATATGAGATATTTGTGTTAGTGCTCCTGGAAGTGTCATGTTTGCAGCATTGGATCTATATGCCGTTAAGATCGATCCATAATCACGTAACAATGAATTGGCTTTCAAGAATGTATTCCTTGTTGTCGTGATTAACACAGGCTAACAATTAGGGTAAATTCTGTCATGTGACACTACATTTTGCATTAATGCCAATTTTCTAGACAAAGTGTTTCCAAACCAGTTTTTCGGGACGTTTGATGTATCGACATGGTTTATGCGCTAGTGTTAAACGGAAAAATATTATGTCGACACTTGTGAAATTTTTGCGATAATTTGCTCTTCCATCAGCTTTATTTTGATGCGTTAACTTTTTTGGCATAAAATCCTTGGATGGAAATGTATTTATTGTTATGTAAATAATATTCTCATGTCAGAATGAGTTATTATTTATTAAATTGTAAAGTAAATTGTTTATGCATCATGGTCGTTTTTATACTGATTTAAGTAACTTAAATACATGTATTATGTTTCCATATAATCCCATATATTATTGCATAATATTTTATAGGAACAACATTGCCCCTGTATGTTGCAAACTACTGCTACTTCACAGCTCAAACAGGTTTATATCTGTATTTAGTTTTTTATATTTTGGTCTCCCTTCTCTTTTTTTAGGATGTGTTTGAGTTCCGCTTCGCAAAGATGCCCGACGAGGTTTCGGAGGAGGAATTATCTCCCATGCCACTGGGGCGAAACATGGGCATGCACCACTCCTCTTCCTCATCATCATCTTCCTCTTCTTCATCCTCATCTTCCTCCTCATCAGAGAGTGAACCGAGCAGCGACAGTGAGCCCAGCAGCGACAGCTGCCCGAGTTCTGACAGCGAGGAGGAGCGAGCACAACGCCTGGCCCAACTGCAGGACCAGGTGTGTACTCAGGTACACAAACCTTTCTCCTTCTCTCATCCATGCAGAAAGTGTAAAGAAATAGTTAATGCAAAAATACTCATGTCATGCAACGCACCCGAGACGCTACACAAGCATGTCTGATGCAGGTTTACATTGACGGGTCCTTAAACAAGCCCTCATAATAAATCTCCAACTGATTGACAAATTCACTTGTGAAATGGATTGCTGTGAACTGTGTGCCAATGATTGACTTATGATCAATAATATGGTAGTAAACAAATCAAAAAATCTAATATTATAATCAAAGATTTACAAAAATGTGAGGGGTGTACTCACTTTTGTGAGATACTGTGTGTGTGTGTGTGTGTGTGTCAGCACATTCATCATATTTACAACTTGTATCCTGTGAATAATAAAACGTATTCCTCAAACCTCATCTGGTGAAATATTTATACACAAAACCCTTCATCTGGTAAACGTATAGAAAAGTATATACTGTATATAGAAAACGTGTAGAAACATTTTCTCTATATTGATTTAAAATCAAACAAGTGGCTTTTCCCACCACCTTAGTTGCCAGTAAACCTCTAGTCATGAAATGCTGTTCCTATGCTATTGACAAAAGGCTTGTTGTCATTCTAATTGGATCAGTTGCAATGGATGTTTTAACACTGTGTATCTGTGTATTTTAGCTTCGAGCGGTGCACGAGCAGCTGGCTGCTCTCTCCTCCGGCCCCATCGTCAAACCCAAGAGGAAACGAGAGAAAAAGAAGGACAAAAGAAAGAAAAAGAAGCTGGAGAAGCACAGAGGAAGCAGAGGTTTGATGAGTGATGAGCGCGAAAAACCTGCCAAGATGTCTAAGAGCAAATCGAGCCGAGCGTCAATCTCATCCGCACAGAGCAAGAAGGGGCCTGCTAAAAAAAGCAACAAAAGCAAGTGTGTGGTTATTTCACTAGCACTTATTAAAGGAATCGTTCACCCAAAATGAAAGTTCTGTCATTTACTCACCCTGTGTTGTTCCAAACCCATACGACTTGTTTTGTTTGACAGAAATGCAAAGAAATCATCCTCGTCATCTCATTTTGCGGCAGCCGCTGTCTCCATCCCTCACTACGACTCTGAGGAGGAAGAGGATGGTCTTCCCATGAGTTACGATGACAAACGACAGCTCAGTCTGGATATCAACAAGCTGCCCGGGGAGAAACTCGGCCGTGTGGTGCACATCATTCAGTCGCGTGAGCCCTCCCTGCGTGACACCAACCCAGAGGAGATCGAAATCGACTTTGAGACGCTCAAACCATCCACACTGCGTGAATTAGAACGATATGTAATGACCTGTCTGCGCAAGAAGCCCCGCAAACCTTACGGTGAGCAGAGATGTAAAACTAGTGGTGAAACGGGATATTTCAGGGATAGTTCACCCCAAAATGTTATCTTATAATTGAATCACCAATGATGTGTGTGACTTTCTTTCCTCTGCTGAGTACAAACAAGGGTTTTAGAAGAAATCCTCCGCTCAGTAGGTCCATACAATGCAAGTAAATTGTGGCCAGAATTTTGAAGCTCCAAAAAGCAAATAAAGGCAGCTTAAAAGTAATCCATGAGACTCCAGCGGTTTAATCCATATATTCTGAAGTAATCCAATTGATTTTGGGTGAGAACAGACCAACATGTAACTTTTTTTTTTTTATTATTATAAATCACTATATCAGCAGTCTCATTGGCAGTCATGATTTCAATCTCAATTACACTTTCTAGTGCTCTGCTCATGTGTCAAGCTCAAAGAAATGTAATCGAGATTATAGTCATAATCATGCTTCGAGAGTGCAGTGGCTAGATGTAAGAAAGGAGTCACATTTTGGTCAGGTCTCACTAAAAAAATGAATTTGGATTACTTTTATGCTGATTTGATGTGCTTTTTGGAGCTTCAAAGTTTTTTTTTCTTGAAGTTCAAAGTACATTTGTTTTTATTAAAAATTTTTAGATGAACAGTCCCACACAGAGACTTGAGTGTTATGAATCGGTCCATTGGAACTGATTCACAGAAATGAATCAAATTTATGAACAGTTTGTGGGATTTGTTATTATTCAGTATTATTTATACTTTGGTTTAAACTGTTTACAATATGAAGTTAAGATAATAAAATTAATTGTGAAAACAATTTTTTTTTTTTTTGCACATTTGGCAACATGGAATATCTTGAAGAAATAATCAATAATAAAAACCGTTGTTAGCTGCAGCCCTAGTGCTATCTTTCTCTGCAATTATATGTATTATATTGTCACCATGCCTGGTTAGGACATATCATGGGTCCACTGGCAATGATGAAAAAGTATAATTGTTAAGCAACCACTTCCTTTTTGTTTTTTCACTTATCTGTGTAGTTGTGAAGAAGGGAGGAAGTGGGAAGAGCCAAGAAGAACTGGCTCTGGAGAAGAAGAGAGAGCTGGAGAGAAGACTACAGGATGTGAGCGGACAGCTGAACTCTTCCAAGAAACCACAGAAACCCAAAGGTACAGTCAGGTTAAGGGTAGTTGAATGTTATGATCCTTGCTTTCTGTTTAATTCTGTTTGAACAGCTCGGGGCAAGTGCATTTTGGTGAGGTGTGTTATCTAAAGTTGCACTTTCACTCACAGTGCAGTTCTACAAAAGTAAAGTATTGCTTTATCATGATGCTGCATCAATATGGCTAATCGTCAATATCAGTCCACGACAACTGCCATATCAGTGTAACATAAACAACAAATACCTCCCATCATAATTTATCAACATTAGTTAACATGAACTAACAATTAAAATCCCTTCTACAGCATTTATTAACCTTTGTTAATGTTCATTTCAACATGAATTTTTGTATTTATCAAATGTTGTATATGTTAACATCAGCACTAGGAACTAACAATGGAAATGTATATAACCAACATTAAGAAAGATTAATAAATGCAGTCAAATATTGATAATTGTTAGTATATCGACACTTTAATGTATTAACAAATAAAAGCTTATTGTAAAGTGTAAAGTGTCACACGGCTATTGTTGATCAGCAAAAAACCACCCAAACAGAGCACAGAAGTTATAAATATATAGCCAACGTTTGGGAAGGGATCATTTTGACGCTTCACGATTTGGATTGAAATATAAGCATTAGGTCAGCTTTGATTTTTAACATGTTAGCAACTGTGGCGACTGTTAACATTTTTTTATCCAACCATTTTATTTCTCTTGATGAATTAAAATAAACCTGTCTGTCTTGAGTGAAGTCCTGACGGCGAAAATCTGGAGCCTCCGTCTTGCACGTTCTCAACACAGTGTGTGCGTGGATGTAGACGCAGCAATGAATTGGGAAGGTTGAATGACACTTTCTTTTTTTGGTGGGGTGAAAAATGCTTATTGAGAATGGACAGGACATTGTCTAACACCCTGATGAAATATTAACCCCCCACCCTTTTTTTTTTTTTTTTACGTATTTGCACAAGAGTTGTGGTGGCGTAGTGGTCTAAAGCACAGAACTGTTAATCAGAAGGTCGCTGGTTCGAACCCCACAGCCACCACCATTGTGTCCTTGAGCAAGACACTTAACTCCAGGTTGCTCCGGGGGGGATTGTCCCTGTAATAAATGCACTGTAAGTCGCTTTGGATAAAAGCATCTGCCAAATGCATAAATGTATAAATATACAAAAATTCCGGAATCACATCCCTGAAGATGTGTATTACTTCTCCAGAACACAAAGAAGACTTTTTAAGAATTGTTCAGCTCTGTAGGTCCATACAATGCAAGTGAATGATCAGGCCTTTGTTGCTCCAAAATACAAATCAAGTCATCATAAAACTCATCCTTCAAACTCCAGTGGTTAAATCAATGCCTTCTGGGTGAGAACAGACCAAAACATTGCTCCTTTTTCACTGTATGTCGTGACGGTAGTCTCTTTGGCAATCATGATTTCAAGCTCGATTGTACTTCCAATAGCACCATCTAGGAAGAGTAATCGAGCTTGAAATCATGATCTGGCCTAGAGACTGCAAGGCAAGATATACCATGAAAAAGGAGTTACATTTTGGTCTGTTCTCACCCAAAACCAACTGGATCACTTCAGAAGACACTGATTACACTAGTCTTGATTAACTATGGAGTACCATTTATGCTGACTTTATCTCCTGAAACAGTTGATCAGGACCCCAATTCAAAACAGAGCTGAAAATGATGTTGTTTATAACACGGCTACAAACCAAATGAATAAATGGACAATTTCAGCACAAATCAATATTTTATGTAATTATGCATGAAGAAAAGAGACCACTCAACAGCTGAATTCCACCTCTGGTTTGCATTGGAGGTCTGTTTTTGTCTGGTGTTTATTTAGTGAAAATAACCATCTGACTGCTCATAATGCATTGCATTACAAGACTACTTGCTAAATAAATAAATGCACAGGAAACATTGGGTTGAAATTATTTTATAATAATGTAGAGATCTCACCATGATCACAGAAGGAAGGACTCTCAATACTCTTTATCCCTGGATGTGCGGTTATTCAGAAATACAGTGCTGTGAAAAAGTATTTGCCCCTATTCTGCTTTCTACTGTTTTTGTGTATATCTCATGCTTAATTGTTTCAAAAATGTAACAATCTAACATAAAACAAAGGCAATTTGAGGAAGCACAAAATACAGTTTTTAAATGATAATGTTATTTATTGAAGAAAAAAGTTATCCAATGCCAACTGGGCCTGTGTAAAAAAAAGGATTTGACCCCCTTAGTTACTAAATCCCCAAATCTATGAAATTGCATTCATAATGGGTTTCAGCTGGAGTAGACACATCCAGGCCTAATATACTGTCAATTCAATCAATTGAACACCTAAATAGAACTTTTTCAGGAGCATGAATTTGGCAAAAGGTCTCACCCAGTTGCACACTATGCCAAGGTCGAAAGAAATTCCAGAATTTATGAGGGAAAAGGTGATTGAAATGCATCAATCTGGGAAGGGATACAAAACGATTTCAAAGGCTCTTGGAATCCAAAGAAATGCAGTGAGAGCCGTTATCTCCAAATGGAGAAAACTCGGCACAGTAGTGAACCTTCCCGGAAGTGGCTGACCTTCCAAAATTCCTCCAAGAGCACAGTGACGACGCATCCAGGAAGTCACAAAAAAGCCAAGGACAACAACAAGCAAGGAACTGCCGGCCTCTCTCGCGTCAATAAAGGTCACAGTTCATGACTCCACTATCAGAAAGACACTGGCCAAAAATGCCATCCATGGAAGAGTCGCAAGGCAAAACCACTGCTAACCCAGAAGAACATTAAGGCTCATCCTAATTGTGCCAAAACACACCTTGATGATCCTCAAACCATTTGGGAGAATGTTCTGTGGACTGATGAGTCGAAACTGTAACCGTTTGCAAGACAGGGGTACCCAAATTCCACAAATGGAACATCATACCTACGGTCATGGTGGTAGTGTGATGGAGTGGGGATGCTTTACTGCTTCAGGGCCAGGGCGAATTCTGCTCTCTACCAGAAAATCCTAAAGGAGAACGTCCGGTCATCAGTCCATGAGTTGAAGCTCAAGCGCAACTAGATTATGTAGCAAGAATAACAATGATCCAATGCATAGGAGTAAGTCCACCTCTGAAATGCTCAAAAGAAGCAAAATTACAGTTTTGGAGTGTCCTACTCAAAGTCCTGACTTGAACCCGATTGAGATGCTGTGGCAGGACCTTAAATGGGCAGTTCATGCTCAAACCCTCCAATGTGTCTGAACTAAAGCAGTTCTGCAAAGAAGAGTGGGCCAGAATACCACCACAGCATTGTGAAAGACTGATCTCCAGTTATCGGATGTGTTTGTTTGCGGTTGTTTCTGCTAAAGGTGGCACAACTAGCTATTACGTTTAAGGGGGCAGTTGGATTTTCACATGGGTGATATAGGTGTTGGATAATGTTTTTGCTTCAATAAGAATATATTTTGTGTTAACCCAAGTTGCCTTTGTTTTACATCACATCTCGTTTGAAGATCTAAAACAATTTAGGATGAAAATACACAAATGGAAGAAATCAGGAAGGGGGCAAATACTTTTTCACAGCACTGTATGCAATCAAAAATGGAATTTAAGTTTTGCCACAGGGCCAGTGAAAATGTCATCAGGGCAAGTTATATATATAAAAAAAAAATAAAAAAAAGGCAAAATTCCTTACTGTGGAGTGCTAAACAACTAGTTTTTTTCATTAGTGAATATCTGCCTTTTTGTTCATTATTTCAGTGGAGAAACCCAGCAGCGTAGAACCGCACACCATGTCATCTCGTCTCAGCGCCAGCAGCTCCAGTTCAGACTCCTCCTCTTCATCCTCGTCCTCCTCTTCTTCAGACACCAGTGACTCTGACTCGAGGTGAAGAGATCTTCTCGAGCTGTACATGCTGGATGGCACAAGAAGTGAGCTCTTCCAGCTCACACTATTCTGGAGCTGTAGCCTGCTGTTCACAAGGACACGTCATTTTCCGTGCTCCCTACTCTTGTGCTTGCTGTTTATTTCTGTGTAAAAAAAAAAAAAAGAAAGAAAGAAAATGTATATATTGTGAAGGATGATTTTTGTTTCTTTTATAAAGAAGACTTTTACCAAAATGCCCATAATGGGAAAATATAACCATAACTATTCTTAGTTGATGACCTAGCTTGTTGTTTTGTTTTTGCTTCCATTTTGACTCTAAACAACATTTATGGTTTATCTCTGTAACACTTTAAAAACCAGTGCCGGTGTTTCTATCATATTTTGAGCAACCAATCCACTTTGGAGTGGATTCACAATATAAACCCAAACTGAAAATATGAATGACTTTTCTTTGCATTGTCTTTAAAGAGTTTATATTTCTGTGCTGCAGTGCTCTGTAATGGAATGTTTTGGAATTTGTTTCAGATGCATAATGTATGCCGAGTAGTTCATAACGGTGTATGAATGAATGCTGTCTAGTTATTTCAACTTGCTATTGCCTTGATCTTGTAAGACATTGAGTTCATTTAATTGCATTTTATTTCTTTACATGGTCAAATCCATGACAAATAATCAGACACTCTGACCATATTATCAGTCATGTTAGGCGTCTGTGAAATGTTAGTGATGACACATGATCTCTCATTAAGTGAAGCATTGACAATAACAGCCATAATGCCTCATTGGATTGCAGAAGATGGACTGTATATGTTGATAAGCACTAGAGGATAAATGACTAGACTCAGTTGTTATACATTATATATAGTATTTGAAAAGATATTAGGTTGAATGTCAACTTAAGACAAATTAGATTTCTGGGGAATTGTAGAGGCATTGCATTTAAGCAATAGAATGAATATTTATTAAACAATGTTACGTATTTCCTGTATATAGTTTGCATTATGCTATGATGCTGTTCCTTCTCTCATTTTATATTTATTTGCATTGCTTTTCTAAAAGTCTTTGAGAGAGAGTGTTTGTGTGTGTGTGTGAGAGAGAGAGAGAGAGTGATTGTGTGTGTTTGTGAGAGAGAGAGTGTGTGTGTGTGAGAGAGAGAGAGAGAGAGAGTGTGTGTGAGAGGGAGAGTGTGTGAGAGAGAGAGTGATAGTGTTTGTGTGTGAGAGAGAGAGTGTGTGTGTGAGACAGAGTGATAGTGTTTGTGTGTGTTTGTGTGAGAGAGAGAGTGTGTGTGAGAGAGAGAGAAAGTGTGTGAGAGAGAGAGTGATAGTGTTTGTGTGTGTGAGAGAGTGTGTGTGAGACAGAGTGATAGTGTTTGTGTGTGTGTGTGAGTGAGAGAGAGAGAGTGATAGTGTGTGTTTGTGAGAGAGTGTGAGAGAGTGTTTGTGTGTGTGTGAGAGGGAGTGTGTGTGTGAGAGAGAGAGTGATAGTGTGTGTGAGAGAGTGAGTGTGTGTTTGTGAGAGAGAGTGTGTGTGTGAGAGGGAGTGTGTGTGAGAGGGAGTGTGTGTGAGAGTGATAGTGTTGTGTGTGTGTGTGAGAGAGAGAGTGTATGTGTGTGTGAGAGAGAGTGATAGAGTGTGTGTGTGTGAGAGAGAGAGTGATAGTGTTTGTGTGTGTGTGTGTGAGAGAGAGTGATAGTGTTTGTTTGTGTGTGTGTGTGTGTGTGAAAGAGAGAGAGAGAGAAACCTATTCAGTATCTGCGGTATAGTTAAGAGTTTATGCACTCTGTATTACACATTGGTTTTTATTTGGATGAAAATACAAATACAACAAGTGAAGGGTGTGAAATTGTCATTTCTATTCTTAGCACAGCTGATGTATGCTGAACAAAAAATACTAGATTTGCTGCTGTTGGCAGAAAATTGTATTTACAAGTGCTGCAAAAGTACTACTTTTGATTTAATATAGTGACACAAACAAGGTTTGAGTACCGGAACTTGAAGAACAAATCTATGTATCACACATAAGCACTCCACGTTCTTTCAGGCATTAGGAAACTTTACCAACACAATCATGATAGTTGAGGAGGAAGTAAATATACCAGTAAATTCCCAGCTGACTCGTGACATTCAGCTGCTGGCCTTAAACAGATGTTTAAAAACTAAAACGTTTTATATAGAGTGGGCATTTGTGGTACTTTCGGTGCCCCAAGCATGACCATTTTAAGTGGTAGTTAAACAATATTTGCCCCTGGATCTGGTTTACAGGTTTTATTTAATAATAATTTTTTTACTTCAATGAGGGCAATTTTTTTCAAACCAGATCAATAGATTTTTAATTTAATCTAATGATTGAAATTAAATTAATTTTATCCATAAAATGAACATTACTCATGCATAACTAGACCTGGAACAGAATATTATGTATAACATTCTATTCAAGAATTAAAAGAACAAGCAGTTTATAAATAGTAAATAATTTTCAAAAATATTTAAATCATCAAAAATAATAACCAGATGTTATAAATAAAATTAGAGGAAATATTTTTACCATTGTATTTTACATTTCACAGGATATTTGTGTTACTTTTGTTTCGGTGCCCCAAGCCACCCATCATTTCTGATCTGGGTATCTGGGTAGTTAAACAGAGTGTGACTCTCTCAGGGGCCAAGCATTTGATGCTACTGCCATATGGTGATGGAGGATGCACGATTTGAGTTGGAGTTTAATGCTGTGGAACTCTGGCACGCGGATGCTACAGAGTGAGGCGATGCTCACCAGAGTTTGCAGCAGACTGGACTGCCAGTGATCTGCACCTCTCAAGCACACCACTCCACCAGCACATGCTTCTACAATGTTCCTCATTGCATTGCAGGACAAAATTATCCACAGGAGTTCAATGATAAGACCTCTAAACGAGAGCAGATGGCCTAATAAAGCCACTTGAACATTTGAGGTCACAGACTATGAATCAGTGTTAAAGGGATAGTAACATCGAAACAATTTCACACGCCACATTTATTGATTTGGGCAGTTACTCCAGGGCGTTTGCCTCTGTAATAAGCGTACTTGTCTGCTAAACATCTACTTACTTTAACAGACTCTTTACATGGAAGAAATGCTCCGTTTTAACCTCAAGCACTTTTTAACAAAACAAGGTGATTTTCCATGTACAGAACTTCTAAAAAAGCTCAATTCAAGCACTTTCAGCACTTCATGGACCTTGTGTAAACAGTGCAGAAAAAAAGCGCAGTAGGTGATTTAGAAGAACTTTTAAACACAATATAGTTTTCCTAATAATACTAAAATGCGTGATATGATAATGGAGACACTTGGGGGTTTGTTGTCCTCAGGTCATATTTTTAAAACACAGACAGGCTCTTAAAGGGATATTCTGGGATCCAAAAAAGTTAAGCTCGATCTACAGTTTTTGGGTATAATGTTGATTACCACAAAAATTTTTTTCGACTTGTCCCTCCATTATTCTTCTTCATTTTGTTCTTCTTTTCTCCCCTTTTTTCCCAAATCACACTGCTTAGTAGGTCCCCATGGTGGCGCAGTTAGTCACCTCAGTCCGGGTGGCGGAGGACTAGTCTCAGTTGCCTCCACTTCTGAGACGTCAATCCGCGCATCTTATCACGTGGCTCATTGTGTATGACACCCCGGAGACTCGCAGCATGTGCAGGCTCATGCTACTCTTCGCACTCCACGCACGACTTACCACACGCCCCATTGAGAGCGAGAACCCATAATCGTGACCACAAGGAGGTTACCCCATGTGACTCTACACTCCCTAGCAACCGGGCCAATTTGGTTGCTTAGAAGACCTGGTTGGAGTCACCCAGCACATCCTCGAACTCGTGACTCCAGGTGTGGTAGTCAGCGTGAGTACCCGCTGAGCTTCCAGGTAATTTAGCCTATTCTTAAGATCAAGCTATATGCATTTAAATTAGTTAAATATTACTCAGTTAAATTTTATGGAATTCTTTTATGAAATAAAAATTGGTAAATCTTAAAAATAGGTTAAATTTGTTTTTGAGTGAACGGACACTGAACAAATCTTTTTGTTGAATGAATTCACAAGAGTCAATTTTGTTTGTATGTATGTATGTAAACGTATATTTAATACAAAATTGTTGCTGTAGCATTATAATTTTGTAATGTACAATTACAATACAATTTATAATAAAAAATAAAAACCTCTGATTTCAGTTGCAAGTAAGTACATAAAACTATCATTCATTCTGTACATTATTGAACACTCGTGTGTGTGATCGCACAGAGGTGAAGCAAGAAGACCCTCAAGAGGTTGAGACAGGACTGCTGATGGTCGGGATTATTGTGGGGTTTCTGGGACTGGTGGCCGGAATTGTTCTGATCTTAATGAGTAGGATGGAGCTACCGGCTGTATGACCACAAATGCCCTCGGCTGCTTTATACTATGAGAAACTGCTTATCCTGTTAGAAATACTGTTGAATAGTGCTTTTGGTTCTCACAGATATACCAAATGTTGGCAACAGAAAAATACAGGATTTTGTGAATGTATAATATAATACACTACCAGTCCAAAATAATAATAATAATAATTCTGGGTACACTGATTATGAGTCCTTTTCAAATTTTTAAATAATAGTAAAGTCACCAAAATGAGAATCTAACACAATGGACGTTTGGGAAATTATATAATAAGTAATAATAATAATAATAATAATAATAATAATAATAATAATAATAAGTAATAATAATAATTCTGGGTACACTGATTATGAGTCCTTTTCAAATTTTAAAATAACAGTAAAGACAACAAAATTAGAAACTAACACAAACGGACATTTGGGGAATTATATAATAAGTAATAATAATAATAATAATAATAAGTAATAATAATAATTCTGGGTACACTGATTATGGGTCCTTTTCAAATTTTTAAATAATAGTAAAGTCACAAAAATGAGAATCTAACACAATGGACGTTTGGGAAATTATATAATAAGTAATAATAATAATAATAATAAGTAATAATAATAATAATAATTCTGGGTACACTGATTATGAGTCCTTTTCAAATTTTAAAATAATAGTAAAGTCACAAAAATGAGAATCTAACACAAATGGACGTTTGGGAAATTAGATAATAAGTAATAATAATAATAATAAATATTTCATATTTTAGCTTCTTCAAAATGGCCAGCTCTGGCATCCATTATAAACGAAGAACTCTTTTATTTTTGTAAAGAAATCCACGTAAACTCAATTTATATTTGAGAATAAATCTTCCATAAAGCATATAAGCAGAAGCCTTTAGGTTTTTAAAATCATAATCAATATACTGTATGAATCAACTACATATTTAAGGAGTGACTTTTAGTTGCTGTAGTTGTTTCTATTTGGATTATTTTGAAATAATTTTATAATTGTATATATCTGTGTTACCTGTTGTATGCAGATTTGTTCATATTCATATTTTGTAAAAAAAAAAAATAAATATAAAACTGTGAATAAAATACATTGTTCAAAAATAGTTTGGGAATAGAGATGTATTTGCACACAATTCTATTTACTTGATCCTCCTGTGACTTTTCCTGTTTGTTACTTTAAAGCCTGGTAAAATTAATTATTAAGAATAAGATTGGATAGTGGTATTGTTGTGTCTCACAAGAGGCCTGTGATTCTGTGAACAATTACGTTTTTCCCAAAAACTAATTATATACAGGCCTATATAAGATCAGAGTCAGTGAGTGGAATTCGAGAACTGGACTGATCTGATTCGTGAACAAATCGTTCTTTTGAGCCGATTCTTTACAATGAACCGGTTCACAAAGCGGACTGAATCTGATCCGGTTCTCTAGTTCAACTCACTGATGTTCCGGATGCAGCGGTTCTTGAGTAAACGGCTCATTGTCTGTAGGGGAAATACATGAGTTGATAGTGACCTTAATTTAAGTCTGTTCTCAAGGTCTCTCACACATAACTATCGTACTGCATCAGAAGATTTGTAATACAGAGTGCGAGTCATGTGGAGAATTTTTTTTTCTTTTTCTGGAGCTTCACGACCACAATCAGGAAAACAAAATGTGTGACTTAAAATAATAATAATAATAATAATAATATTAATAATAAAACAAATTTTTTTTTTGATCCACAGAAAATTTGTAAAATGGGTTTGAAACAAAATGTGAGTGAGTAGTGACAAAACTTTCCTTTTGGCCAAACTGTTCCTCTAAGTTAAGACATTTAAATAACACCTCTAATATCCTTTTATCAGAGGTGTGGGAACAGCTTTCTTTTATGGAGTGAGATAATGCGCTGCATCAAAAAAAAAAATTATGCTGATCATGCATTCTGCAGCCTTCACTTCATATTCTCATCATGAAGAAAGCAGATAGAGCTAATTAATTCATTTACATCTCGGGCTCTGACAGCACCAGATAAGCATGCATGTGGGGAGGGCAGTTCTTAATTGCGTTAATTAAATGAGGGCTGGATTATCTGCCTAGAACTCTGTTTACGTCTATAGCGATTCCTAACTTAGAGTGCTGCACTCAAAGTGTAAAAGCCCTCATTAACAAGAGATTCAAGTGGAAACGGGACTCAATGAAGATTAATAGGCTTGAACTTCTGTATCTTGGTTTTACCTTAACGGAAAAAAAAAGCACTTAGATGGTACTATAATACTGTAGCACACTGCGAGTATCAGGTGGCATAATACTTAAGGTTAGGCGTCTGTTCAAATACACAATCCTAAATTTGCAATATAGCAATGCTTGACAGGTAGGCCTGAAAGCACCCTGACACAATTTCCCTGCACTAACATCCTTGAGCCACTAAACGGCGCTGTGTTCCTTTGACCAGACTTGTGTACTTAGTTTGCTTTGTTTTCAGTTTCATTGCACGCTGACCAAAGTTTATACAGTCAATTTTGGCCATTTTTTTTTAATCTAGAATCAAAATATGAGTCAGTGGTGTAAGTTAATGACACCATGCTTGCTGTCTGATGTTAATGATGAAATAACGTCCATACATTATTCAGTGTTCTCCTCTCCCTGTATCATTGAAGTGTCATTAGTGTTTTCTGGTAATGGACACAGATTGCATGTGCTATGGGAATTACATGCATTTAGTTTGTGGTGCATGCAGAATGCCATCCAAACTTTTCATGACATATATTACATATAATGTTCATGATCTACAGATGGGTGTTTTCAACATGGAGCACGTTTTAGGCACTCTCACACTATTTGTCTGCTAATATGTCCAACAGTTGATGTACAAGCATTACATTTGTCTTTTTTTTTTTTGTCATGAAAATTTCCACCACAGTGTCATTTCCAGAAAATTCCTGTATTGTGTTTCATAGAATTATATGGTGGAAATGACATATCTCAAGTTTTTGCTGTAAAAAAACAGACTCCTTTTTATGTCTGGTCTAATTTCGTAGCTAACATTTTATGCACCCTAAATACACACAATTAAATAATATTTTCACACTATTTGTATAGTTTGGCAAAATCACAGCTTGATTGGAAATGATTGTGATATTTACCTGGAATTTTCTTTATTTTCTTCAAAAATCACCTGTTTGAAGTCTCATCTAAAGTTTACTCAAATAAATAAATAAATAAATAAAATGTTAGGGGCAAAACTGTTTGGTGTGGTGGAAATGACGGCACAACTGTGGGACAGTTGTAAGTAAATAAATAAATAAATTCACAATAAATATTGAAATGGTTAATTTTTTATTTCACCTTTTGTTTAGATTATCATATAAAACAAGTAATAGTTTGTATATTTTTTAATGGATTTTTACAGTTTAATATTGACAGTCTGGGTCTAGGAAAGTCTAAAACAGTAAAATCTATACATACTTTAAAAGGCATTTGAAATAATATATATATATTGTTTTTTTCTCTTAATATATTTGTTATTATATATACAGCACACACATATATATATATATATATATATATATATATATATATATATATATATATATATTTATATAATTTTGTTTTATACTTTTAATTATATGTACAGTATATATATATATATATATATATATATATATATATATATATATATATATTTATTTTTAAGTTTTTGTTTTAATATATTTAAATATATTTTTTATTTTAATATATTTTTTATTATATATACTATATATATATATATATATATATATATATATATATATATATATATATATATATATACATTTTTTATATATTATTTATTATATATACAGTATATATATATATATATATATTTGTTAATATATTTTTATTATATATACAGTATATATATATATATATATATATATATATATATATATATATATATATATATATATATATATATATATATATATATATATATATATATAACCTATATTTAATGTAGCTTGGGTCACATTTTCTTATATCTTGTATTGTTTTGTTTATGGTTTTCAAGTAGAGGGGCATGTATCAAGGGACATCATTTTTGTTGTTGATGTCATAATACTAAATTATAATACAAATAATAGTAGCCTATTTGTTATGAAAATAACGTAGAATAAACACATTTAGAAACTTTAACCACAACTGCCACTGTTGTAAATAAAATCAATATTTTCTGTCTAATAGATTAAGATTATATAATATACAAAACTATATATAAAACAAATTGGGTAAAAATTCTACTGTTACTGTTACTATACAAATGTGCTAAATTACCGTAAGCCTGATCATGTTTAATTTGAAAAACCTTTATTTTGGTGGAAAGCTCTTTTCCTCCTCAGTGCTGTTTTTAATGTTGGAACTGTCTACCGTTTGACTTCCTCTATAGCTCTTTAAACTAGAAGATTCTAACTAGAATTCAAATGGGTCGCATCATTTTTGTGGTCTGCGCCGCGAAGTCAAGGGAAGCCCGGGTGATGCACGTGCAATCCAGAGATACAGTAAGTTAGAACAGAGCAGATCACAAGCATATTTAGTGCATCGAATGCCAGGTTATCGTGAAATTTGCCATTTTTTAATGGAGGGAGAACCATGGCATTGTGACATCAACAGACATGCGAACCACCAGTTGAGAAACACTGTCCTAAATAGTATGCAAGATTAGGATTAGTGTGTCGTTCTAATATCAGCAATGATTTTGCCTGAGTGAGTGTTTGCTTTAGCCTTTTTTTTTTACAAGCATTGACGTAAATGGTCTGCACTTATATAACACCTTTTTAACCTTAGCGGTATTCAAAGCGCTTTACACTGCATCTCATTCACCCATTCACACACCAATGACGGCAGAGATGCCATGCAAGACACTAGCCTGCCATTGGGAGCTTCTTGGGGTTCAGTGTCTCGCCCAAAGACACTTCGGCATGTGGAATCGGGAATCATGTGGGTCGGGAATCGAACCCAACCCTGCGATTAGCAGCCAACCC
The DNA here is from genome assembly GCF_025860055.1 of Xyrauchen texanus. NCBI lineage: Eukaryota > Metazoa > Chordata > Actinopteri > Cypriniformes > Catostomidae > Xyrauchen > Xyrauchen texanus. The sequence goes on from NC_068292.1 coordinate 41,509,439, forward strand.
GCTCTATCACCTGAGCCACAGCCGCCCCAAGTAGCTGGCACATATTATTCCAAAGAAAAACCCAACCACAAATCAAATATAAATCATATTTATTATAATATACAAATTGTACAGATGACAGTTTCATGTTGCTTGTCCTTACAAATGATGAAAAACATTGATCAAATGTTTCACAACGGCGACGTGTCTGACAACCAAGAAGCAACCTGCGAATATGGAGGCAGAAATGGCTAAATGTTTTCAGATACACAAGCACGCTTTTACACCAGCATGTTCCTCACTCTTTTAGCAGTTAACGACTTCTGATAAGCAAAAACAGACAGGAAATGGACCGTAAAGCATGTACGTAAGTACGCATTATTAGCTACAGCAATCTCCTCTATACCACTGTAGGATACTTTCAGATATTGAATCGTTATATAACCAACGAACAAGCACATTTCTTCGTATATGACGAGGGAAACTACAGGAGATGGGCTAACTGCGGTGTGAATCATAGGTCTGATACTCAAGAGGCAAATAAATATTGCTCAGCATCATTTTGTTGATGGACAGGCAGATCCTGTCTAGTATTCTCATCCACGTCCTTGTTTTTCCCTAATAGCTCGTCTGTAATCGCCCGTGGATGTGGCTGCACCAACCTACAGGCTGACCCCGAAGGCCCAAACCGGACTTACATGACCATAAACTTGCTGATGTCATGCCTGCTATTGTGTACATTAGAGTCTGCATGCAAAACTGTGGGCGGTACAGATCAGGTCAGTAACTTTTACACAGAAAGCATTCGTCACTGTCAGATAATTAAACTGTTCACGGCTGTTTGATATTCAGTGTCTACAAAGCAATAATACAAACCTTCAAACTCTTTGAGAAACTAATAGTGGCCGTTTATGCTCTAGTATTCTCTAAGCTTGAGTTTCCACAGGAGTTTTAGGGCAGAATCAAGGATGTGTTTTGAACACCACACTACTCGTACTATGCGGTATGTATACTATGAAAGTTTCTGTTTGCTTTAGGGCTGCATCAGGGTTTCCATTGATCTTGTAAATGCGATACATTTCGATAATTCGAATTTACATTAAAATACTCATTTTGTGTATGGAAATTGCATGCCATTTTCTTTAAAGGTGCTGTAAGCTATTTTAGCATATTGAAGCTTTCACATGACTGAGCTGTTGAATTAGCCACGCCCCCTCATTCCAAAATCCCACCTTCCAAGGATCATTTTGAGACCAAAACTGAGCAAAAGAGCAGCGTTGCTTGTTCCTATAGCTGTCAAATTCAACAGAAGCACAATAGCACCCTTAACTGATAAACATTATGACTCATAGCCTCAATGAAACGCTTCAAATACAACAGTATGAGAACGAGCAAAACGATCGATAGGTGATAGGTGATTGAAAGCATTAATGTTCGCGGACACATTTTTGTTTGCGGTTTACAAACACTGCAGCTGTCACAGAGGCCGGTGAGATATCTCAAGACACTTCATTAATATCTTTAAGGGAGTAGGAATATTTTTTGCATACTTTGCATACCTTTAAATAAGCTACACATTCAAACCGAGCTGCACTAAAAACATATTTTGGCCTATTTTTGTACAAACACAATTCAATTTAATTTAAAAATTGGCTTGATTATTTTTTGAGTCTGATAACAGTGTTCCTCAATTACTTCATAACTGTTTTATACAGTACAGAAGCAAATCAAGGCAGTTCCCTCTTAGCAGCATAAACTTATTTAGAGTCATTTGTACAGAAGTGAGCAATGGGCATTGTAAACAGAAATTAGTGATGCAATAGGAGACATAAATGGAAGGCTGGGATCTACATTTTTCACGATTAGTTAAATGAATATTCTGGGTTTTATACAAGTTAAGGTCAATTAAAGCCTTTGTAACTACATGTTGATTCCCACAAAACATAATTTCGACTGGTCCCTCCTTTTCTTTAAAAAATCTGGTTTACAAAGTGGAGCACAGCCATCAAATTTAGACTCAATCTAGATTATACCAGCCGATACTGAAACAGTTACTGTCTGTCGGTGATGAGCAACAACTGATGCATGAAAATCTATTTCTGCACAAGAGCTGAGATTGAACACGTTAAAAATTAATATAAAATGATCAGTGTCCCTTTTCGTCTCTGGTTCAGTCGTCGTCAAACAACAAACATGCAATTTCCCCATCTAGCTACAATCAAACAAACAGCACTGTGACAAATGCACAATTATAATGACAACGTGTCAGAAATGTCTCTGAAAAGAACTGAGAACCTTCGTCGTGTAAGAGGCAAGGAATTAGACGATCTAGGGCAGGGCAAAGTGAATTTCTTCAAAGCATATGCAGACAGATTGAAGCCAACGTCTTTTATTGGGAAGTTGGGGTGCGACGTCCTTTTTGATGAGGCCAAGTGCTTGAGACATTTTTTTCCCAGCAGGAGGAGTGAGTGGAAAAGACATTATGGTTTTAAATGTGACCTCTCCAGCCATTAGAGCTAATGCAAGCCCCTGCAGAAGCACACATGTGCCTCCCTGAAGACCTCATGCTGGTAAAATCCCTGACACTGCGGACCCAGATTATAAACACGGCCTGACACCAACACAACAGTGCTGACCTAATAGAAAATACATATACAGGTCAGGTAAGGTATACAGTGACCCCAAAAAGCATTTGGACACTTAAAGTCAACTGACACATTTACTTTCTTAATGCATGTTCTGGTCTCATTGTGCACAGTTTATGGGTGCATGTTGTTCCAAATGTTTGAAATCATAAATTAAAATGTAATAAATTGCTCCACCTCTGAAACAACTTTCTTTTTCAGCTGATGTCATCAAGTCCTCGTACATTTCCAACTCCTCCCCTCCAACTATCTGGCTCTATTATGTAATGCACACTTTTCACATTCAATCAATTCCAGAGGGGTGAAATGTCATTTATTTTGTGTGAAATATGCTGTTTTGACTTGGAAATATGACACATTATGGAAATAAAATGAGTCGTAACTACATAATCACACGGGACGGGTTTCCGAAATGTCCCCCATCCACAAGAGCCATCACCTATCAGACATTTTTGCATCGGCTCCAGCATGTTTACCTTCCCCAGTGGTGAGGCTGGAAGTGTGTTGCATCAACATCATGGGAATCCAAGGTTCAGATCCGTGGAAGTAATTGCATTGGCATAATGAGTGACAAGTGCAATCTTGAGGTTGCGTTTTTCACTCTGACATTACATTTTTACTCAACTTACTGCACTTACACCCTCAACACTTACAGCTTTGGCCACTGGGGGCAGTGTTTTGCCTTTCGGTAAGCAGAGACTGATTTTAGCTAAAGAAAAGTCAACCTACTGTTTCCGATTTCACTGTCAGACTCCTCTGGTTGGCTGCCTGAAATCGGTCTGTACCAAAATTGAAATTATTGCCCCTAGTGGCCAAAGCTGGAAGTGTTGTTGAACGTATGAATGCGTGTGAGCTCCAGTTTATGGGTGAAATGTCAACAGAGCTTGTTGAATCCTGTGTATACAACTTATATTATTTGCTCTCCATATTTTAAGACTGTATAAATTAGGGGCATGTGTAGCTCAGTAATAAAAGACGCTGGCTACCACCCCTGGGGGTTGCTAGTTTGAATCCCGGGGTGTGCCGAGTGACTCCAGCCAGGTCTCCTAAGCAACCAAATTGGCCCGGTTGCTAGGGAGGGTAGAGTTACATGGGGCAACCTCCTTGTTTCATTGGTGCGCGTGGCGAGTTGAGCGTGGATGCTGTGGGTTGACGTCTCAGACATGGAGGCAAATGGGATTTGTCCTCCACCACCTGGATTGAGGCGAATCACTACGTGACCACGAGGACTTAAAAGCACATTGGGAATTGGGCAATCCAAATTGGGAGGAAAGGGGACATTTTTTTAACAATTATTTTATATATATTTTATACACACACACACACACACACACACACACACACACACACATATATATATATATATATATATAAAGGAAGATTTGACAATTTCTAATATTGTTGTATTATACTGTATAAACTTGTTAAATCTAAATAACAAATGTCAACAGAGCAGTGCCAAAAGCGAGTATTGTTTTTAGTTGTAAATGGTGTAATACAGTCAACAGGAATGCATATTTAATTAACCCAAACCCCTAACCTAAACCCCAACCCTAAACCTAACAGTCAGTGGAGTAAAAATGTAATTTTAGAGTGAAAATGCAACCTCCGAACCAATTACACCATAAGAACAATCTAGCTATGAGTCAGATAGGATAATCCTTTCCATTTGAAATCTTGTTATTCAGTAGGATTATGGGATCTGATTTCTGGATCAAAGTCTGAAATACAAGACATTTGTTTCAATAATAGAAGCAGATGAAATGCATGAACCCAGAACCACATTATCCCGTCAATGTTAGCCTGCCAACTGCCTCATTCTCTGTTGTTCAACTTTAAATGAAAAATATCCTGGATCATTAGGGTAATAATATCATTGTCATAAAGTAACCCCCCTCTCCTATCACGACCTTCTGAGTTGGATTATCCATGTATCCATTTACTTCTTTATGCAAATTGAAAACTGGCTGCGGTCTGCATAATAAAACCATGTAGTTTTACTCTGATTAAATTTTGCTCTTATATTTCTCTGCAAAGAACACAATTTGGTTTTCATCATAAAGACTGACGAAATATACTTTATGAATGCTGAGCAGTTATACATTTCAATTTCTAACATAACAGATTTCAGCAGTCATGTTAGGGGCCGTTCTATATGCTATGTTTTTTAATTACTGGCCTATGTACATTCAAGGACCTTGCATGTTTTTGAAGGTGCTGTTATAAAGCGTTAATAAATGTTGCTTTTATACACAATAAATGTATACAAATGTAAAAATGTGTTTTTGTTCTTCTGCACTTCTGTACTACTCCAGCTGCGATTAGAAATGAGCAGTGTTATACTGCGGATATTGTTGACTTTTGTATGATTAATTACTTGTTTTGTATGATGAATTACTTTGGATAAAAGCGTCTGCTAAATGTAAATGTCTCAAGGTTAAGTCAACATGAAATGCTGTTTGCAACCCATTTTACTTACGTAATCTCATGTATTTCCAAGTAAAATAGGAAATTCAATGAGAAAAAAAAGAGTCTTTGGAGATTAAGACATCTGTTGGGAATTGATTGTGAGAAGTGGTCGTTATATATTGGCGGAGCTAGGGGGTGGCCAGGGGTCAACATGGCTACCCCATTGGCCACCCCACTAACAATTGCTGTTTTGGTCATTTTTTGGCACAATTTAGTTCTTTAGAGGAGAAATCATCAATGTACACATGTACAAACTTAACATGTGCACACACCAAGGTCGCCAAACCTCTCCATCCCGGGAGTCATTGTACCCCCCCAGCCCCCACACCTATGCCACCACAGACTGATTGCTTGCCCTCTACCTGGCCACCCTTTTGAAAAACTCCTGGCTCCGCCCCTGTCATTATATACCAGAATGGAGCCAGGTGGTTTGAGGGGAGGTGTTGAAAAGTAAGAGGGCTTGATGACTTCAACTGAAAAGAAAAAAAGTAATTTTCAGAGGCGAAAAATACACATTTTTAGGACGTTTTTACATTTTGATATAAAGATTCCAAGTATTTTATTTGATTTTTTACAGAACTGCATTGTAAGAAAGTAAATTGGGTCCATTTTCATTGCACGTTTACTTTAAAAATAGTTTTAAATAACTGAAATGTCAGTTTTGAATGTCAGTTTTTAAAACAATAGACCAATTAGATCAATTTGAGTATATATTAAAAATGGAGTGTGGGACTTAATACGTCTATATGCATTTTTAGCACAATCACGTGCCCTGTGTGAACGCCCCTTATTTGTCTAGGATCAAATTTGTTTATTCAGCTTTCTGTTGTCTGTTTCTAAAACAACTCTGTTATTGCCTCTCAGATAAATATTAAAACACTTTTTTTAGAGCTAGATTGGCATTTTGTCTCAATTTAAAAGTATACTGAAACCCAACTCTACTGAAACTCACTCAATCTGATTATGCCATCTGCCTACTTTAAAAGGTTTAGTTCAGAATTTCCATTTTTGGGTGAAAGATTCCTTTAAAATCGTGGGGGATATGCTTCATGATTTGAGAAATCAATAAATGAAAAGTAGCTTCAACAGAAAAACTCTCAGTATGCATCCAGCTGGTGCTAACCTACATTTTAATTTTGAGGTGACCCTTTCATTTGGAATTGCAACATGAAATATTAATGTTAACGTAAACAAAAACACACACAAACATATGCACCTTACATCACAATCGATTGCTTCTCGCATAAGTAACCATGTCCTCCCAGTGCGTCTGCTGTCTTCAGAATGCAGTATGGTAGAAGTGCAGACTTTGAGTCGGTCCCCGGCCCGCTGGGCACATAGAGTAAATATTAATGTGGTTTTCCTATGCAGTGCATTTACTGATAAAAATCTCTTCCCATATCTCCTCCCTCTTCCTGGAGTCCTCTCAGTTCATTTAAAGAACTCAATGGGGAAGGGACTGTATCGCTCGCTCGCCAGCAAGTTGAAATGTTCAAGAGGTCACAATGTCAGTTGAGGTGTTTGCATGACAGTGCAACTGTCTGCAACAGTAAGCTACACTGCAAACATCTTTTTCATTTTCAGTATTTTTGTCTTTTTTACCGTAAAGAAATCTAAACATTCTTTAAACAAGATAACTTTACTTGAGAAGCAAAACTGCCTTTATGAAGACGTATCTTGAATTTGTTTCTTCTTGTTCGAAGCATAAATTGAACAAACTTTAGTGAAGTTTTCATTCATATCTTTTTCCATAGGGAAATTGATTAGAGACAGACCAACCATGAGCGCTGAGGTTGTTAACTGATGGTAAATACTTCTGTTGAAGGCATCAGTTTGCGTTATTTCAACTTAATGTTTCAAAAATCGTGTTTAATAGCACAATTACTGGAAAAGAACTACACTACCCATGATCCTGCAGAGAAAGAGCCACCAATCAGAGAATCACGCTGAATAAAATGCGCCAAAAAAGCTCTACAGCAAATGCTCACTCCCATGACGCACTTTGAATGATGCAAGCGAGTCGGTCTCCCTACACTCTAAAATTAATACATTTGTATATATATATGATTTCTTTTTAGCAATAAACACATATTATGTTTCTATACTTGTAATCAATAAAGATTATGTCATTTACAATGCTTCATGGGATTGTAGTTCATTCCTTCATTAAAGACAAGAAGTGCACATTTCTTACATTTTTGGCTTCATTTTTAAGCTTGTAACCTCGGAACTGGTCAATGTAAAAAATGGGTCAATATTTGCCCCCTGAATTTGATTCACAGGGGCATTTTCTACCTTAATGAGGGCATTTTTATTCCAAACTATATAAAAAATATACTATATGTCATCATTTTAGGTTGAATACATCAATTTAACCCGTTTATTAATATTAACAAGAGATAAAATGCATAACTAGGCCTAGAGTACAATATTAAATAAATTACAAAAAATAATAAAGTAATTATCCTTGTAATTTATTTGCATTTTATCACTTTCAGTGGCATTTTTGTCCTAAGTTCTGAGCCTGGAACTGGTTGATAAACCATTTTATGAAATCCCTGTGGAAAAAATGAATAGGAAAATACTTCCGGAAACAAGACGTCTAAAAAAAATGGACGGGCACTGAGTGAAGTCTCATTGATTCAACTCCACATAACTGTGCATTAAATATAAAATATGTGATTGTCAAACAGACAAACTGTTGTTTTAGATTTTATGCAATGTAGCGTCTCAACTAAATATATCGTGTTTTAAGTATGTTTAGATGTTTTACTCGAAACAAATTTTGATTAATAAATATATATATACTGTATATATATTTTTTGCAGTGTAGTATTTTGAACATTCATAAAGGTCCACGTCTCTAGGCCTGTTGGGTGTGAGCACAATTTCAATCCTGATTGGCTGAGACGCCATCCTGCGCCGGTGCCAATTTATCCGCTTGCACGTTGCCATGGTTCTGGCTGGCTGACCTGTCTTCCTGTTTGTCCACCTCACTGTCCCGCTGTCCCGTCTCTTGTGCTGTCAGCATATCTACATGTGAGGACTTGTCTTGACATGGACCCATTTCAGCAACTGTTTTTACGTTTGACTTTTTCTCATCCTTATTTTCCTTCTCAGCATTTCCATCTCCATTACCGCCCACCTCTTCCTGTTTTTCCTTGCCAGCTCCTACCTCACTTCCTTTTGCTGTCTCATTTGCGTCCTCTGTATTTTTCTCTCTGTCCTCTTTCTGTCCACGTTTCACTTCAGAATCAGCGCCATTATGCCGGTTTCTCGCCTCTCGTTCATTCACGCTCATATTACTTTCCTCGGCCATCTTCTCCGCTCCGTCACAGATCTTTTGATCACTGATATCTTTCTTCCTCTTGTTCTTTGGTGCATCTTTGACAGAATTCTTGTTGGACTTGTTCCGGTTTTTAAAGATGACTTTCTATAACAGAAAATGTTGACAAAGATGTTTGAGACTTCTTTCATTGAAATATAAAGAGAGACACTTTTAATACATACAAATATTTCAAATTAGTGATGGAGGAACTGAGTTAATTTCCACGAAGAAAAATTCAGTGGGGGAATCACAAAAAAACATGATATGCGCTGTTTTAGCCCCGAATCATGTAATGGCGCAAACATGTCTAAATGATCTGTGCTGAATGCAATTTGCATGGCGCAATTCCTGATTGGTGCAATTCCTTGCAAACTTTGGGGACTTTTGTGAATATGGTGCAATCTATAATAAGCCTAAATAAGGAGGCATTCTAGATCAGTAAACATGATGTAATGGTATATTGGAAAACCAGTTTCCATCAAAACTAAAACGCAACCTTTGAATGAGCTCCAATAGAGTCAGCAAAGTCTGGACACACATCTGGGGAAATGAACTGTTTCAACATCATTAAAACTCAAACCTTTCAATCCCTGAATTCAGAAAGGCTTCATCCAAATTTTCAAGACAACAGAGAAATATTTATGGAGAAAGTGTAAACACTGTCTGTTGGATGGAACGTTCTGCAAATGTTTTTTCTTTCCATTCACAGCCATTATTTACTCCTGAAGTTTAAGAGTTAGGATAACAACACCCATGAGGTAGTTTGTAATCCTGTTGAAGTGGGAAGTGGTGGCTCAGCGGTTACTGACCGAAAGGTCGGGTGTTCAAGCCCCAGCACTGTCAAGACACCACTGTTGGGCCCTTGAGCAAGGCCCTTGATCCTATCTGCTCAAGGGGTGCTCTGACCCCAGCTTAGTTGGGACATGCAAAAACAACTGCATTTCATTGGCTCTGTACCTGTACTCTGCACAATGACAATAAAGTTGAATCTTAATGTGGGTGTCCTCTATATATACGTATGTACAAATGCAAACCTTTTATATATAGATAGTGCAGGGGAATGTAATGTCAGATGAGGTAGGGTATGTTGGATAAATATAAATAGACTAAGCTGTGTATTGGACATAATTATTGCTCAATGGGGAAGTTTTAACTGTTCATGAGATGGATAGCCTGAGGGAAAAAACTGTTCTTGTGCCTGACGGTTCTGGTGCTCAGTACTTTCTAAAGCCTGTAAGAGGGCAACAGTTCAAAAAGTTAGTAGGCTGGGTGAGTGGGGTCCAGAGGGATTTTTCCAGCTCTTTTCTTTACTCTGGAAGTGTACAGTTCTTGAAGGGGGGGCATGGTGCAACCAATAATCCACTCAGCAGTCTGAACTGTCCTTTGTAGTCTTCTGATATTAGATTTTGTAGCTGAACCAAACCAGACAGTTACTGAAGTGCAGAGGACAGACTCAATGACTGCTGAGTAGAACTGGATCAGCAGCGCCTGTGGCAGGTTGAACTTCCTCAACTGGAGAAGGAAGTACAACCTCTGCTGGGCATTTTCACAATGGAGTCAATGTGTGTCAACCACTTGAGGTCCTGTGAGATCGTAGTGCCCAGGAACCTGAATGACTCCACTGCTGCCACAGCGCTGTTAAGAATGGTGCATGGGTCAATGTTGGGTGTTCCTCCTAAAGTCCACTATCCTCTCCACTGTTTTGAGCGTGTTCAGCTCAAGGATGCTTTGACTGCACCAGAAAGCCAGCTGTTCAACCTCCTTTCTATCCTGGATGAGGCTGATGACAGTAGTGCCGTCACTTGTGTACAGGGAGAAGAGTAGTAGGGAGAGCACACATCCCTGGGGGGCACTGAATTTCCCTAGTCTCACTAACTGCTGCCTATCTGTCAGAAAGCTGAAAATACAATTACAGATAGAGATGGGAACTGAGAGTTGGTGTAATTTAGTCTGGAGTATAGCTGGGATGATGGTGTTGCAAACCGAACTGAAGTCCAAAAAATGGATCCTTGCACATGTCTCGTTCTACTTAAGGCATATGATAGATTGTTACATTAAACCCTTAAAAGCAGAAGCCTTTAGATCAAAAGTTTTTTAATTTCATGAGAAACAAATTCTTTCAAGTGTGTCCAAACATTTGACTGGTAGTGTATTTATTAGTTGTACGCAAAAATACACAAAGCATTGAATTACTTACACAATTGACCACTGAGACACACTGAATAAAGCTTGGTACAGTTTGTTTGCATTGTAGAATTTACATAAAAAAATTTACAATGACAACACTACCATGCAAATAAATATCTTCAGGAAAACTAAACATGAAACAAAACACACAAGCATGCATGCTCTCTTATTCCTTGATGTAACATGGAGTTAAATCTTTGTTTAATTATGCATTGTTTTCATCAGTGGGCGTTCCAATGTCTCCAGTGTCTTCTCTTTTCTGCCCTATTTTATGTGGTATTTTAAGGAAATGCCTAATGCTGGCACAAAACCCTAGAAAAACAATTGATGTGTGACTGTGGCTGCTCCGTCAAACTTAATAAAGAGTATATATTTTTTCCAGTCGGGCAGCAGGCAGAATATTAATGTATGTGTGAGGAATATCATATTATGTCGGGGAATGTTTTACAGCAGTATGTGTGTGCAATTCAGAATATGAGGTCACGCACCTTAGATTCCTTCTTCTTGCGAGACAGCACTGGCCTTTGGAGGAAAACAATCTGTTTGGTGGCCAAACTTCCATCACTGGAGAACAAAAGAAGAAAAAAATAGAAGGAAGAAATTAATGAAAAGAAAGAAAGAAAGAAAGAAAGGAAGAGGAAGGTGGTTGTAAGGAAAGAAGAAGAAAGGAGGAAGAAGGAAGGAAGGAAAAGAAAGGAGGAATAAATAAAGAAGGAAGAAGGTAGGAAGGATGAAGGTAAGACGGAATGAAAAAGGAAGGAATGTAGGAATGAGGAAGAAATAAATATGGAAGGAAGGATGGAAGGAATGAAAAAATGAGAATGGAATGAAGGAAGGATGGAAGGAAGGGAGAAATAAGGAAGGATGGAGGGAGGGATAGAAGGAAGGAAGGACATAAGGAAGAATGAAGGAAAGAAGAAAGAAAGAATGAAGGAAAAGAAGGATGTAAGAAAAGAAGAAAAAAGGAAGAAATAAAAGAATGGAAATAAATAAATAAATTAAGAAAGAAAGAAAGAAAGGAGGAAGAAAGAAGGAAGGATAGGAAAGAAGGGAGGAAGGAATTAATTAGGAGGAAGGGAGGGAAGGAAGAACATAAGGAATGAAAAAGAAAAGAAGTAGAAAGGAAAAATGTAAGGAGGGTATGAAGAAGGAAGGAAGAAGGACGAAGATAGGAAGGAAAGAATGAAAAGGCAGGCAGAAATGAAGGAAGCAGGTCAGAAGCAAGAAAGAACAAAGGAAGCAGGGAAGGAATAGCACAGGAAAGAAAGAAAGAAATAGAAAGAGAGAGAGAGAGAAAGAAAGGTGTGTTATTCAGCATCTTGTATTTAAAGTGTCAATTATGCAGGTTGGGTCAAACATCTTTCATGTTTAAATGTAAAGGGAACATTCCACCATTGAGAGGGACAAACAAAATATGTATCTTATTTGTGAAATGTTCAAAGTTATGGTTAAATCTCTCTTTCTTTCTGTATTTTTCTTGGCTCTATCACACAAACGCACTACCCAAAAATCTTTCTTTAAAATAAATGACAGTCGATTTGATACTTTGATTTCGAGTGCATTGACAGTTATTCATTATTAAGTGACGAAAATGTCGTTTTTGGAGCCACTGTATGTGGCATAGAAGGAAGTTACAGATGAACAGTACAGAGCTGCACACTGTGCTGTGAGTTTTAAATGTTTGGCGTATCTCAGCCAGCTTATATGAAAGTCAGATTCTCATGACTCGCGTCAAAACGTGTTTAAAAGTTGAAAATACAGATACTTCTGACAAGCTGTTTAATCCTCAGAGGAGATGGAGTTTATAAACATCTCTCACGCTCCCCGTATTTGCTCTCTCTAGTCGATTTTCTTTATCTCTCTCTCTCTTGCCCCCCGCTATTTCTGCCTCCCGAAACCCATACAGAGCCTCTGTCGAGCTTACAAGTAATCTCCCTCCTTAACTTCACACGTAAGACCTACGGCCCATAAGCGCAATGCATGATTCTGCTACAAATCTCTTACATCAAATGGGCCTCTACATCTCTGGCATAAGCTTGCAATCAATAGCAAATGTCTAATTCACACAGCTTTTTTTTCTCCTGCTGCCTATTTCCTTGCTTGTCAGGAAACTAGATATTTATTCGAGTGCATTCTGCTTAAATCAAAGAGGCTAAACTGGATTTCTGCAAGCCTCAGCCTATTAAAATGTAAACGAGTGGCTGGTCTGTAAAATTACAGCTCTGTCCTCAGTCTCGCTAGCATCCAAACTAATCTCCGTCTCGGCTTTATAGAGGACGACACACATCGCCTATACAATCTCCATCATTAAGGGCTTAATTGAATGGTAACTTCAGCGATTTTGAATGTGATGAATATACAAGAGTACTGTACAGTGCATTGCATAGCAATGAGATGCCACCCTGTGAGTGGAAACTTAGCATCACCAACATGCTAATATGGTTTTTGGACATTTATCATGGTAATACTATAGTTTTTGGAGAAATATTGCAATATCTTGCTTTTTGGACATGTACCATAGTAATAATATGGTTTTTATTTTATTTAAATTGCTGATATTTTCATGTTTTATAGTTGTGTATGTAAATTAGTGTATAGTGAGAAACTGTTGGCGCCATGTTGGAGTACCATGTAAATACCCTAGTATATGAACATGGTCATTCTGTACTATTTTACATATCAAAGGGTTTTCCCATCTAATGCCATGGTACCAACATCACACCCAGGAAAACAAGGGCAGCCGTCTCTAAGACATAGAAAAGTGAACGTTCTGTTGTATCTAGGACAGCATAGTGATTAATTAGCCACATCGCCGGTGTTGTGTTTTGGCATTTTGTGAAAGTTTTAAAATAGGCCCATAATTAATCAGGAGAGTCTACGGGACAGATAGAAAGCTGACGTGTGAAAGAGGCCACTGAGGGATTGGCCCAACACACACATCGGTTATGACAGATGGAGATTACATAGTGAACTTCTGTTCGAAATCGCTGTAAACTTCCACTCACCATTACAGGATGCATCATCAGTTAGCTCGTATTGACATTCCATTACGGCGAACAAACAGTCACGTTGTTCTAGCCCTTACTGGCTGTGCCTTTCATTACATGTGACTCAATGAGACCTGGAGAGTTTTTGATATCCCAAGCACTTTGTCACAGTTGGAGTTTGGGATGTGCTATTATTCTTTGTGGGATGTACCATTATTATTGGCAGTGAGGGATTAGGTTGGAATTGATGCCCCACTATGAGGTGCTTAGACAAAATCAATTGATCATTTTATGGTTTACATCTCCAACAGAGCTAGCCAGTAGAAGTCTGTCTGAAAGGGATAATTCACCCGACAATGAGAATTGCTTTGGCAGTAACAATACTCAATAGGGGCAATAGGGTTACCTTCAAATCAAGTCTGTACTATTGCAATACCATGCTTTTTGGACATGTACAGTATCATGGTAATACTATTGTTTTTTGATATGTACTATTGCAAGAACATGCTTTTTGGACATGTACCATAGTAATACTGTTTTTCTTTTTTATTCTTTTTTTTTTTTTTTAACAAGAACGAATTCAATTCTATGGTCTTTGGACATGCACAACTGCAGTAACATGCTGTTTGTGACATGGACCATCGTAAAACATGTACTATTGCAATACTATGCTTATTGGACATTTAACATGGTACTTCTCAAGGTGGCAATTGGGTTATATTCAAATGTCTTTATAATTGCAATACAATGATTTTCAGAAATGTACCAATGACAACACCATGCTTTTTGGACATGGAGTGTATCATGGTAATACTGTGGTTTTTGGACATGTGCTATTGCAATACTATGGTTTTGGGACATGTACCATGGTAATATTGTTGTTTTTGAACATGTAATATGGTAATACCATGCTTTTCAGACATGTACAGTACCATGGTGTGGCAGGGCGGAGGGCGGGGCCGGGTAGTGATTATACACACCCGGTCCCTTATCAGGCTAATCAAGCCTCCGAGAGGGATAAAGGCCGACTGCTGAGGATGGTGCGGGAGAGAGAGATAGTTTACGGACATGTCCGTCGTGTGTGTGTTTTTGTTCATCATTGTTTATAGCGCCAGGCCGGTTCTCCGATACGCTGTAGCTTGTTCCTCGGCCACTCCTCCACCCTCTAACGGACGACAGCCGCGCCTCTCTGGTCGGATCGGAGGCAGTCCTCCAGCCCCTGGCGGGCGGAACGCCCCGCCGCATTCTCGGGGAACAGAAGGGGTCTCCCCCGCCCCTGGCAGTGGTTCTCCTGCTTCAGACGGTCGGCAGCTAGCCCCTCCCCGCTCGCGGTCGGTGGTCTCAGACCCCGCCGCGTTTCAGCGGCTGGTAGGGGACTCCTCAGCCCCTGGCAGCGACCCTGACTGCTCTAGGCGGTCGTTTAGGAGCCCCTTCTCCCCTCGCGGTCGGCGGCCGTTCCTCTGCTTCCAGGCAGCCGGGCTCCTCATTCCCCCGAGAACTCTACTACGGCTTCCCGGGTTTCGGCACCAGTGTAACGCAGTTCAATGGAAAGGAGGAGGTGAGAACCGGCTTTTCAATATAAATAGTATTTTAATGATAAACAAAAGACAAAAACACACACAGATGACGCACATGTCCTTAAACGATCTGTCTCTCCCGCACCATCAGAGGCTTGATTAGCCTGATAAGGGACCGGGTGTGTATAATCACGCCCTCCGCCCTGTGGTAAACCCTGTTGGGGCCTGATGTGAGATTTAGCCCATTTTTGAGTGTGGATTTATCATTCCTTCTCTTTGCATATTTTTTGGATCTATGCATGTGGATAATTGGATTATATCTTTGCATACCTGGACTTTTTTTTTATGGACTATCGCACTAACACTAATGCACTTTTGCACTTCAAATATCTGTTACTTTCAAATGTCTTTGCCAACGTGTGTTAATATCGTTGTGTTAGTAGAATTTATTTTTTGTAAATTCTCTTCAAACAGTTGCTCTGTCATGATTGTAGAAAAAAGCAGTATATGTTAATATCTATTATAGCGCCCCTTGTGGCAACACTGAGGAGTTGCGTTACATTATGCATTATGTTCGGACACATTTCAGAACACAACAACAGAAATTCAAGCATTTCTTTAGGATAGGAAGTACATGGGAAGGAAGTTTTTATTAGGCAATAGAATACCTGTTAGTCTTTATAATAGGTGTGGGCAGCACACAAGTCAGTCTCCAACCGAATGAAGCCAGTGACTGCAGCAAAGGAACATAATCTGTCTTCACCTGTAAACCCTGAAAAGAATACACAAAAACACACTTTACAAAACATTATTATATCAGTACTTCACACATAAATGGTTAATCCTGCAAAGAGAGAACAGAGAACAAATTATCTCGAATTCAAAGTGATAAAGATCACAGTTTAATTTCAGAAGTGCTCTTTATAACAGCTTTTGATATTAAAGATGTACTGTGCGAAGAGATCACGAATGCATTTATGTGTAATTTAGAAAGCAGTGTTAATGTAACTGTGTTGTTTTGAACAGTTAGTGGTTGTATTGTGGTTTCAAAGAGAACACTTGTAGCCTCATTTCGCTAAGAGTAGACAGGAAGTCAGTGCGGTTTAACGGCACCTGTCCTCTTAAAGGAAACCATGTCGCGTGTCAGCATGGCACCCACGCAACAACACGCTCACACTCATAATGATAACACAAGACTACTGATAACAGCTTTGCTAGTACACACTATGAAGTTAGCCGCAAGTTGCTCTGGGAAGGTTTGTAATTGTTAGTTAGCAATGACTACTTCTAAAAGGCTTCAATCCAACAGTTCTCCTCTTGTAGGCTGTGTAAATAGTAAGCTGCCTAGGTGTCTACTGTCTACATACAGAAGGCAATTGCCTTCTAAGGCAACATCCGAAAATAAAATGGAACCTCATAAGTTACCAGTTTGAAAAACTCTTTGGCATTAACATATTGCTTAGCTAATCATGCAATACTTTAATGAGCAAAAAATACACAGGACAAACATTTTCAGTTAAAATAGACAATAAGGGCTTGCACGACAAGGTGATTCTCACCTTTAAATTGTACTAAAGCATCTTTTTTTAATGAAATACAGTCAAAAAATAAATGTTACGGTAATGAGAATCATCATTGAAAACAATGTGAATAGTAAAAGTTAAATGTCTGGACATGTTACGGTAATGAGAACTGGGCAGTTAGGGTTACGGTGCAACACCTATTATTTATATAAAAAATTTTTCTCCCCAATTTCCAATGCACTCTAAGTCCTCGTGGTGGAGTAGTGACTCGCCTCAATCTGGGTGGCGGAGGACAAATCTCAGTTGCCTCTGCATCTGAGACCGTCAATCCACGCATCTTATCACGTGGCTTGTTGAGCGCGTTTCCGCGGAGACATAGTGCGTGTGGAGGCTCACACTATTCTCCATGGCATCCACACACAACTCACCACACATCCCACCGAGAGCGAGAACCACATTATAGTGACCACGAGGAGGTTACCCCATGTGACTCTACCCTCCCTAGCAACTACGCCAATTTGGTTGCTTAGGAAATCTGGCTGTTGGAACAGTCTTTACCTCTGGATTGCACCTGTGATGCCATAAAATGCGGCCTAGAGTGCATTTAGGGAGTAGGGAGCACACTAGATTTGGAACAGAGGCAAAGTCTTAGTTTAGTCCTCTCTGTGGGGGACGTGTTTCAACACCCTTTATATTTATTGAGCCCTTTTGCCCAGATTGTTGTGGGCTGTGTGTTTAGACCTCAGAGGCCCTGGGTTCTTTTGAAATGGTTTTTAGGTATTTGTGTTGGCCAATAACACAGGAGCAGTCTTGGGGGACTCCAGATATGCGAGAAGAGGTTTTTGTTGGAAGCAGTCCCAGAAGCTGACCCTTTAACCGGCAACTCAGACTTAAAAGAAGAAGAGAATTGAGAAAATATGGTCTGTTTAATGGCTTTCCATTGCTGCTGGATTGTGTGAACATCTACACGTTGTTGAAGTACTGCATTCTTTCACCATGGTACAAATAAAATAAAGCAGAACCCACTCTTCAAGAAAAAAAATGCCTAAATGAAATAGCGTTCACAACAAATGCCGTTTTACTTCTGTATTATTTACTGAATGTTGATTGAAACAGAATTCTTCAGCAAGAAAAAAAAGGTTTGACTGGATTTGTTTCTAACATGATTTGATCATAAAAAGTTGTTGTTACATACCAGAATGGAGCCAGGCGGTTGGAGGAGAGGGGGTAAAAAATAAGTGTGATTTGTGATTATTATTATTATTATTGAACAGTCAAGATTTTTGCATAAATTACTCTAAGCCAAATAATGCAGCCATACATCATATAATAATATATAATTATCCAAAGCATCAATAAAAGCATGATTTTATTATTAAGGGAAGACAATCAACAATTCTGTACCAGAAGGTCTTTGTTACGGGTGCATTCTTGAGGCTCTGGGGGCCAAATTTGACCCCAAACAAAAAACTTGTAATTTTGTAGCGTAATCATGTAATATATGTTTTAAACAAATGTAATAACACTAACTTCGCTAATTTAAAAACTCAGTTTTTTGGGGTATTTTTTACCTTATTTACCTCTAAATTACTAATTCCCTTCAGTGAAGATCTACATGCGGCTGTGGCTCAGGTGGTAGAGCAGGTTGTCCACTAATTGGAGGGTTGGTAGTTCGATTCCCGGCCCAAACGAGTCCACATGCCGAAGTGTCTTTGGGCAAGACACTGAACCCCATGCTAGGGCCTTGCATGGCAGCTCTGCCATCATTGGTGTGTGAATGTGTGAATGGGAGAATAAGACGCAGTGTAAAGCGCTTTGAATACCGCTAAGGTTAATTATTACAAAACATGGTGTTACAAAGAGAAGACTTAGAGTAAGATTTATGTTACCTATCATTCATTTCAAACATCTCAATTCAATAAATCAATAGAATTAATACAAAAATGTCAATAAAACCAACAGCAATAAACAGGAATGAACAGTGATAATTAATTTTGTATACAAACATAAGACTTAGAATAACATATTGCTCCCACCTCTAAGAGTAAACTTTCTCACAGTGGAAAAATTATAAACTGTCTAAACCTCAGCCTTTGATCTGTATGTGTGTGTGCACGTGCGTAGGCAAGCTTTGTGCTAAGTATTATTGCCTCACCCTTTCATTTCTGTGTGTGTGTGTGTGTTCTGCTTTGATGCTGATTTATTGATTTTATTTGACAAATAATAATAATCCAAATTGCTAATTTTATCCTCTCACCCATTCGTTTCCAATGTGGGGTCAAATTTGACCCTGAACATCACAAGTGTGAGTTTTTTTGTCATACCACCACACAACCTCAATACAACCCAATTTTGTGTGTGTATAGATAGCAAATGTAGGAGAAGTCACCAAATCTCATGCCACTGTGATGAAGGAAACCATGTTTTTTTTGAAGAAGCAAAGTTCAAACGGAGGCAATTATGACCCCAAAGATACATAAGGGTTAACTTTTTCACAGTTAACACTCAAATAATGTTTTGAAGCACATTTCAATGCACAGACTTCCATTCTAGCCAATAAAAATAGTCCAACCTTATTTTACACCTCCATCACAGTTTTCTACCCTGGATCTAGATTTCACCACATCTGTCAAATCCTCTATCAAGTCAAGTCAAGTGGTTTTATTGTTGTTCAACCATATACAGTTGTACAGAACACAGTGAAACGAGACAACGTTCCTCCAGGACCATGATGATACATAAAACAACATAGGACAAACACAGAACCACATGAGACTACACAGACTAAATAAAATACCTAAATAAAGTGCACATGCAAACGTGTGCAAAAAGTACGGGACAGTACAATAAATTATTAACAATGCCAAATGTAAACATAACATACTATGAGATCGTGTTCTATGCACATAGCAGTTATTGAGGTAGCAGACAGTTATAAAGTGACAAAATTAAAGTGCATCTCAGGACACGTGTGTGTGTGTGTGTGTGTGTGTGTGTGTCAGTCTAGTCTCTGAGTATTGAGGAGTCTGATGGCTTGGGGGAAGAATCTGCTACACAGTCTGTCCTTGAGGGCCCGAATGCTTCGTTACCTCTTGAGTTTGTGTGAGGGGTGTATGGGGTCATCCACAATGCAGGTTGCTTTGCGGATACAGTGTTTTTTGTAAATGTCTATGATGGAGGGAAGAGAGACCCCAATGATCTTAGCTGTCCTCACTATCCTCTGCAGGGCTTTGCGGTCCGAAACGGTGCAAGTCAGAAAGGGAAACAGAAATAATTAAACTGGGGGGGGGTACTTCCTGTAACAGTGTAGTACCCCCCAAAAAACACTGTAAAATTTAAAAGAGAGGGAAAAGGCCAACACAGAGCGGCAGTGAGAGAGAGAGAGGAGAGAGAGATGAACTCTTACTCGCCAGTTCTCCGATACGCTGCAGCTTGTTCCTCGGCCACTCCTCCACCCTCTATCGGACGACAGCCACGCCTCTCCGGGCGGATCAGAGGCAGTCCTCCAGCCCCTGGCGGACGGAACACCCCGCTGCATTCTCGGGGAACAGAAGGGGTCTGCCCCGCCCCTGGCAGCGAGCCCCTCCCCGCTCGCGGTCGGCAGTCTCAAACCCTGCTGCGTTTCAGCGGCCGGTAGGCGACTCCTGCGCCCCTGGCAGCGGCCCTGACTGCTACAGGCGGTCGGCTAGGAGCCCCTTCTCCCCTCGCGGTCGGCGGCCATCGTCCTCTTCCAGGCGGCTGGGCTCCTCGTCCCCCAGCAGATGGGCGCGGCTGCTCCATTGGGGTGGACGGTAGTGGCGAGAACTCTACTACGGCGTATCCCTCCTCCTTCCCGGATTTCGGCACCAGTGTAAGGGGGTTAAGATGGGCAAGGAGGAGGCGAGAACCGGCTTGTCAATATAAATAATAATTTAATGAACACTTTAACCAAAACAACATATATATATATATATATATATATATATATATATATATATATATATATAGTTAGTTACAATAACTAACACCTACAAGAATTACCTGAGCCGTTAACTGCAAGTTCATCAAGCCACATTCACATGGACTGAGTGCCACAGAAAAGAGGAACCGCGACCACGATGTTTTTCCCAACCCTGCAGGAGCCATAAAGGTTACATTGCCAAAGGACTTGTTTTAATGATCTAGTCTGCTGTCTAGATATCACTTTGCACCAATGACTGCACTGACCTTCAAACTTTACTTTCTTCTCCAACTACATACTAAATATATTATGCTCAAACATTATTGCTCTTTTGTAGCTCAGGTTACTTCAAGGAATAGTTCACCCAAAAATGAAAATGTAATCACCCTTGTTCTGTTATTTTTCTCATGAAACAAAAAATGAGATACAGTATGTTCAAGAATCTTTATGAAACTCTTTTCATACCACAACAGTTTATAGTGACCACAGCTTTCAAGCTGCAAAAATGACAAAACAGCAACAAAAGCGAGAAATATTACCACCCTTGGTAAATATGAGCAAAGGAGGCTGTGAAAAATACATCTTTATTGTTTAGCCTTTTAATCTTTAATTCATAATATTCACAAACATCTAACCTTTAATTGAAGTAAACTAATTGAAATGGGGGAAAATCTCATAATTAAATACAAATTTTATCCAAAACACCACAATTTGCCACAATTATTGGCACCTCTAGAAATTCTTATGAGTAAAATATATCTGAAGTATATTCCCATTCATATTTTACATTTTTAGTACACCTGGGTGACTAGGAACATGAACTTGTTCAGCCATGCCTTCCTATTTCACTTCCTGTTTCAGGGGGTATAAATATGATGTAACACACAGGCCAAATTCCCTTAGTCATCCATCACAATGGGTAAGACCAAAGAAAATGTATGACGTGCAGGAAAAGGAAGTTGAGATTCACAAAATGGGAAGTGGCTATAAGAAAATAGATAAAGTGTTGAAAATGCCCATTTTCACCATCAGGGCAATAATTAAGAAGTTCCAATCAACTGGAGATGTTACAGAATCGGCCTAGAAGAGGACGTGTGTCTATATTGTCTCCACTTACGGTGAGGAGGATGGTTCGAATGGCCAAAAATTTGCCAAGAATTAAAACTAGAGAATTGCAGAAATTAGATGGGTCTTTGGGTCAGAAATTCTCCAAAACTAAATTCAGTCATCACCTACATCACAACAAGTTATTTGGGAGGGTTTCAAGATAAAAGCCTCTTCTCTCATCCAACAACAAACTCAAGCATCTTCAGTTTGCCAGACACAACTGGAACTTCAAATAGGACCGGGTTCAATGGTCAGATAAAACAAAAATAGAGCGGTTTGGCAGCAAACTCCAGAGATGTGTTTGGCGTACACACAGAGGTAGCCATATGGAAAAGTACCCCATGCCCACGGTTAAATATGGTGGTGGATCTTTAATGTTGTGGGGCTGTTTTTATGCCAGAGGTTCTGAACATCTTGTTCGGATACATGGCATCATGGACTCTATCATATACCAACAGATAAAAAATTTAAACCTGACTGCCTCTGCCAGAAAGCTTACAATGGGCCCTGGTTGGATCTTCCAGCTGGACATTGATCCAAAACAAACATCAAAATCAATACAAAAATGGTTTACTGACCACAAAATCAAGGTTATGCCATGGCCATCTCAGTCCCCTGACCTGAACCCCATAGAAAACCTGTCGGGTGAACTGAAGAGGAGAATACACCAGCGTGGACCTTGGAATTTGAAGGATCTGGAGAGATTCTGTATGGAGGAATGGTCTCAGATCCCTTGCCATGTGCTCCCCAACTTCATTAGGCATAATAGGAGAAGACTCCGAGCTGTTATCTTGGCCAAGGGAGGTTGCACAAAGTATTGAATAAAAAAGTGGTGAAATTTTGCCACACATAATATATTTGACAAAAATATTTGTTTTTGAGAAAACTTGCATTGTGTTTGCAATTGCTTGATATCCATTAGAGGACAGATTTTTGTGAATATTTTGAATGAAAGATCAAAAGTATAAACAATAAGACATATTTTTCACAGCCTTCTTTGCTCCTATTTACCAAGGGCGCTAATATTTCTGGCCACAACTGTAATTAGTGTGAATAGCATAGCTCAGATTATTTTCTCATGGAAAAATGTGATGAGAAATCTTCATTTTGAAATCTCTGCTTGTTTTATTGTTATCAAATCTGAGCACAGTTTGAGACATTGTTGAGGTCACTTATGTGAGATTACTGTCTTTTTCTCACGCTCTTTTTCTTTGAAACATGGTTGAAAGATTTGTAATTAGCATCCTGATGCGACCACGTTAAGGTAATCTTATTTGAACTCTAATTGGATTTCTTGAAACTGTTAACAAGAGATATGCCATGTGCTTCAAACAGTAAACTCCATATATCTGCCTTGAGTTGCATTAACATGTTAACCTGGTCAACCTTGTTGAATCTCATCGTTGTCCAGAGAGAAAAAGTCTGAAGTTTTTTTCTACCTTAGTTCACCCTTCACATCCTTCATAGTACATGAAATCTAATCCAAAAATAATCTCTTTCAAAAACCAGATCAGAGCAAAAGTGATTAGAGTTAAGACTGTACAGACATTGGCATGCTTCAAAACATGGGAAAAGAATTTGAGCAGGCCGTAGTGACACAAGATGTCACACACAAATAATTTGGAAGAGGAAAGAAATCCAGGGAGATAGACAGGAAGACTATAACAAGATCGGACTACATTTCACATCGAGACTTTAGATACCCTGAGCGGATCAATTGGTTTTAGCAGTGGAGTCAGTGGATTTCTTGCAGACATCTCAAGGCCTTCATCTGTCTGTGTTTACTCACAGAATGTTCCTGAAATAGGATGCAGGGATAATGCATTGTGACAAATGTTTTCATATTCGTGTTAATCACAGCAATTTCCTCTTAATTTCTCAGTGACCGGAATATGTGTCAGACCTTTTATGCAGGTAAAGCAGTGTTTATAATGACATCCAATCTTTGTCACCGCCTGCGGTTGCTATCATTACAATGTCAGCATGACAACAACATCCAAAATTAACAATCGGCAAGTGCTAAGTGCAAGAAAATACTGACTTTGGCAAGTAAATAGCTCAGTCTTATAACGAATAACTTATTATTATGTCTTATAACTTTTTCCTCAATGAATGCCTACAGCTTTTTTTCTCCAAAACTGGAATATTCGATGCATTAAGCCACCAAAATGAAAATGCGTTTTTGTGACAGGTGCAGTTTCATTTGGAACTGGAGACTGACTTGCATATGAAAACAGCAGAATAATTCCATTATCATAGGGACGAATTACAGTATATAATGTCATATAAATAATGCTAAATACAGTTTCATTGACTGCAAGTAATATTTATGACAGGCAAATTTAGGCAAACCCTCAGACAACCAAGAATTAACGTTTATGATGTGTTTTCTTTAAGGCTGTCGATTTCACCTTAATTTAGTGCAATCATTTTATGAAAAATATCACGTTAAAAATGTATGCAATTAACCATGCCCCAATGTAAATTCCGTAATAAGGAATGTTTCTACCATCTGAGCAGTTCAGCCTTGATGTTTAAGCAATTATATAACACTAGGGGGACGTCAATCCGTACATCTTATCACGTGGCTTGTTGAGTGCAATTCTGCTATAAGCTTGGTTTCTGAGGGTTAATTTAAAGTGAATTTTGGACCATACCACATATGATTTACTGTATATGGCAACACAGAATTAAGCCTGTTCTTTGGACTCAATTGAACGTAAGTTCCAGAACACTGACTTTATTATTTATTTATTTACTTTATTTTCAAGTATCTACCCTCCTGTTAATAATACACACTTATATACAGCTAGAGCTCACTGCCAGTGTAATAAAAGGCAGTTAAGGCAATTTCCTCTTCTGTGGATCATAACTAATAAATGTTGCCAGGGAGTAAATCTTCAAAGATTATTCCTCAAGGAAATGCAAAATGGAAAACAGTTTTTTGTTGTTGTGGTTCAGGGGCTGAGCTCTGGTGACAGAGAGCGCTCATTGCATTACTTGTCCAAGGCTACACTGCCTATTGATTTTCCTTTACGATGAGAATAGAGTCCTTGCTCAAATTGACTTGTGCCGAACAAACAAGCAACTGGGCAAGAGCTTCAGAGATTTGCGCATAAAATTAAACATTTCCAAATATATACAGTATATTCTGTCTTAATGCTCTAACTAAATTAATGATGGGACAGACAGGCGGACAGCCAGACAGATAGATAGAAAGATGGATTAACTTAAAAAATAAACAAAGAAACAAACATATGTGTATATACTGTATATATATATATATATATATATATATATATATATATATATATATATATATATATATATATATATATATATACATTTAAATAATAGAACAGATAACTAGCTCAATATATTTAAAATGGAATAACTAGTTATATTAAAAATAGATTTGATAAAAAATAAACAATACTGAATATAAAAATAAAAACTAAATATAAATACATTAATAAATACATTCTAGCAACTACCTAAATACATTTATAATGGAATAAATTAATTAAAGAGTAATAACAAACTAAATAAAAAAATACAATATGTTCAAAAATGGAATAGATAACTAAATACACAGACAGATGATAGATAGATAGATAGATAGATAGACAGACAGACAGACAGACAGACAGACAGATAGACATACACATAGATGATAGATAGACAGATAGATAGATAGACAGACAGACAGATGATATATAGACAGACAGACAGACAGATAGATGATAGACAGACAGACAGATATATGATAGATAGACAGACAGACATATAGATAGATGATAGATAGATAAATGGATAGATAGATAGACAGACAGACAGTCAGAAAGACTGACAGACAGATAGATAGATGACAGACAGATAGACAGACATACAGCTAGATGACAGATAGACAGAAAGATAGACAGACATACAGATGATAGATAGATTGACAGAGACAGACAGATAGATAGATAGATAGATAGATAGATAGATAGATAGATAGATAGATAGATAGATAGATAGATAGATAGATAGATAGATAGATGGATAGATAGATGATAAACAGACAGACAGACAGATAGGTGATAGATAGACAGACAGACAGACAGACAGACAGACAGACAGATAGATAGATAGATAGATAGATAGATACATAGACAGACAAACAGATAGACAGACAGATAGATTATAGATAGGTAGATAGACAGACAGACAGACATATAGATGATAGATAGACAGACAGACAGTCAGACAGACAGATGATAGACAGACGACAGATAGACACACAGCCAGATAGATGGTAGATAGACAGACAGACAGACAGACAGACAGATAGATAGATAGATAGATAGATAAACAGACAGACAGACAGACAGGTAGATAGATGGATGGATGGATAGATGACAGACAGACAGACAGACAGACAGACAAACAGATAGACAGACAGACAAATAGATAGATAGACAGACAGACAGACAGATATACAGACAGACAGATGATTGATAGACAGACAGACAGACAGACAGACAGACAGACAGTTAGATAGATAGATAGACAGAGAGAGACAGAACTTAATAAATAAAACAAAATGCTTGATAAAATAAATAACAGTGTGCCATCAGTAAAGTGCAGTAGTTGACTGGTGTTCTTAGAGAAATGTGATATACGAGACATTTAAAATAACCACATGTGTTCATTGAATACAGAAATATCAGTGATGGAATATGAGACCGTGATGGATTGGCTGACAGAAGACATGAGTCAGCAGCAGCAGAAAACATCAAATTAAAAATGTCAGGCTGCATTCATGAAAACATCCTTCTTTGCAATGAATCTACTGTATATAGATATATGTATAATATGTATAATTCTGATGTTTGTAAAATACATCAAAATGCCCTTAAAATAACAACTTAATAATATGTGTAAGATCTTTTAAGGAACAGTTCACCCAAAAATAATAATTGTGTCATCATTCACTCACCATCATGTCGTTCCAAACCTGTATGAGTTCCTTTCTTCCGTCGGAACACATTTTTTTTAAAGAATATCCTGCCCACTCCTTTTCATGAAACAACATGAAGAAAACAATGACAGAATAAACATTTTTGGGTGAATTATTCCATTAAATTACAATCGCACTGTACACTGGGAAAAGTGAAGTAAAGTTAGATTTTAATGCAGCGCGTCAGTCAAGCTTCACTGAATAATGCTGGACAGAGAAAGTGTATCCTTACCCAATGCCATGCTTCAGAAAAAACAGAAACACAGGAAGGCTACAGGATTATAAAATGAAGATCAAAATTCAATTACCCTGATAGTATCAGTACACAGCACTAACTAACACAACACTGCCCAGTTCATTCACTTCACACACACACACACACACACACACACATAGATACATACCCCAAATAAACCCAAGGGAAACCAACTTGAGAGAAATCAATGGTGAACTGGCACGATATCTGATTTCAACAAGCAAGGCTTAGTCGCTCTGAGAAGCAGGGCCCATTACTGTCACTCAAACAGGAAGCTCTGATGTGAAATGGGCTTTTTTGTCTAATTTGCAGTGACCTTTAAGACAGCTTTTTTTTGTAGCTTCACCTAACTGAATGTTTGTTAGTAGATTGTGCAAGTCATTTCACGCACTCAGGAATGCTAGTCTCGTATAGCCAGACTTTTGACTATCGACATAATGTCTGGTCCACTTTGCAGCTTGTTCTGGTCAAGAAAATGTGTTGAGATTGGTATCACAATTTCTGTCCATCCAAAAGTAATAATACAGATAATTTAACAGACATTACTCAGAAAACGTGGAAAGTGGAAGATAACTACCTGGGTCTCTTAAAAACCTGTTACAATTCCAAAATTTTTGCAAAATAATTTTTACGTTGTGTCGTATTGCAACATTTTCCAGGTGAAATGAAATCTAGAGGTGCTATAACAATGACTTATTTGCACAAATCATAAATAAAAAGGGCAGATTATCAGTTCTTAAACACTCAATTTTCACCCTTTTATTGACACAATGCTATCTTATTACTGTATATCAAATGTATATACTTTTTTCTTTTCTCCCCTTTTTCTCCCCAACTTCGAATGCCCAATTCCCAATGAGGTATAAGTCCTCGTGGTGGCGTAGTGACTTGCCTCAATCCGGGTGGCGGAGGACAAATCTCAGTTGCCTCCACATCTGAGACTGTAAATCCACGCATCTTATCACATGGAGCGAGTGGTGGCTTCATGTTATTCTCCACGGCATCCACGCACAACTCACCGCGTGCCCCATCGAGAGCGAACCACGTTATAGCGACCACAAGGAGGTTAGCCCATGCAACTCTAACCTCCCTAGCAACCGAGCCAATCTGGTTGCTTAGGAGACCTGGCTGGAGTCACTCAGCATGCCCTGGATTCAACCTCGTGACTCCAGGGGTGGTAGTCAGCGTCAATACTCACTAAGCTACCCAGGCCGCCACATCGAAACAATTTTACACACACTTTAAAATGGGTAGACTGCATGGAAGTAAACCAGAATGATTTGTTTATGCTGAGTCAGTCATTACCAAACCACTATTACATGCTATTGAAGTTAAGTATTTTATATTAAAGGTTATTGGTTATGTTGTTCTGTACAGGGAAATATGACAATATTTGTTTAAAGAAAAGAATGGAAACGTGTTTGTTTGAGTGTCACTCACATAAATTATTGTCCACTGTTCCACTACTATGGCGTCATACGCAGTTGCTGCATTAGCGTCGCCTTCCACCCCTTCCTGGAACACAAACACGCTGTCCACGGTCTTGGCGATCAGATCTGCTGGAAAGAAAGGCACGATCAGGCAAAACTCTACCAGACACCTTTGACTATCAGCATAAATATGATCTCTATTGCAAAAACTGCCCATTTAAGACTAGGGTACTCTTAGAGTTGTCCCACGTGCCACTCGGTCTCGCACAAAGTTGAGTGCTCAGCCTTTCAAAATATACGATTATTATAGAACAGTCAACTCCAGTAGGTCTGCATGTCTAAACTAGGCTGTATGCGGACAGTCCGTGCGTACTGTGCTGATGACAAAATTTGCATCATGTGCACGTACACGAGACAAACTGGTACACATAAAAAAGTATGCTTTGGCATTTAGAAAGGAAGGTGACTGACTGACTGACTGACTGACATGTAAAACAAACACTCAGTTTGTTTAATTTTAGGATGCATAAAGTGGGGCATGTTTATCTGAAATAGTTGATAACACAAAAATAAACCAACATGGCAAAAGATTAACTCAAATAATGGTGCGGACTGTAATTAGTGGGAAATGTGTACAGACTCTGTGATCAGAATGTTTGTCCAAAACAAAGTAATAGATCCTAGATATACTAGATAGTTAATGTTTGTCAAGACAAACTTTATTGTTATTGTCTGAAAAAAACAAATTGATGGTAACAGATAGATAAAATAAATACATATATATATATATATATGGGGTCCAGCTGGTAGATAGCTGTGCAGTGTGTACACCTCTCTCTCCTGATCTCAAGACTAGCGACTGATGCTAGAGGCTGTAGCCTTTAGCATCCTTATTAGATCACCCGCCTCCCACGCTGGAGACGTTGGTTCGAGTAGAACAAGAGCGTCATATATATATATATATATATATATATATATATATATATATATATATAGGGGCTGTCAATCGATTATTTAATTAATTACGTGGTGTCCCGATTAAATCGCATTTAAATCGCATATACAAATATTTGCTGAGAAAGCCCCTCATATAACAATAACTCAATATTATCAATATATATCAATATATAAATAATGGAACAGATGACTAACCAAATATATTTAAAATGAAATAACATAAAATTGTATAATATAAAAAAATATATTATACAAGCATAAATAAAATTTAACAACTAGCTAAAAATATATAAAATATATATATAATATAATATATATATATATATTACAGTTTTTCTCAGTCAGCTTTGGTGCATTTCTCACATCACTATTTACATTTGCACAACAGTTAGTTCAACCTCCACAACATTTAGTCATTTGTGCACATCATAGTAGCAGTTTCTCATTCCTTCCAACAAATTGCGTAATGCTTTTGGACATGCATCAACTGCTTTCATACAACTCTCTGCTGTTCTATAACATTATCACTTGCTTATGTCATGTCAGTCAAAATGAACTATACTTGTGAATGCTGAATAGTCATTCCATATAAAACTAATAGTCCTCATTTCATTGCTTGAGTCATTACATACAAAAATGTTGAACTAGTTGTCAAAATCTGTCAAGCAAATAAAATTAAACAAATTAAATCTTTTTTTCCTGAAAATATCTCCTAAATTGAACAATTTCTCTCAGGTGAATCTTTCACTGATGAGAAGGGGTGTGTGACGTGTTAGTTGCAACCAATGATAAGCCACTTCTCTACAATCACTGTCAGAGCTGAATCCCATAAACCCCCACTTTACAAGCATATATGAACCAAGCAGGACATAGTGTGTACCATTTATACAATACTGTGACACATAAATGGAAGGTCAGCCTCGTGGAAGAGGGGTGAGGGTGCGGAGAGGAAGAGGAAGTGGACAAAACAGGGGAAGAGGAAGAAGAGGCCAAGTACATAGGCGGATCCCTGATGAAATCAGGGCTACAATTGTGGATCATGTTGTCAATCACGGCCTAACAATGGCTGAGGCTGGTCGAAGGGTGCAGCCAAATGTTGGGAGAACCACTGTAAATTCAATTATTCAAACATTTCGTCGGGAGAACAGGTGTGTATAAATGGACAGTAATTCAGCACTAAACAATCTGCACTGCACTACTGCCATTGTGTCATACATGAAGCTTGCAGTGGGACAATAACTTGTCACTGTACATTTTACATTTAGACGTACAGCTTTACTGTATCACACATTTAGTGTATTGTAGTGTTACAGTAAAGATTTGCCATATTTACTGTAATTTTACTCTGCACCACACAGGATTGCAAGACAACCTCGCAGAGGTGGAAGAGGGCCCTTTTACTCCAGCAACAAGAGGAAGCCATTTGTGCAATGGTGATTGCAAACAATGCCATAAGGTTGAGAGAGATACAAAGTGCTGTTATAGAGGATGACAACGTCTTTGGGAATATTGAATCTGTTTCAGTCGCTACAATTGACAGAGTGCTTAGGAGGAATGAAATGCGCATGAAACAATTGTACAATGTGCCATTTGAACGGAACAGTGACAGAGTGAAGGAGATCCGTCACCAGTATGTACAGGTAAAACATGTATGTGTTCTATGCATATACTGTAATGTTCAGTGCTGTAAACTGTTTACTTTGTGTAGTGTCATGCACTACACTTACATGACAGTTCTGTGTATGTGTATTCACAGTGCATACTGTACAATATGTTGTCCAAAATGCATTATGTTACACAGGAAAAGTTGTTATAGTTTTTCTCACTCCCTCTTCTGTAATAAAGCATGTACTGGAGCTGGAGGCCAGGGAACCGCTGCACACATTCATATACCTTGATGAGGCAGGTTTCAATCTGGCAAAAGGTAGAAGACGTGGAAGGAATCGCATTGGACAGAGAGCAACCATTGATGTCCCAGGCCAACGAGGAGGGAATATTACTATGTGTGCAGCCATCTCAGAAAACGGCATCCTCACCCATATCCCCCGTCTTGGTCCATACAACACACAACATCTGCTGACTTTTTTAGACGCTCTTTACAGGGACATAATCCCTGAGAATGAGAGGGGTCTAACTGGAGACCATCTGAGCAAGCATGTTGTTTGGGATAATGTGCGTTTTCACCACTCAGATCTCGTCAGACAGTGGTTTGCAGCACATGATAGGATGCTGGTGGAATATCTCCCTCCCTACTCACCATTCCTAAATCCAATAGAGGAGTTTTCTCTTCCTGGAGGTGGAAGGTATATGACCGTCATCCACATACCCAAATGGCCCTGCTAGTGGCCATGGATGCAGCATGTGATGACATCACAGCAGAGTCCTGCAGAGGGTGGATTCAGCCACTCGAGAAGATACTTTCCTCGCTGCATTGCAAGAGATGATATTCGCTGTGATGTAGATGAAATTATGTGGCCAGACAGAGAGGAACGTCTGGATGTGCATGAATGATTACAGTACTATGTATGTTCAGTTCCAATATGTACTGCAATATTGTTTACAGTTGTGCACAGCTCTACCCAAAGGGAGTTTATGTTTGTTGTAAATAAGGGTGTATTTTTCTTTGGCACAATGCTGTGAACAAATTAGAATTGCAAAGAAGTAACAATGTGAAACATACATATTCAGTGTCTTGTACTCAGTTATCTCACTAAATACAGTAATGTGTAACTTTACTGTATTTTTCAAATGACTGTGCAAATAGTATATAGTGCTGTCTTGAGCATTTTCAGGTAGTGTCACCAAGATCTGACTTTTTGCATTGGAAAACATTTACAGAGTAAACTGTCATAATGAAAACATGACAAAGCCATTTGACTATCTTGTTCATAAACAATGGTGTCAGGACTTTTCATCTTGACTGACACGGACACTTTCATTGACATGAATACTTGCTTTTGAGGAATGAGCTATCCATTTTGAGCAAGTGACACGCTTTTGCAGGTTATCAACTAGGTTTTGCAGTTTGAACTAATTGTTTTGAGAACTGCATTAACTGTTGTGCAAATGTAAATAGTGATGTGAGAAATGCACCAAAGCGACTGAGAAAAACTGTAATATAATATATATATATTAAATTAATTAATTCTAACAACTAACACAAATAATTAATACATAACAAATGGCTAAATTAAATGAAATAAAAACCAATACATTAATAAATATGTTCAAAAATAGAACAGATAACGAAATATACTTAAAATAGAATAGATAACTAAATATATTTAGATAGATACAAGACAGACAGACAGACAGAGAGACAGACAGACAGATAGATAGATAGATAGATAGATAGATAGATAGATAGATAGATAGATAGATAGATAGATAGATAGATAGATAGATTTTCACTGATATATAAAAAAAGCAAAATATACAATTGTGGTCATTGTAGATAAACATGCTACTAAGAGCCTCAAAACCTGAAAAATGTATTTTTTCATCAAAAGTCCTCACTATATCAACTCGGTACCTCGGTAAACATGACTTTCTTTCATGTTGTCTGAGGCTGAAACTAGCAAACCTAAATACGCCGGGTACATTTGATCTCACTTTATGATACTAAAGAACAGCAAGAAAGACTCGTTAACTCTAGGGGGAAATCTAGGTCATAAAACTATCAGTAGAGGAAGAAGAGATGCTGGAAGAGGACACGGGGAGTCATTTAAAATATTTCAAAGAAAGAGTGACAGAAACAAGGCAGACAGAGAATAATGAATGACCATCCTAATTAGCCAAGATGTCCATATAGGAATCTAGAACATTCCAGATTAAATAAATAAACCCTTTTAAACCTTTTTCAAAAGTAAGAGCCACACATTTTAATGGCCTGACATCACTGTCACCCCATGTGGCTCCTCAACTTGGCCCTGTTTTAGAGTCATCTTCATATATGGGCGAATAATAAGCTCTGTTGAGTATTAAAGATGAGAGCAAGGGCGCCTGGGAACCAACTTGCATCTAGTGTTATTTCTGCATCCTCTCTTGGCTGGAGAGCTTCCTTATTACCCCTCCTGCATTTACACACTAATACGGTTTGTGCTGCCCCTGTCTGCTCTGGGAGACACTCCAGATTACATTATAGCGGGTCTGAAGGATGGGCGACTGTGGGTTGGACCCTGGCGGGGCACTTCGGAGGGGGTTTTCTGCGGAAAGGGAGGGGAATGGTGGCTGTCGCCTTTGTTCTTCCATCAAATGAAAACTATTTAAGGCTGCCATTACTCAATTGAAGGCATCTTACAGGCCTTTCAAATGGGGGCACTGTTCTGGCCCCCCTATATCAGATGTTCCCACTTGGGAATGTAATTGGAAAAGTCCACTTGGGAGATTGCCTCAGCTGGGCAGCTCGTCTGGATAGACAGTGATGTCTTAGGTGAGACAGTCTGAGAGTGGTCTTTTTTTACAGACACAACAAATGTGGGCTCAATAAGTTGTCAGTCCTTTGAGGGGGGCGTTTATGAGATTGACAGGTGAGAGCGAGGAATTGTCAGTTTGATGGAGTGAGGCTGTTGGAATATGTGGAGTTAGTCTGGTCGGGTCAACTGTGACTGATGGCGTTTAAGTTTCAACATGTCGGAGAGAGTTGCTAATGGTTGAGAAAACTCATGTATGTTTTACAACGTGGGACAGAAACAGGCCAAGATAGAGTGGGGTTGATAGAGCTGGATGAGCCAGTAAAGGTAAAGTGTGTCATTTTTGCATCTCTCGTGGCATCAAATGAATTGACAAAAGTAATAATTGTTTCCAAACAGGTTTCCCAAACAGTCCTTCATCTTCCATTGGTGGGACAAACAGGTAGACCCGCCCCCAAACTCACGGCATTTGTTGAGACAGAAGTTGGGTTGCAAACAAACAGAGCAATGATCTGGCAGCACCATTCCTTTGGTGACATGCTATGACCAGAATTTCAGAATAAAGACACATTTTATTGATTACCGGGGCAGATTTCCATTATATTACAATCACAATAGTAATACTTCCAATAAAGCATTTATTTGAATGTAGCTCAATGGATGACCTATAGTGTACGTTTTACTTAGTGTACTGTAAGAAGCTTATAATTTGTTAAAAGCACTTACATGAATTATTCTGTTAAAACTTGTGTATTATTTGAGTTGTAAACTGTTTAAATAGCCACTTTTACGCTCATTGTAGAGTTTATAGCATTACGTCGTCATGGCAACAAAGTTGTAGAATTGGATATGACTTAACACAGAAAAGGTTAGTAGTGATAAATACGAATTGATCACATTTTTTTTGCAAAGTCCTAGCAACCGGGCCAATTTGGTTGTTAGGAGACCTGGCTGGAGTCACTCAGTACACCCTGGATTCGAACTCGCAACTCCAGGTGCGGTAGTCAGCGTCAATACTCGCTGAGCTAACCAGGCCCCCATTGTGACTATAATTTTGAAACAGTGAGTATTTTATCATTTATGAATTTCTCCCATTCACTTCCATTGTAAGCGCTTCACTGTAACGACAATGTTTGCTTTTTTTATAGAAAAGGATGAACAGGGGGCCTGGGTAGCTCAGGGAGTTTTGACAGGCCTGGTTGCTAGGGATGGTAGAGTCACATGGGGTGGCCTACTCGTGGTCACGATTAGTGGTTCTAGCTCTCAACGGGGCGTGTGGTAAGTTGTGCGTGGATCGCAGAGAGTAGCATGAGTCTCCACATGCTGTGTGTCTCTGCGGTGTCAAGCACAATGAGCCACGAGATAAGATGCGTGGATTGACTGTCTCAGAAGCGGAGGCAACTGAGACTTGTCCTCCACCACCCGGATAGAGGCGAGTAACCGCCCCACCACGAGGACCTACTAAGTAGTGGGAATTCCAAATTGGGAGAAAAGGGGATAAAACAAATCTTACAGTTTTATTTCTCAGGTGAAGTTATGTTGTTTTAAGTATGTTTAGTTATTTTGTGACTTTGAACGAGCTCCTCTTATAGAGCTCATTAATGCACCATGAATGTCAAGAGCTTCACAACAAAATTACATTTCAGCTTGTTTCTCACCAAAACATTTCATATGCCTTCAGAAGACTTGGAATATGACACAAAAATCAGATGGACAACTTTTATGAAACTTTAAGGTCCTTTTTCAAGCTTCAAACTGTCACTATCACCGCTAATGTACTGCAAGACAGATATATACATTTAAACATCCTTTTGTGTTCCACATAATAAAGAAATAATACCAGTTTGGAACAACATGAGGATGAGCAAATCCTTTAAAACTGAAAAGAAATCCAAACTTCACCTTTAAGTCACGATTAGGTGTGTTGTTTGTGTGTACCTGAATGCCATTCACTACAGTCTCTTTGTCTCTTTCTCTTGGACCTGCCAAAGTGGTTCCATTCATGCACCAATCCTTTTTGTGCAATGGGAAAATGACAGTGGAGGGATCACCAATATTCCTTTCATGGCAAAATAATACCTTATTGGAAATTCATGCGCTGAATATCTGTGCCTTCACTGTATCTGCATATATAGGCAGAACAGCATGAATAGTCAGACGCGTGAATGTGGCGCAGCTGCGGGTGTGTATTCTTTTCAGGGGAGGGGAGGAGTGGTTTTGCACGGTGCAGAAGTTGTACAAAAGAAACCTTTTAGTCAACATAATTTGCATCTTTTCAGCAGGAGCTACACCTGGAAATGTAATAAGTGTGTTGCTTGCCATGTTGCTCTCCTGTGGAGTGTATGAATCTTTAATTGTGAACTTATGATGCCTGCTTTGAGCTGAGAGCATCAAGATTTACAAATTCAATATGGGCGGCACTCACTCAGGCTTCCATTAATGCCACACCCATCGCATTAAAAATGACTTCTGCCTCCTACTGTTTTCACCATGGAAACCACATTTACTTATTCTCATGTCGTTTCAAACCTGTATGACTTTTCTATTCAATTTAACACAAAAAGAATATTCTGGCCACTCTTTTCCATATAATGAAAGTCAATGAGGTCTGGGGCTGTCAAGCTCTGAAATCACAGCATAAAGTATCATATAATAGTCCAGATGATTTTATACAACTTTCAAGTTGTCTGGAAAAAACAAAACAAACAAAAAACAAACAAACAAAAAAAATCGTACATTGCTACTTTTCTCATTAACATGCATAATACAGCTAGGACAAATGTTGAAATTCTCAGTGAATAATACCTTAAATTACATCTGTTTCTCCTCAAAAGATCATATGAATTCAGAAGAATTGGATTATAGCACACAAGTAGTATAATCACTTGATGTTTATGATAATTTTATGGTGCTTTTATATTATTTAGCATCTTGACAGCCTCAGTCCACATTCACTTTCATTATATGGAAAAGAGCAGTCAGGATTTTCCTTTTTTTTTCTCCCAATTTGGAATGCCCAATTCCCAATGTGCCTCTTGGTTGCATAGTGATTCACCTCAATCTGTGTGGCAGAGGACGAATCCCATTTGCCTCCGCATCCGAGACTGTCAACCCGCGCATCTTATCACGTGGCTATTTCAGCGCGTTGCCATGGAGACATAGTGCGTGTGAAGGCTTCATGCCCTCCAACAAAGCATCCATGCTCAACTCATCACGCACCCCACTGAGAACGAACCATATTATAGTGACCATGAGGAGGTTACCCCATGTGACACTACTTAGTGTAAGTTGCTTAGGAGACCTGGCTGGAGTCACTCCAAACTAGCGAACTAGCGAACCCCAGGGGTGGTAGCCAGCGTCTTTTACCACTGAGCTACCCACCTCCCCCGGCCAGGATATTCTTAAAAAATTATCCTTTTGTGTACCCCAGAAGATAGAAAGTCATACAGGTTTGAAGTAAACAATAACATACATTTTATTTTTGGGGTGAAAAATCACTTAAAAGAGGACGGAAGGTAAAGGTAAGCTTCTTTTTTAAAGAACATTCTCCTGGACAACTTCAATGTCACTGAAACTGAGGTAGACGGGGGCACAGACGAGGTGTAAGAGTAAATCAGTGGAGCAGAACACCACACCAACAGCAACAACAAAGAGCAGAATCCATCAAGAGACTTTAAGCTACCACAAAACCCCCCGTGCACCTCTGGACTGGCGGATAAACTCTATATCAAAGCCAACTGGAGGGCAGATTCTGATGAATAATCAATCATTTAATTACATAAAACAGATAAAGATTAAATTATAATATATATATATATATATATATATATATATATATATATATATATATATATATATAGTCAGGATGCATTAACATAATGAGAATTTGCAAACGTATACAGGTACAATTCCCTGTATATTCCTGGACAAATGAACACTAGAGGTGCTACAACAGCTGTGTTTTATTCACTCTCACTGATTATGGCTTTATAAATACTTATTTTTCTCTCTATTACTCAGAACCTGCTATGTTATGATATAGACACATTTTTACTCTAATGCATCTTTTGAAAAACGATACATTTTAATACTTGTATTACAGACCCACCTACATATATACACATATTCCAACTTGATTAGCTTGCATGGTACCTCATCCTCATAGAGCATTCAACTCTGAGTTAGAGGACCCCGGTTCAAGTCCAGCCATGAACTCAAGCTGACACGTGACAAGACAGAGGCATAAAAGCGACACAAAATGACGTGGTTGCTTCAGAATATGTTCCTTTAATTTTGTGTCTGCATTTTAAAACACTATTGGTTAGGTTCAGGAGAAAGTTTTAGTATGTTTTAAAAACTACTAAAATTCTAAAAGTTCTAAAATTCACCTTTAAACCTCGTCAGAATACGACACCATTTTACTCGCTTTTGCGCCCTGCTGAACATTTAACTGGAAAACTACGGCTAAGCGTGTTATACAGCACGTTCATTTTGAATTGCAAAAATGTTCATGTTCACGTTAATTTCATGAGATTAGGCTGAGAATATGGGGGGGAAATGTGCTTAACTCGACTGAAAATAATGTCAAAATGCATTTTATTGCATTTATTTATTTATGCTAATGCAAGTATTACTTTTAATATTGTAAAAATATCAAATTAAGTATGAGCAATAGTAATAGCATGCAACAGTGCCTGCCCACTTTTTCTTAGCTGACTTGGTTCCGGAAGTATTTTTCCAATAAATGTTTTATTTTATTTCATAAAATTATTTATAAGAGTTCTAAGCTATGAACCAAATCATCCAGCTCTGAAGTAAATCACAGTGTGGAGCGGAGGGGGGCGGGGCCGGATTATGATTAAATCATAATTTAATGGAAACTTAAACCAAAAGCACAAGCATAAACACACACATGATGGATACGCCCGTAATTCTCTCTCTCTCGAACCATCGTCACCGGCCGCCTTTATCCCTCGTGCGCCTCATCAGGCCGATTGGGGACCGGGCGCGTGATATTCCGACCCGCCCCCGCCCCCCTCCGCTCCACACACAGCATTACAAACATTGATTTGAAGCAAAAAAATATTTGAAAATTGGACAAAAAGAAAAAAGGAACAAGACATTTTTCATGAGGTAATGAAGTACAATCCCATGAAGCATTGCAAATGATTAAGCATTACAAAGTCAAACATATTTTTTTTTTGTACAAACAACAACAACAACAACAACAAAAAGCGTTGATTAAAGTTGCTGAATGTAATACATAAAATATTCAGACATATCCAAATACAGTATATGCATATTTCTATAGTTTGTGAGTGTAGGGAGACGA
The DNA here is from genome assembly GCF_025860055.1 of Xyrauchen texanus. Lineage (NCBI taxonomy): Eukaryota > Metazoa > Chordata > Actinopteri > Cypriniformes > Catostomidae > Xyrauchen > Xyrauchen texanus. The sequence continues at coordinate 41,548,510 of NC_068292.1, forward strand.
ATCTATTGCATCATTCTCAATGGGTCATGGAAGTGAGCAGTCACTGCAGAGCTCTTTTGGCAGGCTTTGTTCACAGATATTCTCTGATTGGTGGATAGTTTCTTTCTTCACCAGGAATTGTGCTATTAAACATGATTTTTAAAAAACTCATTTGAAATGGCATTAACTGACAGATTCAGCCGAAGCATATTCCATTGACTAAAATCATCGGAGCTCACGGTAATAAAGGTTTATAAGTTATCCTTAATAAGCATGACCCCTATGGAGAAAATGAATGGGATAAAGTATGCAGTTAATGTCCATGACACGTGCCAAAAAAACAACTTGAACCTGAATGGCCTGTTAAAGATGGGGGAAGGTGAGGTGCTAGCAACCCCGTGGAGTCTCTGAAAAATGTGCTATCAAAGTCCTGCCAGCATGAACACGTTTCAAAAGTGTCTGATTATATGAAGGCAGCAGTCGCGTTTATTATCAGGCCTGTGAGCAGCACATGGTCCACATCTCTCCAAATTTAGCTTCTCTTTGAGTCTGATCTGTGAATGTATAATGAGAACTCCATGGTGATGAACTCCCACAGTGTCTTCTCACTGTAAACATTAACACATCAGTAATATGTGAAGGAAGGACGCACACTCATCAAACAAAACCCCACCAGAGCCAGATTCAATGAGTGAATCTCACCAAAACATGTCCAGGTCACAATATTTTACATTAGGTAAAAAGTCTGATCACAAAAAACTGTACGATTTAAGGTCTCATTCATGTCTGTAGCACAAGTTATTTGACCAAACCCCTAACCTTATGTCCTGAAGTTTGGTGCGTTGCTACAGACATGAATAATACCTACATATATAATATATACATTATATATATATATATATTAGGGATGTCAATTGATAAAATGTTTTAATAGAATTAATTACATAGTGTCCCGATTAATTAATCGTGATTAATCGCATATACAAATATTTGCTGTGAAAGCCCCTCATATAACAATAATTCAATATATAATGATGAAATAATTACACATAGTTATCTTTAAATATTTTAAAATTATATATATATAATAAAAGAATATTCAGATAATTAAAATGCATTACATTTTTATGGCAGAAGAGTTCATCATTGATAAGACAATACAATAAGCGGCTTTAGAATACAATGTATTGTTTACTACCATATTATTGATCATAAGTCAATCATTGACACACAGTTCACAGCAATCCATTACACAAGTCAATTTATCAATCAGAGATTTATTATGAGGGCTTGTTTAAGGACCCGTCAATTTCAACAAGCGTCAGACATGCTTGTGTAGCGTCTCGGGTGCGTTGCATCATAAACGTAAAATATTTAGGTCACTGTGTCAAGATAAATATAGTTTAATAAATAACACATCTTGAGATCCCTTAGTTTGAATTTACGCTCCATCAAGTGTTTTTAACGCAAGAATGTAACGAATGTCTGTTTTGTGCTCTCTGGTTGTTTTCTTCACTGTATATTCTGTGTGTTGCTCATACAGCTGAAGTTCCACTTACTGCCCTCTGGAGTAAACAGGTGGAACTACAAGCTTGCATTTCTCAGAAATCTTCCTTATTACGGTCCGGGGGCATTGCGATAAATTTCGTAAATTTTTTTAACAAGTTGTTTTTAATAAAAATTAATCGCACTGAATTAACACGTTAAATCGACAGCCCTAATATATATATATATATATATATATATATATATATATATATATAGGCATTATTGTTTTATGTGAATAAATAGGGTATATTTTATTTTATTTTATATTTCAGAGCTTTGTTTTGTAGGACAAGAAATCTAGCTTTGTCCCATGTAACCCACATTTGGTTTTCGACCATTGAAATTTTTTTGGATGGAGCCACATTGAGAACCCAATATCTCTGGGATTTAGCCATATAGGGTCCTAAAAATGAAGATAGAAAAATGTTGTTCAGAACCAGAATCTAAAAGCACATTAAGACATATTTAATACTTCTAGAGCAGAGGTGGGGAACCTTTTTCCCATTAAGTGCCAGTCGAATATTTACGAAATTATCAAATTAAATTAAGGGTTGCTGAAGTAAACTGATTCTGGTAACAGACCTCCCTATCTCTGTGTAAAAATAAAATAATGATGATGCCACCATTCTATGATTTTGTTTTTACCTGCAAATTTGCTCAAAAATCAAAGGCGAAAATTGTCATTTTGACCCCACTCACCAAAATAATGGATTACTCTGCAAATATCCACCCATGCCATTTATTATTTGGAATTTCATCATAAATTATGTTTATCTTTCACCAGTAAAAAAATAAAAGAGCCGAGGATATCTGGTAGAGTTGACACTCAATGACTCACCTCAAATTATACAGCATGACATTTCATTTTCAGAGGGAGCCACACTGAGAGCTCCAAATATATGGGATTTAACCATATAGGGCGTTAAAAATAAGATAGAAAATTAAAGTTTTTCAGAACCAGAATCTAAAAGGATATCTTAAATACTTCTGGAGTTATAGACACTCCAACTTTGGAAAAACAACACAAAATAAAAACACCATTGGCATATAATGTTACAAGAGGTGCTGAAGTCAACTGATATTAGCAAAAGACCTACCTATCTCAGAGTAAAAATAAATAAAATAAATAAATATATAAAAATAAATGATGCAACTGCCTTTCTAATGCATCTAAAGTATGTTTTCGATCTGTAGTTTGCTCCAAAATCATAAGCAATCTTTTTTTATTTTGAGCCCCCTCCATAAAGTAATGAATTACTCAGTAAATAGTGATCCATGTCATTTAATATTTTTGCTTTGATCATCATTTATGTTTATCCTTCACTGGTAAAAAATGATCAAAAACTACATTTTGAGCCAGAGACAGAGCACAAAAACAACCCACCTCAAATCATGCATCTTGTTGAAGAGAGGTGTGCTATTTCTTTTATGAGTGATCATATTTACAGATATTTTCTTGGTGGATGACCACGCAAAGGTGAAAAATGTCCATAGACTTACGCTTAAGGAGGGACCCAAGCCATATCCTGACCAGACTTTACTTACTGACTTTGGCCAGTAAGCAACCACCTAAAAATCACTCACAACCCTAGCAGCAACATAACAACATGCTAAAAACTAATCAGAACCCCTGAGTAACTCCCGGGCAACCTCCCAAAACACACTAGCATTGTGCTGCCGACTTTTGCACCGGCAAGCACCATTACATTCACTTTAGAACATATCAAGATCTAGTTCATTTCTGCTTTTGCACAGTGACTATTTTGAATTTCCTCTTTAGAGTTGCACAGAACATTGCAGTGGTTTACTAAGTTTACAGGGAATCATTTTGGAAAATGAATTAACTAACATGGGGCTTGGTTTTTTACGTCATTGCCACAGTACCATTGCTAGTTTCTCTAACCACATGAAGATCCAGAAAGCTCTTAAATGATGACAAATGTCATGCCCCAAATGTCCCCAATGTTATAACCCAGCCACAAAACAACCTATATTGGGTTAGCCATCAAAGGCACAATGCTAAGCTCAAACCACTGGTGTTTTTCCCTCAGTGAAATGAGATCCACAGCAGAGATGACTATCTCCACTGCACACTGAATTATATTCTGTAAATACTTTCAATGCACTTGAGCGAGCGAAACCCCGCAAGGGATTTTAATGGGATGCTTATTTACTGAGACAGAAAATAGAGACGCAGAAACATAATAACAAACTAATTACATTTTGTAAAAATTGCTTCGAAGGAGATCTATGAGTTACTGAATCTTTGTCACTTATAGTCACAATAATGAGTTGATAAATAATACTTTATTTTTAGATTATAATTACAGAGTATATATATATATATATATACACCGTATATAATTTAATGACATCTACAAATACATATTTATAATATTTAATAACTCAAATTGGCCAAATATTGACTATGTGCATAACCAATAACCAATAAGGTTATTATATTAATAGGTAGTCATAGAGCGCTATTACTACCTATTAATATAATAACCCTTATATAACTATAAAAGTTTATCATTGAAAAAACAAAAAGATAATATAATGTTTACTTTTGGAGGCACCATTAAATTATTTGAATAGCAATACCATTTAAGTAGCAGTTTGTATGAATATGGTTATCAACCAGAGCCATGGTATATATCAAAGTACCACTATATTAGGGGTGGGCAATATAAGCTAAATTTTTTAATGCGATATCCTTGACATTTTTGGTCGTTCAATGTAAACGCAGCGGGAAGACTAGCAGCTGTACATCATCGCACCATTAGCTGGGTAATTTCCAGCCAATCACATGTAAGCCGTTGCTTTATAAGTCTGCTCACAATCTATCACATTGCTGTTTCAGTGTGCTAACACGGCAACCTCCACCACCCCACCACCACCCGTTGAGTCCCGTCCTGCACGGGGGTAGGGTCCTCGACCCTGCCTCCCATCTCCGGCAGGATATCACGGTTCCGAGTACAACTTCTTCGGGCCACCAGACGGGGCCTTCGCCAAAGAGAGACATTAATTTTACTGCAATATAGACCATCCTCAAAAATTTTTACCCGTTGACACATTTAGCGGTATATCGCTTTAACTGGTATATCGGCCACACCTTCATGGTATTATCATTAGAATATTTTGATAACAGAAATGGCACAAAATCAAAAGGAAATGTCTGTTTCTTTGAAGAAAATAAATGATGTATTAAGAGGCAGAAGCTTTTTGAGTTTCAACAGTATCACCACTTACTCTCACCATTGTCATTGGCCAGCTGGAAGTATCCGTCCACCAGTGAAGCGCCGTTGTTGAAATGTTGAGTCATGTGATCTAGCCAGTTTGCCTCTATGGTGCAGATTCCTTCCCCTTGCGAATGCACTCGTAGAGGCACTTTAACCGTGTAGTACTTCAACTGTCCCTCACGGCGACCGGGGTAGTTAAACAAACCAAAGAGCTCGGCTCCTGTAGACACATGAAAAACAATTATTGCAATAGATATATTTCCGTTTTTGTGGTGAACTTTTCCTTTTACTTACTGAAATTTTTATTGAAGCCTTCACAGGTGAAAAAGTAACATGTTCCCTGCTAACCTAAATAAATTGGCTCTGTTCCAAAACCAAGTGATCTGTCCATGTAGGCAGCATTTTAAGGCATCAATTGTGAATCAAGTCTCCAGTGCGCTTATGGAGTGTCAATTGTAAACAGAGCATTCCAAATTCAGTTATTATGCTTCCTTAAAAGACAGCTGTCTATGTAGACAGAATACAGCGAATCAGATGACTAGGTTGTGGAATTCAGACGTTATGTTGGTTCAAAGTAGAGGTCAACCGATAGTGGATTTTGTCGTTACGATAACTAAGGCAGTGGAAAAGGCAGTTAACCGATTAATCGACCAGTGTTTTTTTTTTTTTTTTAAATCTATTTATAAATCTATTTATAAATTAATAAAACATTTCTTTGTCTTTCCTTAATGTGAGAGGAACAGACATTGAAGCTACAAGAGTCTAAAATGAATAAAATCCCAAAAGCAGTTAATTGTGTGACCAAAAATCCCTATAATAACAAAAAAAAAAATCAGATTTTGTGCATAACACAGGACCTTTAACTATAAAAAAAAAGCTTGAAATACACCAGGGACTCTTATTTTAAAATGATGGAGACTATCGGTAGCTAGCTATCTGCATCGGTTTTTGCAAATTTTTATCAGTAAAACTGATATATCGGTCTATCTCTAGTTCAAAGTAAAGGCTAATTTATACTTCTGCATTGTCCACTACGTGGAGCCTAGGTTCAGTGGTTTGCATTTATAGTTCTGCGTTGATGTCTTTGAGTACAAAACCGTTCTGTGAGTACACAAAGTAATCAAATGTGCAAACATTTTAAATCCAAAACGAGAACGTATCAAATAAAGCTATTAACCAAAGCAAGAAACAAGAACAACAAAACTAGACTATGACTTGACAATGACCATGAAAACAAGAACTATGAATAGGAACCAAACGACATTACATCCACACAAAAAAAGTGACACTCGCTTGACCAACACAAAGTGCTTGTCATTTTAAAGCTTTAAAGCAGGACTTTAAAGCAGGAATCAATGCATATATGCAATAAAACAATATAAATTGGCCTCAATGGATGCTAGTGTGTTGGTGTTCCAATCGGGCTTCTTAACTAGCTTAACTAGTAAAGCGTCAGTGGTCAACCGACTTCCCCACAAAGACCATGGTGTTCAACCAGCTTCACTAGTGAGGTCAGCATGGCTACGCAGTACTTCAAGAAGGACGAGCACTAAACCAGCTCAAACCAGCACAAACCAAATACATACTGGTCTAACTTGCTGGAAAAAAGCAGCTTAGCTGCTGGTTTTAACTGATTTAAAATGGTCTAAGTTGGATTAGGACAGTCTCCAAGCCAGGGCAGCTGAAAAGTTTTTAGCTGGAAGACTAGCTAAGAGATGCAGCTAGTCAAAGATGGTTTCCCAACCTATAGCCAGCCAAAAAGTGCTTAAAATCCCTCTAAAGCCATTTGGGAGACCACTAGACCTGGTCTAGTGGAGATAGAGTGTAATTAGGGAAATTAGGTGACGTAGTGGCAACCTTGAGCAAGTATTTGGGAGAACTGACCACCCATTCCCCTAAACGAGATTATGTTTTGCAGGAAAACAAATGATGTTTACATCTGCCACAAAGAGAAAGAGAGGTCACCTAATGGATTACGCTAGTGTAAGATGAATTTGTTTTTGCGGCCTATGAAACCGCTCTATTTTCAGATCTATATTACAACTAATGGGAAATTGACCGGTAAGATAAATATGGATGCACTTTTGTTCTGGCTGCGATCATTAAGATTGCCGCTGACTGTATTGAGTTATTACCTGCCTCTGACAGAACCAGGCAATGTACATGAGAGAGAGAGAGTTGAACGTGCTTCTTAGTCAAATGCACTCGCAATTCAAATCACAGCAAGAATGAATCATTAATTGTTATTTTATTTCTGCTCGGTTTCAATAAAGTAGCAGTACATCAGATGGGCACACAGGTGAATCTATTACCCTTCCCTTAAACCAATTTACTGTTAGTTTCAACAGTACAAGTTGCACTTTATATGACCGACTCGAAACTATAAAATTGTTAGCCTTGTTGTTGCTACTTTTAAGGAAAGGTCAGGCAATGAGGCATACCAGATTTAAACTTGCAGCGCCACAGCTTAATGTTTTGGAGTACATGCACAAACCGATTGGGCATAGCTCCAAGGTAGGAATGACTTTTGAGAATTATTTTTTAAGAATAAACCTGTCATGAACATGTACCGGCCATAGTTGAACTCCTAGATCAAATGAACGAAATAAGAAATTAGATTTTACTGGAAGAAAAAAAACAGTACGTTTCCATGCACAGCAATAGGCTGCTAACTATGAAAAATCAGCTTATTTAAAAAGAAATATCCAATGCACAAGAAAACTGCACTTTTTTCTCTCTCAAAATTACAAAACATGCGCACAACACTTGGACGCTTTGGATAAGCAGCTAAGAATTGTGGTAAGGGTGTTTACATGCAACACAAAATCTAGTCATTTGTGCCGATCGTATTTTTGCTTAAACAGTTTATGAACTTACCCCGATAAAGTAAAACATTGAAGACATTTAGATGACCTTACACGTTGTTGGCTAATTAAGCATAATCAGTGTAATATCGTGCATGTAAATGTGCTTCTTATAAAGCGTTTATTTTGGGGATTGTGACAATCATTTTCCAGACAATTCTACAATGACGATTCTCATAAATGTACAATACATATTTTACTGTATTATAGTAAACGAACACTATATTTATTTAATATAAAAATCTAAATCAGCCTAAATTTTTGGCATTAAAGTAATGATGAATTGTCATGATAATAATGTCAAAAATAGGCTTTCTTTTTATCCTTTTTTGGATGAAATGTGATGTGGAAATGTTTTCATGAGATACACCAAAAAATTAAAAGCATATTCAATGTTCAATACAAGTTTAGCTCAATCGACACCATTTGTGGCAAAATATGGATTACAATAAAAAAAAAAAAAAATGTATGGACTCGTCCCTCCTTTTCTTTAAAAAAAGTTAAAAAGTACAAAATCGAGGTTACTGTTGGCAACTTACAATAGAAGTGAATGGGGCCAATTATTGGAGGATTTAATGGCAGAAAGTGAAGCTTATAATTGTATGAAAGCCCTGACATTAATTCTTGTTACAACTTGTGTATTATTTGAGCTGCAAATTTGTTAAAATCATACTTTTTTTTACAGTCGTTCAATGGCGTTACGTTGTCATGGCAACTAAGTTGTAAAATTGGATAGAACTTTACACAGAAAAGGTTAGTAAGCAATTTCATCACACTAAAATCATGCTACATTTTTGTGGTAATCAACATTATGCCACAAATGCTGTCAATTAAGCTTAACTTGTAATGACTCTGGAATATTCCTTTAAATATTTTCAACTACATGTCTGGCTGCCATAAAGGTTTGAATACAACCGGTTACAGTAGATGACACAAAATTCAATGTAATGAAAGTGACTGCATTTTTTTTCAAATGTCTGTTTTCTAACTTCCAAAGGGGCTTCCAAAGTGTTTGCCGAGTGGCTGGGAAACAAGCAAACGTGCAGTTGCGACCAATTACAGTCCTTCAAACTCAGTGTGATCACTCCTGACCCTTTAGACAAGTTCAAGCACTCTGTATATCTGCAGTTAGCACAGCCAAAGAACAATGTGTCATCAGCATCAATGCTGTGTTTGCCTAATCCTCTACATTTGCAATGCATCACATCAACACAAACGCATTTCTAAATAAATCTCCCCAAAGTCCTGACCCCCGTCTTCAGAGAAACTGATAACTTCAGAAATATTTGGACATGGATTGCATCCCAACAGCTTATTTTGAAACAGTCATTACTTTGAGATATAAATAGATTTTTTTAACGTTCAAAATGTGTCACTCTTTCTCCTACTTTTACATTGCACTACAATCAAAAAGTCCTTTGTTTTAGCCTACAAAGGATATTTAAATGGAAAACCTGATTTTTCTTAATGTTTTAAAATAAGAAAGTAAGGTCTATGTATACCTACTCCAACATTTAAAATGATTGAAGTAGTTAATTATTAAAACTAAGCTGCAAAAATGTTGTTTTCAGAAAACTTAAAAGTTATGACGTCACAACATGTGCTCATTAACATATGACAGCCCACTTTGGCCCAGAGGTTAGCCAATCATACCAGAGGTCATTAACATATATAAGTCTTAAAGGTACAGTAGCAACAATCTGTTCAATTCTATGGGTCAGAGAGAGGGTGGAAAATAGACATGAAAAACTAAATTATGACATCATTGTTGGTTCAAGAAACCTTGACCAACATTATAAATGGACTTCAGAGAGAGAGAGAGAGAGAAAAAGATCCTTATTACTGTCATGCAGTGACCTTTAGTTTTGGTCAAATGAAAGAATTCGCTCAAAAATATATTTTTAAGATTTATGCATGTCAATATCATAACGAAATTCAATCAAATTGAATTGATTAATCTTTAACAAAATTAAAAAAATGTAAAAAATATTTTACGTTTTATTAATTCAATTTGATGGGAATCTTAAAACAGGTTAAAATATACAACAAATGTATACCATTATAAATAAATACATTTAAATAAATTACAATATGAGATGATTTTAATGTGAGTAATGAGACTATAATATAATATGTAATATAATGAGAATGAGATGATACTTTTGCTTACGTTAATGAGAATTGCAGAGGAGAATGTGCTTGATTTTAATGACAATAGTTACAACGCGAATTTTGGGGTGAAATATGACCTGGGCATGTTCTTGACAGGTTTTGTGAGAGTCGCCCAGAAAATGGCCCCATTAAAGGATTAGTTGACCCAAAAATGAAAATGCTCTCATCATTTACTCACCCTCATTCCATCCCAGATGTGCATGACTTTCTTTCTTCTGCTTGGATACGTCAACTGAGGCGCCATCTTGGAAAGGTCAACAAGGGGAGCTGTTTGATTCGGTTTGAATTGAACAGTATCGGGGTTCATAGGAAAAGCTGCTAATAAGGTATCTATTTTATAAATATCTATGCAGAGGAGGATATGCGCTTACGTCACGAGAGACGCAAACATTTTTAGTTAAAAAAAGTTTCAAATATTTATCTATTTTTTACACACACCTAACGTTTCGCTTCAGAAGACATTAATCGATCCACTGGAGTCTTCTAAATATCTTTGTGTTCCACAGAAGAAAGAAAGTCATGCACATCTGGGATGGAATGAGGGTGAGTAAATGATGAGAGAATTTTCATTTTTGGGTGAGCTATCCCTTTAAATTAGTTTTATTTGACTCATTTAAGTATGCATATGTAAAGCACATGCTGTACAAATAAGCATGCCTTTCCTTTCCAAATGAATGCTTCAAAGCTACACTGCAGGGTGTAAAAACCCTTTGACAAACCCTCACCTTATCTGAGCTGTGAGCATTTCACACTGACCAGCACCATTATGTATTATAGATGTTCACCAAGAGCATTCATGACTTTATTTATCAGCCATGGTGATAAGTCTTAAAGACACAGTACTGTACAAATGGACTCCAGGCAGCCATCAATTTTACAGTTTGAATGAGAGAAACTGGCGTGGCGTGAGGCCACCGGTGGCAGCCGAATGATAATTTTACTGCTGACAATGCCACTTCCTCATCCAGATGGAAGCTTGGGCTGCCGGCAAAGAAGTCCCAGTATGCATCACTCACATGGCTTCACTGCGCTGTGCACAATGCCACGGTTTTAGCAAATATGGCTCCCTAGCTAATGTTGGAAATGAGGTTTGCCATCTGGTTACTTGCGGGGGAAAAAAGGGTGAACAAAGCCTAATCTCGCACACGCTGTGTGTGTTTCTGTAAATGCCAAGTCTAGCCAATCCCATACGTCAAAGCATTGCTTGAAGACTCTGGGACAATGCTTTTTTGAGACATGAAAAGACAAATACAGGCCAGTGAGATGCTGTCACAGTGCGTGTCATCCAGAAGAAAACAAAGACAAATGGTTTAGTGCTGTCATCACTTCAACCAATCACGTCACGTTTTGACAGACTAGTTTTGCAATCCTTCCTAGTATGCGATTAAAAGGAACATCCCTCCTAAAAATAAGCAAAAATCGAGGTTACAGTGAGGCACTTCAATGGAAGTGAATGTGGCCAATTTATGAAGGGTTAAAAGTAATATTGTTAAGCTTATAATTTTATAAAAGCACTTAATAATTCTTCTGTTAAGACTTGCGTATTGTTTGAGCTGTACAGTTGTTTTTACAGCCGTTTGTGCAGTTACATCGGCATGGCAACAAAGTTGTAAAATCAGGATGATTGGATTGGCCCCTTTCACTTCCATTGTGTGACTCACTGCAACCCAGAAAAGGAGGGACGAGATGACATTTTATGTGGTGATTAACATTATGCCACAATGCTGTCGATTGAGCTTAACTTGTATTGAACTCTGAATTTTCCTTTAAACTTTAGTAGCAAAAATGCTGTTAGAGTCAGGATGTTCCATAAATTACTGCGAATCGGTTTAAATACATTTGAACATGTCAGCTGCAGTATGTAATAATTTCAAAACAATGTCCTGGCCCTTTTGTACTCCAAAATCAAACAAGAAATGTTATTTTGCATATAGAAAATGAAGCCTATAGTTAAGGCCATTACATACATTGTGGTATTATTGTCATGACTGTTCCGCACATTTTATCCCCCAATTCTCATTACCACAGTGCAAAAAAACAAACAAACAAAAAATAAAAACAACGTCATTATAAAATTCTCATTACCGCAATGTGAAAAAAAATATTATTAAATAAAATATTATTAAAGTTCTCTCTTGGTATTGACTTTCATTTTTGCTGATTTAAAAAAAAAAAAAAAAAAAAAAAAAATCTAAACATTGTACAACAGCATAATACAGTAAAAAAATTATTATGAATAATGAGAATCATCACTGAACCTAATATGAATAATAAAAGTAAAACATCCATATACGTTACAGTAATGAGAATTGGGGGGTAAAATGTGGTCTCAAGTGTCCTGAAAATTATGCTGCAGTGCAAAAATAAATAAATAAAAATAAATAAACTATAAATAATTAAAAAAAAAGTTTTTTTATGATATAATTTTCATGGCTATATATATATATATATATATATATATATATATATATATATATACCATATCAATTAATTTATATATCAATTAAATGAAAATAAAGATAATACATACTATTAAAATGTAAAAGAAGTTCATTAACACAAATGGACACTGTTGAAAGTGAACTATGTATATATAAAAAGTTCATCATAATCTCACAATATATATATATATATATATATATATATATATATATATATTATCATTATTTATTTTTATTTATTAATTTTTGCACTACGACATAATTTTCATATGCCATATATATATATATATATATATATATATATATATATATTTATTTATTTATTTTTATTTATATTTTATTTATTTATTTATTTTTGCACTGCAACATAATTTCTATGTGCCATATATATATATATATATAGAGCACATGAAAATTATGTAAATTATATATATATATATATATATATATATATATATATATATATATATATATATATATATATATATATTTATATTTTTTTTTTTTTTTTTTTTTTTTTCTACATATGTAAAATATAATTCCATATTTTCTTTGTATTTGTTCGGAGTTAAATATGACCAGGACATGGTTCTTAAGAATTACCCTTTAGAATATTGTTTGCGTCATCACTGTCGTGAAATGTTATTGTGACATTTTTCATGTATCTAATTGTTTACGTTTACAATGCGAATATTGTAGGAAATGGGGCAGTCATTAATTTGGAGAATAAACACATGAAAAACTGGGTCCTAACTAGTATTATGATTGCCAGACAGATTATTTTAAGGAGTTGGAAGTCAGCTGGAGTGCACCCATTTCAGGAGTGGTGTTCAGAGATGTCCAGAGTGGCAGCTCTTGAAGAGGGGATCTCCAGGACACTGGGGAGGCTATATGTTTTGCTGTTCCTCTCTAATAGATGAACCAATAAAAATGTTAATCGCAAAAAAGAAAAAACAATGCGAATTGCTGTGTATATATTGCAATATTAGTGAATAAAAAAGAAAATGATAAAATATCATCATTCCTTGTGTTCCAGGGCTGGACTGGGACATCATTTCAGGCCGGGAGTCTCACACTCATCCATGCCACCCAATAAACCCTCAACAAAGTTTTAAAACCACAGCTAATGTTGGGAATAATAACTTAACAATAAATGTTATGCTAAGGTGGTAAGCAGTGGCGGACTGGCCATAGGGAGAACCGGGACATTTCCCGGTGTGCTGGCCGGAAGACAGGGCTGAACGGGGCACGATAAGCTGAAACAGACCACGATAGGATGAAGAGGGCCGCAAAATGCCGCTGCGATATGCCAAATGGGGCTGTGATATGCAGAAAAGGACAGCGACAAATGCTGTAAAGTATTGTAAAACAATCAACCCACCACTCTTAGCCAGGGGCAACCTGCTTGGTTTCTCAGTTGTGTCTGCGATTTTGGCCGCATCATTGTTGTTGTGTGTCAGTGCATCTCCTTGCTGTGTTTCACCAGATCCTGATTTCAACATGCCCGATGTCTCATCAAAGAACTCATCTCCATCTCCACCTTCAGAAGCTCTCACGTTCTCGGTGTGATCCTCACCTCCCCAGTTCCTCGCTTGGTTCTCCACTCCAGGTTCATCTAACAGCTCCGGACCCTCTAGGGGACTTGGGCTGGGTGTTTGCCCAGAGCCGTGCAGCGAGCTAGGGCTGGAGTGCAAGGAGAGCGAGGGTTCCTCTGGTTCTCCGTGCCTCAGCACGTGTGGGCGTAGGCCAGCTGGCTCCTGGATGAAGCCTACAAACATGATGCCCTGATCCGCAGCATCCTGGATCTGCTGAGGAGAGAGAAAGACAGAATATGACTAAATATACCCGAATATATTCAACGCCACACAGTGAACATGACACCTCTGAAGTGTTGCGATGCACATAATGACCCACATCATTTCAATATTAGTGTTCAATTAAATAAATATCAGCAAAGAATCAGCCTTTTGACATTTTATCATGTAAAGGATATGAATTATAGATATCTATAGTTACATTGATTCTTGATATCAGCTATGGAATTACTATTAGTGAAAATGCATATTTGTGATATCAGTAATTAGATTTACACTACTAAAAATGTTAATTCTTGATATCAAAAATTAGTCTCGGAAATATAAAGGGCCAAATGACTAGAAATTAAATCGTCATTATTTAAATACATCATTGAATACATAATGAAAAAGTTAAAAAACCTTTTAAATCATTAAATGAATAATTAAATCACTAAATAAATCAATAAATGTCCCTTGTATTTTATTTTAGCATTAGTTTGTGTCCATTTCAATTTTTGCATTATCTTTTCTCCCATGTGCCGATAAATGTAACTCTGAAAATAAAACACGAAGCTCTCGCTTAAATGAAAAATCAATTCTATTGAATCAATTTTATAAAATAGATGCAAACTTGTGCTAATATAAAATACCTACAAGTGACATTTAACAATTTATTTAGTAATTAAAATATATATATATTTTATTTTTTTTACGATTTCATTATGTACTTCAAGACTTGTTTAAATAAATAAATATGGTTTAATTAAGTTTAAATAAGTTTGACTTTCTATACTAATCATAAAATCCAAAAAAAACATTTGAAACGATTTTGAAAGGTGACGCCCACTGTCGTTGAGTGACACAGATAACCGTGACCATGAAAATGGAAAGACAAAGCTTGAGCATGAATTAAAATTGGTGGATTTTTTATAAGCACAAGCTTCATGTTTTTCATTTTCATTTGGCTATAATGAAAACGGACCCAAACTAATGCTAAAATGAAATACAAGGGGCATTCATTTATTGTGATATTTGTGATTTCATTATTTATTTAATGATATTATAGTTTTTTTTTAAACAATTTCATTATGTATTTAATGGTGGTGACAGGGCGGAGGGCGGGGCCGGGTCGTGATTATACACAACCGGTCCCTTATCAGGTTAATTAAGCCTCCGAGAGGGATAAAGGCCGATTGCGGACGGTGTAACGCAGTTCAATGGAAAGGAGGAGGCGAGAACCGGCCTGGCGATATAAACAATATTTTAATGATTAACTTAAACAAAAGACAAACACACACATGACGGACATGTCCGTAAACAATCTCTCTCTGCCGCACCACCATCCGCAATCGGCCTTTATCCCTCTCGGAGGCTTAATTAGCCTGATAAGGGACCGGGTATGTATAATCACGACCCGGCCCCGCCCTCCGTCCTGCCACAATGGTTTATTCATCATTGTGAAATTCTACTAGTGAATTCTACTAGGATATCATTAATTAAACTTTTTAATATTTTTTATGTCAAGAATGGGTGTTTCTACATGGAGGGCCAAATTACTCAAAATTAAATAATTAAATAAATGATTTAATGTTCACTCCTTTTGCACTTACACATATCTACAATTCATTTCTTGCTAGTTGAAATAGCAATTTTAAATATCAGCTAATAAAAATTGATAATTTTTACATGAATAACTAATAAAACTAGTAAAGATGCCCATTTCTGCTATTAACAATCGATTTACAACTAGTAAAAATGCTAATTATATATATATATTTTTTTTACATTTAAGATATAATTAAATTGAAGTTTAATTACAGATCATTTAAAAGACCATCTTACTAGTAACAATCATGTTATAGATATCTGAACTAAACATTTCCACTGATGAAAACCAAATTCCAGATATAAAAATATTAGGGCTGTCGATTTAACGCGTTAATAACGTGCGATTCATTTGACAAAAATTAACGCGTTAAAAAAATTAACGCACTTTAATCGCCATGCTTAACTGAGAAATTCAAGCTTGTAAACCTGTTTACTCCAGAGGGCAGTCATTGAAATTTCAGCAGTGTGAGCAACACACAGTTTATACAGTGAAGAAAACAATTTCTTGCGTTCAAAACACTTGATGGAGCACAAATGCGATCTTTAAGGGATCTTTATATGTGTTTAAAGATTGTGTATTAAACTATATTTAACTCGACACAGTGACCTAAACATTTTATTTTTATGACGCAACACACCCGAGACTCGACACAAGCATGTCTGACGCAGGTCGTACGTTCTTTACCTCATACATATTTAATTACCAAGGAGGTTAAGGAGGTGTCCTTTAAACTGTTACACCGTTTTTACCCAGTCAATCTTTATTTAAGAAACATGCTCCCTGAAATAGATCCACTTTGCTCCTTCTGTAATGCTGTAGATGAAAAGTTTGTTTGTTTGTACGTACCTCTATTTTAACTAGTTTTTCTTTGCTTTATAAAGACGTTTTATTTGGTTTTCACAGATTTGATAACTTAACCTAAACAAACCCTCATAATAAATCTTCAACTGATTGCATATTCACTTGTGAAATGGATTTCTGTGAACTGTATGCCAATGATTGACTTATGATCAATAATATGGTAGTAAATAATACATTGTATTCTAAAGCCACTTATTGTATCTTATCAATGATGAACTCTTCTGCCACAAGAATGTAATGCATTATAATTATCTGAATATTTGACAGCCCTAATATATATATATATATATAATTGTTTAATATTTAAAGATAATTATGTATACTTATTTCATCATTATATATTGAATTATTGTTACATGAGGGGCTTTCTCAGCAAATATTTGTATATGCGATTAATCGCGATTAATTAATCGGGACACCATGTAATTAATTCGATTCAAATTTGTAATCGATTGACAGCCCTAAAAAATATATATGCATATTTACTATAAAGGACCAATGACTAAAAATTAAATAGCAAGTATTTAAATACATCATTAAACACATGACAAAAAATGTAATCATCAAAGCACTAAATAAATCAATGTCCCTTGCATTTCATTTTAGCATCTTTTGCCCACTGTTGTTGAGTGACGTGTCAATAGCAGTAACCTTGAAAATGAACCTCAAGCTTAAAAGACAAATCAACCCAAAGATTATGCTAAAATGAAAATGGAAGAGAAGCATTGCTAATATGAAGACATTTAATTGACTTATTTAGAGTCTTAATTGATTAATTTAATTATTTGAAACATTTAATTGTACAGTATGTATCTGGCTATTTATTTGAATTTGTATTTAATTTTGTGCCATATTGTAATTTACTAGTTGTAATTCAATTGTTGACGATTAATGACGTCATTTAAAATCCAGAATTATAATTTTTACTAGTGCAACCCTAATTACTGATATCCAAAATAAGCATTTTCACTACTAGTAATTCCATTCCTGATATGAAGAATTAACATTTTAACTAGAAAATGTAGCTATAAGTATCTAAAATTCATGTTGAAAGGGCTTGCAATAGCGGAGGTTCAGAATGACATGAGGGTGATCAAATAATGTTTTCTTAAAGTAGGAACATTAAAACCAGTTGATATGCCACATTACCCTAACAATGAAACACAGTTCAAGACAATATATTGCAACAGCAGCGCTCTCTCTGCCCACCATCATCTATATGAAATTAGCAAGCGCTGATTACAATGGCAGCGGTCCACAATTGACCGCCCTCTGCATCCCAAATCATTGAGGCATCTACCACTTTATTGTCCGTTTGCATTTGCGAGCCGATATTTGAATTCTCATCAAACCGAATTGAATCATTAACTGTCAAGGAATGCTAATGATGCCATTTTCCATTGTGTCGTTTTAATAAAGGCCAGCCTGAGGGCCGGGCACCGCTATCGCCATCTGACTCTTTCGCCCACATGACCAGGATCAGTTTCCGTGAGGTGCGCAGGTTATTTTCTCAAAAATGAAACCAGGAACAGGCTCGTCCTTTCCAGTCGCATTGTTTAATGCATATTGAACGTTGACGCCGGGAGTCCCGTCATTATATTTGCAACAATGATGCAAATTAAATTGCATAGATAAGAAACCATTTTTCTCAGCCGGCTCCTCCGTCGGTGAGAGGGCAGTGAATAATTTCAGAGTTTGACGTGTTGGGGGGAAGGATCGTATTCGTGACGGCTCATTGCGATTAATCACGCTTGGATATGAGGCGTAGGCAAAGCTCAGCAGGTTTATGATCTACACATGAAGAAACGGGAATACCCCTCTGTTTCCCAACTCCTTACACTCCAAATAACATTTTCTTCCTCAGTAATTTTGTCCTGTTTTAAAGTACACACATCTAAACATCCTTAAACAAGATAAAATTACTTGCAAAGCAAAATGACATTCGATACTGAGTTTTTATTTCTTCAGATAAATCTAACAACCTTTACTGAGCTTTATCCACTGAATTCTACAATGCATTAAAATGCTCCCTCCTTAGGCAGCTTACTATATTTTGGAGTGTCAGTTAAGTGTCCCTGGTGTGTGAAAAAGCTAAATGAGAGATTCTTACTTTTTTCACATAGCCTTGGATTTGTTCCGTGCTGGGAATCTGCTCTGTAGACATGCATTCCTCAAGTTTCAGGTGGTACGGCTCAAAATCCCCTGGATTCTTCTCCCAGCTGAGGAGAGAGAGGGGAATATGGGCTTTAATGTAGAACATACAACTGTTAAACTGGTGCAGAGCAGAGATGTATCACCAACAAACTCCAAAAAGTTCATAACTGTGACCTAATTATACGGTAAGGAAAGAATCGTTAGTGAGACATAAAACATCCGTTCATGTGGCTTACTATTAAAAACATTTTTCCTTAGCAGTGGCAAGAAATGAGCGCTAAGAAAACGTGCAATTGGTTTAATTTAATTGTTTGATGTTAAAGGGATAGTTCACCCAAAAAGGTAAATTCTCTAATTTTCTCACCCTCATGCCATCCCAGACGTGTGTGACTTTCTTTGTTCTGCAGAACACAATTAAGATTTTTAGAAGAATATCTCAGCTCTGTAGGTCCATACAATGCAAGTGAATGGTGACCAAAACTTTGAACCTCCAAAATGCACATAAAGGCAGCAAAAAAAGATATCCATAAGACTCCAGCGGTTTAATCCATGTCTTCAGAAGTTATATAATAGGTGTGGGTGAGAAATAGATTAATATTTACGTCCTTTTTTACTATAAATCTCCACTTTCACATTCACATGCTTTTTTTCATGCTTTGTGCATATCGCCACCTACTGGTCGGGGCTGGTCAATGATGGATTTATAGTAAAAAAGGGCTTGATACGTTTCTCACCCACACCTATCATATCGCTATGGATTCAACCACTGGAGTCTTATGGATGTCTTTTATGCAGATTTTTGGAGGTTCAACGTTTTGGCTACCATTCACATGCATTACATGGAACTACAGAGCTGATATATTCTCCTGAAACTCTTTGTTTGTGTTATGCAGAAGAAAGAAAGTCACACATCTGGGATGGCATGAGGGTGAGTAAATGAGAGAATCTTCATTTTTGGGTGAACTATCCCTTATTTTTCCTATCCTAGCTTAATATTTCAACCATAAGACAGCCATTCATTTAATATACTTTTTAATAGCAATTTAAAAAATGAAGTTAAGACCATTTTGTAATAAAACAAAGAAAATAATTTCAGTCATTAAATAGTGAGGTCAGTATGTTAAGTTGAATCGCATAGTGATTAGAACTGGACATGGATTTTTTTTATTTTTTTTATTTTATGAATATTTTTATTAATTGTTTGTTGAATCTGTTCATTTACCTGAATCATCTGAACGAACTGATTAACTACAATGGATGGAACGCTACAACAGAAGCGAGTAAAAAAATCAAATGTAAATGAAAATGATCAAATAATGTTCAAAACTCTATGAAATTAGGGTTATAGAGGCAGTGTGGGCAATGTGACTATTTATGATTAATCGGTACAGAACGGCTGTTTGTTTCTCTCTGGAGGAAATCCACAAAGATCCCCCGTGAGGAGGTCTGCGCCCTCACTCACTGCTGATTCCTGTGATGCCCATTCCAGAGTCTTCTCCTCCCATCTTCTGTGCCCGTGTATGGCATTTGGGGTAGAGATTAAACCCACTAACCCAAAACTCGATCGACCTACAGTCAATACGCAGCAGGGCCTGACTCACCTCTGTCACACTCTCTCTCTCACACACACACACACACACACGTCCCGCCAACACACCACCATCTGCTACCTAAACACATATCCCTCTCGGCGTTTATGCAGCATGTATGACTGTATTTTGTGTTCTGTGTTTTGGCTTTTCGATGAATAGAAACAAATCTGAAGAGCAACGTATGACCATCAAAATCCATATATACAATTGTACCTTAAAAACTATTAATAATATTAGTTTTGCATCATGTAGTATCAGATTAATAGGGTTGGGAACCAAAATTCAGTTCTTTTTTTAAAACCAGTTAAAAAAATTTTTAATCCAGAACCGAAGGATGTTAAAGACTTTTGGATCCGTTAACGCTTCTCGAGTGTTTGCTTTTACGCTAATGTGGACTAGACACTATCCTAAAATACTCTGAAAGTGCTTACTGTTACCACACAGGGGTACTGCAACAGAGCGTAGTCCAAATCCTGAACGAAAGACTTTTTTGAGCCGGTTCTGTTGAATGTGTTGCACAAAACATACAGCATAACCAATCTAGTCCGATTCCCCAACAATGACTCTTAAGAGTTGGTTCTTTTGAATCTACACTGCAAATTATACAGCACAACTTGGCCCGATTGCTGAACAAATGACTCGTATAAGCTGGTTCTTATGGATCTACAGCACAAAACACAGCAGGACCAGCTGAGAAAGGTTGCTCTTCATAGTTCCAGAGACTTAATGGTGTTCTCATGGATGTTTCACTTTGTATCAGATGTTTATCCCAAAATTCCTCTGGAGAAATACAAATAGACAAGACTGAGGCAATTGCAGACATGCAGTAAGAGTATAAAGCTATAAAATAAATGCAGTTATCATAGCTCAGACCATTTGGTTTTGGGAAAATTTAACGAGAAATATTTTAGCTCATACTGAGATCTCAGACTTTGGGATTTTGCCAAATCCGAGCACAGTTTGAGACACGGTTGAGATCTCCTCTGAAAGCCAATTGAAGACACATGTGAGATTACGGGGGTCTGTATCTAAGGAAAAACATCTAAGAAGAAGGAGACTTAAGCATTTGATCTCCATTTAATCTCTTTGCTGTCTAGGAGAAACAATTGATATATTATAAAGGGCTCTCATTTGTGATTTCTGTCTTTCCTACGGCTGTATTGCACCTACAAAACAGCAATCCAATGTACTGTATTTGTAGGAATTCTTTAGCAGGTTAAACTGCAGTAACTACCACAAAAAGATTCAGATGCTTGCTTGCAGTAGTCCTGCTTTTGGGAATAAAATCTTAAAGCAACACACATCTAGACTTACTTTAGATTTCATTTTCTCAAAGGTTTTTTCCAAGACACGGATCGAAGACACAGCTGGTTTGCACTGTAGGCAAATGGCTGTGTGCCCGTAGATGATCTTAGTCTAAGTGTGTCTGAGTGTATTTGTGTGTTTTCACGAGTTTCTCCTTGCCCACAGGAGTACCACCATCACTAATGTTGTCAGATAGGCATCAGGTCCGGAGGCCATATCCAGCTGTGGGTGTGCGACTGCGTGCCCCACCTACGGTGGCATTGCTATGACAACAAACTGCATTTGTATCCATCAAACCTATCTTTAATCCCTGCATTAATAATGCATCACATCTTTCTTGATGTCAGCTTATTTACCGAACCATCAATAATATTATTCAAGCATATCAGCCTTAATGGCTTTTGGTCCGTACCAGCACCCCAGCAATTATCAAAAAATGATGCATAAATCTCCCACCCTCATCACCGAAGTGGAACTGTAACTAAAATTAAACATTGGTGGTGATGCTTGACAGTTGACATTTGGAGTTATAAACGGAGTCAGTTGTTCACACATTCACCAATTTTAAAACAAGCCATTGCTAATCCATTAGACTATATTTATATATTTATATTTTTGCATTTGGCAGACACTTTTATCCAAAGTGACTTACAGTGCACTTATTACAGGGACAATCCCCCCAGAGCAACCTGGAGTTAAGTGCCTTGCTCAAGGACACAATGGTGGTGGCTGTGGGGATCAAACCAGTGACCTTCTGATTAACAGTTATGTGCTTAGACCACCACACCACCACCACTCCATAGCCCACTACACCACCACGACTCCAGACTATGGTATTTATTTACAGTTGTGCTGTTTACATCTGCACAAGCCAAAGGTCAGGAAGAGCTCCTGTATTGGTGCTATAATAAAGCTGGGTTTTGGAGGGTAAATTGTAGCAATGCCACATCGGTTCTCCATCACGGCCCCACGCACAGCGGCTTTCGAGCTAAGCTAATCCTGATGTGGGAGAGCTGGGACATGATCCAGAGACTCTGAGTGAATATCAAACACTGTTCTATCCCTACTACTGATCTCTACACATAAAATATAGAGATGAATGCATATGGGTGTTTCTGCAGGAGCACGCATCAGGGCCAGTATGGTCCAACCAAGACTTGGACTTCACCAATGATATCGCCCTGCTAGAGGAAGATGAGAAGTAGCTGAAAACTGCGACGGCTGATTTGGAAGAAGAAGCAAGGAAAGTAGGCATCACGATAAGTGCTGAGAAGTCGAAGATCATGCACGTGAACGCCATGGGCAGCACAAAGGGGATCGTAGTCGGGTCACAGAGGCTAGAGGAGGTGGAGAAATTCACATACTTGGGTAGTGTGATCTCCAAGAATGGAGATGTCAAATACCGCATCAGAAAAGCGGCAGGTGTCTTTAGGAGGATGAAGCTCTCTTTAGGAGGATCGCCATCCACCTCCTTGAAGATCAAGCTCTGCCTGTTTACCTCCATTGTGGTAACAACGGTGACAGGGAGACCTGGAAGGCATCAACAAGCATCAACAAGAAGCTCGACGTCTTCCAGCAAATGTGCTTACACCGAATCCACAAGATCCGATATTACGATCATATCACCAACAAAGAGGTGCTCCGAAGGAGTGACGAGTGCAAGCTCCACAACATCTTCGCCCGCAGGAGACTGATTGACTGGCCACAATCTTCAAATGGAGACCCACCGGATCCCAATCCAAGATCACAATGAGATGGGTACCACAACATCAATGAGGATGCCCCCGAAACACGTGGAGAAGAATTTTTATCCAAGACCAGAAGACACTAAACACCACATGGTATGATGCCGAATCTGTGGCCAGAGACTGGAAACACTGGAGAGAACTTACTGCTCGATATGCTACTTAGCATGGGAGGATCTAAGCCTAAGCAAAGGAAAATTCCGGGTTCAATTCAAGTTAAACTCAATCAACAGCATTTGTGGCATAATATTGATTACCACAACAAATAATTTCAACTCCTCCATCCTTTTCTTTAAAAAAAAGCAAAGATCAAGGCTGCAATGAGGTATACTATGGAATTAATTGGAGGGTTTAAAAGCAGAAATGTGAATCTTCTAATTTTATAAAAGCAATTAGATTAATTCTTCTGTTAAAATGCATGTATTATTTGAGCTGTAAAGTTGTTTAAATAATAATTTCTACAGTCATTTTAGGGTTTCAAGGTTTTTGGATATTGCATTGTCATGGCAACGAAGTTGTAAAATTGGCTATAACTTTACACAGAAAAAGTTAGTAAGTGAATTTATCAAACTAAAATCGTTTTAACATGGATATTGCGAACACCTTGCGGCTATACTTTTGAAACTGTGAGTATTTTAACGTTCAAAGATTGGCTCCATTCACTTCCATTGTAAATGCATCACTGTAAACAAAATGTTTAGCTTTTTTTTAAAGAAAAGGAGGAATTAATTTAAATAATTTTTGTGGTAATCAACATTACGCCATAAATGCTGTCGACTGAGATTAACTTGTATTGAACAAAGACAATACCTATAATATTGACAGTCTGGGACAAAGCTAAAACATAAACTTAACATAAATGCATAAAATCTGAAAAGTACCAAAAATATATTATCGATGCATGGTAAAACATTTACAATTTAGTTTTAATGAGACCTTCTCAAAAGAAGTTTAGATGAAAATCAATCCCTGGGATGAAATTAACCAAAGTTGTGAAAACATGTATAGTTTTGATAACTTTACTATTAAAGGGATAGTTCACCCAAAAATAAAACTTCTCTCATTATTTACTCACCCTCATGATATCTCAGGTGTGTATGACTTTCTTTCTTCACCAGAACACATTTGAAGAAAAACAAAAAAATAAATATCTTAGCTCAGTAGGTCCTTAAAATGCAAGTGAATGGAGCATAAACGTCATCGATACCACTCCAGCGGTTAAATGAATGTCTTCTAAAGCAATACGATCGCTTTTGGTGTGAAAAAATATCCATATTTAAGTACTTTTTAACTATAATCCAACGATTCATGAGAGGATGGAGTCCAAGCGGACTCTCGTGTTATGTATTCGCATTGCCATGGATACAGATATAATCTCATGTTCTCCGCTCGGTTGAGACATCCAGGATGAGCACACAAACACACCATTGTGAGTAAAGAAACAGATCAATACAGATCTAAACCAAAACCAACCACGATACTGTACAGCGTTCCTCCTTCTCACTTGTAAACAGCCCTACCGGGTGTGACTCACATGCATCAGTTCTTGCATGTTTCAAATGCAAATGTGATTACGTCACACGTGCATGTCGCTGCTCACCGGACGCATGATTTAGAGTTAAATATTGATCTTTTTTGCAACCGCTGGAGTTGTATCGATGATGTTTATGCTGACTGCGTGTGTCTTTTGGAGCTTCAAAAGAGAAATCTCCATTAACTTGTATTTTAAGGACCTACTGAGCTAAGATATTTATTTTTTTGTTTATCTTCAAATGTGTTCTGGTGAAGAAAGAAAGTCAAACACACCTGGGATATCATGAGGGTGAGTAAATAATGTAGTAGCAGTAGTTAGCTCAGTGGTTGAGGCTTAGGGTTACTGACCAGAAGGTCGGGGGTTCAAGTCCCAGCACCACCAAGATGCCACTGTTGGGTCCGTGAGTAAGGCACTTAACTCCAGGTTGCTCCGGGGGGATTGTCCCTGTAATAAGTGCACTGTAAGTTGCTTTGGATAAAAGCATCTGCCAAATGCATAAATGTAAGATGTAGAACAAAGTAGTACTGTATTTAAATAAATAATATTAATGCAATATAGACAATAAATAGTCACCACAATTTACTATTGCATTGTCCTTGCTGAATGCACACAAAAACAATCATACAGCGCAGTGAATTCATTTGTGAACCAATTGAGGAATCAGACTGAATCAAACACAGGAGTCATTGGTCTGAATCGTGGACTGAATTTATTCAGTGAAGTCCCTTTGGTCAACTCACTTCTTTACTGAATCGGATTAGATTACTCTAATCTAAGTTACTCTAATCTATTACTTGATCACTGAATAGCATAAGTCCAATCGTGAAAAAGCATATTATGTGTAGCCTTTTTGAAAGCAATGTTAAAAATTTGTTTGTGAAACTTACATTCAACTCAAACCAAGTTCTTCCAACACCAAATCAGTGTATGAGTGATGCATTTTAAAATTAATTTTAGAGCTCTATGTACAGTACATTTAATCATTTGGCAGACGCTTTTGTCCAAAGCAACTTACAAAGGAGGCATACACTGTAAGTGAATCATCTTAAGGAGACAGTGATACGAAAAGTGCTGCATTACAAAGTTTCACTAGCATCAGAATAGTCGTATTCAAGACAGATTAAAGCGCAACAAGCATTTGATTTATTTAGTGACTGGTGCTCATGGATGTCTCATTTCGGTTTCTCTTTAGAAATTTTAGAAGAAACATCTTAGACAAAGTTAATTCTCCAATGAAACATCACTGAGAATTTGTGAACTATATAAAAGCAAACTCTGAGCAATAACAATTTCCTCTGGCAGGTCTTCTACTAGCATGAAATCAGGTCAACCAGGTCATGACCATAAATGACCAGCTTGGACCATCAGAAACTGGTCTTAGCTGATTTTTCCAGAATGTTCTCAATTCTATTGTTCCTCTTCCTCCTTTGTCTTCTCACTATAATGTTTCTGGGTCTGTTTGTTTTAAGCGGGTGAGGAATGGCTACATGAAGGTGTTTCTTTAATCCGCACTTTCCTCCCTCTGATCTCTTGATTCCAGGTTTGGCAGAGGAGGCGTAGAGCTCTGTCCTGTTTGATATCTCTCCTCACTTTCTTCTTTTTTTGCAGGTTTATCCCTCAGGGCTGCTGCTGATGCGAGCAACTGTCTCCAAGGTGACAGACGCCAGAGATAAAGCAAGGCAACTTTGCTGAAGCCATCAAAGGTCGGCAGCAGCCTCGATACTATGATCCCTCACAACACGCACACATCCACGTGACAGAATCCAACTCTGATCTTTTTTCGTTCGACGTTTTGCTCTTGACCTTCCATTAATCTCTGTCTCTTGAAGATGAACAGTAGATTTCAGTTCGAACAAAACTCCCCATCAGTCTTAAATCATGCCTACTCATGCACAAAACATGACATAGGAATTGTTCACCCAGAAACTAAAATCATGTCCTTCCAAAGCCAAATGACTTTCTTTCTTCCAAGGTACACAAAGGAATAACTTTTAAGAATGCGCACACTCTTATTTTTCATACAACGACAGTTCATAGTGACCCTGGCTGGGAAACTCCATTAGTTCATTTTAAATGAGTGCACACAACTTGTACGGTGTTTTCCAAGTCTTCTAAAGCCACAAGACAGCTTAATGTGAGAAACAGGCCGAAATTTAAGTCTTTACTCCCTAAAAATGTACCAAGTACCAAGGCTGTTTCTCATACAAAGCTATTATATGACTTCAAAAGAAGGTGATAAGAAATTTACAAATTAAGTTTAGAAGATGTGTCAAGATTGTAGAGATGTTATCTTTGTGTCCATGTTGGTTTTATTCATTTTTGAAAAACTGTTATACTGTAGCATTTTCTACAAAAATGTATTTAATGACTTCAAACCTAGAATGCATATGCAAATTTATCCCACTAAAATGCATACAGTATGTGGGTCAAAAAAGACCCATGTGAAAGATTATTTTTCTGCATAAAACTACTTATTTTTTGTTTTTGCAGGAAAATGAACTGTAATGACAGTGTAAGTGTAAGAAAGTATAAGTGTAAGAAAGGCTGTAAAACAAAAATAAGGGAAATTTCCATGTTTTGCAGTAAAATATGAAATGTATCAACACACAAACACATACATATAAGTACAAAGGAGTAGGATAAAACAACCAAGTCTCATAGAATGAACGTTACTATAACTCAATTTTTGTAAAATAATTTTTACACGCTGCATTGTACGATTCGACGCAGTTTCCTAGTAAAACTAACCCTAGAGGCGCTACAACAACTGTCCGTTTTGTTCACTAACACACAAATCACGAATACAACGGCTGATTATGACTTTATAAACACATATTACACACTATTACTCACATACTGCTACGTTATAGCATCAAAACACTTTTACTACAACACATAATTTGAAAAACGACACTTTTAAAACGTTTGTATTGCCGACACACCTAAATTTACCCACTTATTCCAATCTGATTAGCTTGCGTGGAATCTCACTTGATAAAATCTTGGACTTCAGACTGCGGATGGTCTAAAGTGTGCAACAAAAGTGTCGCACCTGGGATGTCACACTGAAAGTATCGCATGAGCAACACATGTCATAGAGATGACACTAAATCACATGGTTGCTCCAGAAAATATGCTTTCATGGCACATTTGCATTTAGGACACTATCATGTTTTAGGTTAGGAAGGTATGTTTTACTCATTAAAACCTTGTATGATTACAACACCATTTTACTTGCTTTTGGCGCCCCCCTCTGGACACTTCACTGTGAAACTGGAGTAAAATGTGTAATGAAGCATATAATTTTGCCTCAGTCATAGAATATTCGTGAGACCAGGCTGGGATAAAAGTTTATATATATATATATATATATATATATATATATATATTTATAAAGTTAGTTTTCAACATGTAAAACGGCAACTGTGGCAAGGGCGTGGTTGAGTGTCCATCCAGGAAGAAGGGAAGCAGTAAGGATTCATCCCTGGTTGCCAATTAGGTCTAACAGCTGTTTCTTGTTGTGAAGAGCAATAAGAGGAGCCCACGCCAGAACCCAGGGAGAAAAAGAGAGAGAGTGAGAGAGAGAGAGAGAGAGAGAGAGAGAGTGATGCAAAGGAGTGCAACGCATTAGAGTACTGACCCCGACTTTGAATGTTATTGTTTGAATAAAGAGTTTAAAGATACCTGAAACATGCTTCTTCATTCCCCATACCGACCAGTCCTGTTATAGCAACCTCATGTACTCTATATTGCTATATTATCCTACATTTCTATATTACTCTATACAGCTACATTTCTTGTTTAGAGTGGTGAGAAATACTGATAAAAAAAACGTTGCAGGTATATATTCCAGGGGTAGTGATGCAAACTTTCTAATAATTAAAAAAATAAATAACTATGAATTGACCACTTGATGTAAATATTGTCTTAAAAATTAGACGGCTGGGTCATTTTGACTCACATATGTATTTTAGGGTTAAAAAATCAAGTGGTGTAGCCATAAATTAAAAGGTCTTAAATACTTTCCTTACATATATACACCCACCCACACACATCTATATATATATATATATATATATGTGTGTGTGTGTGTGTGTTCCTAATTAAGTGTTCATAAGTATATATATACTGTATATATATATATATATATATATATATATATATATATATATATATACACACACACTTATTATTATTTTCCCACAAGTCATGAACTTTTGAGTCAAGAATATATTTTTTTTTACTCTATTGTACTCTATTTGACATGAACAAAATGTCATAGTAGATGTATTCATGTAACTGTTCTGTGTGAGTTGCATTTTTAAAGTATTTAAGTAAAGTGTGCTTTTTGTCCTTTCTGGAGCTTTACAGACTCGATCACTATGAATAATCACAGATATGTGATAACAGCATACAGTCTTGGAATGACATGACGGTGTGTAAATATTGAAAGAATTGTCATTTTTACAGTGAACTATTCCTTTAAACTCAGCGCTTGAATGTGTATATGTCTTTAATAATGAATATTTACGTGAGCGGGGGCATTCGTGCCTGTCAGTGCACGACACGTTTACTTTAGGGGAGTTCATGCCAAGAGTTTATCTTGACTTGCACTGAACTGTATAATCTCTAAGAATTACATCTCAACCTCATACTGTCCCTCAAAGAGAGCTGCATCCAAGTGGAAAATAACTCTGTAATGTAAGAAAGGAGCCGCCAAAAGATCAACAACAATATAGAGAAATCCTTCCTTCTAATGTTTTACATTAAACCTTCATTTGCCAGGAATGTACTTGAGGAGTCCTGGTGCGCCCACAAAAACAGAATAATTTACGACTTCATTACCATCCTTTCCTTCCTCTAGGGAGAGTGGATCTCCTTTGAAAGGTCAATGGGGCCAGACACACGCCTGCAGCCTTATTCTTCACACACAGATTCAGAGGAATCGGCAAGTGGCAGCTGTATGTGGCATGTGTGTGTGGGTGGACGATAGCTCGATGTCCGCTGGCCCTTTACGCCATCACTGCAGCCAGGCCGGTCTGGCCTGTGTCACATAGCGGTCCAGCCATGCTCCAGGCAGGGAGTGGATGTGGCTTTCAGTCCCTGCCACTGTATTTTTGCCAGTGGATTATTGAACGGATCTTCAACCTTCCCAAACTCTTTGTGTGACAGACTGAAAGCGACTAAATCTCACAGAGCCAGACTTTTGACTATTGCCATCAAACAACTGGAGTAAGCCCAAACTAATTAGCCTTAATTACAGGCTTATTATTGTTAAGGAAACTTGATATATGATTGATATATGATTGATGACTGAAATTGAGTAGTAAAGACATTAGTTCTACACAAAAGTAAGATGTTTAATAAGTTAAGATAGCCTTACTATGCATTTGACTCCCAGCACTAATTTTACCACACTCTGCCAAACGATGTGCATAAGAACACCCCTTACCCTTTTTGCTTTATTGCTTTTGGCTTATTGCTTAAATGCAAACGTAAAAGTCTTAAAGGTGCAGTAAAAAAGCCTGTTTAATTGTAAGGGTGAGAGAGAGAGAGAGAGAGAGAGAGAGAGAGAGAGAGAGTAAAAAACGGTTTTGGGTGCAACAAATCTTGACAAACATTACGAGTCTACTTCAGAGAAACAAAATTGGTAATGAACAGCATAGGACATTGCCCATTAAATGTCAGTGCCACCTGTGGAGTTCAAAGTTGCCGTCATGTTTTCAGCGTGGGTGTGTTGTGACCCCCACCTGTCAGAGACTTTGATGAGCACTGCCCGATAGAGCTGGCGCTGGACACTGGCAGGCTCTGGGCCACACGGTTGGATAAACGGGTGCACAGCTGCTAGAATGAAGCCCTGCTGGTACAGATCCTGCAGCTGTGATGGCAGCTCCCTCACTGAGGACAGACACAGCGTGGACGTCCCATCTGCCAGAGGACATAAAGACAGAGACACATGCAGAGAGTGAGAAAACCACACACTGGAAAACCGAACGCACTTATCTGGACCAAGCGCCCAGAGGCCGGCTGTAGAGAGACACACAGCAGTCTATTATGTGCTGTATAGTATAAAGCTAAAACAATTATATTTAGATATTTTTTCATAATTTTGAGGATTTCTGATAAATATTTCAGTATTTATGTACGTGCTCTGAAATGGCTTTAAAATGTGAATTTTTTAATCAGAGGAACTGTCCTTTCTACCAAACAGTCACTGGAGTAATAGCTGGATTTCACCATGGAATAAAACAAAGAGGTAATTCTGACTTTACATCTCACAATTGGGACTTTATAACTGACAATTCTGTAAAATAAAGTAAAAAATGTATATTTAAAATCACAACCGCATGAAATTAAGTCGCAATTCCCAAAAATGAGGTCGCAATTGTGAAATATAAAGTCAATTGAGAGGTATGAAATAGCAATACGGAGAAATAAAGTAGCAATTGAAAAAAAAAAAAAAACGTTGTATTTGTGAGAAATAAATTCATAATTGTAAGATTAAAAGTCGCAATTCGGAAAAAATAAAATATTCACAATTCCGAGAAATAGTCACAGTTGCGAGATCTTAACACGGAATTGCGTGATATAAATTTGCAATTCTAAAAAAAAAAATGTTTTCGTAATGAGCACAACGGAGAATAATATTTCATAATTCACAAATACAACAATAAATAGAAGATAAAAACCAATATTTACCTACACAAATATCTATTTTTACTAAAGAATTTTAAAGGAATTTTCCAGGTCAGTCGACAGCATTGGTGACATAATATTGTCCCTCATTTTCTTATTAATCAGTAAACTAAAATATGCATGTTTCAAAAGTATAGCCGCAAGATGTAAACAATTTGCATGCTAACATGATTTTAGTGTGATAAACCTTATCTGTTTAAAGATACAGAATATCCAATTTTATAACATCATTGCCATGATGACATAACACTTTAAACTCTGTAATACTGGTTATTTAACAGAAAACAACGAATTGAACAACTTTGCAGCTCAAATAACACATAACATTTAACACAAGAATTAATTGAAGTCGTTTTATAAAATGGCACCATTTGCACCAACATTCGCACCATTTGCTTCCATTGTAAGTGCCTCACTGTAACCTAAATGAACTGATCTTACAATTCAACTTTTTGGAGTACACGGTCATATAGATGGCCTCCAAATTAATACACATGGACTAAGAGCCGTCTTTAAAACATCTCTTATCACGCCTTAAAGGGATTGTTCACCCAAAAATGAAAATTCTCTCATAATTTACTCACCCTCATGCCATCCCAAATGTGTATGACTTTCTTTCTTCTGCAGAACACAAATTAATATATTCAGAAGAATATTTCAGCTCTGTAGGTCCATACAATACAAGTGAATGGGTGCCAACATTTTTACGTTCCAAAAATAGCATAAAGGCAGCATAAAAGTAATTCATGCAACTCCAGTGTTGTATGTCTATATCTTCAGAAGGGATAAAATAGGTGTGGGTAAGAAACATTTAATTTAATTCCTTTTGATAGAATTTTTTTTTCGGCCCAGTAGGGGGTGATATGTAAAAAGAACGTGAATCACCAAAAACACAAGAAGAGGTTGACTGAGCAGGGAGGAGTATTTATAGTAATAAACTCACCCACACCTATCAAATCGCTTCAGGAGACATTGATTTAAACACTGGAGTCGTATGGATTACTTTTATGCTGACTTGTGTGATTTTTGGAGCTTCAAAACGTTGGCACCCATTCACATGCATTGTATGGACCAGAATTGAGAAATTCATCTAGAAATCTTCACTTGTGTTCTGTAAAATAAAGAAAGTCATACACATCTGGGATGTCATGATGGTGAGTAAATGATGAAAGAATTGTCATTTTTGGGTGAGTTATTCCTTTAACGCTCTCATGCTTTCAAGTACCGGGATAAGAAAGGATCGCAAAACTAATTGAATGGAGCACGCTTTAGGAAGCTTAATGGCATTATCATTGTGATAGTCAATCTAATTTTATATTGCCAGCAAAATTATTGCAAATGTATTATGGCTATTTTATATTTTTCCAGCCCTGTGTGTTGCACAAACAGTGGACAGTCAAACACAGTTTCTTATTTTTCTAATGCACATTGTCCAGAGGGATTTCCTAGTTTGTTTGTTATATGAGAGACAAAAAAAAATCAGGGATTGTTTTAGTGATTGGTGCCTCACTAGCCTTGTATTAGATTTAATAGCCCTGGTGCAAAATCCAATTAAATGTGATTGTTTAGCTCGACATGAGATGAGAGCATTTCACACAAGACCTTGATATCTCTCTGACAGCCCAGTCGCACGCCCATATCTGGCGGGAATGAGATACACTCGGTATATCTCATTCGGTAGTGACCAGACATTTAGAAGGAAGAGGAACATCTTTTCCTTTTAATCTAAAGTCTTGCCTGGGCATAATCGAAAGAGTGACAGAGACAGGGCATCCAACACAGCAGACGGAACGTGTCATGAACCCCTCAGAATCAGCCAGCTGTGCAACAACAGAGACTCCGACACAGCCATATGTTAATGACAGAACAAAGACAGAGAGACTGAGGGGACAAAAACAATGCTAAATGAAAATAACAAAATGTAACTTACCATATTCAGGCATAGTTAGGATAGCAACAGGCTTATATACATTTACTCCATATTGCAGCAGTTTAGAGGTGAAATGTCCACTGGGTGGCACTAAAAGAGAGTTACATTTTCTACCGAAAAGTTAATATTTTTAAGGTTAATGCTATTTCGAGTTTTAAATCAACAAAACCTACCTCCCTTCCCTAATCCTAACTGATGGTGTTATAATAACCAAATGTGAGATTAAAAACACAAACCCTGTAGCAGTGTTGTTGTACTCAAGCTCGGTCTTGGTCTCGAGACCACATTTTGAAGGTCTCATCTCAGAATTGACCGCATTTTTACTCTGTCTTGTCTCGGTTTCAGACAAAGAGGACTCGTGATTTTAGTTCAAGACCAGTCAAGACCACAACTGTGATTAGATGTAAAACTTTCGAACTTTCTAATTTTAAATTTGTGTTACTGTTAACAGCTGTCACCCCTCCCCGCCCGGACGGCTGCTCTCGGGTCCTAGTGCCTGCACGAGCCGATTTTGACCCAGTGCGACTTATAGTCAGGTGTGGCTTTATTTCTGGAAAATACAGTAAATAAATACTGTGCCATTGCAAGAATTAATTTGCAAGAACAAATCCACAAATTGGAAAAGACACAAATTTGTTGGTTTTTCATTATCCAATTAGCGCAATTGGCATCTGAGACCTCATTATACAGCATACCGCTGTTACTTGCGTTTTTTGCAGAGCCGAATTTCAAACATTACAAATTCACGCTACTAAGACAGACAGAAAACAAGGACAAGTTCTTGAAAAGGAAAACTATCGACCATGGTTATGTGGAATAGTGGTGTGCCATGGGATTTATTTAATCGTAGAAAGTGTGCCATGGCAGAAAATAGGTTGGGAAACGCTGACCTAAACCATAAAGTGTTCATCTGCTAAATAAGCGTCCAAAAGAAAACACACAGCAGTATGTCAATTCTGCAATGCAATGCTTACAGAGATGGCTGGGACCACGTCAAACTTTTATCGGCACTTAGAAAGGAAGCATAAAGAAAGGATAGCTAAGTGTAAGTGATGCTAGCAAAGCTAGCTAGCTAACGTTAGCAATCTGCCTCCCAACTTCCTACTGGGGAAAGTGCAATGGAGGTGGGCAGTATACCAGCGTACATTGTGTGTGTTATGTCAATAAGATGCTAGTTTTTTTGCTGAAATTCCACATGCTAAACTAGAGCAACTGTGAACTCACCCCTGAGAAAGACAACCAGAGTTTGGCCGTCTGCTAGCATAAGGGCTCCGTGCCTAAAACACTGTCATTTAAACCAATTCAAACAGCTGCTCGGATCGAGTTCATTCCAAGATAAACACAGTCGAACAGTCTTCTGTCTTTCCCGCTCGGACTGTGTCACATGTGCACAATATGCTGAAATAACAAGAAATGTATACTGAACTCAACCTGCCTGCCACAACAAAAAACCAACAGGAAGATGCATGAGGTCAAAGAGTCAAGCTCTAGACCATTGTTCTGCTTTTTAAAGCTAGAATAACTCTCGGTGGGACAATGACAGATATTTGTGTGACTTGATACTGTGGTGTTGGCTGCATAGCTAAAAATGTCTCCCTAAAATGACAAATTTTCTAGAAAACAAACCATATATTATATACTACATATTAGGGATGTGCCTCAGTGGTCAACTAATCATCTAGTCGTCCAACAACTTACTGGACTATTAGTGGGCTTGACTACTAACATTAAGATTTTTAGTGGTGGTGTTTTTAATTGTAGACGCAATTCTCCAATCAATTGAGAAAAGTAAATTCTTGGAGAGAGGTTTTTTGTCATTATAGACCATTTCAAGGACTATTCGTCGGTTTATGGAAGTGATATCTTTGTTCCATGAACATATCCTAGTATTCAAAACAACAGCGGGTGGTGCTTCATTCACAGTGACTTTAACACGATTATCGTTACTATCGTTATTAATGTTACCATGATTAAATGCCATTGTGGACTATGATGTTTGGTGGCTGGATACTCCTTGGATGCCTGGAATGGAAATTTAAGTGTTTAGATCTCAGAAAAATAATAACAATTAAATGATAATAACAGTTGTAACACACGTCTTATCTCTGGTAGGAGAACGAAATGTATGCGAACTAATTGCAAGTTTGAGAGGTAGAACTCTACAAGTGACTATAGATCGTAGATTGAAGAAAAATTGCAATATTGAACCGACAGCAATAGCTAATTGTGGCAGGATATTTGCTCTCTTTTACTCACAGCCCCATTGTACATTTGCACAAAAAAGCAAAAGGCCCTTCAGTCAATTCATTGGTCAGCTAAACATATCCCTGGATTTCTCAATGATATTCTCCACAAGCTGTAAATATAAAATAAATGATGGGGAAATAGTCCACAGATACAAAAGCCTGCCAAATCGTATGTGCACTCTCGGATGTGTTTAAGCATAATTAATCCGGATCTGTTTGATTTGATTTTTGCTGTTTCTGTGTGTAAACAGTGGAGCTCCCCAGAGGCAAAAGCATGCTGGGTTTGTCCTCCTGAACCGATGATATTAGCTCTCTCTTTCGTCTGCTGCAGTTTGTGCACTTTCTGTTTCACGTAGGCATAAATAAGCAAAGGATTTTATCACATGCCATCAGGAAAACATGATAGGATCTTGCTTAAGTTGGCCTAAATCACTCTACTGTCAATATCATTTCAACATGAACTCAAACGTTTCTCAGTACATTTTCGAAAGACCAATTTATCTGAGCTATGCTATCCACATACATTCAAAATCCAAATGAATTTAGCGCTATACTCTTCCTGTATCCTTGTCTATTTGTATGAGATTTAGAAGCAACATTGAGACAAAGTTGAAATGTTAATGAATCTATGAAACAGAACTCTCAGCACACAAACTCACAGCTCTGGGTTACATTCATTAATATCAAGACATTCCAGGAGGAAAAATGATTATTTATTTGCAAATAACAAAGTATGCGGGGAGAAATGTGCCATTTACAGGTTTAATTACAGTAAATTAGTTCGCCTGAAAAACATTTGAGTTTTCATTTCGTTTTTTCAGTTTCATTGATGAATGACTATTAAAAGTTTATTTCATCTGATTAATAATGATTACAGTAATAATGGTAACTGCTGCCCAAAGACATTATACAAAAATAAATAAATAAATAAATTACAGCAGCAGTCTGTAGCCAATGCCCATGAGACTATTAATCTGAAATGTAATTATTTTTACATTAACTCTAACATGCTACCCATGGAAGATTGAACGATTATTTAAGAAAACACACAAGTTTGTGTTCTCGAGTCATTTAAAAAAAAAAAGATTTCTTCTACAGTTTCATTGTGGCCCCTTGAGCATCTCAGACTTCTAGAAACTGTCAATAACTCAAGACTTTCTTTTCTTTTCTTCTCTTTTCCTATCCTTTCCTTTATTTCTCTCTTTTCCACTCATTTGCTTTCTCTTCCTTTCAGTCTCATTTCCTTTTCTCTTTTTCTTTCTTTTTCCTTTTCCTCTCATCTCTCTATTTCTATCCTTCTCTTTTCTCTTTCCCTGTTCCCGTTCCTTCTCTTTTTCTACTCATTTCCATCTCACATTTCCTCAAAATGTATTCTCTCCTTTCCTTTCCATCTATCTTTTCCTTTGTTTCTCTCTTTTCCACTCCTTTTCTTTTCTCTTCCATTGTCAATTTATTTTCGTTTTTCCACTCCTTTTCTTCCCTCTATCCATTTATTTCCCTTCTCTCTTTTCTTTTCATCCCCTTTCACTTTTCCTGTTTACTTTTCTTTACTCATTTTGTTTTCTTCTCTTCTCTCTTTCTCTGTTCCCGTTCCTTCTCTTTTTCAACTCATTTCCATCTCACATTTCCTCTAAATGTATTCCCTCCTTTCCTTTCCTTTCCTTTCCTTTCATCTATATTTTCCTATACTTTCCTTTGTTTCTCTCTTTTCCACTCCTTTTCTTTTCTCTTCCATTTTCATTTTCTTTTCGTTTTTCCTTTCTTTTTGCTCCTTTTCTTCCCTCTATCCATTTATTTCCATTCTCTCTTTTCTTTTCATCCCCTTTTCTCTTTTCCTGTTTACTTTTCTTTACTCATTTTGTTTTCTTCTCTTCTCTCTTTTCCTTTCCATTTCCTTCTCTTTTTCTACTCATTTCATTCTCTCTTTTCCTTTCCATTCCCTTCTCACTTTTTATTTCACTTTTCTATTCTCTTTTCAATTTCTTCCCTCTCCTTCCCCTCTCTCATTTCCTCTCTTCTCATTCTGTCTTTCCTTTCTCTTCCTTTCCATTTCATTTCATTTTCTTTTTATGTTTTCCTATACTTTCATTCTCTCTTTTCCTTCTCTTCTCTTCTCAAGAAATGCTAAGGAATGTAATTATTTTTACATTAACTCTAACATGCTAATCATCGAAGAATGAACATTGACTGAAAAAAGCTTTTTTTTTTTCATGTAATGTTTTGAAATATTCCTTTTTTGTGTCTTCTTGGTCTCATGAGTATCCCTGGCTTCTAGAGACTGTCAATCATTCATGACTCAGTTCAGCTTTTCAAGCAACTGACAGGCATCTCTTTGCTTTCATCAAGTTTAGATAAACACATTATGTTCTGCATCGTGATCCGGTCTCTTTGCCCTTTGACCCAGCACTGGCATTCATAAGCCAGTGCATTTAAAAAGAATTGAATAAGTATGAAATGAATTAGACAAGAGACAGGAGTGAAGAGCAGAGAGAACAGTGTCCATCGCTGGGAGACGTGGTTCAATCCAGTCAGCAATGAAAGGATGGAATAAAATATTCTCTATAACAGAACATTCTCTTCTTTATCTCACATCTATGAAAGCCTGTGTGTGTAATTGCAAGTCGTCTGATGGTATACGACTGATTTTTGTGTCAGTCCTAAATTTTAAGTCATTATTTTCCAGTCTTTTCCTATGCTGTAGCTTTCAAATCTGGCATGCCACATTCAGTTACAACACATATGAGAACCAATGCCATAAGGTGTCAATGACGTCAAACTCGGTGCAACGCTACAAAAAGGTGGCATGTTTAAATTAAACACATTTGAGGGCTGCAGTGGAAGGAAAGATTATAATTTATAAAAAAAATGTAAAATATCTAAACATGCTTTAAATGAGATACTTTTACTTTAGAAGCAAAATGACAAGACATTAGCTCTTATTTTCAGAGAAATCAAACAAACTTTTGTGAGGTTTATGCTTAAAACAAGGGAATAATCTATTTGCCAATATGGAAAGAAAAATCTGCTTTTTTTAGAAATACATTTAAGTCCTCTTTTAACTCTAAATCTTCACTTTCACTTTTACATCTAACAGGATATAAATGTTAGTCTTTTGAACTAATAATGCTTAATGTGACACCGTCAGATATAAATAAAAAATCTCTGTCGTCTTTTGTCCTTGCTACAGTGTATAGATCACCTGGGCCTTATTCTGATTTCCTTGGTGAATTTGCAAATATTTTATCAGATGTTTTAGTTACTGTAGATAGAGCTTTAATTGTTGGTGACTTCAACATTCACAAAGATAATGAAAATGACACATTAGGATTAGCATTTATCAATATTCTCAACTCTCTTGGAGTCAGACAAAATGTAACAGGACCAACTCATCGCCATAATCATACGCTAGATTTAATTCTGTCATATGGAGTTGATGTTGATAATATAGAAATTCTGCCGCAGAGCGATGACATCTCGGATCATTACCTCATCTCTTTTATGCTGCAATCAGCTAATGTTCCTCAATCTACACCACGCTATCGTTCAGGTTGAACTATTCTTTTGACCACTAAAGATAGCTTCACTAATATACTTCCAGATCTATCTCATACACTTAGTAAACCCCAAAGCCCAGAAGAACTTGATGAAATAACAAAAAATATAAATACAGTCTTCTCTAGCACTCTTGATATTGTTGCCCCACTTCAATTAAAGAAAATTAAAGAAATTTGCCCTGCACCATGGTACAATGATCACACTCATGCTCTCAAAAGAGCAGCTCGGTAAATGGAGCACCTGTGTATTTCGTGGTGCATGGAAGCACAGTGTCTGTAGCTACAGACAGGCACTAAAAGCTGCCAGGTCAGGATATTTTAGTAAACTCATAGAAAATAACCACAACAATCCTAGGTGTTGATTCAGTACTGTGGCTAAATTGGTTAGGAATAAAGCCTCAACAGAACCAGATATTACGTCGCAGCACAATAGTATTGACTTCATGAATTTCTTTACAGATAAAATTTAAATAATCAGAAATAAAATTGGAATTATGCAATCATCTGTCATAGCACCTCAGAAAACAGTGTCTAATAATTTTCCTCACATGCAACTTCCATCCTTCTCTGTCATAGGTCATGAAGAGCTAACAAAACGTATCAAAACATCAAAAGCCACAACATGTTTATTAGATCCAATACCAACTAAGCTCTTACAAGAGGCATCTCCTGTAATTTCAGAACCTCATCTTAATATTATTAACTCCTCGCTATGCTTAGGACATGTCCCAAGAAACTTTAAAATGGCAGTTATCAAACCGTTTATTAAGAAGCCACATCTTGATCCTGGAGAACTGGCTAATTATAGACCGATTTCAAATCTCCCATTCATATAAAAAATACTAGAAAATATAGTGTCCTCCCAAATATGTTCATTTCTACAGAGAAATAGTATATACGAAGAAATTCAATCAGGATTTAGGCCTCATCACAGTACAGAGACTACACTTATCAGAGTTACAAATTACTTGCTCTTATCATCTGATCGCAGCTGTATTTGTCTTCTAGTGCTTTCAGATCTTAGTGCTGCATTCGACACGATAGATCACGACATTCTCTTGAATAGGCTAGAGAATTATGTTGGCATTTGTGGAGTTGCATTAGCATGGTTTAGGTCATATTTAGCAGACCGCTACACTTTGTCTATGTAAATGAGGAATTGTCAAACCAAACAAAAGTAAAATATGGAGTGCCACAGGGATCAGATTTAGGGCCCCTGCTTTTCTCTTTGTATATGCTTCCCCTGGGAGATATTATCAGGAATTGTGAAATAAGTTTCCACTGCTATGCCGACGATACACAACTTTATATTTCTTCAAAACCTGAGGAGATTTCATAATTCTCAAAATTAGCAGAGTGTATCAATGAAATAAAAGATTGGATGGCCAGACATTTCATTCTACTCAATTGTGACAAAACAGAGGTACTAATTATTGGACCAAAAACCTCTAAAAAATAAGCCACTACAATATAATTTGACTCTCCATGGATGTACTGTTACATCATCTTCAACAGCGAAGAACTTAGGTGTTATATTTGATACCAATCTGTCCTTTTTACCAATGAAATCAATCAAATTACCAATGTTTGTAGAACAGCATCCTTCCACCTAAGAAATATTGCTAAATTAAGGCACATGCTCTCTGTTGCTGATGCCGAAAAACTAATTCATGCGTTCATGACCTCAAGACTAGATTATTGTTATGCATTTCAATAAATAAACTTCAATTGGTTCAAAATGCAGCAGCCAGAGTGCTAATGAGAAC
Organism: Xyrauchen texanus; assembly: GCF_025860055.1. NCBI lineage: Eukaryota > Metazoa > Chordata > Actinopteri > Cypriniformes > Catostomidae > Xyrauchen > Xyrauchen texanus. The sequence goes on from NC_068292.1 coordinate 41,589,544, forward strand.
CAAGAAATATGATCATATTAGCCCCATTTTATCATCGTTACATTGGCTACCTGTTAAATTCCATATTCATTTTAAAATTCTGTTAACTATGTACAAAGCTTTGAATGGTCTAGCTCCACAGTACTTAAGTGACCTTCTACCACGCTATAGTCCATCACGTTCATTACAATCGCAAAATTCTGGCCTGTTAATAGTTCCTAGAATATCAAAATCCACTAAAGGAGGTAGATCCTTTTCATATTTGGCGCCTAAACTATGGAATAGTCTCTCAGTTTAAGTCTAGACTAAAGACTCATCTATTTAGCCAGGCATACACCTAATTTATCCTCCAACCCACAATTAGGCTGCTTTAGTTGGGTCTGCCGGAACCAGAAACCAGAAAAATTGATCATGATTTATATCTCTGCAATAAATTGAATGGCATCTATGCTTATATTATTTTATTTGTTTCCCTGTCTCAACCTCAGGACTCCTATCCTGAGGTCACCAGATACGGCTGGATCAAGCACCATTCCTGCTTCGTGTTGGACTCCACTGCTACGTGTCACTGAATGATGATGACTAAATGCAGCTGGTGCCAGCCAAACATCACTTCAGTCTATTATGATGAACCGATGCCAACTCCAACCATAAAAGATGGGATACTTCATATGCCATTGTCTGAACCTTGGATTTAGGATGGACAACATCGAACCTCACCGAAATTACCGGCCTGGTTGAACTGCGTTTCACATCCCTGATCCTCGGTCTATTGATGGACTATGATCTTGAAATGAAATGCATAGACTAACAATTGCCAACAAAAGCCTTCTTCAGCCAATTAACAAGGACAATTGAATCTATGGGAACTTCTGCAGTTAATCCAGGATGGACTTCAAAGACATTGGTCATTAATCTTACAGTTCAATAAAAATCGTTGTTTAAACACTGACCCTTAACACTTACTTAGTTTACTCATTTTAAACCATGACTTTAACTATACATAAGTAATATTTACATTATATTCATGATGTTAGCCAGAGGAACGGGCCCCCACAGTGAGTCTGGTTTCTCCCAAGGTTATTTTTCTCCATTAATCAACATCTTATGGAGTTTTGTGTTCCTTGCCACAGTCGCCATCATCTTGCTTGCTGGGGTGATGAATACAATTATTATTTAATTACTTATTTTTAACACGATTGCAATCGTATTTTATCTAATTACACAATGATGATTCATCGACATTATAGACATTACAGTTTTATCGTCTGTTAATGCCTGATCTTCTGTAAAGCTGCTTTGAAACGATGTGTTGTGAAAGGCGCTATACAAATAAAATTGACTTAACTTGATCACCATTCACTTGCTCATGAACCTACAGAGCCGAGATATTCTTCTAAAATACTTTATTCATGTTCAGAAGAATAAAGAAAGTCATACACATCTGGGATGGCATGAGAGATTTTCATTATGAATTTGTCTTGTGACTGGAAAGAGAGCTGATGTCGTACAGGGCGTTGGGTTGTGATGTGACATTTTATCTCAATGATTAAAGACACGCATGTGATCAAACTATGTTAATAACTCAATTTTAATTAACGTAACATTTTTGCATCTGGAGCCGCTAAGACGCCAATGAAAATGAAATATTGGGTGCTTGCTACGATAAACAGCACATATATTCGCTTTAATGCCAATGCCGGCTCTTTAAAGTGATGTAACTGTGATATATGTTTGTCTGTGTCCCTAATGAAGGGGGATTATTTGGAAAGAGTGTGTGGAAGTATCTCTTCAGGCTAGACCATGTGGAAGACTGCTTTCTGTCATTAGTAGTCATTGCTCACAGTCGGCACATGAGCCCAAGGGCACATCGGCATGCGTTAATTACTTCACTAATGATCCTTTGTGAAAGAATCAAGCTGTGGATGTGGAGCTGTTCCCAAATCTCTCTCCTCCCCTCTCCCACTGCCTCTCCCATCTTCTCCTCTCCACTCCATCCCATTCCTTTTCTCATTTCCTTATCCCTTCCCCCTTCCTTTTTCTCTCTTTTTCTTTTCCTTCTCTCGTTTCCTTTTTTTTTTTGTCTCTTTCCTTTTCTTCTCTCTTTCCCTTTTCCCTTTCCTTCTCTCATTTCCTTTTTCCTTAGCTTTTCTAGTCTCTTTCCTTTTCTTCTCTTTTCCCTTTTCCCTATCCTCTCTTTTCCTTTCCCTTTCCTTCTCTCATTTCCCTTTTCCTTCCTACTTTTCCTTTCCTTTCCTCTTTATATTCACATTTCCTTTCCTTCTCTTTTTTCCTTTCTTTTTCCTTTCTTTTCTTTCTCCATTTCCTTTTTCCCTTACCTTTCCTTCTTTCTTTCCCCTTTCCTTCTCTAATTCCCCTTTTCATTTCCTTCTCCTTTACTTTTCTCTTTTCCTTTCTTTCATTCTCTCTTTCCCCTTTCCTATTCTCTTTCCCTTTTTATTTCCTTCTACCATTTCCCTTTTCTCCTTCCCTTTTCCTTTCTTTTCATTGTATCTTTCCCTTTTCCTTCCTTTTCTCTTACCCCTTTTCCTTTCCTTTCCTTGTCTCTTTCCTTTTCATTCTGTCTTTTCCTTTCCCTGTCCTTTCTCTTACCCCTTTTCCTTTCCTTCTCCCATTTCCCTTTCCCTTTTCCTTTCCTTTCCTTTGTCTCTTTCCTTTTCATTCTATCTTTCCCTTTTCCCTTTCCTTCTATTTCCTTTCCTTTCCTTCTCTATTTCCTTTCCTTCTACCATTCATTTTTTCCCTTTACTTCTCTCATTTCCTTTTCCCTTACCTATTCTTCTCTGTTTATCTTTTTCCTTTTCAATTGCTCAGTAGCTACCTTCTCTCATTTCCTTTTACTTTCTTTCTCTCTATTAATTTGTCTATTCATTTCCCCTTCTTTTTCCTTTCCATCTCTCATTTTCCTTTCTTTTCGTTCTCTCTTTAATTTTTTTCTTCCCTTTTCTCATTTGGTTTCCTTTTGTCTTTTCCTTTTCCCTTTCTTACTTGTCCCCAATTTCCTTTCTTGTACTTTTCCTTGTCCTTCTCTATTTTCTTTTTCCATTCCATTTTTTCTGTTCAACTGCTCCTTTCCATTCCTTCTCTCTTTTCCCTTTCTGTTCAATTCTTTCTGTCCTATCCTGTATGCTTTCTCTTTTTTCTTCCCTTTCCTTTTCTTCCCTCTTCATTAATCAGATCTAATGATGAACGATTTACAAACAAATCATTCTGGTTACCAGTTCACAAAGCATTTGTTAAATGCTGGAATTTATGAGAGAAGTTTGTATGGGAATACAACTGATGTGATGGAAAATATTTTGACAGTATTTTCTTAAAAATACTTTTAACTGGAACAAACAAAATCAAGATTTAAATGAGGTAAATAGCATCATACTGGAACACATACATTTACATGAATTACTGCAACAAAATCACAATTTTTAATCACTAATAGTTAAAATTTGATGGTGAGATGAAAAATTATTTTATATAATTATGAAAAAAAAGAGCTAAATTGCCACTTGGAGACTTCTTGAAACACTTTTGAGTGATGCCTAAAACGATTCATTGGATCATTGCAATTGCATTCGGATTGTCCATCCGAACTGTTAAAATGAATCAGACTTCCCAAATCTAATCTTTCCTTTGGATCTTTCCTTTACCTCCTAGCACACCAAATCAACTAAATTAATCTAATTTCACCTCAAAGATTCAATGCAGTCAAACACAAATTCTTTTTGTTGGCTTTGTGCTTCCTATCAACAGTACACTCCAGAATCCATTTCCTTTTGATAGTCTCTTCTGCTATATTACTGCCATAGCCCAGAAGTTGAAACTACAAACACTACTTCACAACATACTGTTTTACAATTCTCTTCTCCTCCATTCCTCACCTCTTCTTGCAAATACGGCTACTCTTTTGTAGCCCACAAGCAGACTGAATCATTTTCTAAGGACTATTAGTTCTGAAGAACTACAACACAAACAGAAGGTGGCAGTTACAGCTCCCCAGAGACGCAATCAGTCTTAGGCCAGATTGAGTGTTAATGCCTCGTTTAACCACATTCACATCTTTATGCACACTTTGCAACTCTAGTGGGAACAACTAGCTATTCCCTGAAAGACAAATCGATTGATAGACAGACATATTTTCTCTCTGTATGAGCAAAACATACATATTCTTTGAAAATACCCCCGTAGGGTCTGTTTACAAGTCTATTAACTGAACTGTGAAACTCTTCAAATGTAACGGGGCAGGAGAATGTAAAGGAGAATGTTGATATGATGTATTCCATCTGTAATCAAAGCATAAATAAATTTACTGATCATGAAAATCATATTAAGAGATTATAGACCCATATATCTGCTGTTATTGGTTGTTTAAATCGCATCTCTTGATGTAAAACCAATACAAAGGGGCAAAAGAATTACATTAAGTAGACATGACACATTGCAAATGAAAAATCATTTCAGACTCAGCTTGCAACCCAAAAAAAATGAAACAATTAAAGGAATAATTCACACAAATATCTACATTCTGTCACGATTTACTCAACCTCATGCTTTTCTAAACGTGCACGCTTTTGTCCATGGAACATACAGAAGAACCTTTTCATAAATTAGATCTTCAGCAGAAGGCTCAAAGAATAACGACTTGCATTTTGTTTCCTCACCTTAAGCTATTGTAAAGACTTGGAATATAATGCACGAGTCATATGGACTACTTTATAGTGTTTTTTTTTGTTGTCATTTTTGAGCTTGACAAACATACTCACTACAATACATTTTTATAAGAGCTGCGTGAAAGTACTTTAAAATGTATTTTAAGTTCAGTGGCCACTTATGTGTTCAGAACAACACGAGGGTAAGTAAATAATTATGTAATTTTCATTTTTGAAAGCCGAAGAGCACTGTATTTTTCTTGTAACTGAATTTTCCAAAAGGTATAATCAGATGCTACAGCAGAAGCCTGATGGGATGCATTAAAGGTGAAGCCGTGTTATTAATAGCCTTTTAGTGGAATTCAGGCTGTTTGACAGGACATCTCAGATGCTGGTTTTTGCCCAGGAGTCCACGCACTGCCCTGTTGCTAAGTGACAGCTCTAGGGAAACAAGCTCCTTCAGAGGAGGCTTGTTCATCAACATCATTTCTGAATCCATTGATGAGCGTCTGGAAAAGCTATGAATATTACTTCACCATTGTCAGAAAGCTTTAATGGGCCCAGTGCAGCAGCCGCAGTCAATCGAACAATCAAGTGCTATTCAGCCCATGCTACAGTCATCGCAACTCAAGAGAAGAAATCAATTTGTGATTGTGTCTCTTTTGACATGATATAGGGGCTGCTGGCCTGTTAATTCATGATTCAGCATGGCTGTTTTATGCCACTGTTTTATGATGCTGTCACTAATCCTGGATTATTTATGCAGTGAACAAATGGCAGTTTGTGAAGGCGTTAGCATGCGAAGCTGGTGTGCGAATGTAACGGTAGCCAGCTGGTAGGTAGCAGTGCAGTATGTAAACCTCACTCCCCTGGCCTCAAGAGGCACACTAGCAACTGAAACTAGGAGCTGTAGCATTTAGCCTCCTTGTTAGCATGCCTCCCTCCCATGCTGGAGACGCCGGTTCGAATCCCGCTCGGAGAGGGTCGAGCAGGTCTGGTTACAATGGTGCAGTGACCCGGATGAGAATGAGGTTTAGGGGGTTAATCCTCACTACCCTGGCCTCAAGAGGTGCACTAGCGACTGATGCTAGAGGCTGTAGTCTTTAGCGTGCCCGCCTTCCACGCCGGAGGTGCCTGTTCGAATCCCCCTCGCAGTGGATTGTGATGGATTGATGAGATGTTACTGATGCTTCTCTTCTGTGCAACACGGTATAGTAAATGCAATTTATCTGACAAATACAAAGTGACATAAGACCTGTTTACATCAAGTCCAACACTGCAAAACAGCTCAAATTGCAAGCGTTAACCAACCCATTCTGCTGAGTTACTGAACATCGGCAGCCAGTCTACCTTTTCGTGTTGCATAGCTGATAGCCTGTTGCATGACCACCCACAGAAACCAGGAAGTAATTGTGTTCGCGTGATGGTTAGGTTTAGGGTTTGGGTGTAGGGTTAATAAAATATGCATTTCTGTTGGCTGTATTACATAATTTAAAACTAAATATTAACTCACTTTCAGCGCCACTCTGTGGACATTTCACCCGATACAACACTTTCAAGTACAGCCAGTACTTGAAAAAAAAAAAGGTTGTTTTCTTGATTTTTTTAAATGAAACAGTATAATCTGTATTTTGGTTTTCAGTTTTGAAAACAAAAAGATGAACGCAACATATCCAGATCAAACCATTACAAAAGTAGTCTTAGATATCTCGCAAAATCTATATGTTTCCATTTCTTCAATACTTGTGTGAATGCCTGACTCTCATTACCAGCCATTGCTTTATGAAACACAAGGAAACCTTTCCCACAAATGGTGCTGTATGATTTTCTGTTTTTGTGGAGTTTTCTGGAGACCCCCTTGATCGTGATGTCTAATAATCAGCCTCAGGACCTTCAACTTTCCTCTGGAATCTGTACTTTAAACATTACAAAATGAGCATGCATACATACCGTCTGTAATTACAACCAGAACGTAATACAGCCCAATACAACAACACGCAGGGCACTTAAAATGCAATTACACATCTGCATGTCCTCCCCACATGGCTACATGTCAAGGCTCCTGTAAAGAGAGTGCATCCTAGAAATAGCCGACAACTTACAGGCCCTCGTTTTTCTTCCATAGCTTCTAATGCTTTACAATTCTGTAAAGAAAATGACGAAACTGGCCTTTCTCTCATATAATGATGCCTGTACGAATAGGTAAAGATGTTTAAAACATCTGTGAATGCATTTGAGAAATCTTTTTAGCGCTTTCTTCTCATCAATGAGACTGGATAGGTCAGTATTGACCCACTATTGAGCCAACATTTCCCTAAAGTCCTCCTGATAACAAGCACAAAGACGTTTTTGAAATATTTATGGTGAATCTATATCGTCTTTACTGTTATAAGGACTAAGGAAAAAGTACAAAATGTTTTAAACCAGCGGTTCTCCAGAGAAGAATGAAAGTCTTACGGGTTTGGAACAACATGAGGGTGAGCAACTGGTGACAGAATAAATTTTTTTGCATGAATTGTCCCTTAAACACTAAGTGTATTTTTGGTGTAGCTACAATATAGACTTGAAATTGAGACTTAATGGACCCAACACCTCATCACAAAGAAATTAACCGGTATAACATATTATTCCCAATTGCCAATCACATCATGACAGACGTGTGAAAGGAATGGAACAACAGGTGGCAGATCGTCATGGAAACAGCTCCATGATTCCAGCATGGAGGCTGATTCCATGGAAACACTTAAAAGACCAAAAACTAACCCAAGTTAAGTGTGGAAAAATGAGAAATTTCTATATTTGGCTTTGAGAAATGCCATGAAAAGTCAGTCTGGGAAAAATCCTTGACTACAAATGTAATCAAATAGCAACATGATGAAATACCTGACAAAGATTTTCATCAAGCTCTCACAGGTGCAGGAGAAAATTGGCGAATGGTTGAATTGGCTGAATTCAGTGCCAAAAATATTCACTTGTCCACACTAGCACATCAAATGTCCAATTAGAGTCCAATCAGGCAAGTGAATGGTGTCTTATGAGTACTGAAAACACAATGAACCGGCATTACCGTTCAAACACTGAAATCATCCGTTCCAAGAACCAGCTGATGTTTGCAATGTTATTTCTATTTTCATTTGCATTGTTTCTGTGAAGTTACTCTGAAAATAAACCTTTCACAAGAATCATATCTTCACTTTTAGCTGGTATCAGCACCTTGCTTTCAAATGTATTTCAAACCATGCTGGTATACATTACTAGTAAAAGCGAGAGGAAGAAACTCAGAAGTGACACTTGTATAGGAGGCTTTGAAAGAATAAAAAGCATTTAAAGAGATAGTTCACCCAAAAATGAAAATTCTGCCATCACTTACATGTTCAGGCTCAGTCACCATTCATGTTCACTGAGGCCATAAGTCCTGAACATTCTGCCTAACATCTCCTTTTGTGCTCAATATGTGTTTGGAACAACATGAGGGTGAGTAATATTTTACATTCACCTCTTTTTTTGCACTCTTTGAAATCAAGATCAGAGAAAGAAAGATCCTTTTTGAAATCTGTGTTGTTTACCCTGCCGTTGCAAACGTGCTGATAGCATCAGCAAAATCAATGCAGACAGGTTCAAGACAACAGTGATGCTGATGCGAGACAACTGGTCTGTGAAAGTTCAATGTGCTTCTTTATCACACAGGCAAGAACAGATGCTGTGATGTAAAGCAGAGGCTAATAATGACAGGCAGGGCTGAGGGCAAACATCTCCACGCTATCACCATAAATTTAACCAGCTATATCAAGACACCATCAGACATCAGTCCGTCCATCCGACTGTCTGTCTGTCTGTCCATTCGTCTCTATCTATCTGTCTATCTGTCTCTCTGTCTGTCTGTCTGTCCATCTATCCATCTGTCTGTCTATCTGTCTGTCTGTCTGTTCATCTATGTCTGTCTATCTGTCCGTCCGTCCGTCCGTCTGTCCGTCTATCTGTCTATCTATCTGTCTATCTATCTATCTATCTATCTCTCTGTGTCTATCCATCTATCTATCTATCTATCTATCTATCTATCTATCTATCTATCTATCTATCTATCTATCTATCTATCTATCTATCTATCTATCTATCATCCATCCATCCATCCATCCGTCTGTCTGTCTGTCTATCTATCTGTGTCTGTCCATCTATCTATCTATCTATCTATCTATCTATCTATCTATCTATCTATCTATCTATCTATCTATCTATCTATCATCCATCCATCCATCCATCCATCCATCCATCCATCTATCTATCTATCTATCTATCTATCTATCTATCTATCTATCTATCTATCTATCTATCTATCATCCGTCCGATCCGATCCGTCCGATCCGATCCGTCCAGTCCGGTCTGTCTGTCTATCTATCTGTGTCTGTCCATCTATCTATCTATCTATCTATCTATCTATCTATCTATCTATCTATCTATCTATCTATCTATCTATCTTCCATCCAGTCCGATCCAGTCCGGTCCGATCCGTCCAGATCCGTCCGATCCGTCCGGTCTGTCTGTCTATCTATCTGTGTCTGTCCATCTATCTATCTATCTATCTATCTATCTATCTATCTATCTATCTATCTATCTATCTATCTATCATCCATCCATCCATCCATCCATCCATCCATCCATCCATCCATCCATCCATCCATCCATCTATCTATCTATCTATCTATCTATCTATCTATCTATCTATCTATCTATCTATCTATCTATCTATCTAACTATCTATCTATCTATCTATCTATCTGTGTCTGTCCATCTATCTATCTATCTATCTATCTATCTATCTATCTATCTATCTATCTATCTATCTATCTGTCTGTCTGTCTGTCTGTCTGTCTGTCTGTCTGTCTGTCTGTCTGTCTGTACAAGTTCAACATTGTACACATGTTATAAGCTGGTATAATTGCTTATAATGGCGGTAAAGTTGACATGCATGAAACCGGGGGAAGAGGGTAAAATAAATTACATGTGGTTTTTGCTCAAGCCACTAAATAATATTGGATTATGTACATATATCTTAAAACCAAAGGTCAGGGTTTTTTTTTTCACCACTAAATAACATTGAAAGAAGTTTTTCCATGCTACAGTCAATAGCTTGCTCTCTGGGGGCTTTCAGAAATGAAGGCATGATTTTCTATAAAGCTGCTTTGAAACAGTGTATTGTGAAAAGTGCTATACAAATATAAATGCGTTGACAAACTTATTTTTTCTCAAGAAAAACATGAAAATTGTGAGTTTTTCTCATTACAATCAAGCAAAATAAATATAGTGCTGTTTAAGTTACTTTCAGTGGTAATGGAGGCGTGACCGAGCGCTGGTTTGTGAATGGGGGCGAGGCCAGGAGGAATGAATGGGAAGGACTCGCACCTGTGTGTAATTTCCATAACAGCTGTTCTGTGTTTCAGTGAGCAGCATTGGGGAGATATAAAGGAAGACGGGAAGCCCAGAGAGGAGAGCTGAACCTAAATGCAGCATGTGTTCTGTGGAAGCTTCACTGTTTGGCTGAAAAGAGGCAGTTTTACATTGGCTGCTGAAAAGAGTTATTTTTTTTTAGTTACATCCAGAGTGTGTAAATAAACTCACGTGGTTCATTGAAGCCAACTCCTGCATCCTCCTTCCCATACCAAGGAAGTTGAAACACTTTATTAAAGAGCTCTTCTTTTTGTTTCCAATGTCAGACACTCTTGTGTCATTTATGATTTAAAAGACATTTATGCTGAATCCTTAAAAGCTGTGTGTGCAATACAGTATAAAAAATAGCCATGTTGCGTTTGTCACGCTATACTGCTAATCGCTGGAAACTTTTGTAAACTGCTATAAAAAACAGCTTAACATTTGTCATGTTACTGCAAATGATTGTAGTTAAGTAAACAGCACAGCTACTTTTAATTAGTCACTCCCTAACACTGTTAAATGTGCTTTACTTTGAGATTATACTTGATCAATTGTAATTTACATGACAGCACCCTGACACAGAAAAGACATTGAGCAGAGTAAGATAAAGTCCTTCCCTTAACAGCAACCTACAAATCTGAAAGACTTTGCAGCGAGCAGAGCTTTCACACTGACTCTGTCGACAGAGAGGAAGGAACTTTACAGAGATCTGCACTTCCTGTTGACAAGCATATGAAGAACAGGCTGATATAATACATGAACTGCAATTCAGCTTTATTGCAATAGCATAAAGGTGCAAATGTGTCGCTTTAAATGGCAAAACTGGCCTCATAGCCAAAATCTGAAAGCCATCAAAGATTTGAAGTGTGCTTTGCAATCTGAGTTCAATAATGTGGCATTTTAGAACTGTAAATGTTTAATGCACATTCAGTGCACTAAAGCTTTGCTTTAGATTTATCAAAGGAATATACAGAAAAATATACGTTAGACAGACTAAAGGAGACATAATCTTAAATCTTTTGTGACGAGGAGGAGGGTGTGGCCGGGCCGTGATGACGCAGTTTTCTAATCAGTGGGAGAGAGATAAGGAGGGGACGGGATGCCAGTTTGAGAGAGAGAGAGAGAGAGAGAGAGAGAGAGAGAGAGAGAGAGAGATGCCGAGGAGGTATGATACGGTGGTATTGGAGCGGTTTGCCAGGAAACGGAGAAGCCACTGCCATCCTCTCGGTGCACCGCTGCCCAGCTGGCCGAGGACCAGGCGACAGTGTGCCCGGGGACCGGCAAGCAACTTTTTCTCTCTCCTCTCTCTCTCTTATTCTGTCTCTCCCGCATGCTCTTTGTCTCTCCCCTCTCCTTGTCTCTCTCTTTGTTTCCAAGGAGGTGTGGAAGGCCGGCCGGAGGAAGGACGGCCGAAAGGGCAACACCTCCCCTCCAAGAAGGGAGGGGGGAGTTGGTCAGGCCGGAGGTATCCCTGGCCTGAATCTGGAGGTGGAGGAGTGTGACGAGGAGGAGGGCATGGCTGGGCCGTGATGACGCACGCCTGGCACTGAGTTGTCTAATCAGTGGAAGAAAGATAAGGAGGGGCCGGGACACCAGTTCAAGAGAGAGAAAGAGAGAGAGAGACGCACGTGTTGTGTGTGTGCATCTTTGTTTGTTTGCTGCAAAGCACTTATGTTATGTTTGATTTATGTATGTATATATATATATATACACACACATTATCTTTTATGTAAGAACATAATAATGTATATCAAAACATAAATGTAATACTGTGTCTGACTATGTGTTTAACAGTAAAAAAAAATGCTATGCCAGTAAAAGGTGCATTGTCTATCTCTTTCGACTTCAAGAAAATGGCCCATTTGATCTTTATTGCAGGGCCATCTCACTGAAAAGCTAAAGGAGTCGATGCGTCCACAATCAGACAGAATGTAATAGAGGTTCACCTGCCTTTGTGCTGAAACCCTTAACCTAACAACAGCAGAAAGCCTCATTTCACAGGCTGAGCTTTGAAATGTGGCTCTTTGGCAGGGAGCAGGGGACCGGGGACCGGGGACCAAACTAATCAACACCATGGCAGTCGTCCACACGGCGAGGATGAAATGAAGAAAGGTAATGTGGGGAAGCAAATGTCTGTGAATTCTCCCCTGAATGTGACCTCCCGCGGCACCCCTCCGACTCAATTTTCATGCCGCTTGGCTGAAGGATAAAAGCACCCATTCCTGCATCCACCTGCTCTAATCCCCGACACAAATACAGCTCTGTGAACATGTTCCGTATCCTTTAACCCCATCCGAAACTGTGCTAATCTCATAAATCAAATTACTGTCAAATATTTCACAGATGAATACAAGACGGGAAAAAAAGCATCATGACGATAATTTAACCATTTTTATTAAAACATATTGTTGATGAAGATGATGCGGTAACACTTTACAATAAGTTTGTATTCATTAACATTAGTTAAAGCTGAAGAGTGTAACTTTTTCGGTGTTAAAATACTCTCTCTTATCCCAGCTCAATATGCAGAGACAACAATACGTAATCCATACGTTAGTTAATTTTCTCGAAACCATTAAAAACTGTGTCTCTGTGGCGCTATAAACATTCCTGTTTGAGCGGTCCATCCAGCCATACACAACAAAATCGACTCGACCAATGGCGCGAGTTGGATGCGAGACTATCTGTTTGTTTGACTAATAGCAGACAGGGACGTTTTTGGGAAAGCTGACTGAGAACTAGGGCTGCAATTAATGATTATTTTGATAATCTAACGATTATTAGAACGATTATTCGACTATTCGGGTGATTATTTCAATGATTAATCATTAGCTCTTAATCGATTATTCGATCTTCTTAATAGAGCTGCATATCGCTGATTTACTTCACAATAAGATACACACATGACACATATGATCTCATGTTACATTAAATGAGCTCAAACGACTATTCGACAACGAACATTTTTGTCGTCAATTTTTATTGTTGACGTCGAAATTACACACTTCAGCTTTAACAGGATCAAGCAATGAACAATACTTTATTAGCACTTATTAATCTTGGTTAATGTTCATTTCAACATTTCTAAGATAATTTCTAATTAAAAGATGTATTCGTTAGCATTAGTTAATGTATTACGATCTAACGTTTACTAACAATGATATTTGTGTTTTTATAAATCAACATTAACGAAGATTGATTCATGCTTTAAAAAAAAAACAGTTTATTGTTACTTCATTTTACCTAATCCATTAACTATTGTTAACAAATACAACCTTATTGTAAAGTGTTACCAGTGATGAGAATAAAATCCAGCAAGTTTCAGAATGACATCGCTTACTTTTCTGATTGGCTAGATTTGTGTAACTTCTAATAGTAAGGACACACAGGTTTTTTAAGACCGCCAGGAAACAAAGCTGCATTTACAGGGTGTCGGGTTGATACATTGAGCATTTTTGAAGAACTCATCACTGGATTTGCCAGTTTTCCAGGTAAGTGCCATCCATTCTTTAAAAAAGCTTTGTTTATTGCACTTAAGGGAATAGTTCACCCAAAATGAAATCTTTGTCATCATTTAAACACTCTTATTTTCTTCCAAGCCCGTGTGACTTTCTTCAGTTGAATACAAAAGGAGAATAACCAGACTTAATCACCATTCACTTTCATTTAATCTTTTTATTATACTAAATATATTAAAATGAATAAATATGACACGACTAAATGTACGGGATGTTTTCATTAAAAGACTCAAATAAAGTACATTGTGAAGGCTAACAATGCATACAAACTGTGCTCGCCTCTCCCTTGAGCAGTTTAACGTGCCGCTCGCCGGCTCCGTACACAAACCTCTTGTATTATTGACTGACAGGTTGAATAAAGGTAATAGTTGTCGTTGCATTTTAATATTCTACCCCGCTCACTGATTATATCAGGGGTGTGCGCGTGTATCCATGTATGGTTTGCATTCCAAGGACGGTGTGCGGCCAAGAATCCAGCCTTAAGTGTGTTTTCTATTTCTCTTGCTCTTGACATTTTAAACATTTGAAATCACATTTGATGGAAATAGAGAACGTGCCGGGCATCTTAAGCTTCAGACTAGCGTGTTTCTGATGATGGGTTTTTCGCCACACAATGTATTATGAGACCCATTTGCTTGCCTCCCAGGGTGGAGGTTTTCTTTGCAAACTGGCATTGGAAAAATAAAACTTTGATGGATCTAATATCACAAGTGTCGTAGAGGATTAATTAGATATAATTCAGCTAAAACTTGGTGTCGCATCCAAGGGGGAAAAAATATTGATGAGATGTTGCTTTTTCAGACATAATGGAGTCCTCAGTGATGTTTCATTGAAGTGTGTGACAGATACAGTAGACAGACAGACAGTCAGTCAGACAGCCAGACAGACAGTCAGACAGTAAAACAGACAGACAGTCAGATAGACAGTCAGACAGACAGACAGTCAGATATACAGACAGACAGACATTCTGACAGACATTCAGACAGACAGATAGACAGTCAGTCAGTCAGACAGATAGACATTCAGACAGACTGTCAGACAGACAGACAGTCAGACAGACAGTCAGTCAGTCAGTCAGTCAGTCATTCAGATAGACAGACAGTTAGACAGTCAGTCAGACAGACAGTCAGATATACAGACAGATAGACATTCTGACAGACATTCAGACAGACAGACAGATAGACAGTCAGCCAGTCAGACAGATAGACATTCAGACAGACAGTCAGTCAGACAGATAGACAGTCAGTCAGTCAGACAGATAGACATTCAGACAGACTGTCAGACAGACAGACAGTCAGACAGACAGACATTCAGATAGACAGACAGTCAGACATACAGTCAGATAGACAGACAGACAGACAGTCAGTCAGATAGACAGACAGACAGTCAGATCAGACAGACAGACAGTCAGATAGACAGCCAGTCAGACAGACAGACATTCAGACAGACAGACAGTCAGACAGACATACAGACAGACAGTCAGACAGACAGAAAGACAGACAGATACAGAACTATGAAAGAGCAACGTCTCAGTAAAATAATTATAGTCATGGTTTGCAACGGTGCATAAACTCAATGCTACAATCTATCATTCAAAACAAAAGAAATGAATGGTACTGTTTTTTTTCTTTACCATAGATGCATACATTTGATTAAAGCGATTAACAAATGTGCAATCTAATATTTCCACTCGAGTGGTGTCAGGGAACATTAAGCTAGCTGATGCAGTCCTGCTTGAGGAAGTTTATTGTCTTCGCCATGTAGATGAGACATTTGCTGTTCATTCCACCCCCTCTTCTAAAGTGCTTCACAACAGCTTCTTTATGAATAGCAATATATTTGCAAAAATAGAGCCGAGACATTGCTGAGAAATGAGGCATAGTGGAGGAACTGTGAGATATGAATCAATACTGCTAAACACATAAAGTTCTCATGTGTGGTACCCACTTCAGTGCACATATGAGGTCCACACACCTTCTTGTAGAATTCTCGGACATATAAGACCTGTTGTATTACGGTCATAACACCTTGATAGAGCTGAAAAAAATTAACTGTTTGCCGAACAATGCTAAAGGAACAGTTTGAGAAAGGATTTCCTATTGTTTTTTGAATAAGCAGCTGTGGTCAAATGACTAAACGCAAACCACAAGTATGCGAAAGACTTTAGACTGTATAATCAAAAGAATTTAGGAATCAGATTTGTTATGGATCTTAAAAGGTACCGTTCTGAGAGTTATGGTAAAGCTTCAGAAAACTTGTGATGTAGTGTAACGGGAGCCAGCTGGTAGATAGCTGTGCAGTGTGTAGATCTCACTCTCCTGCCCTCAAGAGGTGCACTACCGACTGACACTAGGGGCTGTAGCCTGTAGCCTCCTTGTTAGAGCACCTGCCTCCCATGCCAGAGACGCCGGTTCTAGTACCGTACGGAGTGGGTAGAACAGTAGCACACAGGTTGCAGTATGCAGTACATGCCATGTTTTTTGTCAGCTGTGTGAGAATTAACATACAACACGACACTGTCTTTGCTTTGTAATGGAGGCTACATATGGTTAAACAGATGCAAAACAAAAATGATCAACATTTACATTAGTCCTTTTTACTATAAATCTCTACTTTCACTTTCTTCTTTTGTTTTTGAAGATTTGTATTCTTCATGTATTTCAGCACCTACTGGGCAGGGAAGAGATTTTATAGTAATAAAGGGCTTAAACATTGATCTGTTTCTCAAGCACACCTATCATATCACTTCTGAAGACATGGATTTAACCACTGGAGTTGTATAGGTTACTTTTATGCTGCCTTTATGTGCTTTTTGGACCTTCAAAGTTCTGGACACCATTCAATTTCCCAGCTGTTTTTTTCAGCATCTCCTGCAGGAGCGTTTTTTAAACCCTGTGTCTGGTAAGTGGAGTCAGTTCAGACTAAATTACAGTAATTGCAGAAGTTTGTTTTACTTGGGGTTAGTCCTTCAGAAGAAACACTAATCAGAATGATTGGCGAATATAAGTACAGTGCTGTAAGCGTAACAATAAGAGGACATGCAGAGATAGAGAAGATAGAGATTTGGGTTTATACACAAGCAGAGAGAGAGAGCTAGACCTCAAGCATTCATTTCAATCCCCTTTACCGCATTATTCTGACCTGTGGATTGAGATGTCAGCGAGAGTTCTGGATCACACTCCATAACAACACGCGGGAAGTCCACCCAACCTCAGCTCAGTTTGTGAGAAATAACAACACAGACAGCTATATTTAGCAAAAGCCCTCTGGAGCTTCCCCCATTAGCCACCTCACAGCCTGCAGGTCCCAGTACCTCGCTGCCACCCACTTCATAGATCGCAAAGACCTTGGCGAGGACCTGAGAACAGCCTCACAGGAACACGGCTGCCAGAAACGCAAGTACAGTCTGTCTGAGAATGTGGGCTACAGTATTACCAGGCAGCTGTGATTCTGAGAGAATTCTGTGAGCATTTGGGTTTGTCGTTTGCAAGTGTCATCACTCATCACTTTGTATTTCTGGAGCGTTTTTGAATTTCCTTTTTTAAAAGTTCCTCACAGATTTCACAAATTTCTGAATTTCCTTACCTCCAGACTTTGAGATTATCTGTAGAATTGAAAATCAATTAATTGTAGAAAAAATATACTATAGTGTATTGAAGTGCTGATGTTTTGCATGCTTATTTCTAGAAAAGAAGGTTTTAAAAGGGTTTTAAACTGTATCTGTGTCATCACAGATGAGGAGCAACAGTACAGATGTCTTACCGTCTTTCCCCACCAGGAAGTCCAAGTGCTGGTATGTGTAGGTGACCCCAATCTTGGTCTCCACCTGAAGCCTCTTAAGGGTGGAGTAGATCTTTCCTGGACTGTTGTCTTCCGTCTGACGGAACTTCCTCAACCCGCAGCCCATTTCTGTCGAACGAGTGCACACTTAAACCTAGGATGGGAGAAACATGGTCAGATTTGGGGTGGAACCTATTGGACTAGTTGATTGCATCAGGGAAATGCTATAAGTAGGTATAAGAATGCAGCACTATTATGATGCCAAAAAGCATCTTTCTCCATTGACAGCCACTCAAAAGTAGCCGTCAGTGACAGGTGGTTTAAGGGGGAGGAGCATTCTCATTTCTGAAATCTGTATACACCCCTGCTTAATAAAGTTAGTCATCAGAACTGTTAATGTAAAATATGTACAGTATATCTGCTAAAGGTTAGCTTAAAGGAATAGTCCGGGTTCAATACAAGTTGAGCTCGATTGAGGCATAATGCTGATTACCCAAAAAATTATTTAGACTCATCCTTACTTTTCTTAATAAAAAGCAGAAATCAAGGTTCCAGTGAGTCACTTACAATGGAAGTGAATGGGGGGTTTAAAAGGCAGAAATTAGAAGCTTATAATTTTATAAAAGCACTTACATTAATTCTTCTGTAAAAAAACGCATGTATTATTTGAGCTGTAACATTGTTTACATCGTCATTTTTTACAGTCGTTTTAGGGTTTGTCGACATTACATGGTCATGGCAAGGAAGTTTACACAGAAAAGGAAAGCAAGTGATTTTATCACACTAAAATCATGTTAACACAGGTATTGTTTATGTATTGTGGCTATACATAAAAAAAAATTCTCCCATTTTTTTCCCCAATTTGGGCATAGTGGTGGCGAAGTGACTCGCCTCAATCTGGGTGACGGAGGACGAATCTCAGTTGCCTCCACGTCTGAGATCGTCAATCCACACATCTTATCACGTGGCTTGTTGGGTGTGTTACCACGGAGACATAGCACATGTGGAGGCCCACGCTATTCTAGGCGGCATCCATGCACAACTCACCACGTGCCCCACCGAGAGCAAGAACCATACATTATAGCGACCACGAGGACTGTGACTCTACCCTTCCTAGCAACCGGGCCAATTTGGCTGATTAGGAGACCTGGCTGGAGTCACTCAGCACGCCCTGGATTCAAACTCACGAGTCCAGGGATGGTAGTCAATGTCAATACTTGCTGAGCTACCTAGGCCCTCCTTGTTGCTATACTTTTGAAACAGTGAGTATTTTAACTTTCAAAAATTGGCCCTTATTCACTTCCATTGTAAGTGCCTCATTGTAATCATAGTGTAAGTTTTTGCTTTTTTTAAAGAAAAAGAGGGACAAGTCAAAATTAACAATTCTTTGTTCATTCCGCTTGTCTCCAAATGTGAAGTGATCATATTAATTTGCTACTGCATCCACAGCAAAAGACCATACACTGCTTTTGGAAACAGCAAATGCTGATTTTCAGACAGAAAAAGACCCAATTAAGGGCACACTAGATTACTAGTGCTACGAAATAAATATATAAATAATTAAGAGGCATTAATGGGCTTCATCTCATCATGGGAACCCAATCTATCCACTGGCAGGCAGGGAATTAACACGTCCAGTTGTGGAGGGAAATCAAAATGCCCCCCTTCTCCAAATCTAAAGTGACAGCCCTTGACAGTCACGAGCCGATAAGAAGGCAGGAGGTAATATCCCATTGTGGCGAGCTGATTAAACATGGGGTGGGCCATTGATAAAGAACACTCTCTATTATGTACCTGTCTAATTACGGCGGCCGGGCATGCAGTGGCTGAATAATCTGAGAGGCGGCGATGGACGGGGGTTCTAGAGAATACGTGGTTAATGAGGTGAGCTGCGTGAATGAAAAGGTGAGAATCAATCACGGAAAATCAATGAGCAGATTGTTCATTAGGAGTCTGGATAAATCACAGCGTGCCAGCAACTCGAGCTGTGGAGTTTAATTAGGGCCGGGACGAGAGGCCAAGCATATTTATGAACGCTGTCATAAGAGTCATTGTGTCTTTCGACATGGACATGAATGGATGTGTTTGGATATCCATGGCTGCATTCAATCCAATCCAATCGGGAAAATGGCATCTCAGTTACAACAATCATGTCTTACGAATTGGTTTGTTCCACTTGATCGATTGAATGAAATGCACAATGTTGCGCAAAAGATGTCTTTGGAGGTACAGATTTTATTTATGTAATCAGAGACCATAATTTATCTTGACACCGAGACGCGCGTTCATTTCCGCACTTTTCCGTGCAGTATTTCAGCTCAAAAACATGCATCTTATTCACTAACCAATAGCAATCCAGTTTGGGATAGCACTGCGATATGATCATTTTAATTAAGTCGTTGGCTTCAATTATGAAACTTTTGATGTACTGTATATGAGCAAAGGAATCTCTCAACAAAATGTCCTCATGACAATCCCAAATCAATAATAATAATAATAAAAAAAATAAAAAAAAACACACACATATATATATATATATAGGGAGAATGACTATGATGTCTAAATACTTCACAAATAGTAAAATTTCTGTCTGTTCATTTTCATAATTTTTTCACATTGCATTAATAAGAATATCGTACACGTGGTACATGTAACATATTTTTTTAGCATTGCTGCAGGGTCAGAAATTAAGGGTGGATCGGTGCAAAAATGCCACTTAAAGTCAAAACATTTCCCCATAAATAGAAAATTATAAAAATATTGGGGCAAAATCTTTTTTCATAAAAATTATAAAAATTTGTAATATTCTATTCTAGGCCAATTAATGCATTTAATCTCTTGTTAATGTTAATGAACTGGTTAAATTGAGGTATTTAACCAAATAGGATACTATACAGTATATTTTACTGTTAGAAAACAATTGCATTCATTAAGGTAGAAAATGCCCCTGAGAATCAAATTCAGAGGGCAAATATTGTTCCTTAATTGTGCAGTTAATTTATGACACTGCTTTGTGGTAATGAGAATCAGGTTGTGGGGGGGTCTAACTGTCATGAAAATGTCAGAATTTCCATAAAAATAGGCCGTATTTAATATATGCAGAATATAATTTCTTATTTGTTTCTTTGGACTTGAGTAAGATATGACCAGAACATTTTCCTGACAGGTTTCGTGAGAATCACCAACCCGTTCTCATGAAAAGTCGTACGTATTTCACGAGGTGGCTAAATCGTATGATGTTGTATGATTTTGTGCGTTTGAATTTGTACGAATGGATCACGTGCAAATGCCCAGATGTGTAATGTGGAAGTAAGCGAAAGTTCAGGGTGCGAGGCCTTGAGCACATGCTTATTAATGTTTTGCCCCAACCGGAACCCCTTATCTAAACCTATCCATACCGTACATTGTGTAAGCATGATAGGACAATGTGATGTGCATGACAGTAGCAAGTAACTGATGCGTTTTAGAAGGAAATGATTGCGAGTGATGTGATTGGCTGTTGTAAAAGCCATATGAATTCATACGACAAGTCGATGCAGTTTAGCCAAATTGTATGAATCCTTACGATTTCGCCATGAGAGTGTGTTGGAATCACTCAAACTGGGAGGAATTTATGTGTAAAAAATGCATTTAAAAAAAAATCAAATGTTTAAAACTAAAAAATAAATAAATGAACACTGCTTTGTAATTATTTATGTTATTAATGTTACTTTTACTTCAATTCAAATGAAAATTTTGATTGTAACACAATACAAAAACTTGGCGACAAGAACGATCTGCAAAAAAATTGTTCAGTTTGTGTTTGTGAGGTCATTATTTTCAGTGCAAACCCCTTTTTTTCTAAGTAAATTAGGCTTATTATATACTGCTCCTTATTCACAAAAATCAGCACTATTTGCTTGGTGCATTTAAAGTGTTTTAATGAAAAGCAGGAGGTACAGATAATTTGGTTAGAGACGTTTGTGTACATTATCTTCAAGATAATGTAGAAAACAACATGCAGGGAATTGTGCTGTGCAAATTGTGTTGTTCCCTGATTTGCTAATCCCTTTAGTGAATCAGGTTCTAAAACAACGCAGACAGCATGTGCAAACAAACAATGTTATCAGCGGACACAATTAGTGAATTGTCCCCTAAATGTCCTCTTGGTTTTTTGGCTACAAAAAGAGATTTTGAGAGAGACTAAAAATGAAAGTCCTTGCCTAAACTGCAGGACAGTTCACTTTAAAATAACGTGCCTTTCCGATAGAACCTTCAACATTTTTCATTCATCAGACAAAAGAACAAAACACTGCCCTTAAAATAGCCCTCTTTGACATAACAAGTAGCACAAAGTGCCTTTCTGAGAAATCTCTTCATGTTTTCAGCTCAGACACCCTCTCTCATGAGGCAACAGGCGAAGCATGTTCTCCGTCTGTGTGAGAAACTAAGCAAATCCAAAAAGGGGGGGGGGGGTGAGCAATAGCTGATAGAGATGTGGAGGGGGGCCATGAAACGAAGCGATGAGGTATTTTTAGAGCCAAAGGAGGAAGTGGGAGATGTTTATGATTTCAGGGCGACTACTCCCTCCCTGTAGTTCTGCTTCATGCTACGAGCTTTTGGCAGCAACTGTCTCCCAAGTCAACCAGGCAACAGTTCCCCATGCACTGTGGAGAATGACAAGAGTTCACTTCCTGTAGATGGTTTTGCACACTCAGTAGTGCAAAACAAAAGAAAATCCTTTTGGCAGGAGAAGCGGGGTATCTGAGTGTTTCTTCAACTATGGGCACTTTTAAATCTGGAGACTTTTAGAAGAAAATCACACACTTAAAACGCTTTTTAATTTGTCTATTAACAATGTCCTAGTTAATATGCAACCAAGTCATTTTTGTCTGAACCAACAAATGTAATTTCACATTTTAAACTTATATATATATATATATATTTTTTTTAGGGCTGTTATGATTATGAAATATGTCTGATGATTAAGGGTGTGTTCACACTTGTAGTTCGGTTCTCTTGGTCCAGATCAAAAATGAAAATAATACATTTAGTCCTGGTCCGTTAAGCGTTCACACTGGCGTTTTTTAACACTGAACCTAACGATACAAAACCAAAGGCATCAGGGAAAAGTCACGACCTGATTGGACAGCTTTTATGACGTATATTATTTGACGGAACTTGCCGATCATCCAAAACAATGCTGGCGAAATGCTCTCGTTGGATGTATATATATATGTATATATGGTGGTATTTCTACCAGCTGAGAACCAACGAAGAGCTAACATCAAATGTGTAAAGGCGTCAAAACGATGCCAGGAATTCCTCTGTTGTACACACAAATGAAGATATTCTGCAAGGACGGCTGACGGGCGGTTCCGACGCCAGTACCGAGCTGTAATGGGAAACATTGCTCCTATGATGAGAAGAACCAGGTATGCTTGAGGTCAGTATCAGGCAAATTACTTCCTGTTTTTGGTCTGTTTAGACGTCTTTGGTCCATGTTGCGTTCATATATCAATCGAATCGCACCAGAGTTCGTTTGGAAGCGGACCGAGACCCACTATTCAGGTGGTCTCGGTCCGCTTGTTTGGTGCGCACCAACATTCGGGTGGCAGCGTCCACACTTGTTCAACTGAACCGCACTAACAGAGCAATCGCACCAGAGTTCTTTTAATCGAACCAAACCTGCCAAGTGTGAACACTCCCTAATTGTCAAACAAACTATTGTTATTAAGATTACACTGTCAGGGACATGAACAAAACAGACATAATAATAATAATTCCTTACATTTATATAGCGCTTTTTTAGGCAATCAAAGCACTTTACATAGCATAGGGATGATGATGCAACGGCAGCCATAGTGCGCCAGAACACACCATCTATTGGTGGGGAGGAGAGAGTAGAGTTATGTAGCCAATTCAGGGATGGAGATTAATACAAGGCCATGATAGATAGGGGCCAATTTGGCCAGGGTTACACCCCTACTCTTTACAAGAAGTGTCCTGGGATTTTTAATGACCACAGAGAGTCAGGACCTCGGTTTAACATCTTATCCAAAGGACAGTGCCTTTTTACAGTATAGTGTCCCCGTCACTATACTGGGGAATTAGGACCCACACAGACCGTAGGGTGAGCACCCCCTGCTGGCCACCCTAATACCACTTCCAGCAGCAACCTTGGTTTTCCCCAGGAGGTTTCCCATCCAGATACTGGCCAGGCTCAACCCTGCTTAGCTTTAGTGGGCAACAAGGCAAGAGCTGCAGGGTGATATGGCTGCCGGTAATGCAAAAATAATTTACATTTAAATATCTGCTTTGCTCTTGTCACTTACAGTGTAAGCTTAATACACCTCAAGAAGTAATTTATTCACATTTTACTTGGAGTCATATAATTAAATAAGGATATTTAGGATTTAAAGGAATATTCTGGGTTTAATATAAGTTAAGATCAATAAGCAGCATTTGTGGCATAATGTTGATTGCCAAAACATTTTTTTTTTAATTGAGGTCACAATGAGGCCTTTACAATGGAAGTGAATGGGGTCAATATTTGGAGGGTTTAAAGGCAGAAATTTTAAGTTTGTAATTTTATCAAAGCACTTGCATTAACTCCTCTGTTACAACACATGTATTAATTGAGCTGTAAAGTTGTTTACATTGTCATTTTTACAGTCGTTTTAGGGCTGTTGACAATACATCGTCATGGCAACGAAGATGACAAATTGGCTATAACTTCACACGTAAAAGTTATTATGGAATTTGATCACACTAAAATCATGTTAACGCACACATTATGTCTTGTGGCTATATTTTAATAACATTCCAAAATTGGCCGTTGTAAGTAAGAATAGGAGGGGTAAGTCAAAATCATTTTTGTGGTAATCAATATTACGCCACAAATGCTGTCGATTGAGCTTAACTTGCATTAAAGCTCAGCAAATGTAGAAAATATTGGACAGTAAAACAATGACATGAAAAATAATAATTAAAATGTTTGAATACTTAAATTATGTGTCTCGTTCATCATACACACTGTTGATTTTGGAACTCAGACAACCATTATATTATTGCATCATTATTATATTATATTATATTATATTATATTATGCAATAGTAAGGGAGTCTTTTCTGAGGGAGTCTTTTCGGTCAATTTTAGTCTATAATGGGATTTCAAAAATTGCTAAAAATTCCCTTATTTTGATAGTAAAACATGCTTGGAATTTGAAGTGCACAATAATCACAGTTATCTCAAATAATCACGGTTAATGTTGTTCAAATAATTTGAATCAGGCTTAGTTAGTTTTAATTAAAAAATCAACCCCTAGGATATAACAGTACCTATAAGTTGAGGAAACACTCATCAACGTGAGATGTGTCAGAGGGACTTTTACGGAAGAAAGTCAAAACGCTCTGGGCTAGCCCGCTGTTGAGCATTTATTTGTTCCACTACATCTTTGTGCTAAGCAAGCCCGTCTACCAGCTTCTTATATCATGTGTCAAAGGAAATGTTTGTAAAGATGACACAATTTTCACCGCAACGACCCATTGTGGGGATGCCGACAGACTACAGGTTGATGACAGAGGCAGATTTCAACATTTGCCACGGCACAGAGGGGCTAATTCAGTAACACTGTAAGTGGAAAGGACAAAACTTCAATGTCATGGTTGCAACTGCACACAAGTGTTCAGTTCAGCGTGTTTACAGATAGATTCCGATGAGCGGCACATCAAAGACCCTTAAAAAGAGTGACTGAAAAGAACAACTCTCTTTCTGCCCTGTTCTATTATGTGGCAAATAAGGTGAAGCGGCACAAGGCGCCGTTTCCTGCCTTGTGTTTTTGTCCGTTCAGCAGGGAAAATGCTCTCCTGGGGTAGGAATGAGGCTGAACCCGTTTGGACTTCCTCCTTCCTTCCTGGACATCCTGGTTACAACAAAGACCCTCACCTGAGGAAGACATTGTGAGTGACTGGTGGAGACACTTTAGGAGGAGGCCAACTTCAGTGATAATGTATTACTAAGAGCAATCATTACGGCTATAAATAGAGGCTGTGAAGATAAAGAGGTAAATATGAATAACCCTCATGTTGTCCCATACCTGAATGGTTTCCTCTCTGCTCTGGACAACAAAAAGTGATCATCTGTAGGATTTCCTAGCTGCCCTTTTCCATACAGAAGATGGTGACCAGTCGCTGTCAAGCTCCAAACAGACTAAAAAGCAATTTTAAAGTATCATAAAGTCTATTCAACTTGCATGCTGTAGGTTAAAGTCTTCTGAGGCAATACGATAGCTTTTGATAAGGAAAGGAGCAAAATTTAAGTAATTATTTGTTAAAAAAATCTCACTCGCACATTCAAGTTTGACACCTTAGGACATGGCATACAAGATTTGACATCAACAATGTCAAACAACATTACTTCTCATGTCTTGTAACCAGTGCACTTGAATGTTTTGAATTGCATACAAACACAAATGAGATTTAAAGGGATAGTTCACCCAAAAATTACAATTCTCTCA